>NC_088801.1:5142147-5742147 GCF_011386835.1 Chrysemys picta bellii | reverse complement strand
CACACACACACCAAGAATCTTTACCAGTGCTGAACCAAATCGGTCTCACATACTGTTAATTCATGATTTTTTGTTTTTTCCCCATAAAATAGGAACAAGAACTTAATTCCCACTTGCAAAGTGATTAAAATTCTGTACTTTATATCTATCATAGGGCTGTACTTTCCTCTGGAATACCTAGACTGCGAAAGGTGGGTCTCACTAAATAAAAGACTGGGTATTAATAGTTGTGTCATGGCAGTGCCTGGAGCCCACAGTTGAGATGGGGCCCTATTGTGCTGGCTGCTATAATGCCACAGAGCGAAAGACTGCCTTTTCCCTGAAGCATTTACACTCTAAATAGACAAGACGAACATAGGGAAGGAGAAAGGAATGATTATTATCTCATTTCAAAGATGGGGAACTGAAGCACCAAGAGCCAGATGTTAGTCTCTAAGGTGCCACAAGTACTCCTGTTCTTCTTTTTAAAGGTACTAAGGTTCCTAATTCTCATTGAAATCGGTGGGAGTTTGGCACCTAAGACCTTTGAGGATCTGGGCCAGGGGATCTTGTGCACGGTCACTTCAGGAGTCTGTGGCAGAACATTGCCCTATAGCTCTTGAAGCCTGTTCCAGTCCCTTATCCACAAGACCATCTCTATGGGCCAGGACTTCAACTGGTGTCATTTGCCGGAGTTGCAATGAAGTCGGTGGAACTATGCTGATTGACACCAGCTGAACATCTACCCTTTCGTAGTTAATGTGGGGGGGGGACCACTTTACAAATATATCCCGATGTTGTTGTTATGAAGGTCTATAAGGAAGTAAGACCAGGGAATATGAGGCTAAGCACAAGGCAAAGAGCGACTTTGAACTAGCAGAGCCACTAACATATGCCATCCGAAGCGTTTGTGTTTTTAAGTGACAAAGGACTGTGACGTATCCGATCAGAACAGGCCTGAGATGAGTGGCTGGAGAAAAGCTGGGGGGGACTCTTCTCCAAGAACGCTCACAGCATCTTGGACTGTCAAGAGGAAGACTTACGACTCTGCAAACGCAGTCTGAACTCTGTCCTGGGCCGTGATTGAAAGCCGGTGGCTGTGGCGTGAAGGTGACATGCCGAAGGAGAGGGAACGGGGAAAGAAACCCAATGTGTCCGTGACATTCCCGCATGCACACTCTGGCTGATTTATGGACATAGTTGCCAGTATCTCCTGTGCTCAGGAAAAGAAGAAAATAACTGTTAATAAAAAATAAATATTGTTTAATTCAATGGGGATCTAATAAAAAAGTATCAGAAAAGTATGTTATTGAGTTTCCTCTTTGTTCCAAAACATATATAAATGGCCATAAATTGCCCATTGGGAGGGAGAGACAGGCAAATAAAAGCGAAGCATCTGTTGAACATAAAGATTCCAAAACCAGAACTTTGAGAATTTTGATTTCTCGGAAAGTCAGCCCTGGCTCAAGTGGGCACATGTCACACTGAAGTGGAAAGGGAGAGCGTTGGAAGAGTGTGAACCGAGAGGGGTAGGGGTGTGGAGGCGTGTGAAGAGGTAGAAGATGCAGAGTCTGGAGTAGGGTTGCCAACTCTCCGTTGTTGCCTTGCAGGACAAAACTAATCATTTTGCCACGCCATGTCATGACACTGCACCATTTGCAGCCTCAGGTCATGGCGCTGCCTGTGATGGACGTTACGCCTTCCTGCCATGATGTGTCATCACACCGTGATACCCCCCAAAAATGTAGGACTCTAACTCTTGTGCATCCCTGGCTTGCCACGTGGCTAGGGCCCTACCAAATTCACGGTACATTTTGGTAAATTTCACAGTCATAGAGTTGAAAAATCATAAATTTCATGATTTCAACTATTTAAATCTGAAATTTCATGGTGTTGTAATTGTAGGGGTCCTGACCCAAAAAGGAGTTGGGGGGGTCACAAGGTTATTGGGGCGGGGGTTGTGGTACTGCTACTCTTACTTCTGCGCTGCTGCTGGCAGGGCACTGCCTCAGAGCTGGGCGCCTGACTAACAGCCGCTGCTTTCCAGCCACTCAGCTCTGAAGGCAGCGAGAGGTAAGGGTGGCAATACCGTGATCCCACGCCTAAAATAACATTGTTAACACACACACACCCGCAACTCCCTTTTGGGTCAGGACTTCCAATTTGAGGACTCCCAATTTGTCTCGCCCATGAAATATGTAGTATGGGGTAGAAGCACAAAAATAGCCAGATTTCACAGGGGGAAACCAGCTTTCACAATCTGTGATGCGTTTTTCATGGCCGTGAATTTGGTAGGGTCCTACCCATGGAGTACAAACCCAGGATAAATGGGATTGTCTCTGACTGTGGAGGTAGGGGCAGCCCTTGAGTGGAACCACAAAACAGCAACCTTAATGGTTTGTTCAAAAGCATCAGAGAGAGGTGGGAGAAGGGCCGCATGGATAGAAATATAACCATAAAACTTCTCAGTGTAATTGAGTGATACCGTTAACCCAAGAACAACAAGTAATTACATCTGTCACATTCTAGGTTATTGCAGTGTGGGAGACATCTATGTTGTCACTCCCGTTTATATGCTACAGGCTAACAGATGAAGAGATCAACCAGGACCAAATAACATGACCTTGTTAGTTATGAAAGGTTTCCAAAGCATAGTAGCAATGCTGTAAGTTAAACACCCAAGTGCCTTGGGTAGCACACTTTGCCATGCGGTTGGCAGTCCTAAATGCAGCGCATTACAGAGGGGCTTTCTATCCCATGAGATCTTTGCTTCGTGCACTATGCATTCCACAGAGCAATGCTGCCTACGTCAAGAGGAAAATTCCATGCGGGTACTCCTGGAAGTATATGAAAGCACAGCCTTCGTGACCACCGCATGTTTCCGTTTTGCCCTGGATCAGTCAAATAGTCCTCATGGAATTTGTCTGAAATTTCAACCTTGTTTTTTAAATCAGGAAAAAAGTCAACGAATTGCTTGTAAATTCCCACACACACATCCCCACCCAATTATTAATTATTTTTTATTATTATTGGCCAACAACAAACCCTGGTAAACCGTTTTTTCCCTCCAGATTGGGAAACAGTTTGCTAATTTCCCCCTCCTGATTTTGAGTTGCGCTACGAGCTATGTGCCACTAAGATGGAGGCCGATGTGAGGGCTCTGTTGGACGTCTGCCGCGACGTGTTGGCCTCAGTTCCTTTTCTTGAACTAGGTGACTCTACAAAATTTGCAACAAATTCACCAATCTGGAAGCATGAGAAATGTCAAGCGGTACCCAGAGATGACTAAGTGAGGAACTGTCCACTGCAATGGAGTCCAGGATGGTGATCATCGCGTCAAAGTAGAAAGGCAGATCTGAGTGTACTATGATAATAATTGGCACATTACACCATTGCACACTGAATCTGTATTCCCTTAATAGGCGCTTCCTTTGCCAAGTCTTGGTTTGAAATGGCTCTGCTGGACGGACTAGCTTTGTCCACGTCTCAACATCCTGCACAATTTAGGCATGAACAGGAATCCAACCTAACAAGGGCTGTGGTTTAATACTCATAACCCAATTTCACTTCCCTTTTCCATGTATTGCTGTAGTTTGCAACAAAATGAGGTTTTTCAAGGTGAACGAGATCTGGAAAAAAACAAAAATCTGTCTTGAAGGTTATTTTATTTTGCTGGTTGTACGTAATTTGTGAGGGAACAATCAGCACAGTGTGAGATTTACAGAACTCTGCTTGCTGTTCAGAGGTGAAGGAGGTAGCTATAACATTTTTTGTAATCTGCATAACACAGCTCAAATGTTCCACTTTTAGCAAATAAACCCAGGAAAGTCTTTTTTTTTCTTCTTCTTTACAACAGATTTAGCTGACGATAGCTTAAGTGGAAAGTAAGGTAAATAGAGAGAGTTAATTAATAATATTAGTATTCTACCTAGATACTCCAACCAAGAAAGGGCCCTGTCATCCCGGGTGCTGAGCATATAGCTAGCAAGAGACTGCAATGGAAATCTTGCAGTGTAAGGTCCCAATCCAGAAAGCACTTAAACACGTTCTTAACTTTAAGGACACACTTACATCCATTCCTAATTAGCAAAGCAGATGCTTCAGTCTCTTCCAAGCCATTCATTAGTGTTTGGAAAGCACTTTGAGATCCTTGGATGCAAGGTGTTAGACAAGTGCAAAGCATGTGGGAGGCAGTGATGATAGGTGCTGGATTGACAGCCATGGAGACTGAAGTCCTCTAGCTATGCAGTTGATATAGAACTGGCATCAGCAATGCAAGCCTTGCCTGTGTGCCTTACCCTGGCTTGGAACGACCACCCCTAGAGGTCCCTGTCTCCATGGCCAATCCTGGTCTTGGCCTGTCTGCTGGACCCAATCAGCATCTTGGGGGATCAAGCCGAGTGTCCAATAGGAATGAGACCGAGACCAGCAATTCTTTTCCCATAGACCACGGAATAGTTTTCAGCTAATGGGCCTGATTCTCCTCTCACTCCTGGTGACCTGACATTAGCGTAGCTCTGTTGACTTCCGTGGAGTTGTTCCTGAGTTTGGGAAAGGAGAGTCAGCTCCCATAATGTCTCCCCCCCACTCACCCCGGGTTGGATTGAAACCTCTAGAGGAGAAAGTCACCCAGTCACCTGAGCCACTCGGTCCCCTTAGGGAGCACGTGAATGCAAGAGGATTGCCAGTGTTACGCTTTAATCAAAGCCACCAGCTCTCTTGTCTGTCCCTGCATCTTCCGCAGCACCCAGTCATTCTTCCAGGGCTTGTAAAAGGTGGGAACCGCTCTTTTTAACTATTTAAACATGGAGTGGGAAAGATAAGGCTGTAACCCCCTCTCCTCCGCTGTGATCTCCTGCTGTGATGAAGTCTAGCTGAGCTTGTTGCCCACCAAAGTCTTTTTAAAAAGTCTCCGTCCTAGCTCATATAAATGGACTCATTATAAAATATTGATAAGTAAACCCAGATGAAGCGGAAGGATGGGAACAACACCTGTATCCTTTTCTCTGCTTTTAGACACCCACTGGGCCTCATTATTACTGGTACTTTGCCTCTAGTGGGAGCTTCAGGAGAGGAATGAGGATTTCACTGAGTTCTCAGCCTCCGGAGATGTCAGCACTTAAATAAAATAAAATAAAAGAGTTAATACTAGTCATACTGGGACCTTTGGAATGAGATACAGGGAGGAGCTCTGAGATCACCCAGCCTGTCTCCCCTGAGGCCAATGCAAGAGGGATTTTGTTTGTTTTGAAAATTGGCTTTAACCTGAAAAATATCCCCTGGGCGGGGAGCTCCAAGAGTTTCCCGTTGCTCTTGCCTGCAGATCTTTCCCCACCCCGGAGCTGGCAGCTGATCTCCTGCCTCATCAGCTGATAATAAAAGCTGCATTTCCCTGGAGAGTCAGGCAAGGTAATCACCAGTCGGGACTACTGGGCACTCCGCACTTCTAAGGCCACGCTGAGCTGACTTTCAGGAGACTAACTTAGGCCACGTCTACCCTGCAGGTGCTGTAGCTATGCCAGTGTAAACGCTTCCTACAAAGACAGAAGGATTTTTTCTGTCTCTGTAGGTCATCCACCACTCTGAGCAATGGCTGCTCGGTGAATGGAAGAATTCATCCATCCAACTAGCCATGTCTGCACTGTGGGTTAGGTCAGCATAGCTACTGTACCTATGTCGACCTAACTTTTATGTGTAGACCACGCTGCAGATTGCCGTCTTGTTCTGTGTTTGTCCAGCGGGGACCTGGCTGTGAGTAGGGCTCCTGGGTGCTTCCACAATACAAATAAATAATAGTAAATTAAAAACTTCTGGCTCACATTTTGGGAATCTGGACCCGGAGCTAACACCCCTAACGTTGTGAAAAGTGCCACAAGCTAATGACCACAAATGATCAGGACTTGAGTTTGAGGTCTCATCCATAAAGACGGGGCAGCTTTGAAAAATCTCTCTTCTAAGGGGTTTGACTCCCAATTCCAGTCAGAAATTAACATCGCTGGCTGGAATCTTTTTGAGGCAACTTTTTTTATGAAAATTCTCACTTTGTGTTTAAATTTGGTTTGGTTTGGTTTTGAAATGAAAAACAAACCCCAGAATGTGAACATTTTCGAGTGAAACTCTTTGGGGTTTGGTCTTTTTGTGTGGGGGGAGCAGACGGTGTGGGGAAGTTGAAAACAGTTTTCACCTGACATTTTTTTTAAACTAAAAATGTGTCCAAATCTCCCATTAAAAATAATCTGGTCTTTGTTGACCAGCATTCAAACTGAATGGAAATTGGTCATCAGATCCCTTAGCTAGCCTTGAAAAATCTTACCTGTACAGCATAACGCTTCCAACTACCATCAGCAGCAGCTCTACACACTGAATCAGTACCGCCACGTTCGATGGCTTTCAAGTCTCCCATCCAAGTACTAACAAGGGCCCTCTCTGCTTTGGGCTGTAAGTTTGTCAGATCTCATAAGCAGAGTGCAACAGCTGTGATCAGCTTATTCGCTAAGTAGAAAGCTCAGTGCTATTAAAGTCAAACGCAAGCCACGCAGAGCTGTCGGAAGCCTGATAGCATCGTAAGAGGAGAGGTAGTTACAGCATTATGGCAGGCGCATTAGCACAGCCTTTGAAAGAAATGTTCCCTGTCAGGAGCGTTACTCAGATTTCCTTGTATAATGCAGTGGTAGCTCCTTTTAAAAGAAATGAAATAACTCTTCCCCCCCCCCCCCCGGTGTCATGCTTTATCCAGAGTGACACCCCTTACTTTTTTATTCCATTCCTCTATGCAACTGTGTTTAGGCAAAAGAGAAAGAGAAGGAGGGGATTTACTTCCATGGGTGGTTTGTGTGGGTTGCTTTGTTTGCTTTTGTAATGATGGATTTGTGAAAGTTATTCCCCCCGCACACACACACACACACACACACAAAGATTTGTGCCTTACGCTGAGCATCAAACATTCTGAGATGTTTTGTATTACAGGAGCAGGTTACGGGCCCCAGCTGAGATCAGGCCCCCATTGTGCCAGGTGCTGCATAGAAACATCATGAGATCCCCAAGAGCTCTCGTTAGAAAAAAGAGAGGATGGGGAAACAAAGACACCGGAAGGGGGAAAGTGCCTTGCCCAAGATCATACAGCAGGGGAGAGATAAAGCCAAGCACCCTATTGTGCCCTTGCTCTCTATACTTACATTAGAATCATAGAATCATAGAAGATTAGGGTTGGAAAAGACCTCTGGAGGTCATCTAGTTCAACCCCCTGCTCAAAGCAGGACCAGCATTCTCGGCTCTTTGGGGCAAGGGCTGTCTTTTTGTTGTGTGTTTGTACAGCACCTAGCGCAAAAGCGCACAGGGGGCCTGGTCCATGCCTGCGGCTCCTGTGTGCTACGATAATACAAATAATAAATAATAATGCAGGACATAAAGAATATGAGGAAAATACACTGGCAGAGTTGGATGCCAAATAAGCATGTTTATTTACTACATACAAACAGACAGTATACAAATATAGGTACACTGCTTCTCTGGCAGGGTTCTGATGGTTTCTACAATAACAGACAGGGAGGCCCATTAGAAAGCCTCCAACTATTTAATGGGATATCACCCAATTCCTGTACACGACAAACAGGGTCTCCCCTCCCCCAGTCCAGTGTCCAAGCCACCGGAGTACGCTGCTTCCACAGATAAAAGGTGGCATGTCACACGGACAATACGATGAGATGATGCCGTGGCAGGAATTCTCCCATATGGCTAGGGGTGGGCGGAGAGGTGCATGGACTTAAATGGTGTTTTCTATTTTTATTATCTCTGTGATTTGCACTGGGCAAAGCTTCTTGTAAAAATCCATTACTGACATTTTTTTAAATTAATCTTTCTCACGCCCCCCAGCCCCCACCCCGCACACCCCCATCCACACACACGCCAGATGACACTCAGTCAGGGTCCCTCCGTACAAGTATTAATTTATCACATCCCCAACAGGAAGTGCCTGAAGTGATCAATGACTAGGAGAATCCCCTTAAGAGGCAACAACAGATTAATTCATACACAGGCTCCCGCTTAACAATGCAGCCATCACCTCGCCCGATGCCTGGCTTCTGATAGGGCTTGTTGGCTCATTGGCAATAACAATTGTTCAGCCCATTAACTTGCTAATCAACTAACTTGTTAGTATGAGAGAACCAGACTGATGCATCAGAGTAATGCTTCGTTTTATTATGAAGAGGTCTGCAAAGCTCACAGACCCGGGATAGCAAGTTTCCGAGGAGTTAGCGGCCTTCAGTTGTTCCCTAAAGGAAAAGTCCTGTAGAATTTAGTAAAGAAAGAGACGCTTTCTCTGGGATTTTTTGTCCAACCTATAGAATTCCACAGCAAGGAAGTGATTCTCTGTTAGTGAAATAAAATAGGTTGCTTTAAAAATTCTGTGGTAAGCATCTCATCCCCTGTAAAGTTGAGATCCCCACCCCGGTTCCAGGTGCTTGATGCCAGGTAAAAGGGATGGAACGGCATCCAGGGACCCTAAAAGCCCCAGCTCCAGCCATGGAAGGAGTCTCTTGGTGCAGGCACTGCAGACGCTCTGAGGAACCCCTTGTAGACAGCACACAGAGGGCGTGTCAAGGGAGGGGGAGAGGCAGGAGAGGCAAGTTGAGCTGTATCATGCAGGGCTGCAGAGATTCCTGGGGCCTCAGGAGGCTGCTGTAACATAGACAGGACCCAGTGTTGTGTCCGCCCAGTATCAGTAGAGTGCGAAGGGGCGATAAAGCCACCCTAGCCTGGACTGTGACTTTTGTGCTGCACATTCAAGACCCGGAGCACAGAATCTCACCCTAGGTTTTTAGAGCAATGTCTATGGGAAGCTATTGGTTTCATCCCAGTTATATTCATAGGCCAGCAGGGACCATTATGATCATATACGCTGAACTCCTGCATAACATGGGCCATTGAAGTTCACTCCTGTGTATATATTCTGTCAGACGTCTCCCCAGGGGCACCATGGGAATGGCTGTTCAAGCTACAGTGGGAAATGAGTTTGTGGTGTCAGTCTAGTTCCTGGTGGACACGGTGTCTATAGCCCCAAACCCACCATTCCCCTGGGCACTCACTGTGTGGAGCTGCAGCTATTGTCAGGCAAGCCAGTTGTGTCACTGCTTGGGTTGTAGCTATTCCGCACGCCTTCCGTTCCCAGCGTTGTCAAGATGGCTCCTATCACAGCATTGTATTCACTTGACCCAAAAAAAGGGAAGCTGTATTTTTCCGACGGGGCGGGGAGGTTAACCAATGCCACTCTATGGCTTTATAATTCCTTCGGGTTGTCAGCGGAGTGCCGTTCCTCATAGCCGCCCAGGCCAGTCATTAGCTGCTCGCCCTGGCGCACAAAGCCTTTTCTATTTGCAGTTCTTTCTGTGGCGACATCTCCGTGACACAGCTGATAAATTCAATTCCAACTGCAGCGAGACCGGGTGACAGCCGAAAACAAAAAAGTGCAACCGATTCTGACAGTGCATCAAGATGGAAACAAGAAATGGCAGGACAGGAATGTGCTATCCATGCAGAGAGGAAACAAACAACACAGAGAAAGGCAGGTTTTACTGAGCTGGACGTTTCAGCAGGTATTTTCCAAAGGTCACATCCCCCTCCCACATCAGTTGTTGTTACAAATAGCACCGTGGTTATAGGTTCCCCAGCAATTTCAGCAAATCTTGGGGTTTGGATTTGGATTTTTCCTTTCTCTTTCTATTTATCTATCCATCCATCCGTCTGTAAAGCACTCATCACTGGGATGCATCAAGGTCCCAATTCTATAAAGCACTTGAAGCCCGTTAATAGTCCCATTGACATCAATGGGACTTCAGCACATGCTTAAAGCTAAAAGCTTTGCTGACTCAAGGCCCTGAACACATCGGGGAGCCATGTCTGGTCTGAAATAAGAGAGGATTTGGTCATTACATTTTCTTCCGCGCAGGAACTTTGGCACCATGAGATGAATGGGCGCTGTGTTATTTTGGTCCCATAAATGGATGTCCGTGACATTAAAAAAGAGCCCGTGAAAAATCCTGATACAATTACATTTGAATAAAATGCTAGACCCAGCACATGTTCCGAGTTACCAACATTTCAAATGGCTTCTTTGAAGTCTTGGGGCTCAATTTGCCCCATTTGGTGCAAGGTGTGTCCTAGACACACAGGTTTCCTCTGCCACCTTCACTCAGGGGTTAAATCCGGGGAGAGCCGTTTCCATTTCCAGTGGTGACGCCATATGCAACTGCAGCAGGAATACACCAAATCAGCTGTCCTCTGGCTGCCCTGATCATGTTCCCTTTTTGGCCACCAGTTCACGTCCCCCAGTGGGAGGGAGGTTGTGATCACCTTGTGCCTCCTCCCAATGGGCTTTCTGCTTTAATTTAATTAATTTATGGAGATATCCTATCTCCTGGAGCTGGAAAGGACCTTGAAAGGTCATTAAGTCCAGCCCCCTGCCTTCACTAGCAGGACCAAGTACTGATTTTTACCCCAGATCCCTAAGTGGCCCCCTCAAGGATTGAACTCACAACCCTCGGTTTAGTAGGCTAACGCTCAAACCACTGAGCTATTCCTCCCCCAGATAGTATTCTAACTGCTGCTATATTCTAACCACGGATGACTCTACTCCTTAGGACGCTAATCATGCTTATGGACATTTTCCTTATCTAAAATCCAGCGAACAGAACAATGGTCTCAGATGACCTTCCTTCCTCCAAGCTAGAGACCTTGTACTCAACATGACAGGGTTCTCGGAGGGGAAATGAATATTGTTTCTGCAGTATTGGTCCCTGAGAGGCGTATACATGCAATTGAACAGCAGAAATCCCATCAAAATGACTGATGCCCTTAGAATGACCTCATTTGGGAAGGTCAAATTTGGGAATTTTTTTCCCTGGACTCAGAGACCCATGTGGAATGAGTCTTCCAAATTTCAAAATCCTGGCTCAAAAGGTGCATGCTACCTGCAAATTGTCTCAGGCAGTCACCTGTCTACAAGCATCTGTGCTCTACATAGAAACATTGATATGGGGAAAGAACGGGGGCAGAAGGCTAACAGACATTAGCTGGGTCACATCCCAGCGTGAAGGAGTTCTGTGACCCGCAGACTAATCTGAAGTGCCGCAGATTGTCCAATCGTATGAACCCAGAGAGACTCCAGCTTTCTCCGTGCACTGACACGGGTGTTTGTTAAGCGCTTCTTATTCATCAAGGCACTAATTGGCTGAAAAATCTGCTCCAGGAGCCATTTCCCTAGCAGCTGCAGGATGTTATTTCTCACCGTTCTGTGCCAAGGCCTCTCTGCAGGCACATCTCACATGTTTATACACAGTACTTATGATAATGTAGTTTAGGGTTAAGAGGCAGCCTCATTATATCGGAGAGGGAAAGGGGTGGAAGTGACCAGGTTTATCTGCTTCTTTGTTCAGAAATGTGTCCCAGGGTTTAACATTTTTAACAATGCCCTTTTGTCTGTCTGCAAGGATTTTGGAGCCGGGGGTGGGGGGATCTCTCTCAGCTGCCCCTCACTCCCAGCAATGGTGCTCATTGCAGATCCACGTGTCTCTCACACACTGTATCCCAACTCACATCGCTCACAGATCTGGGGCCTCGAATCTCCCTCCTGCTGTTAACACACTTTGATGAGGGTGAACCCATCACTTCAGAAACTGGCGGGGGGGAGAACTTTAGGCATGTTAAAGATGCTAACCTCCCACGTTATTAAAAGCTTCCACATTGGGGCTTGCCAAGTGACTTACGGCATCTAGAAAATACAGCTGGGACATGCATGAACCAGATTGAGAGGCAGTGTGGTATAGTTGGTGTTGGTCCTGCTTTGAGCAGGGGGTTGGACTAGATGACCTTCTGAGGTCTCTTCCAACCCTGATATTCTATGATTCTATGATAGTGGATGGGGCATCATGATGAAGTGAGGAGAGCTGAGTTTTAACCTCACCTTTGCCGTTGACCTGTGCTGTGTGTGCCTCTGGGCAAGCTCTCTGGGTCTCTGTTTGCCCTCCCACCATTTGTCTGTCTTGCTCACTTAGATTACTGGCTTTTGGGGGGTCTCCTCTGTCCAGCCAGCACCTACCACAATGGGGCTCAGATCCTGACTGGGGCCTCGTGACACGAATGTCATACAAACTGTAACAGTTGCAACACATAACTGGCAGTTTTCGGTGCTCCTGCACTTCATTTCCTCCATCGATATCTTCAACTTGCTTGGCACCATATCCCGCCAAGATATCTTGGGCTACTTCACATTTCCAGAGGCTGCCTTGTTAAAAACAAGACAAGGTCATTAGGTCTTCCCTGCAGGAATCCCACCCTCATTCCATTTCACAAGCCAATTCGTGCCGCACCCAGGCATTAAAGGGAAGAAATCAAATGTGCTGCTGCGTGTGAGACATGCATTAAAGGAACTGGGGCATGAAAGGCTATCTCCTATCACAGCATGAACATCCTCCATTTCCTATCATAGCCTGGGCCTTCTTTCTAAGTTCTTGTTTCATCACAGCACGTGCTTCTTCCCATCAAAGCACACACTCCCTCTAGTCTCCTTCACAATGCACTCTGCCCCCAGCCTCACATGTCCCATCTCCTAGCCCATTTCACACCCCACCTCTAACGGAGAACTCTGCCTGTCACAGTACACGCTCCTGCCCATCAAGGCCCGGGCAGTGGTTGGTTTTCTGCACCCCACAGTAAATCAAGCCTCCTCTCCAAAAGACATTAAAACAATTCCAGAGTTATGCAGAAACTAGTGCATGGGAGGGTTCCTGCCGCTAAACTCTTCCATATAGGACAACTGTCAAGGCGCATAAGGCATCAAGATTTCTGCCTAATGTTCTTGACACATTAGTTCTGCTTTATTCCCTCTGATCGTCAGTTAAACGTTAGTCATTTGGGAACTTTGCCGCTTACAAAGTAAAAGTTAAAAGCAAGATGTTCAGTGCGAGGCTCTTCCTCCTAAAATATTCATGCTTTTGTTGCAAAGGCTGTTAACTCTCCCTCCCTAGTGTTCATAAATTAAGAAGTGGAAAGTTTAAAGTAGATTCCCATTCAGCTTGCCACGGTAGTGGGACACAGGCTGTGTCTACACGTGGAGCTGGCCGAGTGCTTCCCAGCTCATAGAATCATAGAAGATTAGGGTTGGAAAAGACCTCAGGAGGTATCTAGTCCAACCCCCTGTTCAAAACAGGACTAACCCCAACTAAATCATCCCAGCCAGGGCTTTGTCAAGCCAAGCCTTAAGAACCTCTAAGGGTGGAGATTCCACCACCTCCCTAGGGAACCCTAACATGTAGATGTACTCATGCTACCTTGATAAAAATAATACTGTAGCCGTGGTAGCCTGGTCAGTGGCAAGTGGCAACAGCTAGCCACCCTGAGTGCTTACCCTCGGAGAGTGGGCAGGTTTGTGCTCAGGGAAGCTAGTCCATGCCATCACCCTCCGCTGCCCATGCTACCGCAGCTACACTTCTACCTTCAGCACGCTAGCTCAATGTGAGTTAGCGCGAGGAAGTCCACTCGAACTGGGACTCACCCCCTTCCTTCCTCAGCTCCAAGTGTAGACATGGCCATAGTGTCTGCTCCTGCTCCTATTGCAACAAATGACAAAACTCCCACCGGTGCAGAATTGGGCTCCAAAAGTGGGATTCTACTCTGACTGACCTCCACTAACTCCACAGATCTACTCTCCCGTTTCTGTTCCCAGTCACGGGCTGGCATTTCCAAAGGAGCCCAACTCCCATTGACTTCAGTGAGATGTGGGTCCTTAAATCCCACAGGCTCTTTTTTAACATCTCAATTTACTTTGGTCATTTAGTGAGAAACCCAGGTGTGAAAATCTGATCAGCGGCAGGACAGTGATCTGGATTCTATTCCGGCTGACATGTTATCAACAGAGCAGTTAACATGGGGTGTGTCTTCACAGCAGAGTTAACTTGGATGATAGGCACCTGGGACTGCCCACCCAGTTTAGCCTCGCCTGGGTGTGAGCAGAGCTCTGCTTGAACTACTGGTGGGGCATTCACCCATCTGTGTCACTAGGCTTTCTGGGGGCATATCCCATGGTTTTTAGCACTGCAGCAAGCAGAGCCATTCTGATTCTTTCCCACTGAACTGTGGGAGAACTCATCTGTTCTTCAGGGAAAAGGGACGGGGGGAATTGTGGGAAGGCGTTGGAGGACTATCAGCACTCGAGTAATGTAGCCTTTATCCTCACTACCAGCTGGTCAGGTTACCAGCCCAAGTGAAAGCAGCACCTAGCCAAGCCAGCTAACCTGGGTGGAAAGCACCACTAAACTTGGGCCAGAGAGCTTTATCTGAGGACAGGAAGAGGGTGATGGGCAACACCATGGTAAAAGCCCAATTAACGCTAGTGAAGATATACCGAGTTCCAAATGGAAGGTCAAATTCTGACCTTTATTGTACCTATGGACACTCACTGAAAACAGGGCACTAGACATACTGGACAGTGTCCACTGCTATCCACACTATCTTAGTAAGAAAAATCTAAATATTGAAACATTTGTCTTAGAAGAAAATAAATGCAGGATAAATTAGGCGGATACATTTTATGCCTCTCATCCTTGAAACTGTCTCTTCTATAATAAATTTGAATTGTTTTCTTCCATTCAAAACCAGCCAGACAAACCCTCTTATACTGAAATAGGCCTCTCCGTGCCCTCCTTCTCCATACAAAATAATTCACTAGAAGAGGAAACAGGAGAAGACTTACCTGGATCTGTACCCCTTCCGATTCTCCCTAAGGAGGGGTGACGGGGAAAGCAGCAACTGTATGTACTTAGGGAGAACAGAGGGCTCTGGAAGATTGTACCATCACTCCCAGCAGGAAACAGCTGGCACGCGGGAATTGCTCCTTATCTCCTCTAAGAACAGTGGCAACTTCTCTTCGTGAGAGCAGAGCCCTCCAGGGTTGGTACGTTTACCTCATGAGGATGTTTATTACCAAAGCTGACCGCTTGCGACAATCTGGTCCAGTGTCCTTGTAGCTGAAATGGACAAGAGTTTTGCCGCAGAGGCAAAACTGACCTTGCCAAAGGGTTAGCCTGATATCTTGCGCTTTGGCAGCTGAGCTCGATCTGGGTGGTGTTTAATCTGACTTAGAACAACGCTTCCTCAGCTCTCGTCCACTAACACCCCTGCTCTACTTGCGCTACATTGATGACATCTTCATCATCTGGACCCATGGGAAGGAGGCCCTTGAGGAATTCCACCATGATTTCAACAATTTCCACCCCACCATCAACCTCAGCCTGGACCAGTCCACACAAGAGGTCCACTTCCTAGACACTACAGTGGTAATAAGCAATGGTCACATAAACACCACCCTATACCGGAAACCTACTGACCGCTATACTTACCTACATGCCTCCAGCTTTCATCCAGACCACATCACATGATCCATTGTCTACAGCCAAGCTCTAAGATATAACCACATTTGCTCCCATCCCTCAGACAGAGACAAACACCTACAGGATCTCTATCAAGCGTTCTTACAACTACAATACCCACCTGCTGAAGTGAAGAAACAGATTGACAGAGCCAGACGGGTACTCAGAAGTCACCTACTTCAAGACAGGCCCAACAAAGAAAGTAACAGAACGCCACTAGCCGTCACCTACAGCCCCCAACTAAAACCTCTCCAGCGCATCATCAAGGATCTACAACCTGTCCCCAAGGACGATCCCTCACTCTCACAGACCTTGGAAGATAGGCCAGTCCTCGCTTACAGACAGCCCCCCAACCTGAAGCAAATACTCACCAGCAACTACACACCACTCAACAAAAACACCAACCCAGGAACCATACCCTGAAACAAACCCTGGTACCAACTCTGTCCACATATCTATTCAAAGGACACCATCATAGGACCTAACTACATCAGCCACACCATCAGGGGCTTGTTCACCTGCACATCAACCAATGTGATATATGCCATCATGTGCCAGCAATGCCCCTCTGCCATGTACATTGGCCAAACTGGACAGTCTCTACGCAAAAGAATAAATGGGCACATATCTGACATCAGGAATTATAACATTAAAAAACCAGTAGGAGAACACTTCAATCTCCCTGATCACTCAATAACAGACCTAAAAGTGGCAATTCTTCAACAACAAAAACTTCAAAAACAGACTCCAACGTGAAACTGCAGAACTGGAATTAATTTGCAAACTGGACACCATCATATTAAGCCTGAATAAAGACTGGGAGTGGTTGGGTCATTACAAAACCTAGACCTAATTTCCCCCATTCTAATTTCCCCCTACTGCTACTCACACCTTCTGTGTCAACTGTTTGAAATGGGCCACTCTCATTACCACTACAAAAGTTATTTTTCCTCCCTTGGTATCCTACTGTTAATTGAATTGTCTCGTTAGACTGACCTCACACTTGGTAAGGAAACGCCCATCTTTTCATGTATTTATAACTGCTCCTGTATTTTCCACTCCATGCATTTGATGAATGGGTTATAACCCACGAAAGCTTATGCCCAAATACATTTGTTAGTCTCTAAGGTGCCACAAGGACTCCTCGTTGTTTTTGCTGATACAGACTAACATGGCTACCACTCTGAAATCTGGAAGGAGGCTATATCTCTTTGGGATTTGCCATGATTATGAAGAATAATGAGAGTACAAGAGAAGGGGGAGGTGACAATCTCCTTGGAATGAAGCATTTTACACCTCTTTGATAGATGAGAATAGCTTTATTCATATGGGACCTCTTGTTAAAGGAGTGGATATCTGCCAAACATGCCGAGAAGTTGCACTCTAAGGGGAGCGAAGGTCCATTGAAATGCACAGAAGCAATTCAGGACTTTAACCCCACTTCACTCTAACCAGAAGCACTATAATTGAGTTCATTACAAGCTAGTTCTCTACTGACATTACCCCTAAAGTTGGCCTTCAAATTCCCAATTGTGCCAGATGAAAGCTGGGGATTACTACACTGATCTCATTGAAACCTACTTAAAATGCGAGCGAGCCTCTAGCTTCACAATGGAGGTGTTGGTGGCATTAGCTGCTGCTTCCCACAGATGCCCTACTTTGCAATAAGCAGGGCTCCCAATGGATTTGGCTCCTGTCAGAGAATCACACCCCACAGTCGGTATCAAATCCTCCCATCACAAAAGCCTCCGTACAATTTAAACTCCTTTTTGACGCTCTGACCAGTGGGAGGCCGTGGAGGGGGCTGGGAGAAAGCAGACCGGGGAATGGAAAGATCTAGGATACTTTTTGCAAAATACAGCAGAGTGCCTGGATAATCTATGGCACTGCTGGTCACAACAAGCCAGTTAGACTTCCGCAGCACACAGCCCGTTCAGGAGCTTGAAGGCCTTCTCCAGGTAAAGGGCCATCAACAAAGACCTTCGCTCCGAGCTGCCCAAATATTCTATAATTAAGCTGATTTAGCAAGTTGAGAAGCGTCTTCACCAAGAGGAAATGAACAGCAAACAACGGTGCAGAATACTGAATTCCTCCTTGAATCTTTGACGGGTCTCAACTGACAGACCGGCAGGCTTTGTTCTTTTGTTCTCCCTCTTTGGTAACAGGAATGAAAAGGACACAACCCACCAACGACCCACATTCATTTTGTTTTCCTCTTTGCAGATCCCTTTGCATTCCCAGGGCAGCTCCCTGCTTCCTCATTGAAACACAGATATATCTAGAAGTGGTTGGCGGAAAGGGGAGGCGAGGGAGTAGGACAGATGGCGTAGAGTTGGCAAACCCTGCTCAGGTAGGAAGCCACGGGCAAATTAGAGCAAAGCCATCATGCTGGGTACATCGACACTACGCCGTTATTCCTAGCTCGAGTCAGCACACTACAATAGCCGCGTAACCCCGGCAGTGTGAGTGCAAGACAGGCTAGCTGTCGGAGGACCATCCCACTGGGGATCCTAGGCACGTATTTGGGGGTCTAGCCCATGCTGTCACCTAGGCTGCTGTGGCTACGCTGCTATTTTTAGCACGGGGGCTCGATCAGAGCTAGCACGTGTCCGTCGGCCTGAGCTAGAAACGACACCTCTTGCCGCAGTGTAGATGGGCCCTCTGTGTGACATGAGCCTGGGGCCTATTGTAAGTGACCCCGCTGCAGGGTGTTGCTGGGCGTGTAGCAATACACTCATCCCTTAGATGTTTGGTAGCGCACTGAATGTATCGGGCACTCGGAGACAAGGATTATAGACAGAACAAGGAGCAATGGTCTCAAGTTGCAGTGGGGGAGGTTTAGGTTGGGTATTAGGAAAAACTATTTCACTAGGAGGGTGGTGAAGCACTGGAATGGGTTACCTACGGAGGTGGTGGAATCTCCTTCCTTGGATGTTTTTAAGGCCCGGCTTGACAAAGCCCTGGCTGGGATGATTTAGTTGGGGACTGGTCCTGCTTTGAGCAGGGGGTTGGACTAGATACCTCCTGAGGTCCCTTCCAACCCTGATATTCTATGATTACAGCTGCTCCAAGCACTAGTCTGCACAGACTCTAGTCCGCACTGGGTTTCCATGAACACTCACAAAGTCCCAGGAAATAACAGAGGATTCCTTTACTAGGGCTGTCAGAAATTCAAGATCAAATTATCCTAGGCGTGATTACCCTAAGTTACTACACAAAGATGCAAACAGCAGTTCCTTACCCAGCCTCTAGGGACAGTCCAGTCCAGGGGGGATACCAATAACAAAGTTGCAGTATAACTCCTTCACACTACCCCCACACCAGCCCTGTGTCCTCCAGCAACAGCTACTGGTGGCCTTCTGCCACCTGGTCCGCTAGCTACCCCGTCTTCTCTCTGCAACCAGCAACCAGGCTGCTGCCTCCAGCCAGCTGCTCCTGCTTGGCCTGGTTCTCTCTGTGTCACATTGTTCTTCCCTCTCCTGGGTCATGGAGCTCTCTTTCGGCTGGATGCTGAACTGGGGGTGAATGCAGTTCTCACAAAGGTTCATTGCATTATGTTTCCTCTACTTGCATTCGTTTTGTTACAATAGAGGCTTGTAGGAGCCATATTTGTCTCCTTGTTTGCTTAATAAAATTTAAATACATGGCATCCGCCAGAGAAGGGCTGGTGGCATATATAGCTACCGGTATGACCTGTAACCCTGAGAATTTAATTTGCTATTTTCTCTGCACCTTCCCATATCTAGCATTCTGCTCGCTGCAGGAGCAGTGGCCATTTTGTGAGGCAGGGCTGATGCAGTTCTCTGGAGAGAAGACTACACACTGCTCTCTCCCCTGGAGATTTCACATCAGTCCTTTCTTGTTTCCCCTCACCTAAAATGAAGGATCATTCAGCCTGAAAAGATCCAATGGAAAAATTCAACTGGCACTGACATTCCACTGATTTGTGGCTGCTCAGAACTGGAATGGGTCAGGAATTTTTCAAAATGTTTTTTTCCATCAGAAAATGCTGATGCGGTAAAATCAAAACTTTTGGCAGGAAAGTGACTTGAACCTACGTCTCAAACACCCTAGAGTGAGTGTAACACCCTCTGGTGTGTCGCACACACTCTGTCTCTCCCTGCCTCTCACTCGCTCTTTTTCTTGAAAAATATTGAAAGATTTGACCCAATGTGGAACTTTGATGAACTCTCTAACATTTCCAAAGGACAGGAAAAATATACTGTTTTATCACATGGCCTAGTTGAAACTCCTTTACCACCTCAGGAAGAGCAGGGACTTGAACATGGGTCTCCCGCATCCCAGCTGATTCGCCTAAGTACTGAGCCAGAAGTTACCTTTCCTGCTTTAGGCCATTCTGGAAATAGCATCTAAGTCTCCCCTGGGTTTTTTGTTTGTTTGTTTGTTTGTTTGTTTTTGCCCAAAACTATTCAGCAAATTCACATCACATTTGTGAATAATTCCAGGTCAACCAAACCACATTTTTCAGTGAATTGGCCAAAAATATTTCACCCAGCTCTAGAAACAAGGGGATAAACTCCAATCAGACACAAATGGCTGCAACCCCATTGAAGTCAATGGCGTTGTCTCAACTTATACCCCACCTAACCCTTTGTTCCATGAACACAAGGCAGTTGCAGCTGTACATTCATAACGATTCCCAGGCTGAATCATAAGGGTCTCTTGGTGCGCCGCGGAGAAGGGGAGCCCAGCAGTCATGAAATATAACCCACCCTAATGTTATCCTAGTAGGGGCCCAGCAAGCCAGCCAGTGCAGTGGCTCTGTGGGGGTTAAACCCCAGCAAGGAAGAGATCGGGTGCAGCTGGGCTTAGTTAGGCTCGGCACCTTAAAAAGAGCCCCTGTTGGAGAAACAGCTTGCTGCATAGATGCAGAAGGGGGAGTGGTAGACTCAGAAGGGCTGCTTGGCATATGGTAATTGCTGTTTTCATGGGGCTGGGTTTTGCAGAGCTGAAGGCTTTCAGCTACATACAGGGAAGGCGGCCGGCTACTGGGAGGGGGTTTCGTTTGGGTGACACGAAGATCATATCAAAGAAACCTGGAATCTCAAAGAGGATTTCTTTCCTCGAGTCAGGGACTCCTGTGGTTTTTCTTAAAACGGGCCCAGCCCTTGCTCACGGGCTGACGTTAAAACCCTTTTCCTGGAGAAGGGAAATGGCCCCGCTTCTTCTGATAATGGGCCCATTTCTTAGGGAAAAGAGGGTGTGTTTTTAAGCCAAAGTGGTGCCCCTTATGGGGAGGATGGCTCCACACCGCAAAGGGGTGAATGCCCATTTCTGCATGATTTTGTCAGCCCTTCTCCTCCAGCCTTTTTAGAAATGGTGGGTGGGTTTGAAATGGCATGGGACACACGTTGTGCGTTTGCTGGCAGATAAACAGAGCAGCCAAAAAAAAACCCTGTCCTTGGCCCTCCCTCCCTGGGGAAGCACTTGTACAAGCCCTGACTCCTCCTCGTGCCAGAGAGCCCCTCTGCTAATCAGATTTAGATGCTTGAAGAGGCTGAGAGGTAGCAGCTGTGTTGAAAATACAAGACTGACAATGCAGTTTCTCCCCACCCCCAGGTATCCGGCGCATCATCCGTTCAGAGGTGTAGCCACGGTCCTCATTACCAGCCAGACGTGTGCTGAGATCGACCTGCAGCTTCCCTTCATCAGCTATCTAATTTTAGGCCGTTGCACCTAGCTGGGGAAGAAAGGGAAGGAGGTTATTGACGGAGTTCCTCAAATATTGTAGCAAACCCCAACACTTGCTAATCAGCCTCCTTATCTGATTTATACCTAAAAGGCATAAGCCGCTGGCTCCCTTCCGTACCTCCGCCATCCCCTGTAGCATTCACGCCCAGAGGAGTTTAAGCCAATGATTAAAAAGCTTTTCCTGGGTTTCATATCGCAGCCTGATTCCCTGCCTCCCCGTGTCATTGCATCAGTGCCATGAATTCCTTTCTTTTTTTAACTTCTCTGGCCTATTTGTTTCCTACACGTCCTCGTGCTGGGACACTCACACCAGGGCAGAGAGGATCCAAGCTCAACTGGGTTGGTTTGACTGGTTGTTTTCCACTTCAGTCCCACCCGGGGCCGGCTGCAGGCACCAGCCCAACAAGCAGGTGCTTGCGATGGCCAGCGGAGAGGGGTGGCACATCCGGCTCTTTGGGGGCAATTCGGCGGCGGGTCCCTCATGCCCTCTCGGAGTGAAGGACCAGCCGCCGAATTGCCACCAAAGACTGAAGCGGCGGCGGTAGAGCTGCTGCCGAAATGTCGCAGATCACGATCGCGGCTTTTTTTTTTTTCCTTTCTTTACTTTTTGCTGCTTGGGGCGGCAAAAACCCTGGAGCCGGCCCTGGTCCCACCATTCACTGATGTTCACTGAAATCAAAGTCACGTCCAGGATCGTAAGTTCTGCAAAGCAAAGCAAAACAAAACCCACACCACACACCAGCCTGTGTATGTTACGAGATTACCGTGGAAATGCTTTGCAATCTTCACCCGATCGCCTGCTGTGATATACAGTGTATTACCCACACCCCTACAATAGACTGGCAAGGGCAGGGAATGTACAGTATTATACAGGCCTTGAGTGGACGGGGCAGTCATTTTCATTCTAAACTAATCCTGACAACATCCGACAGTGAGACTCAATCTAGCAATGCCACGCGCTCAGCACAGCTTTGCAAGTAGCTCGTGCTGGGCTTTGTGGCTGCCGGCTGCATCCTCTGCCTCATCACTTGGCGAGCCAGCCATCTCGGTGTTACATCACCCATTCCACATCACACCCCGTGGGCCGTCAGTTTTGACACGTGCAGCATGGACTAAACGAGAACTCCCCAGAGGAAGCCGCTGCAGACACGGCTGCCCTCTCCACGCTAAATCCCTCCCTCTGCCAGAACCGGGGGAGGAAACGCTCCAAAAGTCCTGCTGGCCTCTGTCCAGACTCCCGTCCAAAGGTGTCAGGTATGAGTTAGCCCCTCTGGGACATAGAGACCCGAATCTCTGCGGTGACGCCTGAGCTGCTGTCATGGTGTGTAGATCCTGACTATTCACAGACATACGAGGGGCCTGATTCAGCCAAACCAAGACTCGATCTGACTCCAATCTAGTGCAGAACACTTGGTATCTATTAGGGAGGGAGCATGGTCCAGTGTTTACATCAGGGAACTGCGAGTCAGGCTTTAGATTCTGTTCCCAGCACTGTCGCTGATTCTTGAACAGAGAAGGACCCAAGCTACAGAGTCCAGACCCAAACGTCCCAATAATCCAGATACCGGGTATGCTCAGTACAGAGAGAACTGCTAGCTAGCTGTTGGAGAGTTCAGGCCTGGCTCCAAGCTTGCCCATATCCGGGGGTTTTAGTTTGGGCCCAGGTCTTCAACTCTGGGCAAGTCAGTCCCTGCCTCAGTTCATCCATCTCTACGACAGTGGCGGTACCTCGCTCAAAGGGATGCCGCGAGGGTTAATCCGTGGGGGCTGAGTATGAACTAGTAGTTAGGCCAATCTGAACTAAGACAAGCTGTATGAGGGAAGGTGGTAAACAGCCTGGTGGAAGCGCAAGGGCTGTCACCATCGGGTTCTGGCCTGTGCCCTCACAGCTTTTACTGTACATCCGAAGAAGTGGGCTGTAGTCCACGAAAGCTTATGCTCTAATAAATTTGTTAGTCTCTAAGGTGCCACAAGTACTCCTGTTCTTATCACACTGCCTGTTTCCTGGAGCGGGAGATGTAAGGTGTCGAGGCTTCCTGGACCCAGTGTGCTTTGAGGGGAGTCTTGAAGAGGGAGAGGGTGAAGGCACAGCAGGCCGGGTCAGGAGAAGGGGATCCGGGCATGGCAGTAAGCCAGGAGGCGGGTGTGGGAGGAGGCCGCTAGGCAGAGCATTATTCCAGGTACGCAGGAAGGCCGAAAGTCCGTCCGCAGCCACACAGATTTCTACAGTGCAACAAACTCAGCCCTAACCATTTCTGCTGACGGTGGCTCATCCTCTAGGGCTTTGGATTTGAAAATAACAGCGATTCTGTCTGTCTCTCTCACCCCCACTCGCACGTACCCCTGGTGACCCTCATGTGCTGAAAATTCACCCCCAAGAGTCGCCACAAGAGAAACGCCAATAAAAAGTTATTACAACTTCGCGTTCTCCTATGGAGCCGAATCAATACGAGATTATTAAAGCCGCTTGCTTAAAATCAAACCTGGCAGCGGCAGTTGCATGGGGAAACTCAGCAGGGAGGGGAAGCAAATGTAGCGGGGCCTGGATGGACAGATCTGGACAACGCAGTGCTGTGTTTACCCACCCAGCAGGTATATCACGGGCAGCAGCATTGGCAGCTGCCTCCAAATCACCCCTTGCCACTGTCCGTCAGACCTCTTGTGGTCAGAAAGCAGTTCAGTCTCCATGGTTTATTGAGGGCTCAGATGCCATAACGAGCTTGGATAAAAACCTAGAGTGAAAGCAGACTGGGACACCTGGCATGCATCTCCTATCTAGCTGGGATCACCCCACCCCCACTTAGCAATATGAAATGGACAGGGTGATCATAACCACTGGTTGGGACTCCCTGGATTCCATTATTCATCAGTCAGAGATTTGCAGAGTTTAAGGCCAGAAGGGACCATTAGATCCTCCAGTCTATCACAGTCCCTTACATCATCCTATCACCAGAAGGGACCTTGAAAGGTCATCAAGTCCAGCCCCCTTGCCTTCACTAGGCAGGACAGTATTGATTTTTGCCCTAGATCCCTAAGTGGCCCCCTTGAGGGCTGAACTCACAATCCTAGGTTTAGCAGGCCAATGCTCAAACCACTGAGCTATCCCTCTCCAGTTACCCCAGCATGAGCCCCGTAACTTGTCTGACTAAAGCACATTGGCCAGAAAGGCATCCCAGTCTTGCTCTGAAGACATCAGGAGACGAAGAATCCTCCACTTCCTTGCTGGTTTGTTCCAATCGCTAACCATCCTCACTGGTAAATATTTGTGGCTTATTTCCTATTTGAATTTGTCTGGCTTTCGCGTTCAGCCATTGGTTCTTGTTCTGTCTTCCTCTGCTAGATTAAAGAGCCCCTCAGTACCTGGCATCCTCTGCCCACGAAGGTACTGATACACTGTAATCCATTCACCTCCTTAGGGTACGTCTATACTTACCTCCGGGTCCGGCGGTAAGCAATCGATCTTCTGGGATCGATTTATCGCGTCTTGTCTAGATGCGATAAATCGATCCCGGATCGATCCCGGAAGTGCTCACCGTCGACGCCGGTACTCCTGCTCGGCGAGAGGAGTACGCGGAGTCGATGGGGGAGCCTGCCTGCCGCGTGTGGACCCGCGGTAAGTTCGAACTAAGATAGTTTGACTTCAGCTACTTGAATAACATAGCTGAAGTTGCGTATCTTAGTTCGAAGTGGGGGTTAGTGTGGACCAGCCCTTACTCTGCTCACTATTCTCCTGTTTATACATCCAAGGATCACATTAGCCCTTTTTACCCAGCATGGAGCAGGGAGCTCAGTTCCTTGTCCACTGTGACTCCGACATTCTTTTCAGCCATTGCTTTTCAGGATACAGGGCCCCATTCAGTAGGTATAGCCTGCATTCCTTGGTCCTACTCTGCACGTAGTAAAACACATTTTCTTTGAATGAGCCCAGGTTACTAGGTGATTCAGTTAACCCCGTGTGACTGTCCTGGCCTCATCTTTATTTATCGCTCCACCAATCTGTGTGTCATCCACACATTTTATCGGCAGGGATTTTATATTTACTTCCAGGTCACTGAAGAATATGTTGACTACTGTCAGGCCTGGCACCAATTCCTTCGCAACCCCACTAGAAACACCTGTATTTGATGAATATTCCCCATTGACAGCTAGATCTTGAGATCTCTCTCTTAGCCAGTACTTAAGCCATTTAACGGGTGCTTTATTGATATCATATAGTGCTATTTTTTTAATAAGAACATTGTGCGGTGCTAAATCAAACACCTTACAAAAGTCTACGTATATTACATCTGCTCAACTACCTTTATCAACCAAACTTGTCATCTCATCAACGAATGATATCAGGTTTGTTTGGCAGGCCCTATTTTCCATGCAACCACCTTGAGTGGCATTCATTATATTCCTATCGTTTCGTTTTCTATCAGTTGAATCCCATATCAGATTTTACACTGTTTTCCATGGGATTGATGTCAGGCCAACCAGTCTATCAGTACCCAGATCATCCCTTTTCGAATATTGGCCCAATGTTTGCACTCTTCCAGTTTTCCAAAATGTCCCTGGTTTTCCTAGATTTATCTAAAATGAACATCAGTGGGCCAGAGATTTCCTCAGCCAACTCTTCTCAGACTCAGGTCACCGTCCCTGGTCCTGAGACAATCACCAACTTCCAGTCCAGTGATTAATTCATCTTTATCCATCATACTGAGGTCCAAAACACTTCCCTTGTGTTGGATGCAATACCTTTGCTTTCAGAAAATGATCATCTACAAGTTTTTATAAACTCGAATGATGTTGTACGACTGGCTGCCTGGGACTTCCCACATGTGTCTCCCAAACTGAAGTCCCCTATAACAGCACATTTTTAATTTCCACACATTAGACAGGTGCTTAAAGAGTAACTCAACCTGTGCTCCAGTTTGCTTTGGTGGTCTAGTAACAGATCCTCCCCTGTCCTGGGCTTTAGAGCAGCAGCTGCGTTAGTCTGTATCCGCAAAAAGAACAGGAGGACTTGTGGCACCTTAGAGACTAACACATTTATTTGAGCATAAGCTTTCGTGGGCTACAACCCACTTCATCAGATGCATAGAATGGAACACACAGAAAGAAGATATTTATACATACAGAGAACATGAAAAGGTGGGAGTAGCCATGCCAACTGTCAGAGGCCAATCAATTGAGATGGGCTATCATCAGCAGGAGAGAGAAAAAAACCTGTGAAGTGATAATCGAGATGACCCATAGAAGGTGTGAGGATAACTTAACATGGGGAAATAGATTCAGTTAGTGTAATGACCCAACCATTCCCAGTCTCTGTTTAAACCTAAGTTAATTGTATCTACTTTGCATATTAATTCAAGTTCAGCAGTCTCTCTTTGGAGTCTGTTTTTGAAGTTTTGTTGTTGCAAAATTGCCACCTTCAAGTCTGTCACTGAGTGGTTAGAGAGGTTGACGTGTTCTCCCACTGGTTTTTGAATGTTATGATTCCTGATGTCAGATTTGTGTCCATTTATTCTTTTGCGTAGAGATTGTCCAGTTTGGCCAATGTATATGGCAGAGGGGCATTGCTGGCACATGATGGCATGTATCACATTGTTCTGGGCATATATATGTCCTGGGCTTTGTTAGTTAGCACATTGATCCATATGCACTCAAGATCCTGCTCTTCTGAGTTCCCAATCACTCTAAAACAGGTAACAGTGTCTTTAATATAGAGTGCCATCCCTCCTCCCATCTCCATTACCCCTCTAACCTTCTTAAACAGGTTACTGGGATGCTGGCAGAACAGCTGCCAGCTCATGCCAAGGTCCCCAGGCCTCAGTTGAGCACTGACAAATACGCCAGTGTGTTAGTATTGTTAAAATAGGTACATGAATTATAAGAATGTGTTCCGCGTTTAGACTTTATGGAATGCTTGTGAGTTGCTGCCTGCATTGATCTCACTGATGACATCCCTCTCCCATACTGTACAGTAATCCTCAAGCGTTTGCATTGTGAGCCTCTGTAACTGTGGAAATCACCAAAGAGGGGAGAGACATTAACTAGTGTGAAATGCTGGTCTCCGGCAGAAGCAGTTATGTCCTGCCTGACAAGGAAGGCCCGTCGACACCAGACAGACTAGAGGGGAACATTAAAGAGAACAGAAGGCTTTGTGGTTTATTTCCCCCATCGCTATGAAGACAAGTCTTGCAAGTGAATTCCTCCCCTCAGCCGAGTTTGCAGCACAAAGCAGAAGGGGGGAAGGGAATCAAAACCCTAATAAGGCAAAACTTTATCTTTATACTTCTTGGACTCTGGGGAGCAAGGATTACTAGGCATAAGCAAAAATTCCCAGTGCTTAGCCTGGGTTCGCTCTAAAGCAGGGATTTTCAACCTTTTTCTTTCTGAGGCCCCCCAACAGGCTACAAAAACTCCACAGCCCACCTGTGCCACCACAACTGGGCTTCTGCCTATAAAAGCCAGGGCTGGCATTAGGGGATAGCAAGCAGGACAATTGCCCCATGCCATAGAGGGCACCGCGAAGCTAAGTTGCTCAGGCTTCAGCTGCAGCCCCAGGTGGCAGGGTTCAGGGCCCCATGCGGTGGGGCTTTGGTTTTCTGCCCTGGGCCCCTGCAAGACTAATGCTGGCCACGCTTGGAGGACCCCCTGAAACCTGCTCAACGCCCCCCCAGGGGACCCCGGACCCCTGGTTGAAAACCACTGCTCTAAAGGACACATCGAGCTTGCTTATCACAGAAGCTTCTATTACTTTTTGAAACTTGAGACTGGATCTCATTTGTGTGTACATATGTTTACCTGCTTTAACCTTGTAAATAACTCTCTTGTTTCCTTTCCCTATATAGTAAATATTTAGATAGTTTATTATAAGATTGGCTACAAGTGTTGCCTTTGAGGTGAGATCTAAAGTTCAATTGAGCTGGGGTAAGAGACTGGTCCTTTGAGACGGGGAGTAACCTGAATATTGCTGCGATACTTGGTGTATCACAAAGGCAGGCTTGCCTAGGTGACAAGATAGACCGGATTACCCCAGGAGACTGTCTGTGACTCCGTGTTAAGGCTGTTATAGTGCCTGGGGAGTTTACACTTGATTATTGGCTGGTGAACTCTAACTATAGCACTCCCAGCCCATGTGGGGTTTGTGCCCTGCTTCCTAACAGTCTGCCCCGAGATTGGGACTTACGCGCTTGAGCCGCAGCTGGACAGTTTGACAATTATAAGCAGCGGATTTAACATCCCAGTCACACGACTCATCCCACCAGGTTTCAGTAACGCCAGTTATATCCATTTTCTTCCCATCAATGAGAATTTCCGATTCCCCTAGCTTGTTATCCAGACTCCGAGCCGTGGTGTACAAGCAATTGACGTTTTTCTTCCCTTCACCTTCTTTGATGGTTCAATTGGTTTGACGTGCTGAGTTTGAGTTGCTACCACATTTGCCATTTTGGCATCCATTTAGTTGGGGATCGGTCCTGCTTTGAGATGGGGGTTGGACTAGATGACCTCCTGAGGTCCCTTCCAACCCTGACATTCTATGATTCTGTGTGCTGTTAGTTCAATGTCCTCTGGCCTGTTCCAGCTAGTCTCCAGCTGAAAAGATCAGCCCCACTGCCTGTGAGATACAAACCATCCCATTTGTGCAGCCCCATCTCCCACTGGAATGTAACCCAATGCTCCACACAACCAAAACCGTCAGCATCACGCCAGTCATGCAGCCCATGTTTCACCTCTTGTATTTTCTCTCTTTCTGGGACTGGAGGATCCCCAAGACTATCACTTGGACTTTCCTCTTTTCAGCTCTCTTCCAAAATCCCTGCAGTGTCTTATAATGAGTGTAATTCCATGTGATGCTGTGTCGCTGGTTCCAATGTGTCTCCTCACCAGTGGAGACTTCCAGATAACTTCATAGTCCTGCCCAGTCTTGGTGTTACATCTCATGTGGTTTGCTGCAGGAAGCCAGCACACCATCCTGTTGTCCTTGTGTCCTTTGTTGATTTCTCAGTCTGCTCTTCTTAATTCAGAGTCACCAAAGATTATTATTTGCCTTCCCCAGTTATCAACGATCCTTCACCTTGTGTCATCTGTGGCAATGATTTCTGCCCTTGGCCTCCCAGCTGAGACTGCCAAATGCAGTGGTGATTTATAAAGTGGACTCTAGGAACAGAACTGAGATACCCAACTCGCTTCAGAGTAGCATTTATGTTGACGCCTGAAAATAACTGGGCCACCTGCAGAAGTGACCTGAAGAGCTGAGATTTGTGGGGAGATGACAATGTATTTCGCCTTCTATCACAAGGCTTTCTGCTTTATCAACTGCAGCTAGCGCACTATCCATTTTCATCCCTCTCAGGCTGTCTTTTCAGTGTTTCCCTCTGAACCAAGCCATTGCCCAATCCAAATAAACTTGAAGCAAACGCTCGAGCCATTTCAAAACTGGAAACATCATTGTTTTGCTGGCATTTTGTACTTTCCCTGGTAACACACAGGGCTACAGGAGCCAGGCTTTCAGAGAATGAATTTATCCTCTGTGTAAGTCCACTGAAGCTAAGAGAGTAATGCCATGGATGAATTTGGCTTTTTGTCTTTCTGATGTGGGACTTCATAGAAAGGAACTACAAAATATGGCTTACCTAAAAAATTGAATACTGACAACTCACTGCTACTCCTCCTCTGTTGATGTTGTGCATTATTGAGCATAGGCACTAAGATTTTTCCCCCCTGCCGTAATGTGGATAATCATTGACTTCCATAGGGTTGCAGCCACTTACACCAGAACTAGATTTGACCTATTGAGGCTGGTGCGTCTCATCCTAAAATAGATCCTTGTCCCCCATTGGTGGACCCAACAAAACCATCCTGCATTTCAGCCTCATGGGCGACCTGTCCTCAGAGGAGAGAGGGGGTTGGAAGAGGCAGGGTTCTCGAGATGCGTTGACTGGGAGAGGTGGCTAAGGGGCTGGTGGCACAGAGATACGTTGGTGCTGCTGGTGGCATCCTTCAGACCAGACTAGCAGGGTGTGTTGACTTGCAAGCCATGACTGAGATGCCCTTGCAGAGTGGCATGCGTGAAGCTGATACAGCACCTGTCTGCTCAATGGCTGGCTGAGGCTAATGCAATTAGCTCCTCGCATGGACTCTGCAAAGGCTTTTATAAAATGATTCCTGTTATAATTAAAGCTAACAGATCTGTCTGCCCTGCTCAGTCTTTGGTGCTGGGATCCCCGAATGTGGGGTCTCTTCGGATAGCCGCTTTCCCATTCATCGAGCCTTCCTTCATGTCCTTACTCCAGAGGGCGGGCTGGCCCAGGGCAGACATGGAGGAGTGGTCAGATTCATCCTCGCACCCGTGCGTACTGCTGCTGCCCATGCTGTTTCATTAGCAATAAGTGATGCAGCAGGTGGACGGAGTTGCAGGAAAGATCTTTACTGAGCATGCCTAGATGCCAAGAGACCTGGGCTCGTCTGGTCCCAAATTGCATTCCTGAGCCCCTAGTGTCTTTCCAAACTCCTGAACCCTGACCCTCTTTCTCCAGTTCCACTCAGCATACTACTGTATATCGCTTGCGTAACTGGAATATAGGCGGCACCTGTCTAGCGTATCGATCTATTCATGTCTGTCCATCCATCTAGTCATAAAAACCGCACCCCTCACTGTGGTATCTGTCTCCTGAATGCTACCAGACCTTCAGTACATCTCTGTTGGCAGCAAAGGGGCTACACCAACGTTCGTCAGCTGAGGGTCTGTCCCATGACATTTGGGTTGGGTCCAGCAGACTCAAACGTGGCTGGTTCAGTCGTGCTTGCCTTTCAACAAGGGATATTCAAACAACCCTATTTTTCTGGCCTCGGAGTTCGGCCTTCATGCAGTATGTGTAAGTGTCTCTCCATGTAACTCCTTACTGCTGTTACCTGGGTTTTGGCATATAGTACCCAGGTCCCTTTCGGATAGCATTTTGTTGTTATAGACTCATGAGCGAGGCTGAAACTTCCCACCTCATACCCACACTGTGCGGCTAATCCTTTTCCTAACTCAGGCTTGAATTCTGCGGTTCCTCTGACTTCCCGACACCTCATAAAAGCCTTCAAATGAATCTATCTCAGACTCTCAAGCCAACCAAATCCAGCATCAGATGGAGTTGAACTTCTTGAATCCTCCCAGTTCATTTCACATGGCAGTCACTTTATGGGTTAGTGGCTTCGAGGGATCCCTCAGGCATTTCTCTGGCCTGATGTACAGGGGAATGAATGGAAAGAGCTCAGTTTAGGTCAGCAACCACAGCCCCGGGCACCTCAGTTTGTTGCTTCAACCAAAAGTGTCGGATGTAACCTGTGCAGGGAATGGATGCCGCTAGTCTCCACTTCACAACTAAACATGCTCTCTCAAATCAAGTAGCTGCTTCTGCTCTATATTCCGCCTGGAATCTCCCACTTACAGCCAGCATCTGGCATGCTGAAGAAAGACGCAGAGGCTGGAGGCAAGTTTGCGGAATAACCGTTCTCCAGATATATCGAGGAAAGTAAGCAGGAATCCTGATCTCACTGAAGTCAATGGCAAAATTCCCGTTGACTTGAGGCTCACACCCCAAAGACTGTGGCTTTGCCACTTGTCCGGAGTGGAACATGGGCTCACACCAGGGGCTGGGATTTGAGAATTAGGTGCTACCTTTAATTCTGCCACTGTCAAATAATAAGTAGACTGCTCCCCCTTCTTTTAACGCGCTCTGAGACCCTTGAATGCAAGATGCGAGGTGGATACTAAGCAATGTTATGATTCAAGAAGAGCTGGTCAGAACAGATTGTTGTTTGGGGGGGGAATTAAAAATCGTGTTTTTTCTAAATTTTCTGTGAAACCAAAATTTTCCTTTTCTTGTTTAGTTCTTCATTCCCCCTCTGCCCTGCCTCCCCCACCATTTTTGCAAAACTAAAACCGGAAAAAGGAGGGGTTAGAAAGGAAAAACTCCTAGAAACCTAAATCAATTTTTTTTTCACTGAAAAACTGGAAAATTTCAAACGGAACAAACAATGGTCTTGAAACGTTTTTATTTAAAAAGAAAACCCAGTTTTTATCAAAAGTAGTTTACAATAAAAAGTTGACCAGTCCTACATGAAAGCAATCTAGAGCGTAATCAAAATCCCATGGTGAGGGGTGCATTGGAAATACTGCACAGTAGAGGTTGCAGACAAGCAAAGTGCAGGTGAATGGGGGCAGCATGATTTAATCTTAGCAGCAATGCCCACAATCCCTGCACGGTGCTCAGAGAAAGCTGTCCCCTTTGATTATGCACTTTGCATGCCAGTGGCTCTCCGCCTTTCCAGACAACTGTACCCCTTTCAGGAATCTGATTTGTCTCAGGTACCCCCAAGTTTCACCTGACTTAAAAACGACTTGCTTACAAAATCAGACATAAAAATACAAAAGTGTCCCAGCCGCTATTACAGAAAAATTGCTCCCTTTCTAATTTTTTACCATATAATTATAAAATAAATCACTTGGGATATAAATAGTGTACTTGCATTTCAGTATACAATATACAGAGCAGTATAAACAAGTCGTTGTCTGTATGAAATTTTAGTTTGTACTGACTTTGCTATGCTTTTTCTGTAGCCTGTTGTAAAACTAGGCAAATATCTAGATGAGTTGCTCTATCCCCAGGGACCTGTGCGTCCCCCCAGGGGTATGTGCACCCCTGGTTGAGAACCACTGCTGCATGCCATATGCACCCCAGCGTAACAATGAACACACCAGGGTGCCGTGAGGCTGTTGACTAACCTCGTTACCGCATAACGAATGCCAGAAACAACCAGCCTTTCCTCGTTGTTGTTTAGCCCATTAATCAACTCACTGGTGAAGCACCTCGGCTAGGGTTAAACTTAATGTGAGTAAATTAATCCAGGCTTTACAGTGGAAGCCGGGTGCCATATGGTGCACGCTGATGTGGGGTCTGAAGCTGCTGCAGCACCCTGTCGTCCTGAAATCTAATTAGACTCTAATGTAAGCAAGAAGTTCTTAATTGAAAATTACACTTCCAGTTCAATCAAAGCCTGCTTCCGTGTCACTATTCAAGGCACTTTGGAAATTGCTGAACTCTGCGGTGGCCTCGCATACTAAGTGCCCCTTTCTCGAGAACCTCTGTGATGGCTCTGTAATGATTTCTGAAGGCTGTACGCTGACCTGGTTATTGGCATGTTTACCGTATGAATAGACTGGTTCCGTTTAAGAAGGGGCTGTCACGAGACACAAGCGGGCAGGGAAAGAATGTCGCAAGATAAGCCCCTTCTCAGCAAACACTTGAGAGCTGTAAAGAGATAATAATTGGACAGGAAAAAAGCCCAGGAACACAGGAGATCAAAGGAGCCATGGTTTACAAAGAAACACCCTCCCAAGAGAGGGGCATATCTGCACTACACATACAATTTGAAACACAAGCCCTTTTCTGGCCAGTTTTCCTGAGTTCTCTCCCTGCTCGCCTGGTCCAGAGAGCTCTCTCTCTCTCTCTCTCTCACTCTTTCTGAAATCTTCCTCAGCATGTCGAGGAGACTTTGATTCACTCACCCCTATGAGTCAGCCTCCCTCCCCTCACGTTCTTTGTTACAAGCTGGAATTTGTAAGCACCCGCCTCAGTGCTTTGTGAGTCACTCCACTGCTCCTGCTTGCTTGTTGCTGGGAAGACACCGGGGTTTGCCTCCATTCCTCTTCATCTACAAGGTTCTCCTGGAGCACTGCTTACCTGTGTGGATGCCCTTTCTCAGCAGTGGGTTTGTCTCTCTGCCCCACCGTCCTGCGTCACAAGCTGTGAGAACTCGTTCCATCACTGGCAGGGAGTAGGCCTCCCACGGCAGTTCTGCTTTTTATTACTTGGTTTGCCTTCACTACCAGCAGCTCTGGTGACTCTGCTCCCATTACCAGCCTCTGATTGTGATCCATCCCCTGAAGTTCTGCCTTCGTTACCTGGCTTGCCCTCTTTCGAAGGCAGCAAACACAGTATTTTGCCTTTTTATTATATTTTTTTAACTGTTTTTTTTTAGTCCTGTGCAACTTGTAGATTTCTTTCCACTCCTCTGCTGATATTCATCAGCACTTTCAGAACTTCTCTTAGGTGGCAGCTTGCCTCAGTTTTGAATTGTCCCTTTAATGCACCCGTCTCTCTCTTTCTCTTGGTTTTTAGGCTTTGCCTGCTATGGAAGGAGATGCCCCTGAACTGATTTGCTCATTGGTCATCTGATTCCGACTTCCAACTCTCTTTGGTTGGCTTGAGTTTGGAATGCAGCATGGATTGGTTGCAAAATCAACTGATTTTTGAGAGGATAACCTGCCACATGGGCTCCCCTCTCAAAAACGGGTCACTGTGGGTAACTGATCAAAGGGAACACTTTTTAAAGAGAGATCTTCTAGGCAGTGAAAAGGGAGGAAGTTTCATTGTCTAGGTATTTGAAGCTGGTCTGGACACAGCATTAGAAGCAACGGGGAACAATCCAGCAGCGGTACAGTCTGTTACCTGAGCTAATAGAGATTTGCCTGCTGCCATTTCTGTATTTAATGCCCACATCCCAACCAGGTATTGAAGTAACTGAACAGTGAGATGCAGATGACCTCCACCACCTTGGAAAAACGCTGCTGTAAGTAAACACTGGAGGAGCTCTGCTTGTTTGCAGATCTGCCCTGTGGGCTGCCCACCACCACAGAACAGAGAAGCTGGGAAGCAACCAACATGGAAGGAGGAGTTCCTGAGTTCCCAAAGAGTGAGACAGTGGGTGAAAGGGAGCTCCCTGAAAATCTGACCTGCCTTCCAAGTAGAAGGCTTAAGGAATCCAGATTCTCCTCCGCTGGAGTTGTGGAGCTCAAGGCAGGAAGTCGTGTTCTCAGTAGTATACATGGTATCATAGAATAATAACATCTTACATGCTTAAAGCGCTCCCTGGCCTAACAATCAAGTATATGCTTCTTCTACCCCACCTTTGCCTATGGAATCTCCGTAGAGGTCTTGGAAGTTTAGCAGGCAACTAATCACATTGCCACAGATAGTTAGCAAATTAGTTAAAATAACTGCACCAAGTAAGGTGACTAATTACAATTAATAAATACTCATGTCCATGTATATTAAAATTCTGATCACATTAATTTATAGTTGAGGTTGCAAAAGTATATTTCTGTACAAAACAAATACTATGAAGTGAGGAAACTTCAGATTCAAGCACCATTGGCATATACCGCACCCAAACCCAATTCATGTGATTTACCACCCAAATGCTGTAATATCCAAATACACCCTCAGACTCTTTACTGCCACAACTCACCCCCTTCCACTTCCAGCATATAACCATCCACAGCCAGCTCCCATTCGAATGCACAATCTTATCTCGGACCTTTGAAGGATTCATGCTAGAGCCACTACCTCAGAACACATGAGGCTGGATTAGCAATACTTGTCACTGATTCACTATATCAATCTGTCTGGGAGTGGATGGGTCATTACACAAAGTAAAACTGTTTTCCCATGCGAATTTTTTCCCCTACTGTTACTCACACCTTCTTGTCAACTGTTGGAAATGGGCCATTTTGATTATCACTACAAAAGTTTTTTTTCTTCTGCCGATAATAGCTCACCTTAATTAATTACCCTTGTTACAGTTGGTATGGCAACACCCATTTTTTCATGTTCTCTGTGTATACATACTTTCCTACTGTATTTTCCACTGCATGCATCCGATGAAATGGGTTTTAGCCCACGTAAGCTTATGCTCAAATAAATTTGTTAGTCTCTAAGATGCCACAAGTACTCCTCGTTCTTTTTCCTGATACAGACTAACACGGCTACCGCTCTGATACCTGTCTGGTTCCAGTGTCTCTCTTCATGAATGAAGCCATTTGATTGACATTTGACCTGCTGTTGGGAAATAAACCGAGATACACCTCACCATCTCATGAGGGTGCAGGAAAGACCCACAGAAAATATGTGAGCGCTGGAAAAAATGACTTAGCTTAAGGAGTTTATCAAATTAAACAGATGTATAAATACCCTCACAGGAGAAAGTACCAGGCACTTAAAGGTTCATCTAGCAGAGAATGGCTTTAACTTTCATTCTTTTTCTGCCTGACAAATTCAAATTAGACATAAGGCACAATTTGTTAAGAGTGAGGGTGATCAACCATCCCAACAAACTGCCCAGGGAAGTGGTGGGTTCTCCATCTCTTGATGTCTTCAGCGCAAAACTGGATGCCTTTCTGGAAGATGCTTCAGCCAACCCCAAGTTACAGGGCTCAATACAGGGGTAATTGGGTGAAATTTAATGACCGGGGGTCAGACTAGATGATCTAATGCTCTCTCCTGACCTTAAAACCCATGAATCTATTAATTAGTCTGTAGACTAATTAGACTCTCTTTTCCTGCACTCTTGTAAGGCCAGTTTTAGTCCACATGAGATTAATTTAACTGTTAAGATTAAACAAAATCAGACCTTGACATGCCGGTTTGAAATCTCTGCTTTTTCTCAGGCATTAATGGGCAGCAGGTTTAAAACAAATAAAAGGAAGTTCTTCTTCACACAGCGCACAGTCAACTTGTGGGACTCCATGCCCCTGAGGAGGTTGTGAAGGCTAGGACTATAACAGGGTTTAAAAGAGAACTGGATACATTCATGGAGGTTAAGTCCATTAATAGCTATTAGCCAGGATGGGTAAGGAATGGTGTCCCTAGTCTCTGTTTGTCAGAAGGTGGAGATGGACCGCAGGAGAGAGATCACTTGATCATTGCCTGTTAGGTTCACTCCATCTGGGGCACCTGGCATTGGCCACTGTCGGAAGACAGGATACTGGGCTGGATGGACCTTTGGTCTGACCCAGTACGCCCATTCTTATGTTCTTATGTTATGTTCTTATGCATTCCAATGCATTTCTTGCTTTGCAGTCTGTCAGCATACCTCAAGACAGCAGCTTCTTATTCAGGACAAGAGTCTGACACTCTTCCTCACCTTGCGGGAGTACCTTGGGTACCACTCCTGCAGTGAAGCTCCATGCATGCAACCATCTGCCTCCCATGCAGAACCTGATTGATGGCCGCAGCATGAAGCTCACGGGAGGCAGCGTGGCCTAGCGGACAGAGCACTGGACAGGGACTCAGGAGAGCTGGTGCTGTTTCTGGTTCTGGAACTACCCTCTTTGATGACCGGGGGCAAGTCATTTCCCTCTCTGTTCCTCAGTTTCCCCATGTGTCTGATGCAGACCTTCTTGTAAAGCTCTTTGAGATGATCTGATGAAAAGCACTGTGTAAGAGCTAGGGATTATTATAATTACAGGGTTGGCACCTTTCTTCATAAATAGCCCATCTGCAAGGACAGCATAATCTGGCCCTCGACCATTATACTTGTTAATTTTTTTTCTTTTCAATCAATCTCAGGAATTTTCTCCTCTTCTAATTAGATGCAGGGATTAGACGATCTTTTATGTTACACTGGAGTTTTCCTTTAAATGTGGCCTGGCTAGCTATCTCTGTTCTCATCACCTTCCCCCCAACCCCTTGCCAATCAGGGGCTTTTTCATCGTAACAACAAAGAAACAGTGAAAGAAATGAGAGTGACGACAAAAAATTAAAAATCACAGCAAGGCGTTCTCTGGAGCCGATCTCTCTCTCTCTCTTATCAATCCAAAGAACATCTTTAAAAATATCCTAATCACCTGCCTCTGTAAACACAGAAGGGAGCTCTTCCTTCGTTTTAATTGTCTTGATTCTTTTTTAATTACACCCTTGCTCAGCGCTGTGTAGTGCCATCAAATATTGGAACAAGAAGCTGGATTTCAGCCCAGCACAGTTTGGCTGAATCCAAACTCCTGAATTTAAATAGCTTTTTTCTTCCTCCCAAAACTTACTTGCTAATGAAGTTTTGTCTGAGGCCTCCTGCAATATTCACGACGGTTCATTCACACGCTGTGTTTGCTGAAGAGTTCACCTGTCGCTCTGTGATATTGCAGGCAGTTCTGTACCCATTACTGTTTAATAAGTAAAGCCTAAACCTGCTAACAAATTTGATGTGGAAAAAATATTAATCAGATCAAAATTAACATTTTGCTCACTGCAGTTTGATTAAACCGGCAAGGAAATTACAGCTGTTGCTGGATAAAAAATGCTTTAAATTGGATCATATGTCTCAGAACGTTTCCAGTGTGGAATGAGCAAATTGGGTGGCGTTCACTATGCAGCAAGTCAGACTAGATGTCTTTGACCATGTAGCCGTCTCTCTTTGCAGCCCCCCTCTGGTTCCCTCATCTCTATTGTATCAAACATACGTTATTTGTCTTCACTGTCAAGGCCCTTCACGACGTATTGCCACGCTGCCTATCATCTCATGCGGCATTGAAAGGTTGACTCCCACCTCTGATCATGATGCCTGTTCATTAAAGCGTGTGCTTTCTCCCCTGCCGCCCTTCATGGTTGGGAGAGGCTCCCTGGAAACATCCGCAAAACTCACACCTTGTCCACTGCCATGAATCTAGCCCTGGCAGAGCGCCCCCTTCAGGAGCTACATGGGCAGCACAAGCCTGCAGGTCCAACTGCCCCCACACCCACGGGCTCTGCAGGGCAGGTGGATGTAGTGAGATTGGCGCTTAGCCCACTAGCTGAGGCCTTCTGGCGGTTTCTTCCCCTTTCAGCGTCCCAAGCGAAAGAAACAATCAGTCCACAGACACCAAATGAGGTTAAATAAAAGCATAAAGGTTAAGAACTGCTACAGACTAGGGACCGAATGGCTAGGTAGCAATTCTGCAGAAAAAGACCTAGGGGTCACAGTGAACGAGAAGCTGGATATGAGTCAACAGTGTGCCCTTGTTGCCAAGAAGGCTAACGGCATTTTGGGCTGTATAAGTAGGGGCATTGCCAGCAGATCGAGGAACGTGATCGTTCCCCTTTATTCGACATTGGTGAGGCCTCATCTGGAATACTGTGTCCAGTTTTGGGCCCCACACTACAAGAAGGATGTGGAAAAATTGGAAAGAGTCCAGCGGAGGGCAACAAAAATGATTAGGGTCTGGAGCACATGACTTACGAGGAGAAGCTGAGGGAACTGGGATTGTTTAGTCTCCAGAAGAGAAGAATGAGGGGGGATTTGATAGCAGCCTTCAACTACCTGAAGGGGGGTTCCAAAGAGGATGGAGCTCAGCTGTTCTCAGTGGTGGCAGATGACAGAACAAGGAGCAATGGTCTCAAGTTGGAGTGGGGGAGGTCCAGGTTGGATATTAGGAAACACTATTTCACTAGGAGGGTGGTGAAACACTGGAATGCGTTACCTAGGGAGGTGGTGGAGTCTCCTTCCTTGGAGGTTTTTAAGGCCCGGCTTGACAAAGCCCTGGCTGGGATGATTTAGTTGAGAATTGGTCCTGCTTTGAGCAGGGGGTTGGACTAGATGAGGTCCCTTCCAACCCTGATATTCTATGCTTCTATGATTCTATGAAAGAAAGAAAACTTGGTGGCAGCCTCACAGTCCACCCCAGAGTTCACTGGGTCTCCAGTACAAGACTCAGTCTTTTTTCCCCCTTAGCCGAGAGGATCCGTGTTCTCCTTTTGGCAAGGGCTTTCTTGGCTGCCAGCTTCTCTCCAGGAGCTGAGGAGCTGTGCAGCCCGCTCCCTTCCCAGGGTTACCCCCACCTGAGTGCAGTTCTCTCCTTTTAACTCCCTCAGTCCTGGCACGATTGGCAGATGGGGAGAGGCGGAGCCACAGTAACCCAAAACAGTTCTTTAACCCCTTTCATGCTGGTGCAAGCTTTGTATACCCCGTCACATCCACCTTCAAATCCCTCCTTAAAACTTTCTTTTGCCAGAATGGCAACTGAAAATTCGATAACTATTAGGCTGCTGGTGAGCTGAGACCACAGCCTGTCATGCTGACCAATTGGTCTATATCCCTCTGTTGTCTCTTGTCTTATACTTAGATTGTTGGCGCTTTGGGGCAAGGATTGCTTTTTTGTTGTGTTTGTACAGCGCCTAGCACAATGGGATTCTGGTCCGTGACTGGGGCTTCTAGGTGCTATGATGATACAACTAATAACAAATAAAACAATAGAGGAGCATAGTGGTCCTTTCCGGCCTTAAGGATCTACTAATCTATAAGCCGGTTTGTACCTATAAGAAATTTTAAAGAATATCTTAGCCCAGAGTAATAAACAAGCTTTTCCTGACGTTAAAAGAAATTATATCATTTTTTCTTTAAATTCTCTTTCTATCTCCTGCTGCCTCTGAACAGCCCGAGAGACATGTCCTTAGCTCTAATGTGCAAGTGGAAATTACAACCTGTTCCGGACCTTGTAGGAAAGCTGCGATGAAACGGCATCCTTTGTGCAGGCAAAACTCTTATTATTTATTGTGTTAGGTTGGGATTTTCCAAAGAGGCCAACGGAGTTAGGCTTTCAACTCCCCTTAAATTTCACTTGGGCTCTCCTGATATCTCCAATCCGCTCAGCACTGTGCACACTGGAGAAAGACAGTCCCATGAGAACATAAGAGCGACTCATCTGGGTCAGACCAAAGGTCCATCTAGCCCAGTATCCTGTCTTCCAACAGTGGCCAGTGCCAGGTGCCCCAGAGGGAATGAACAGAACAGGTAATCATCAAGTGATCCATCCCCTGTCGCCCATTCCCAGCTTCTGGCAAACAGAGGCTAGGGACACTTCCCTGCCTTGGCTAATAGCCATTGATGGACCTATCCTCCATGAATTTATCTAATTCTTTTTTGAACCCTGTTATAGTCTTGGCCTTCACAACATCCTGAGGCAAAAAGTTCCAGAAGTTGACTGTGTGTTGTGTGTAGAAATACTTCCTTTTGTTTGTTTTAAACCTGTCTTAAATAAATGCCTATTTAAACCCGCCCCACATAACACACAGGCTGAAGGACAGGCACTTAGAAGACAGAACATCAGTGTTTTGATGGTACCACAATCACTGATGGGTTGGAAATGTTTCTACACCATAAAGGTTTCATCCATACAGGAGACAGAACTTTCTCATGGGCTTGTCCAAAACTGTGGAACTAACTCCCCCAAGAACTAAGGACTATCACAATCCTCCCGACCTTTCTCTCCAAGTGCAAGGTGCAGTTGTTCGGCCTGCCTTCCCTTACAAATACAGGGCAGCATGTATAATTAACACCAAAAAAATACCCGACTAAAACAACCCTCCCACTGCGTGAACAATTTTCCCAGGGGGGAGGGGATGAGAGAAAGACCAAACCACATGTGAGAGGTGTTAGTCACGTCGCTTAGTGCACGACTGGAAGGCGCTCAGATACCACAGTGATGAGAATGGGATAAGAACCTGTGTAGAATAGACTAGAACCGTGGGAGGCTACACTGTACTCACCAGGCTTTGAGTGGGCACCAATGTGATGTCGGAACACAAGTCCCATTGAGCTTCACCTTTTGCGCCCAAGATTGATCCCGATGACCGTGCGGGACCCCACTCATTATGCCCTTCCAGCTTGACTGGGAACCACTGATAACTATTCTCTGGGAACGGTTTTCCAACCAGTTCTGTGTTAACCTTATTGTAGCTCCATCTAGGTTGTATTTTCCTAGTTTGTTTATGAGAAGGTCATGTGAGACAGTGTCAAAATCTTACTAAAGTCAAAATATACCACATCTACCACTTCCCCCCCCCCACCCACAAGGCTTGTTACCCTGTACAAACATGAGTTGGCAGCAGTAAGAAAGCTCTGGACTATGTAAAATTTGCCATCTATAAGAAGCCCTCAATATATGCACTTTTCTATAGCATAGTGAAGGCAGCCCTGTCTCCTACCATACATAGATCTCATCCCTTGCACACTTCCACTAATATAGACAAAGACACAGTACTGCCTACGACTCTCCTAAACAACACATGCCTGCATAGAAACAATAGAATGCAGCAAACCAATAAGAGACTGAATTACATAATCCAGTAGGGGTGAACACAAGTACATGTATTTATACACTTGATACCTTTGACAAATCACAGCCAATTATCATCACATCATGATCAGGCACATCTGAAGCCCAGCGACCATCTCCCTGCCAAATATCAGGTCTGTACCATGCCCCAGTAAGGTGCTACAACTATTCAAAAAAAAAAAGGTTAGGAAAACAATAATTGGAAGAGTGTCTTTGTTTCCACTCACCTTGTTTTTCCAAATAGCTACATTGTTTTGGCTCGTTCTTTTGCAAAAACTTTCACTTCTACACTGAGAACCAACCTGCCAAATTTCAGCCCAAATAAAAGGCAAAAAGTTCTAAGCAGCTGGAAAATAACCCATGAGAATGGAGACGTGTGCAGCCTTAACCATAGATGTTACTGAAGGTGGCATTAGTCCCTTCAGTATGGCTAATGTGGCTGTAGACCAGTGTTTTTGCACCCCCAACGTAAAAGCCTCTTCATTTTAACTCCAATTAGTTCTGCAAATTCCACTTGTACAAAGTTAATCCTATTTCCCGACTCATCCTTTTGCCAGATCACAGCCCGGAAATGTACGTAAGAGGTAGGAATCCTGGGAGAATCTGATCTTAACATGCTTCCCCACCTCCCCTATGCCCAACAAAAAGAGGTGTTTTAAGCCAGCTCCTTGCATTCTGCACCAGGTTTCAAATCTTAATGCCCCAGCTTTCCTCTCTGGTTTGGGGAAGGAGGGGCATTTTGCCAAAAGGCTAATTGTCTGCCTCATTGTCTGCAAGGCTGATTGTTCGCACACTCCTCTGGCAAAGGATTATCTCAAATGGCAGCAGCCCATGCCTTGTTCATTTGGAATCGTTTCGCTGGCATCCCCATTCAGATAACTGTACTTTTCTAAAGACCGTGCAGAATGGAACCCTGGAACGCTACGAGACGGCTCTTTCTGAAGGATTATCCACCCGAGGCAGCCGATAATAACAGGCTTTCATCCCCACCCTTGAGGCATCAGGTGGGATTGGCTGGATATTTTTTTTTTTGTTGGGTTGTGGGGTTTTTAATGCATATATTTGGCACAAACCAGGAAAAAATCCTGGTCGCTCTCAACAAGCTGGTTTCCTGTACATACATTCTGAAGCAATCAGCCCCCCTTCAGCCCTTTCAAGCCAGTTGCTGTGGAGATGTGTCCCTACATCTTGCAACTCGAGTGATATCTCTCAAAGCCACAGTACAGCTCAGAGAGACAGCGTAGCATAGCCAATCCACCCCTGCTGCGACCAGCTGTTTATTTACGGTTACCTGGGATTCTCTCCTATAATCTAACCCATAGCAGACCTGGCCTTTCTCCATTCTTACTCAGAACATCACAGTCCCATCGTCGCAACACTTTTCGCTCGTAATCAGCGAGGGTTTTCTCGTGATGTGAGCACACCTGTTAGTTAGCCACAGACAGCCTCATACGTCAAGCATCAAACTGCCAAATTTGTATTTCTTGTGCATCCTCTTTGTCCATTGATGTCCCGTCAGGAGTGTAGCATCTGAAGTGGCCAGTCTCCGGGGAGGTCCAAGAACTCTGGCACACTAGTTTCCTTCCTGGTTAATGTTACACGTTACCGGTGGCACTAATGGAGGAAAGAGATTTGCCGTGGGTGTGTACGTTCCTGATGAAGGGGGTCAGACAGATAGACTGTGATTCATTTATCAGCAGAGCAAATAACGCTGAGCTGCGTCAGTCTGAGCTGGTACATGCAATGTCCTTAAAACCTACCTTAGAAGGAACACTGCTTGGACCAACTAAAGAGAGATGACACGATCCGTGCCTCGGTTTCCCAGTATTTGAAAGGGAATCAGATTCCTCCAACTGAATTCTATTTTTGAAAATCTCCATGCGGGCCAGATACTCTCCACTACAAAAGGCAGCCGGGATGGGAATGAGGGGGGCACTCAGTTATAGCCGGGGCTGCTCTAAGTTACTCCAACTTCATATGGTCCTTAAGGGAGCACATGCTGGCTGAGAATTGATGGGATGGAGCTGTGCCCCTCCCAGCAGGTAGTGTGCCCGCTCCTAGCCTAACCCATGCCCAGGTTGGTACCTGCTATGAGCTTCCTGCTCTGGAAGGATTCTGAGCTGGGTAGCTAAAGCTAGATTCCAGCTGTTTTGTGCCAGCTAAGCAATGCAAAGAAACTGGGAGCTGGCCCTCAAAGTGCTAAGTGTGATCGCGATCCTTCTCCATGACCTTTCCATCCCTGGGCTCTTCGCTGAGACCACCAGGCAGGCTGATATTTGAGCGATGGTCCTTTTCCATTTCTGCACAGACTCCTCAGAGCCGAGAAGTTTGCAGTGCATCTCTCCTGCTGCTAATCAAACCTTTTCAGACGCGAGGTCCCTGTCAGGAATCAGACGAAGGTTTCACAGGCTGCCGCTGAGTGCTGAGAGCAGCTGTGAGTTTGTCAGACTGCTCGGATCCATTGCAAACTAATGTAATGTTTCTTTCTGCACCGTAATTGTTGGGTGGTTTTATTTTCCCGATTCATATGGTTGCAAATCCATTGAGTTGGAGGTTGATTAGTGTCAGGAAGACAGTGTTTTCCGTGACTAGTGCAAGAAGGTTTTTCAGATGTCTCTGCATTGGCTTCTGTGCTCTGTAGCTCACTGCTATGAGTCTGCTTATTGTTGCTAAGTCACTGTCACGGGTCCATTGGCTCGGTGCTCTCAAACGGCTCTGAATTAATCCCTGGCAGGGCCCTCTTCAGTGTGGTAACCCCTAAGGGCAACTCTCAATCAGGGCCGGCTCTAACTTTTTTACTGTCCCAAGCAGCAAAAAAAAGCGCCGCCCCGCCGATCGCCGCACTGCCGGAACCCCCCCTCCTGAGCGCCGCGCCCCTGCGCCGCCCCCCCGCCGATCGCCACGCCGCCAGAGCCCGCCCCCCTGGCCGAGCGCCGTGCCGCCGGAGCCCCCACCTGAGCGCTGCGCTCCGCGCCACCCCCCCCGCTGAGCGCTGCGCCGCCGGAGCCCGCCCCCCCCCCCGCCGAGCCGCCGGAAGCCCCCCCGAGCGCTGCACCCTGCGCCGCCCCCCCGCCGAGCGCTGCGCCACCGGAGCGCCCCCCCCCCCGCGGAATGCCGCGCCGTGCTGCCCCCCGCCACCCCAAGATTGGCCGCCCCTTACCAGGTGCCGCCCCAAGCATGTGCTTGGTTGCCTGGTGCCTGGAGCCGGCCCTGCTCTCAATAGGGTAAGTCTTCCTCGCCTCCTGGGATTAACCACAAAGCCTTCAGCACCCCTGTTTCACATCATGAGCTGCCCACAGTGAGTCCACCTGAACGGACCCCTGGGGAAGCCTTGTGCACCCTCGAAAGGGGAGCAATGCACCTCACATCTCAGGCCTCAGCCAGCATTGTAACACCAAAAGGGTTTATTAGTTGTCTGGAACACAGCGTTGAAAATCCTTTGCTCGCACAGAATGCAGGAAGTTGCAGCGTCTGGCTCCTGACTGACTTCCCTGAGACCCAGTCCAGCAGCATGTGTCTGACCCAGTGTCCCGCATATAGGACCCCGGCTCCGTTCTTTGTTCTCCAAATGGTCAGAACAGGCTGGCTTCCTGCCCAGGCCAGTGTCGCCAGTTGCCAGGTCATAAATTGCCAGGCCATTGTCTGGGCCCAGGCCCCAGTCAAGTAGGCGTCAGCCCTACCTGGATTCTTCTGCAAAGAAAAGACCCTTTTCCCCATTACCTTGTTAACCCTTCACCACATCGGGGAAACTGAGGCACACACACTATTCAGACAAAATATTATGAAAATTCCTACTCCGTCCCAGTCATTTTCTTCAGACTTCATGCCCACAGATGAAGCCATGCTAGGGGAAAATGGTCTTACAGTACCTATGGGGAGAGGTTCTCTGCAGACTGCCTGACCAGAGCTGGGAATCTCACTGCACAAATGGAGAAGAGGACGATGCCCAATTTTAGCAAACAAATCCAAGGGCCGGGTTTCCACAGGCTTAGCACCCACAATTGGCACCAGATTTTCAAAACAGCTGAAGACCCGGCGGCTCCCGCTGTGACACTTATAGACACATTTTCTTGCATCTGAAGAAGTGAGGTTTTTACCCACGAAAGCTGATGCCCAAATAAATCTGTTAGTCTTTAAGGTGCCACCAGACTCCTTGTTATTTTCAAAAGATGCACCCTACATGCAGAGCTCTTCTGAAAATCTGGCCACTTATTTTAGCAATTAAATAGGAGCTGAGCTTGTACTAACAAAGACTCATAAATTCGGAGATTTCTAAGGCCAGAAGAGGCCATCAGATTAGCTAGTCTGCATAGATAGCAGCATTGGCCAGAGAATTTCATCTTGTATTGAGCCCAATAACTTTTGTTTCACTAAAGCCTATCTCCCAGCAAGGCATCCAGTCTTGATTTGAAGACTTCAAGAGATGGAGCATCCGCAAGAGATGAGGAAATCCCATGTATCATTTAGGGTAAAGGCATGTGGACAAATTGGAGAGAGTCCAGCAGAGGGCAACAAAAATGATTAGGGGGCTGGAGCACGTGACTTATGAGGAGAGGCTGAGGGAACTGGGCTTGTTTAGTCTGCACAAGAGAAGAGTGAGGGGGATTTGATAGCAGCCTTCAACTACCTGAAGGGGGGTTCCAAAGAGGATGGAGCTCGGCTGTTCTCAGTGGTGACAGATGACAGAACAAGGAGCAATGGTCTCAAGTTGCAGTGGGGGAGGTCTAGGTTGGATATTAGGAAAAACTATTTCACTAGGAGGGTGGTGAAGCACTGGAATGGGTTACCTAATGGTGGAATCTCCATCCTTAGTGGTTTTTAAGGCCTGGCTTGACAAAGCCCTGGCTGGGATGATTTAGTTGGGGTCGGTCCTGCTTTGAGCAGGGGGTTGGACTAGATGACCTCCTGAGGTCTCTTCCAACCCTAATCTTCTATGATTCTATGAACTACAGCCAAATCTTGCGTCTTCCTTTGCTGTAATGATTAATTCTCACACTTGGTTGTTACACTAGTTTCAAACCTTGAGAGCTCATGTGTATTCCAGGCAGTGGCTAGATAGCTGAGTTAGGCCCTATTCAACAAAGCACGGTTAGCGCGGGGATTTCCAGCTTGGCCGCAGGCTTCCTCTGTCACCTTGATCTAATCACTTAGACCAAGATTTTCAAACAAGGCCTCTGGGTGTCTCCACTTGTGATACCTAAGGTCCGATGTCTCAGAAGGTTTTCAGCGCTTGCAGTGGAATTTGTGGGTGCCCAGCATTTCTTCCAGGTTCTACCGCAGACTGGAAATGCTGAAATTTGTGACTCAGCCTAGTATCACGACACGTAAGGGGTTCTGATAAGCATCTGAACTGAATGTCACACACAGTTGAGATTCACTAACGATGCAGCTATTTAGTTCTCTTATGGGTGAATTCTGTAACACATGCCTTGTCTCCAGCCCAACCTGTCTCTAGCTTGCTGCCTTGACAAAGGGGCATGTGTAAGTGGATGCTAAATGAAGGCACAAATGAAGATGGCCAACTAATTTGCTTTCCTTCTGGTCAATCCCAGTCTTGGCTTTTTACAGTGTGGGTTGCATTTTGTGTGTGCCCTGTGCATGTTGGCAAGACTAGACAATAGAGTTTAATGGCATAATGTGGGTAAAGTAAAGTGCGTGGCTACAAAATGCTCCACGGGGTTTAGTTCCAGGGGAGTTACTTGGGATTTAGACCTGTGTGCCCCAGAGCACAGAAGCCGTTCCATTCCATAGCTCACAAAACAAGCACTTCATCATTGAAGGTGCAAATTTTTCCTCAAATGGAATATGAAAGCTGTTCAAACACATAGCTGACCCTTAAGTACTGTTTCCACTGCACTTGGTTAGAATTGCCTCCTCCTTGCTCATCTTGGGAAGGTATAATAAGAAATAACAGAATAATATGCAGTGTTGTAGTTTTGGAGTAATGGTCTACAAGACTTGAACTCTGGGAGGCCTTTTCCAATTACGTTGGTAGCTCGCTAATGTTTGGGGATTTTTTTTTTCAGGATAAATTACATTAATTGTGTCCCTTGGATCTGTTTTCCACAAGAAGTCCAATAAATAGAAAGAAGAGGGGGGAAATTAAGTGCCGGAGTTAATTAGATTAGGTTTGTGCTGTAGCGAAGCAAGAAGAGTCCACTAAATCCCATAATAGGCCCTAATGAGGGTTTTATCATGCTTGTTAAATGGGTCATTTAGTTGTGTGAAGGAACCATTGAGCGTAATGTAAAAACTGGTTAATAAAAAAAAATATTTTAATTGCATACATAGGCACTGCAATATCAAAAGAGTCTGGCTGAATGAAATAGCCTCAAACCAAATGCAGTCAAAGCTTTGCAGAGCCTGTAACGGTGAACATGTAATGTGATTATGCCAATTAATTTTCCCTGACTGGCATAAAAATTAATGTTCTGTGAATGATTTACACTGGAGAGTATTAATTACTGAACTCCATCAAGGTAGAAGTTGCGGTTTTATTTATATTTTTTATAAAGGGACGAGAGAAGGAAGACATGGTCATTTCCGGGTAGTCCTCTTTACCCTTTGTTTAGAGTTTCTAGGGAAACTCCTGGTTAGAATCATTGATTTGTGACTAGCCTGTGTTTGGTTTTGGTCCAGCTGAGACGTGAATTCTTCCTTCCACCTTGGCTCCAGGGCACTAGGTCAGTGGTTTTCAACCTGTGGTCCACGGACTCCTGGGCGTCCCCAGACTATGCCTAAGGGGTCCGTGAAGGTTGTCGTTACCATAGAACAGTTTTTCAATCTGTGGTCCGTGGTCCCTGGAGGTCTGCAGACTATATCTAAAATTTCCAAAGAGGTCTGCACCTCCATTCGAAAATGTGTAGGGGTCCGCAAACTAAAAAAAGGTTGAAAACAACTGCACTAGCATTGCACTAACCACGGGTGAATGTTGCTGCCCTGGTAAGTGTACTCTGTATGGTGTTTTGCTCCGACTGTTTTATTTTTATGTTAACTCCTTGGCGTCTGGCTAACATGCCTGGTATTTGGGGCAAAAAGCCCATCCATCCAATGCTGGCCCATGAATATCAATTTGAAGGATTCATGCTCCACTGAAGTGGGTTATATTCCATTGGGGAATTGTGCTAATCCAATGCACAGATCCTACGGCAGAGACCAGCAACAAAGATTCATTTCTCAAAGGCAGACGCGCTTTTTACTCTTATCAGAGTAGGGAGCACATAAGAGAGGTGGATAGTCATGGTTCCCCTCACTTGTCATTGTTTACCCATTAAAATCATATACGTCCGGCATAGAAATGATCTCTTAGACCATTTAGCCCATCCTTTGGAAGCTTGTGCAAGATTGTTCCCTACATTCTATTTTCAAGAGTATAGTCTAGCATCAAGTGGACAACCAGGTTGGGGCCTCAGTGTGCTAGGCACTGTACAAATAGTAAATGACACTCCCTGACCCAAAGGCCAGTTCCTAGTGCCCATGTGTCCACATCATCACCATCCCTGGCAGTCCCAGTGGAGAAGGCTAGGACTGAAAATGAAAAACCCTGTTAGGGCTTCCCCACCATCCCTTGGTTCTTGGTCCACAGACAGAAAGCAAAAGGTCAGAGTCCAAAGTGCGTCAAGGCGATGTTTATTGGGTTAACAAGCAAGCGTAATCACAGCTCGTTACACCAGTAAAGCTTCCTTCCTCCCTCCCCCTTCTTTAGTGGACTTAATTATATTTGTAGTACTCACCCTGGCACCACCCCTTACAAGTTATGGTCATGGACCCGTTTTGGAGGGTCTTGAGTCTGGGGGCTTTGGTACCTCCTCTGTTGTACCCCATGGGAGGGGTAGGGAGTGAGGTTGTGTACCAGCCAGGGGCACCTTTTTCTTTGGCTTTTAGTGTTTCTGATACCTCCTTCTCCTCCCCTTTTGCCCCTCTCAACTGATTGCTCGACCTTGTCTTGGGAGAGGAGTTGAAGCAGAACTGGCCTTCAATTGTACATTCGTATACTGAATTCCCGCCTTATCCAGAAACACTATTTCTTATCTTTACTCATTGTACTAAAACCGCATCTGGTTGTAGGCAGAAGCAACACACCGTGGCTTTGTTCCTTGTTCACATATCTCAAAAAGGATATAGGACCCAAACAATTGTATTTGAAAAGCCTCAAAATTCAAACAAAACCCAAAATTCTCTCTCAGGCAAATAAACAGGCCTAAATACTCTATTACCCTCACGAACAGACCCGGGAGCTGAGATGCGTTGGCAGAGCAGCATATGGCAACTCACGCTGCTACCGCTCTCCCTGCTGTACTTACCGAGACAACTTCAGGTGGAAAATGCTGTCCTTTGGGTTCTAAATTCTAACGCTCAATTATGAAATATAATTTGAACATGCCCTATTAGTGACAGCATCAATGCGCATTGGCTCCCGGACCCAGAAAAGGCAGAGGTTGTTTTACATGCAACTTTGCATCCCAGTTAAATGCCCTCCTTGCAGTTTAGCTGCTCTTGTTCCAAGCAATTTTGCCATTGATATTGGCAAACCTCAACTGTATTAACTGTTGGTCAGGATCAGTCTGATGGTTTGATTTACGGTGTCTGGTGTGCAGAGGGGGATATGCATCATCAGCTGCTGTCATAAACAACCATGGTGACACTTGATGGATTCTGGGAATAAACGGAGTAGTATCGCTTATAACCCTGGCAGTAAGATTGAAGCACAGTTGCGGTCATTTAAAACGAGTGCCAGAGTGCACAGGAAGTGCCGCTAAAAGTCAAATGAAGAGCAGAACTTTTTCAGAACTTAGCAGGATCACAGACTACATAGAAGGCCAGCTGGTTTAAACCAGTCACATCCGCGGAGCTGGGACTGTTTACGCCAGCTGAAGTTCTAGACCCGTGAAAATGCAGAAGTGGGAATCCCGGCAATCCGCTGGACTCAGAGTAGAAATGGAACCGTTGTCTGATTCTCCTCATGACATCATTGCCTGATTAAGTCAATCGCTTTAATAGCGCGATCCCAATTCACACCAGCTCTGCTTCACTTATGTCTGGCAAGGCAACACATTGTCACGTGTGTCAAAGCCACAACACCACAAGCAGTTACAGTGCTGGCGTAGCTGGGCACAGGTCCATTGTTCACAGTTGAATCTTGCTCTTGGTTATTAAGGTTGAACGAATTCGGGGGGCTGATCATGTGACCACGACTCACGCCTGCTTCTCACTGAAGTTTACATTTAAGTCCCACTGACTCTGGGGAGCTGGGACTTTTAGAAAAACACCACATACTGCAAAAGAAATAAAAGCTAAACTGCTTTAATTGTCTAAACTGGGTGAAGGGCAAAATGTATGTAAACAATACATTATACCTGGTGAAAAGTGAATTGGAGCAGATCAATTCTGCAGTCTCTTTGCAAGCAAAGCTCCCATTGATTTCAGTGGAAGTTATGCGCATGTAAGAGCTCCAAGATTTTCAAAAGTAATTAGTGATTTTAAGTGTCCAGTTTGAGATGCCTTACAGGTACCTGGTTTTCAGAAAGTTCTGAGCAGCCGCTCACTGGAAATCAGACCCCCTTTAAGGTGTCTTAGGTTGGGCACAAAACCCTGAAGCACCCAAAATCTCCAGTGGCTTTTGAAAATCATGGTCTTCAGTTTTAGTAGCCTGTGGCGATGGAATTAGCAAGTGAGCTAAGAAAACAAAATGCTGTGGAGACAGTCTCCCTTTAGATGAAATGTTAAACAGGCAAGGTTTCTGCCCTGGGGTGTCTACTGTACTCAGTATCTGGAACAGAGAGTCCAGAAACAATTGTACATTAAACAAAAACTACTCCGTAATTATGAGCAGTGTAAAATTCCATAATATTTAGTCAATTGGAGCTCTAGAAATTCATAGATTCATAGATTTTTCATAGATTCATAGATTCTAGGACTGGAAGGGACCTCGAGAGGTCATCGAGTCCAGTCCCCTGCCCGCATGGCAGGACCAAATACTGTCTAGACCATCCCTGATAGACATTTATCTAACCTACTCTTAAATATCTCCAGAGACGGAGATTCCACAACCTCCCTAGGCAATTTGTTCCAGTGTTTAACCACCCTGACAGTTAGGAACTTTTTCCTAATGTCCAACCTAGACCTCCCTTGCTGCAGTTTAAACCCATTGTTTCTGGTTCTATCCTTAGAGGCTAAGGTGAACAAGTTCTCTCCCTCCTCCTTATGACACCCTTTTAGATACCTGAAAACTGCTATCATGTCCCCTCTCAGTCTTCTCTTTTCCAAACTAAACAAACCCAATTCTTTCAGCCTTCCTTCATAGGTCATGTTCTCAAGACCTTTAATCATTCTTGTTGCTCTTCTTTGGACCCTTTCCAATTTCTCCACATCTTTTTTAAAATGCGGCGCCCAGAACTGGACACAATACTCCAGCTGAGGCCTAACCAGAGCAGAGTAGAGCGGAAGAATGACTTCTCATGTCTTGCTCACAACACACCTGTTAATACATCCCAGAATCATGTTTGCTTTTTTTGCAACAGCATCACACTGTTGACTCATATTTAGCTTGTGGTCCACTATAACCCCAAGATCCCTTTCTGCCGTACTCCTTCCTAGACAGTCTTTTCCCATTCTGTATGTGTGAAATTGATTTTTCCTTCCTGAGTGGAGCACTTTGCATTTGTCTTTGTTAAACTTCATCCTGTTTAGCTCAGACCATTTCTCCAATTTGTCCAGATCATTTTGAATTATGACCCTGTCCTCCAAAGTAGTTGCAATCCCTCCCAGTTTGATATCATCCGCAAACTTAATAAGCGTACTTTCTATGCCAATATCTAAGTCGTTGATGAAGATATTGAACAGAGCCGATCCCAAAACAGACCCCTGCGGTACCCCACTCGTTACGCCTTTCCAGCAGGATTGGGAACCATTAATAACAACTCTCTGAGTACGGTTATCCAGCCAGTTATGCACCCACCTTATAGTAGCCCCATCTAAATTGTATTTGCCTAGTTTATCGATAAGAATATCATGCGAGACCGTATCAAATGCCTTACTAAAGTCTAGGTATACCACATCCACCGCTTCACCCTTATCCACAAGGCTCGTTATCCTATCAAAGAAAGCTATCAGATTGGTTTGACATGATTTGTTTTTCACAAATCCATGCTGGCTGTTCCCTATCACCTTACCACCTTCCAAGTGTTTGCAGATGATTTCCTTAATTACTTGCTCCATTATCTTCCCTGGCACAGAAGTTAAACTAACTGGTCTGTAGTTTCCTGGGTTGTTTTTATTTCCCTTTTTATAGATGGGCACTATATTTGCCCTTTTCCAGTCTTCTGGAATCTCTCCCGTCTCCCATGACTTTCCAAAGATAATAGCTAGAGGCTCAGATACCTCCTCTATTAGCTCCTTGAGTATTCTAGGATGCATTTCATCAGGCCCGGGTGACTTGCAGGCATCTAACTTTTCTAAGTGATTTTTAACTTGTTCTTTTTTTATTTTATGCGCTAAACCTACCCCCTTCCCATTAGTATTCACTATGTTAGGCATTCCTTCAGACTTCTCTGTGAAGACCGAAACAAAGAAGTCATTAAGCATCTCTGCCATTTCCAAGTTTCCTGTTACTGTTTCTCCCTCTTCACTAAGCAGTGGGCCTACCCTGTCTTTGGTCTTCCTCTTGCTTCTAATGTATTGATAAAAAGTCTTCTTGTTTCCTTTTATTCCCGTAGCTAGTTTGAGCTCATTTTGTGCCTTTGCCTTTCTAATCTTGCCCCTGCATTCCTGTGTTGTTTGCCTATATTCATCCTTTGTAATCTGTCCTAGTTTCCATTTTTTATATGACTCCTTTTTATTTTTTAGATCGTGCAAGATCTCGTGGTTAAGCCAAGGTGGTCTTTTGCCACATTTTCTATCTTTCCTAACCAGCGGAATAGCTTGCTTTTGGGCCCTTAATAGTGTCCCTTTGAAAAACTGCCAACTCTCCTCAGTTGTTTTTCCCCTCAGTCTTGAGGGCCAAACTGATCTCAGACCAGTGATCATGTCAGTTGCTCTGATGTAGATCTACGATGACCTATGGGCTCCAGGACAGTTGCTCCAGGCTCACAGTGAGAATAAACACTGGCCTATTGAAAGCAGAGCACACAATTATTTCGCAATGGGCCAAAGAGGCAAAGGTCAGATGGGGGAGTTTGGGCCCATCTCTACATACATTTCCAAAAGACGTAAACAAATTGGATAAGAGAAAGGGGGACACTAATGTAGCAATTTTAGTCTGCTTTGGATTGTAAATTGCGCCGGGCAGGGACAGTGCTTGTGTGTATGTGCACAATTAACCATGCATATTAAAAACAAACAGCAGCGCTAAAATTCTGTCTGGTGGGAAAGGCCGTCCTGAGTCCCCCTTCAAAATTCTGTCCCATGGACTCAAGACTAATTCTAGTCCTGTTGGCATGTGGCATGTGGCCTGTTGGCATGTGAAGCTGTGCAGCCTAGAAATGCCATCCCGATGATACTCTGCCCCCTGCTGTTTGGCCAGACAGGCGTTTCCAAGTCGTTGACCCCAATGCTCAAATTCAGCTTAAAACATTGCCTTCCAACTTGTTTCTGTTTAAGGAAACTGCAGGGAAGTCAAGCATTGATTTACCCCAACTCGCCTATATTGTTTTCTCTCCTGTTTCGTTTGGGTTTTCCCCAGCGAATTCTTAATATTAAAAGAGCTGCCTGGTGCAATTCAAGGTAAGCTGGGCATATTTTATTAAGAATTGCAAAATGTTAAGTGGTATGAGGGTTTTCATGTGTAATCAGTTGCAAGAATTGACTTGATTGCAATTGCTCTTGGGTCTGTTGCACACAAGCACCTGATTAGATTTTAGTTGAGCTGCCAATTCCAAAGACGCTTTCGACCTAGTCATCTGAAATGGCCTCTGCAAAATCACATTTCTTGTTCTTCGGGCTTCCACCCAGAGATGCAGGAAAGAGGGGTTATTATCCCTCTTCAAAAAGAAGTTAGCAAGGATATCAGGATTGAAAGGGACATCAGGAAGTCATCTAGTCCAACCCCCTACTCAAAGGAGGACCAATTCTCAAATTTTTTTTTGTCCTAGATTCCTAAATGGCCCCCTTAAGGATTGAACTCATAACCCTGGGTTTAGCAGGCCAATGCTCAAACCACTGAGCTATCCCTCCCTCTTGTAAAGCCTTTGTTTAAACAGCGGAAATTGGACAATGTGCCACCACTGCACTATGTGTAGTGTGCTGTCTTAACTACGCTGCTTCTGTGTATGACCTTGTGATGTAACTCAGAGTGTTGCATCAAGTCAAGCCACAGATGATGTGAATCTTTTCAAGTGCTAAGCTTAACAGGCTTGCTCTTCAGTTCATGCTTTTTAGCTCCAGAGGTTGCAGGTTCAGTCTCAAGCATTGACCAAGATGGTAGTTGCGACAGTTAGATCGTATCACTTAAGCAGGAGGGTACTTGGAATGCATATCTGCATTGACGTAGGCTTGGCTAGAGCTTTTTGGAAAATGGGATTTCCAGTCAGTGGATAATTATGCTATTTGAACATTTGCTTTCATCCTGTAACAGGCCAAAAGGTCAAAATAACAAAAAAGGTTCAGAATCATAGAAGATTAGGGTTGGAAGAGACCTCAGGAGGTCATCTAGTCCAACCCCCCTGCTCAAAGCAGGACCAACCCCAACTAAATCATCTCAACCAGGGCTTTGTCAAGCCAGGCCTTAAAAATCTCTAAAGATGGCGATTCCACCACCTCCCTAGGGAACCCATTCCAGTGCTTCACCACCAGAAGCGTCGAAGTTCTGAAAAATTTCAGCTGGGGCATATCAAAATGGAAAAAGTTGACATTTTTGAGAGTTTTGCTTCGAATTTCCCATTGAAAAATCAGAAAATTTCCTTGAAACTGACATTTTCCTGAAAGAAATGTTGATTTCGATAAAACCCTATATTTCAGCAGGAAAACTTCTGGGTCAAACCATGTTAAACCGCTCTCATGTTGGCACTTCAATAGGCATCACTAGTCCCTGAGTCACCACTGGTCCAGAATAGTGTTAGAGGAAGAACAATTTCAATTCCTTTTGCATGGGCAAGGCTCTATTAGTTGAGAGATCAAAAGCTGTATAAAACCAGACAATGTTGTAATACAACAGGAATCTTAGTCCAGCTGTTTGGACCTGCAACTTCCAAAATTTGTCCATTTAGGCTCTACGAAAACCTGAAGTTTAGAGTTGGCCATGTGAAGGGCATGCAGTAACGCCGCACCTAAAGACATCCTGGTTAACCTTGTTTTGTTGTTATGTTGCTGATCAATTCGAGAACATGCTCGTTTAAAGTTGCACAATGCTCCCTTCTAACGTTGTTTGGCAGCCGCCTGCTTTGTCCACTGCTTGCAGAAAGAGCAGCCCATTGGAGTGAGCTGGTGGGGGCTTGGAACCAGGGTGAGCCGGCAGCCCCCCTATCAGCTCTACTAAGTTGCCTGTGCGGCAGCCGCCCAGCAGTCTATCAATTGCCTGGCAGTTCAGCTTTCCCTCCCCCCACTGCCATGTGCTGCTCCTGCCCTCTGCCTTGGAGCTGCTCCCGGGAGCCTCCTGCTTGCTGTGCAGAGGTGGGGAGAAGAGGGGTGCCGATGTCAGGGTGTCCCCCTCCCTCCGCTCCTGCCCCTGCTCCTGCTCCTGTACCCCATCTCCACAGAGCAGGGTGAGACACGGCAGGGCTCAGGACGGGGGGAGCTTGCTGATCAACTTGCTGATCTACTTAAAAAGGCAATGTACTTAGAGTGGGGTCAGTGTACTTAAAGGGGCAATACACATCTCTCTCACACACACGGTGTGTGTCTCTGTTTCTCTCTGCCATGCTGTTGCCCCTCCCTCCATTCCTGCTGCCTTGTAGCGTGTGAGGCTACATTAAAAATGTGTTAACCCTGGAGAGCTCAGCGAATGCTAGTTCATCATTTAGCAGTAAGGCATTCCCTGGGAAATATCCCACCCTCAGACTCCACCACCTCAACCAAGCTTCACAATCATCATTGCTGTGTACAATATTAAATTGTTTGTTTAAAACTTATACTGTGTATACATGTGTGTATATATATAAAATATAGTCTTTTGTCTGGCGAAAAAAAATTCCCTGGAACCTAACCCACCCACCCACTCATTTACGTTAATTCTTATGGGGAAATTGGATTCACTTAACATCGTTTCGCTTAAAGTCGCATTTTCCAGGAACAGAACTACAACGTTAAGCGAGGAGTTACTGTATTTACAGTCTGCTCCAGATGTAAGCAAATAAGTTGCAAGCAATGAACACACTTTTACAATGTAGTAAACCAGTGCGATGCGCCATTTGTAATGTCACTAAAATGGGAACTGACTGGGTCCAAAAAAGAGTATAAATCTGCAGCTGTTATAATATGGTAGTTCCAGCCTCTGCGGATACAAGATAGTGCCCCACTTGTGATTATTGAATCATAGAATATCAGGGTTGGAAGGGACCTCAAGAGATCATCTAGTCCAACCCCCTGCTCAAAGCAGGACCAATTCCCAACTAAATCATCCCAGCCAGGGCTTTGTCAAGCCGGGCCTTAAAAACCTCCAAGGAAGGAGACTCCACCACCTCCCTAGGTAACGCATTCCAGTGCTTCACCACCCTCCTAGTGAAACAGTGTTTCCTAATATCCAACCTGGACCTCCCCCACTGCAACTTGAGACCATTGCTCCTTGTTCTGTCATCTGCCACCACTGAGAACAGCCGAGCTCCATCCTCTTTGGAACCCCCCTTCAGGTAGTTGAAGGCTGCTATCAAATCCCCCCTCATTCTTCTCTTCTGCAGACTAAACAATCCCAGTTCCCTCAGCCTCTCCTCGTAAGTCATGTGTTCCAGAAGAGTCCATTGTATTCTTCTCAAAAGGATCCTGAGTCTCCCGGCCAAATTGAAGGATAGGTCATTGCATTCTACCCACCTGAAAATTCCTCTGCTGTTATCATTGGCAAAAACAGTCTCCTTCATTGTTGGGTAAGGTTGCTTGTGTGCTATAGAACAGCTGCCCTGATCTATGCCAGAGGTGGTAGCATTCCAGTGGCAGGCGAAATCAATCTGGTTTGGCAAACGCTTTGTGATATGATAAATGATCCCAACATAGAAATTGTAAAGTATTATTATTTAAGGCCAAAACAAGGCCCATTAGCAGCATTACTAGCTCCCTCTTGGAGTTGCTTAACGTGCGCCATGAATCTAAGTAAAAGTGGTCTCCCTCTGCCGCTCAACATCTCTGCCAAATCTCAATGGCCCACTCGGTTTCCTTCAGCAGACTTCTGGGACCTGACCCAAAGCTCACTGACATCAGTGGGAGTCTTTTCAATGGGATTTGGATCAGGGCCCCGCTGAGGCACACACAACGCAGAGCACAGGCAATGGAAGATCATCGTGTGCCAAATGCTAAATTATGCATGATGTGGAACTTTCAGCATTCGGAAAAACAATGGAGCTGATACACATCAGTTCAGTGTGCTGCCTCAAGAATTAAGGCTCTGGGCCTCATTAATAATAATGGGAGTTCAGTGCTACATCTTGTGGGTCACAGTGAAAACAGACTCTTCCCACGCCTGACCAGCTGATCTAATTAGGACACTACATCTGAAGGTACTGATTCCGGGAATAAACGTGGTTTCAGCAAATAATCTAATGAGGTTTATAACCTAGCAGTATATACTGTCCATACTCTAGAAGAACCCATTTAAGCTGATGTCTGCCCTATACCAGCACTGACAGGGAATTTCCCCCAGATTCAGAAATACAGTTTTGGGTGGGATCATCAAAAATAATGGTGGAACGTCCCAGATCCTCTGAGTTTTGCCCAGCAGGTGTCTGAAGGAAGAAGTAATTGGTTGTACTGAAAAGTTTTCAGAGAGTGGGGTGGTTTTAAAATTGTTGTATTTTATTGCAAAGCAGAATAAAGGCAAAAAATACATAAAGATGGACCATGATCATGTAACAAACCTTGGCTGTTGACACCATAGCCAGCACTGGGGCGTGAACCAAGAACCAAAACCACAGATCCTTCCTGACTTCTTGATCTGAAGGAGAGCTCCCTTCACAGAGGGCTGTATAGTCACTGGGACCAGCCACTAAGATCACATGCACTTGGCCAGAGCATTCAGACAACATGTTTAGAGTGACCTTTTTGTATATGTCCCCCATTCCACCTCTTATGTTTATAACTTGCTCTTCCAGATGGTGCTTCAAATGACCAACCTCTCCCCATTCAACTTGGAATGAATACCAGGAACGATGAAGGCTTGTGCTATGTGCGGACTGGATGGTCACATCTGGCTGAAAATCGATGTATCTATCAATGAATCGATACAAACACCATTCAATCCCTCATTAAAGCTCATTCAACCCTAAACCTCATTGGCAATTATCCACCATAAAGTGAGAGAGAGGAGTGCATGGACAACAGAGAAAAACCTGGACCTTCATCTGATCTTCTGGCCCCATAGAGATTTGAACAGGATTATCTGTCTACTTGCAAAGCAAGTGCTTCTAGGAGCCAGCATGGTGTCTTCTTCTGCACTTTTGTACAGCTACCATCTTACTGACGGTGCTCAGCAAACCGTACCGGTCCTACGCTGAGAGCCCCGATAATCATGCACCGATGGATGTTACAACCGCAGTATAACAATTTCAACAGTAGCAAGTGCTGGGAAACTAACCGGGCAGCGCTTCTGGGAAAGTGAAGTCAATGGCAAAACTCCTTTTGACTTGGATGGAAATAGAGTCGGGCCCTTCGTTTTCATTCTTTGCATTTGCTTTGATTTTGCATCTGGTGGCAATGAACATAAAGGGGCACATGCTCAGGCCCCAGTAAGTCACGTTTGCATGGCTGCAGCAGGGCAAAGGGGACTTAAAGCAGCGGCTGTGAATTTTATTGGCAAGGGTGGGTTGGATGAGGTTACTCCCTGGGAGGGCTGCTAGATGAGCAGGTGGCAACGTTATTGTACAGCTCCCTCTATGGCTTCGGTCAAGTCTCATGGATCAGAGAGCTGGAGGTGGATATATGCTCACAGAGACATATGTCAATTTCACCAGCTGGCCAGCAGCTCCTTCTGGTGGTGGGTTGCAGGGGGTTACATCAGGCCAGACCCTGAACACAGAGCCATTCCTGGCTTTCAGGGACACACAGTTATTTTATTTTCCTGTCGTTATTTTAAAAGCCAAGGCTGTGTTGTTCGTTTCTAAGCGCTACCAAGAGGCAGCCGCAATTATCTGCAACTGCAAAATGGCACTTGTAAAAATGCTGTCACCAAATCGGAGGCTGCTTCTGAAAATCAGCACCCTCCTGTGCATTTCATTCACACCCAGCGTCTTCTCTGGGTAAAGGTAATTTCATTCAGTTCCAGAATATACTGCTGGGGATTGAGGGTCAGACAGTAATGTGCCTCTCCTTCACCATTCTTATTTGTCCTGTCTAATATGTTGGCATTTAACTTCAAAAGCAGGTGGGAAAGTTTGCAGTCTTCATTTGTCTGCAGTGAAGTAATTCTGTGCAACAATACATTGGTGCTTGTGAGCCACTCCCCATACCCTGTCAAACAAACTCCTCCCCTCAACTGCAATTTTAACTTAACAATAAGGAAATGAACCTGAAGCAACTCTGTATTTGCAATGCCGTCTGCCTGGTTGCAGATACAGCACGAAGATTCTGCATGCAGTTGTTGGAAGGAGACGCTTTGCAGCCAGTTGTTAGTAGGGAATCTGTGTGTGAGCTGAGCAGCATTATATGTGGAAGTGAAGGGGAAAATCTCTGATACTTTCCCATTAGCTCAGCTCTTTTCTGCTCTGGCGAGCCTGACTTGTCATTAAACTTGATACAAAAGCCCATATTTTTTCTCCTGTGAATTTGTCACTCTTTTTTTGTCATTGATTTTTTTTTTATTGGAAACTTTTCAGAGAGGAAAGAATCGAAATACATTTTTAAAAACCTGCTTCACCAACACAACCAGGCAGATGCATCCCACATGTTGAAAAGCTCCGTATCTGCACCTGCTCATTCTCCGAATCCTCACATCCCTACCCATCCTCCCCTACCCCAGATAAACGGAGTAGGTTCACTAGAAAAATATGACCTTCGCTTCCATGCTGGCGGTGTGAGAGCCAGGATACAATTGCTATGGAGGTCACAGCACACACAAAGTAATTTTCTTAAAAGGGCCTCTTCAAGGAATCCATTTGTGTTGTGGTGTCTTACTGAGCTGTCTCGGTTGGCGTGCCATGCAGTGATAGGTAGCCATGCCTCTCGTGTCAGCAGTGGGGGATTGTTGCCATCCATAGGAGGGTAGCAATCAATCTTGTGAGTCCCCAAAATAGTATTTCACCAGTGCCCCATGTCCAGTGCTATTGCTTGTTTCCCTTCCCTTTTATAGAGGAAGTCAAAGCTCTGAAGAAAAGGTGCTAGGCAGTATAGCCCACTCCAGTCTGCAAAGGAGAGCCAGAGAAGCAGGAGGAGGAAGCCACTTCCAGCTCTAGTCCTTCCAACCCTTTGGTAGGCCCAGACCCCACTTCTGCTTGGGGCTGCCTGTCCATGAGCATCCCATGGATGCAGGTGAGTTTTTGGATGCACCAGGAAATGCCGAGCTGCGAAGGAGAAGAGAGGAGAGAAGAGAGTGACAGGGAGCCAGACAAACAAGTCCTTTGTGAATGAGGAGGGAGAAAATCTGACCTGGAAATAGAAATCCCTCCCCTTGGTCAGGATACCAGCACCTCCACTTCCTTTATTCACCAACAGGACGACCTCCTCAGCTAAAACTAACCTGCAATCAATGGTGGTAGTAGGAAGTGGGCTACGAAAAACACTGATTGTGCTCAGTTTGCTGCCTGGGTGCATAGTTGGGGAAGGGTACAATGGCCGTTGTACCCCACATGCATCAGCAGGGCACAGTCTAAGTCCCTTCTAGCTAGGCCTGGTTGGGAATTTAAAAAAAAAAAAAATTCTTCAGAAAATGCCAATTTTAATACATTTCTAGATTTGAAAAAAATATTGATTTTTTTTTTCAAAATTGTCAAAAGTCCCATTTTGACATTTTCAGAACTAAACAATTTTTCATTTTCTGGTTCAAAACGCATTTTTGTTTTGACATTTTAGTGAATGTATACTTGTTTGAACAAAAAAAAAGGTTAACATTTTAAAAAAGACAGAAATCAAAATGAAACGTTTTGAAATTACCCGATCCAAATTTTTTCCGATGATCAGTTTGCAAACAGTTTTGAGATTTCAACTTTTCATCCTGATTTAAGACGGGAAATTGCAAAATCTCCAGCTCTCGCAGGCTGGGAAAACAGTTTCCCACCCAGCTGTGCTCTGAGCCCCCACAGCGGCACTAGCTACCCCAGTGGGGCCAGGAAACAGGCAGGCATGTCTCTCCCTCTCTACATACCTGCCCAACTGAGCCTTAAACTCACAGTCATATTGATACCTAACTTGGTTCTAACTGAGGGATGGCCTGTCTGTACCAGTGTCACTGCCCTACAGAAAGGAGTAAGCAAGCAAGACTTTCTTCCTTTCTATGTCCCACTTGTCACTGCTGCAGGCCAATGGGGTATGGTAACATTTTTCCCACTTCACTCAGCCTGTAAACGCCTCAGGGCTGGAACAGTGTCCTCCTATATGTTTGCAAGCATCTAACATAATGGGACCCCGATTCTGTTTGAGACCTCTGTGTTTTACAGCAATCTAAATATTAAATATCTACCACCAATTAAAAACAGGGAGGGAAAGCAATGCTAAGATCGCCAGACAGACTGATCTGGTGCTAGAGAAGGGCTATTCTTAAATGGGTGGATCTAACTCAAGTGATCTTTGTTTTCTTATGCCAGTTCAGGAACCAAGGACCGTACATGCTGGTTTAATACCTGTTTGCTGGGATCTGCACCCTGGTGTTCTTTTTCTGGGTATTTTTAAGAAGCAAGAATAAAAATTATAGTATTTATTTGGTTGGGGAACCTATTTTAAGAATGATGTGGACTTTGCAAAAATAAAGATCATAGAAACAGGTCAAAATCTGGGTGGATAAATCTTGCCCCTTTAAGCAACCCAAACTAACATTGTGACCAGCCTAAAAATATATGCGAGGACTAAGATCATAGTTTCCATTCTCAAAGGGAAATATTTGCAGCACGGGCTGCCAGGAGGACTCAGTGTACAAATATAGAGATGTTGAGCCGGAGATATTTCTCACAGTGGAAAACGCTCTCCCAGGAGAGTTCCCATTGTAAATGTTTTCATAACCTTGTGTACCAATTAGACGTTCTTGTCTGGTTGCGTCTCCTGACTGATCTGCTTGGTATCAGCCTAATGGATCTCTACGGTAGAATCGCTGTCATGAATAAAAACGAAGGCAGGGTCAGTTATCAGGGGAATCGGCAGCCCAGACTAGAAAGATCACGGGGCTAGAAAAAAATCTTTTGTATTATTCTTAGAAGCCCTTTTGCTCCCAATGAAAAGGAAATTGTAGACAATGGAAAGCGGTGGGGAGATTGGGGGGGGGGTTGGTTGGTTTGTTTACCATGAACTCTATAAATTGTGAAGTTCTATTCTCGCCTGGGAAAGTCAGGGTGCATTTTATCCTGACGTTAGGGGAGCATTCAGCATTGCAGGAGAAGCCTTTAGCTTCACACTTCTCTACTTACCTTGCCCATCACAGCCCGGGTTTAACTATCTGGGGGTGTGGCAAAGCCCACCTTTTCCCTCAAAGGGGGCCTGAGGGAGGCAGCAGATTGTTTTGTCTTCATTGTGGGCCAGATCCTGACACCCTTTATCATAGGCGCTGGAAGTAGGGGTGCGGGGGGTACTGCAGCACCCCCAGATTTCACACAGGGCTCTGCGCCTGCCCCCAGTGTGGCCCCAGCCTTGGCCTCCTTACCCCGTCTGCATCCCCCCCTCCCGGAGCCATGGCCCTGCTCCTGACCCCAGCTCCAGGAAGCAGCGGGGAGGGATGGACAGGGGCAAGAGGAGTCCCAAGGTAAAAAGTTTAGGGAACACTGCTTTACAGCTGGTGAGTGTCTATTTATTTATCCGTCGGGTGGGGAGGAGCAGTTTCTTTCTGCTGTATAACTGGCTTAAATATAGGTACCGTGCCGGCATGGGCACTTGACGAGCTGGGAATCTGTACCCAATTATGAATTCTGGAACAGTGGTTCTCAACCTCCTGGGGCTCACGGCCCATTTGCAAACCTTGATAGCCTGTCGCAACCCAGTAAAGAGCTTCAGCGCAAGAAACAGCTGGCTCACTAAATATTTCGTACCCATGGCATATAACAGACACATTAATATAATAAGTACTAAATAAGTACACTGGGAATACCAGACTGGCGGCTGCGGTTCCTGTCCCTCGGAGCTGGCAGAACTCAGCTCCCTGCTCTAAGAGTTCTGATTTAGCGCCGCAGCACGGCTCAGGTTTGGCCAGGCCAAGTTTGTGTGAGTGTTTTTGTGATCTGGTGCCCAGGATCGCAGCACTACTCCCTCAGATTTGGGCCTCTATTTACTGAGCAACAGAGGCATAGATTCCTAGAAGTTAAGGCCAGAGGGAACTATTAGATGATCTAGTCTGGCCTCCTGAACAGAAGGAGGATGCACAGTCCTGGATAATACATAATGGTCTCTGCCCCGGGTAGCTTTCGGTTCAGGCTCGATAGATAGAATGGGAGTTACACACAGGGCCGGCTCCAGGCACCAGCCCACCAAGCATTGTGCTTGGGGCGGCACCTGGAGGGGGGCGGCGCGGTGCTCCGGCCCGAGAGCGGAGCAGCGACTGGGCTCTCCGCCCTCCTCCCGGCGCTCCGGCCGCCGGGGAGAGCGGAGCCGTGTCCGGGCTTGCTGCCCTCCCCCCGGCGCTCTGGCTGCCAGAGAGAGCGGAGCCCCGGCCGGGCTCGCCCCCCTCCCCGTGGCACTCTGGCCGCTGGGGAGAGCGGGCCCGCGGACGGGCTCGGCGCCCTCCCCTGCCGCGCTCCCCGTGGGGGTGGGGGGCAGCAGGAGGCTTTTTTGCCTGGGGCGGCAAAAAAGCCAGAGCCGGCCCTGGTTACACAAAACCCCAGATGATCAGATATTGAAGGGACCAGTCACAAAGCAGTGTAGATGTATTTACAAAATAGGTATGCAGGCGTATAACTAATATACACCCAGGTGTATTGGGGCTTAATCCTTTCTGGCAGGAGTGGCTTTCCCATAGCGATTTGAATGACAGGGCTGTGTCTGATAAAAACAAGAAGACTGATCCACGCAGTTGACTTTGCTTAATTAGCCAGCATCTGAATCATTGTGTGATTGCCATGACTGGTGCTCCAGACGGGGAATCATAACAGGCAATCTTGCTTTTTATTAGAGTAGTGGAAGAGGGCACCATGTGACTTGCCCATGGTGCTATTGATCAGTTTATCACATCTGTGTGTTTGCATTTGCTTTGCGTTGATTTTCAGCTCTTTGCAAATTAGCAGGCTCACATGCTTGGAAAGGCCCTTCTTTTCCTTGATGCACAATGATTACCGTGGCTTCTGTGATGGGGTGTACCAGGCCTTTGTGACTGCCAACAGGAGGCCCTCAGTCTTACTATACCCTGCCCCAAGGAGCAGCAATGTGGGAGAAAAGGAGTAGTGAAGGTGGGCCCTCCAGACCTGCCTACTGAGGGCTTTCTGGATAGCTATCTTGGAAACTACAGAGTCCTGGTCCTCCAAGAGCTAGAAGGGCTAACAACAGCCAATCAGAACCCAGCAGGCTCAGATAAAAGGAGCTGCAGGGCCTGAGCAGCGCAGTCCCTGGCTGGGACTGGAAGAGCAGGGGTGGATCTTACTCTCTGGTCACAGGTGCCTGAGGATGGGCCAGGGTTTATCTCCAACTGCACTGGCACAGCTGGGTTTGTAGGGAGAGAGGTAGCTGAGAGCTTTGGCCCTGAGCTAAGACAAAGGGGCCTAGTGGGAAGAGGCCCAGGGAAATAGCAGCATCAGGTTGAATCGAGTAGCATGTGGCTGCCTTCCTTACCACTGTTATATCCTTTAGCCAGTTATCTGTTGTCAGTCACGGATGTGGGCTGAAATAACAAGGATCGTGCCTTTGTCACCGTTCGTACAAAACCAGTATCTTTTTGAAGGCAACACAACAAGACAAAAGAGCATGAAGTCTCAGTGCTCCGGCTCATGGTCCATTTAGACCCCCATCCTCATTGTGCAGTGTCCTGTCTCAAGTCCTGGTTTTACAAGGAGATGCAAGTGGGTGGATGCCCACCCAGTCAATGGAGTTCCAGATGGGCATGCATCACACTGCAGGACTGGGGCTTTAGACTGTCAGTTGTTTGGGGTAGAAATGCATTTGAGGGTCATAACCTGACTGGGACTTTTGGGTGCAACCATATTACAAAAATGAATAATAATGTGGCATGGGATGCAGTGTTAAGTGCCTTAGGCAAGTAACACAGTGGGTTAACATTTTGATCTAGTATCCCTGTTGACATGTGTTGAAATCTTTGCTAATGTCAGACATGCAAATGTGTCTGGAGGGAACGCCTCCCCTCGTACTGGTAACAGTCTATCCTGTGGCTGTTTGCCTTGGAATGCGTGGATTTACATCTTCCTACTATAAGAGCTAGCCAGCTGGATTACGTGAGTACCACAGTGAATTACAGTAAACCCCTCTTTGTCCTTATCACAAGAGCATTGCATAGCTAACAGCCCTCTGCTGGAGAGGGTGGCCCCGGGCTGGAAAAGCAAGAGAACGAGGTGCGTTGGCAAAGCTGTGAGGTGGTCTTATGGCTAAATGAGCCAGGCTACCGGAGGTCTGGGCTGAGGTCCTTTAGCAATGCTGCATGAGGAATCTTATGGTGCGTGAGGAATCTTGCACTGTGTCTATCAGTCCTAAACTCTAATACGTCTAACAAATTACTCAGGAAATATCAGGGACATGGTGCTGCAGCTCTGTTCAAGTTGTGACCATTGTTAAGATGATCTGCGAAGGACTTTTAAGCATTGGATGGGGGCATTTTGCTGATTCTCAGTGGTGTTTACATACTCCTCAGGTGTTTTCGTGCAAATAGATGCACGCAGTTGCATGCAGCTCATTTTGCAAATCTAGCCCTCCCTACGTATGGGTCTGCGCTCGTTCAAATTACAGTCTATCCTGGTCTTCCACATCAGAGTCCTTGCTAACTGTGCTCTGCAGTACTCTTCTATCTAGAGCACAAAACAGCGGAGGAAGGTGGAACATTCCAAGCTACAGCCATGGGTCCCTTTGGAAAATGGACACTGGCAGGCTTGGCAAGGGCTGTGGGGCCAACAGAAAAAAGAAAAGGTGAGAAGGGAGGGAAGCATGCAGGGCTATTTCAACACAGGGGTTTTGGCGGGTTTTGTTTTGTTTTTCCCTTCAGGAAGGTGATGATGAATTGTAGCTTAGAATAGTGAAGGACATGGCACTTCTGGGATAATGGAGCTCTGTGCTCTACTGTTGGAACAGTCCAGAACATAAAGAGTGAGTGAGTGAGAGATACCCAGGTTTATGGTGCTAATCTAGTACTTGAGAGACCCAGGTTCAATTCCCAGCTCTGCTATGTACCTCCTGTGTGACCTTGGGCAAATCACTTAGTCTCTCTGTGCCTTAGTTCCATAGCTGTAAAATGGAGGTGAGTTTGCTGCCCTACCTCATAAGAGTGTTCTGAGGATAAATCAATTAAACAAGGTGAAGCTGTCCCCTGCCCCAGTGATAGGAGCCATATAAGTACCTATGCTAGGTTAGAAGGGATGGTACGCGTCATCTAGTCTAACCCCCTGCCATGCGATAGGTTTTGTTGTGTCTAAACCATCCAAGGCAGACGGCTGTCCAGCCTCCTTTTGAAAACCTCCAGTGAAGAAGCTTCCACAACTTCCCGAGGCGTCTGTTCCATTGTCCTGCTGTTCTTACAGTCAGGACATTTTTCCAAGATTTAGTCTACATCTGCTGTGCTGTAGTTTGATCCCATTGCCTCTTGTCCCGCCCTCTGTGGCAAGAGAGAACAACTTTTCTCCATCATTTCTCATGGCAGCCTTTCAAGTATTTGAAGACCGCTATCATGTCCCCCTTAATCTCCTCTTTTCCAAACTAAACATACCCAGTTCCTTCCGCCTTTGCCCCTATGGCTTGCATTCCATCCCTGTGATCATCTTTGTCACTCGCCTCTGGATCCAACTGAACACAGTACTCCAGCTGCAGCCTAACCAGCGCAGAGTAGAGTGGTTCTATCACCTCCCGTGACTTGCATGCCAGGTCTCTGTTAATGCAACCTGAAATTGCATTTGCTTTTTTTGCAACAGCATCGCATTGCTAACTCATGTCGAGGTTGTGATCCACCACAACTCCCAGATCCTTCTTAGTGCTGCTGCCAAGCCAGTTATCCCCCGTTCTGTATTCATGCATTTGGTTTTTCTTCCTTAAGTGTAGCACCTCACATTTGTCTTTGCTGAATTTCATTTTGTTGTCATTAGCCCAGTTCTCCAATTTATCAAGATCCCTCTGAATTTTAGCTCTATCCTCCAAAGTGTTGGATAGTTGAATGTGCCGTGAAAATTCACTGTAGCCTATTTGGGATGGAGAAGGACGTTTCGTCTTGTGGCTGCAGTCTGGGCCTCAGGGGAGCTGGGTTAAATGCTTGATTCTGCCACAGCCTTCCTGAGTGACCCTGGGCAAGTCACTTAATCTCTTGCTGCCTCAGTTCCTCATCTGGACAATGGAGACAACAATAATTCCCCACCTCTCAGGGGCGATGTGAGGATAAATATATTAATGTGAGGTGCTCAGATGATGCAGTGATAGTGACCTTGTGTTTAGAGAACTGGAATATTATTACCAGCTCTGCCACATCTATGGGGAAATGCTCCTCCGAGTGTTTCTTTTATTATAGCAGGCTGACAAAGAGGACCCAGGATCATTAAACCAGCACGTGAAGCTGACAGTTTCATTGTCTAGACTCAGTACTTTCATTCTTTCTTACATGCACTGGGCCAGATTCTGTTCTCTGTCTCGGGGTGAATACGGAGCAATAAAGCCAAAGGAGTTACTCTGAATTCACATCCGTATCACTTAGAGCAGCATTCGGGCCATTGACTTTTTGATAACCCTCCAGCCCCTGTCACTGGGTACGTCCTCCATAGGAAAACACCACTTACCTTTTCCAGTTCATTTCAATATTACCAGAAATTGGGAGAACTACCCAGAATATTTTAACTATTTTCTTGAAACAAGGTTTCTAAAGGGACACTGGCATGTAGAATTAGGCCTCCCATCATTTAGATTTTAAGAATAGATGAGAGAAGTGGTTAGGAAACCTAATGTGATTTTTTTTTTTAATTGCCAATGAAAACAGCAGATTTTCTTCAATGGAATCATTTTCTGCAGGGTTGGAAGCATAAGAGGGGCTGAATGAGTGGAAAGTGAAACTGATTGTAAACTGAAAGTGACCCCAAGCGTGCAAAGCAACGTGCAATTAGGAAACAAATAGCATCAGTGGTGTGGAAGGAGTGGTAACAGTAGCCAATGGACTCAGTGGCTGATACGCAGAGGCAGAATCTCTCCTAACACCGCTGTTAGGAACACGGGTCAGGAATTGTTACACAGCTATATCTGGCTAGCTCAGCATTCATTGCACCGTTGTAAATCCTGTACCCGCCCCTCAAAATTAGTTCATTAGAATGAGGCAATACCATTTTCCTTGTAATTTATTAGCAACAGCTTAAAAAACCTGGTAATAACTTTCAGGTTATGGTTGTCTCCATTAATCTAGCGCGGAAAAGTGGAGCTAGACGGAGGATACATCCTGAAGGTATAAAAATGAGGTGATTTAAGAGCAGTTGAAGAGTCTGCACCTGCTCTCATTGAAGTCGCTGGAAATGTTGCCATTGATTTAAATGGCAGTAGGATTGGACTGTGAGACTGCGCCATCTTGTGGCCGGGTATCTAACAGGAAGTTGGCTAAAGAGAGACGCGTGGACAGCTGCAGTTTAGACGCTCTGTGAGTAAGAGTCTCATCACTTAAGCGGTTGATGAAACAGTAAAATAAAAGCCGTGCACTGACTATTCCCTGTTTCCTCGTGAATATTACAATGGCTCTGTCTACACTTAGGGCAGTGAGTGGAATACAGGGACTGCAGGCCCCCTAGAATGCGTATAAATAGCAGTGTAGACCGTGAGGCACTGCTTAGATGAGTAAAGATACACCAGAACCTTAGGCTAGGTACCCGACACAGCTCTTTATGCCCAAGTAGTGCCACCCATGTCTACATTGCTAGTTCTGGCACCCCCTACATGCCATTACCAGTGTAGACAAGGCCAAAGAGTCTGGGGGGCTATCAAGGTTTTGGGGCATCCAAATGTCTCGATGTAAAATCCAGTGTTTGATGGGACACTAATATAAATCAGTAACATCTAAGTCTATGATTTAGTCACGGAGGTCGCGGAAGTCACGGAATCTGTGACTTCCAGTGACCTCCATGACTTCAGACTGCGGCGGTTGGGAGCAGCAGGGTCCCCCGCCGCCCATGGGGGCAGGGAGCTGTGGGATACCCTGCTGCCTCTGGGGTTACAGCAGCCTTTGAAGTGTAGACATTCCCTAAATGCAGGAAACACATTGTTCCTGATGGATGCCTGCCACAGGCATGCACACCGATTACTACTGACTCTTCTTTCAGGGATAGCTCAGTGGTTTGAGTATTGGCCTGTTAAACCCAGGGTTGTGAGTTCAATTCTTGAGGGGGCCACTTAGGGATCTGGGACAAAATCAGTACTTGGTCCTGCTAGTGAATGCAGGGGGCTGGGCTCGATGAACTTTCAAGGTCCCTTCCAGTTCTAGGAGATCTCCATTAATTTATTATTTATAACCTGCTGCTCTCAATGCTTTATACAGGTGTGTGTTGTGTGACTCTGACTGTGTAGGTATCTGGCCTGAGTTTGCCTTAGCCTAGTTGCCGGGAAGAATCACAAACACAAGGGAGATCAAAGCAGCTTGGTTGGGCTGAGAAAAAGGAAGGGTCTGAGGGTCTTGTGCAGGTTTTTCCTCCTTCACCTCCCTGCGGATGCAGCTCTCAGAGACATCACAGCACTGCCAGCCCACTCGCAAACACTCCAGGCTGAGACACGGGGTTCGGTGGCTACGTACACTGCCCCAAAGTACAACCTTCTTGCTCTTCCGTTGATAATTAAAGGGAAGCCTGTAGACCCCTGTATGCTGGGAAAGAAGATCACTTCCTCCAGCTTGTCTGACCTCATTTCCACAGCTTGTTTTTTAAATCACTTTCTCCGTTTTGCTAGAGTCTGATGTTTGAGAAATGGACAAATCCGCTCCGCTTCCTGCTATCGATGAGCTGCTCCTCTGCCATCTTGTTAAGGGGGAAATAGAGGGATGGCCTTCATCTTTTCAGCTACAGCTTCTGTGACCCTTCTGCCAGGAGGAGCCAGCAGCAACCAGGGCCGGGTTCAATATCTAGGGGTTCCTTTCCGTTGATACAACACAGAACTGGCTTGAGCCCCCACCCAATGACCTGGGACAATTACACACCACCCCGGGCATCTCTGAGAGGCAATACTTCCCCACGCGCAAGCACAGAGTCTGAATGTAGAAAATAAACTTTTAATAAAAGGAGGAAAGTAACTTGGCATTAATTTGGGAAAACTCCGCAAACAGGGTTCATAAACCTAAACCATGAGCAAAAGGCCCACACCCAAGTAAGTTGGGCAGTATCCTTTTCCCCTCAGGTTCTTCAGTCCAGCAACCCAACAGTCCTTTGAACGTGCCCATCCCTCAAGTTCAGAGGTGCATCTGCAGAGATCACCTCCCACCCTGGATGGAGGGCGGGTAGAGAGGCACCTTACTTACACCGCTGCTCGGGCCCTCGCTCGCTGCCCCTCTCTGCCAGCCACCTTGCCGGCCAATCACTACACCTCTCTGCGGGGCTCTGCTCGGCCCTCTCCACCAGCTGCCCTATCACGTGCCTCTCCGCCAGCCACCCTGCTGGCTGCTCGTCGCCAGCTGACTGTCAGTCAACTTCTATTGCCACCGGCCTCTCTGCTGTGATCTCTGCACATCGGTCTTGTAGTAATTTTCAGCTCTTTGCAGGCTGGGCAGAGACACTGCCCCATCTCAAGTGATTTCAGCTCTGACTGAGCGTTTAAAATAACAAATAAAATATGCATCCGAAGAAGTGGGCTGTAGTCCATGAAAGCTTATGCTCTAATAAATTTGTTAGTCTCTAAGGTGCCACAAGTCCTCCTGTTCTTCTTTTTGCGGATACAGACTAACACGGCTGCTACTCTGAAATCTAAAATAACAAAGAGGCTCCTAATGAAGCCTATTTAGCTCTTTCTTTGGGGGTGGGGGGCGAGAACAGGTTAAACCAGTCCAGGGAGCACCCTTAGGGGAGGGTCCACACCGCCTGGCTAGCACATCTAGCCCCATCCCTTTTCTCTTTAAAGGGCTCTGGCATTTGAGCCCCTGGCTTAATGAGGTCCTTTCAGCTGAGGGTGACCCCCATAGCTGGTACAGGTTAAGCACAGTTCTGGTCCCCTTTATTCACAATAATGCCAACATTAGTAACAGCATTTCACTACCCCTGCATTCAGGACAAAAGCGATTTGTAATCCAACGCCAGCCAAAGTTGATCACTGCTCTATCTGCTGGAGTTGGTGTGTTCATGTAAATACAGTTTGCTCTTGAAGTCTCTCCCCCTCCCAGCTAGCTGTCAGGGAAGAATTCAGTAGACCCTGCTTACACTTCTAAAGGGTTTGTTTTGTTTAGAAGAATCCGCCTTATCCACTAGTGAATAATTGGGGCTTCTTTGCCTTCAGAGGAATAATGAGCTAAATGGAGACTGCGCCAAAGTGGGATGCTTTCTGCCACACTCCATGAGCTTTCCAGGGTGGCTAATAGCGTTTCTTGATGCAGATTTATTTCCTCAAATCCCTGCAGAATGCACAGACTCTGCCTCGTGTTAAGCTGACCCGCTGTTGAGATTGGTTTCCATAATATGGTTTAATGTTAAAGTGAAACTGCTTTCAAAACCAATTCAGCATAGCCACACAGGCCGTGCTTTAGTGATGCTGACACTGAAAGTCTGAGGCTCTGGGGGTACGTCTACACTGCAATTGAAAACCCATGGCTGGCCGGTGCCAGCTGACTCGGGCCCATGGGGCTCGGGTTAAGGGACCGTTTAATGGCAGTGTAAACACTCAGGCTCAGGCTCTAGACCCTCCCACCTCGCAGGGTCCTAAAGTCCAGGATCCAGCCCGAGCCTGAACATCTACACTGTAATTAAAACAGCCCCTTAGCCCGAGCCCCGTGAGCCCAGTCAGCTGGCCCAGGCCACCCAGGGTTTTCTAAGTGCAGTGTAAACAGACTCTAAAAGACCTCAGAGATGTATCCCGGGCTTGTCTATGTTTAATTTTCTAGTGAAGCACCATAAGTGCAGCTCCACCGGTGACATCTCTGGTGGCAGGACATATGCAGATGCTGGCATTTTAACCACAGTGGCATCTAGAGCTGAGCAGGGTTCAGTTTAAGGTCCCTATGTAGGGAAAAACCTCCCTGATTCATGTGCAAAGCTGCTAAGTTGTCCACATTTAAGTCCCTCTTAAGGACCCATTTCCGCCATGCTCACTACAGTGAATTTAGTTGACTGATATAAAAATCCCTCTATGTGGGTCCACTTCCCCTTCCTCTAACCTCTATCTACCTACCTGTCTGTCAGTCCTTAAACTGTGAGCTTTCCTTGGGGGTTGGGCAACCCCTTATTGAATATATGGAAAGCACCCAGTACTTTTTGGAGTTCACATAAACAAATAATAAGAATCAAGATACTGAATATGACTGAAAGGCCATGTGAGTTGTGTGTCATGGAATCACAGTCCATCTAACCAAGGAGGCATTGATTAAAGAAAACGGCCACAAACAGGCTTCAACATAGTTCAACCTCCAGCTGTGTCTCCTCTGTTTAACAGAGACCCCATCCTTGACATGTTTTTAAATGCCAAGAGGACTGAGCATACTGATGTAGCAAGGAATTCCTTCCTGCATTGGGAACTAACTTGGGAACTGCCTGCATTTTGAATCTCCGCAAAGGTTCAAAAAAATCTGCACCATGTTTTTTGAATTTTTTTCACCTCTTTAGAGACTCAATTTGCAGCAACACAGGCATGAGATCTTGTACCAGCTGTTAGCTAGCAGTCTGATCTTCAAAATGTTCCTACTTCTTATTGTAAATTCCCATAAAGTCAATCCAATAGCCGCAGGAGCAGCTCTCAGTATACTTGACATGATATATATGATATTAGCGCTTGCTTTTTGCAAATTTAGAACCCTCTTGAAATCATGGGGTTTAGATTTAGAATGGATCTGCAACCATTTGTAAATTTGAGAGTGCTGGCGAAATGTAAATTCTATGCGACTGTTCAGATAACATTAGTCTTCTTAATGTTCTAGAAGTTCAACAATGACTATAAGATCAAGAATCTTTCTTTTTTGCATAGCATGGGCTGTAGTTTTCATTATACTTCCATTTGGTAAACAATGGTTTATCTTTAGTGAGAAATGTTTTGTGATGGTTTATCTTTAACAGAAAATGTTTCTGTGAAAATCTAAGTTGTGCAAAACCCAAGATGTAGAATCACAGAAAACCATCTAGTCTGACCCCCTGCTCAAAGCAGGACCAATCCCTAACTAAACCCCAAATGGCCCCCTCAAGGATTGAGCTCACAACCTTGCGTTAAGGAGGTCAATGCTCAAACCACTGAGCTATCCCTCCTCCCAGTCTGTACCCCTTTTACTTGCTAGACCTGGCTAGGACCAGATTGAAGAAGTTGAAGGGTATGTGAGGGCACACACAACCTGTTTCTCAGGCAGCACAGAGATTGTGGCACAGTCAAAGGCATTTGATATAGTACATAGAAGTCCCATTGATTTCAGTGGGACTTCTCACAGGGTTAAAGTTACTCAGAGGCATGAGTGTCCAGACAACTGAGGACAGGAGGTTAACTCTGAATGTGACTGATCTAACATGAGTTGCTGTATGACACAGAAGTGCTAAAGCCATGTTGCAACCGTCTCACTAGCGCAATTAAGAAACTGTTTAAAATGTTCTATTGTCTTTAGTGCTCCTATGGGAAGGAACTTGAGTCTATCAGCAACCGTTATTTTTATTTCCTGTTGCGAGAACATCAAAACGAGCAAAAACAAAGGCAAGGTTGCCAGGAGATAGCATAGTGTGTGGGTTTTCTCTCAACACAAGATGGCAGCTGCATCCAGGAGTTGAGACTTTTCTCCATTTTAAAGGTGTAACACACAGAAAATAGGTTAGATGCCCGATGTCTCTGAAAATGTATGTCCCACTGCAGGGGGTCAAGGTGAAAGTGACAAGTTTCTAGCAGAGGCTTCAATATTTATTGGTGAGAACTCATCAGTAGCCCCCACAATCAGCTTTCAGCAGAACATTTTACACAGCAGGCCGGTAAGGAGCTAACGCAACATCAATGATCAATTACTGCTTGGAGACCCTAAATCCACGAGGACAATCTAGGGCTTGGAGCTTGTATTTCCCGAGCTAGCAATTGAGGCAGGAGCAGGAAAATGAAACCAACTAGGCTTAGAGTAAATACAAACAATTACGGTGTTTTACCCGCCTGTTATCCCAACGGTACTTGGTATTTAAAGAATTTAACGTTTAATTACATTTTGGCTTTTGGTACATTGGCTAGTCAGTCACCTGTGAAGTAACGCATCTGAGAGGGTTCGAACTCATTTAAAATACTCCAAAGCTAAGATCGCTGAAGCGTGTGATGCGCGCTCTGTATTTTGATGAGCTATAGTATACTGTATGGAATTACTTATCTATTCAGTAAACAGTGCTCACAGTTCACCTGCAGGATTCTCGTGGAGCTCTCTGAAAAGGTCTTGCTATCCATTGCATTTTTTATAACTATAAACACAGGAGAATTGCTTACATAGCAGTCATAACTGTAAACGCTTCCTTACCCCCATAGGGTTTTTCTGAGGATAAATAGATTTAAAATATTATGAGGTTCTCAGATATAACAGTAACGAGGGGGGCTATATAAATATCTAAAATACACTGATGTAGGCAGATGTAAAGATGTGACGTCCGTAGGGTTTTTGTGGATTTCTGAGAGTCCAATTTATTGTGTTATTTAGGGCTCAATCCTGCAAAGAGCTGAGCGTTCTAGTCCTGCTCCAGCAAAGCACTAAAGCACATGCTTAACTTTAATCCCATGACTAGGTCCATGGACTTCAAAGCAAGTCTAGCTGGACATTGACCGAACTGGAAGATCAATATAGGGGGTGAGGTAGATATGCTGGAGGGTAGGGATAGGGTCCAGAGTGACCTAGACAAATTGGAGGATTGGGCCAAAAGAAATCTGATGAGGTTCAACAAGGACAAGTGCAAAGTCCTGCACTTAGGACGGAAGAATCCCATGCACTCAGGGCTGGCTCCAGGCACCAGCTTAACAAGCAGGTGCTTGGGGCGGCCAAGGGAGAGGGATGGCACATGCGGCAATTCGGGGGCGGCAGGTCCCTCACTCCCTCTAGGAGCGAAGGACCTGCCGCCAAACTGCCGCCGCCGATCGCGGCTTTTTTTTTTTTTTTGCTTGGGGCTGCAGAAATGCTGGAGCCGGCCCTGCATGCACTGCTACAGGCTGGGGACCGACTGGCTAAGCGGCAGTTCTGCAGAAAAGGACCTGGGGGATTACAGTGGATGAGAAACTGGATATGAGTCAACGATGTGCCCTTGTTGCCAAGAAGGCTAATGGCATATTGGGCTGCATTACTAGGAGCACTGCCAGCAGATTGCAGGAAGTGATTATTCCCCTCTATTCGGCACTGGTGAGGCCTCATCTGGAGTATTGCGTCCAGTTTGGGCCCCCCACTACAGAAAGGATGTGGACAAATTGGAGAGAGTCCAGAGGAGGGCAACGAAAATAATTAGGGGGTTGGAGCACATGACTTATGAGGAGAGGCTGAGGGAACTGTGGTTATTTAGTCTGCAGAAGAGAAGAATGAGGGGGGATTTGATAACAGCCTTCAACTATCTGAAGGGAGGTTCCCAGGAGGATGGAGCTCAGCTGTTCTCAGTGGTGGCAGATGACAAAACAAGGAGCAATGGTCTCAAGTTGCAGTGGGGGAGGTCTGGAATGGATATTAAGAAAAATATTTCACTAGGAGGGTGGTGAAGCACTGGAATGGGTTCCCTAGGGAGGTGGAGGAATCTCCATCCTCAGAGGTTTTTACAGCCCGGCTTGACAAATCCCTGGCTGGGATGATTTAGTTGGGGTTGGTCCTGCTTTGAGCAGGGGGTTGGACTAGATGACCTCCTGAGGTCTCTTCCAACCCTAATCTTCTATGATTCTATGATAATAGATTGGGCCAGATGCTCAGTTTGTGTGAGTATCGTTTGAATGACCTCAATTGAGCTCCACTGATTTATATCGCCTGAGGATCTGGCCTTTTTTTATTATTATTATTGATATTATTCTCTTCCAGTTTTCTGTGATCAGCATTCCTCTGGGTAGCTTTCCTTACAGGCTTCTGTTCTGGATGGTTGATGGACATGATTTTAAAAGGTGCCTTGTAGAATCAAATTTCTGTGACTGAGGTTCAATAACACACTGTAGCGAGGTGGTCACGCAGCTCCGGCTCAGAAAGGGTAAAAAGCCGGCCCTTGAAGAGGGCTGGGGCTGAGAGCCAATCAGGAAGAGGTGGTAGGCAGCCAATCAGAGCTGGCCAAGCCAGTATAAAAGAGAGCAGACCAGAAGGGGTAGTCAGTCTCTCTCTAGCCTTGGAGAGAGATGGACCTATCTGCCTGAAAGAGCAAAGAGTACCTTGGACAGCGCAGTGCTGGGGAAGCTCCAGCCTGGCAAACCCCCAGGCAGGGGCCTTGCTGTCAGGGCCGGAAGAGGTATTAGGACTGTGGGGAAGGAGCCAGGGAAGGAAGAGGCAGCAGGTCCAACCTCCTGGCCGATGATGAGTGGGCCACTTCAGCCTGCAGTTTGCCCCTGAGGGAAGGGGCTAGATGAAGACTGGCAGTGGGTCACTGAGGTGAGGTGGGCTTAAGGGATTGGGGTTCCCTGTGGGGGAGGACACTGAGTGTGGGGGCACTGCTGTGGGGCAGTACCCAGGAGCCAGTGAGTGACGCGGGGTCAGAAATATTATAAGGGGTGGAGATTGAGTAGGAAGCAGGTACCAGTAGGGAGACGCCAGTCAGCAGGAGGCGCTCTGAGGTGGGATGAGCTAATTCCCAGAGTGACCAGCAGGAGGTGTCGTGGTGGTGAGTGCGTGCCGTGCTACACACACCCTAGCAACTGGTTTCTCCTTCTCCTGATCTGCTCACCCTGTAATGTTTTATTTAACATTAAGGACCCAGACTCGATTGAGTTACCCATATAGAACTATTATGGCTGTCTTTGAGCAGATGCTCTAAAAATGGAGCAGGCCGGGGCAATTTTCCCCATGCCTCTCCCCTGCCCTGCCGTGTGGGAGGCAACTGTAATTTGGCTGCAGGTACTGATGGAAGAGATGGGGCACTAGCATTGCCTGCGGGAATCGGAATCGTCAAGCGGCATTGAGGGTGTGGCCACAGCCCTGACCCCGCCTTCCCGCACACCTTCATGAGAGCACTGTATGGAGCGCAGACAGACCTAAGCCACCTGAAGTAGGCCAGTGCCTGGGAAGCGATCCTGCCTTCCATATCTGCCTTATTACCTGCATCTATCCCCTTAATTTGTAATTGCTACAGATTTGAACCACCACTGAAATTCTAGTGCTGGTCATTACACTCTGACCCTCCTAAACAAATCCTGTCATTTACATTTAAGAGGTGTCTGTTATTCTTTCCCTCCTGTCCTAAAGTCCTGGGTAGTGATGCTGGTGCAGAATGCCTCCGGAGGCAGCTGCATTTCCATTGTGGGTGAAGTGATCAATACACGCACACGGGCCCAGCTTCCTGGTGACTGATCTCAGGATAGCTGCACAGTGTCTGCTCAGACTGCAAAGCAAGTTGGGATCTATTTCCTGCAGTTGACGGGTGCTATATCCCTGTAACCTGTGCTTACTAGTATCCACAATCTGTTCCATTTGCTTCACCCGTCTTTTTTCTTGGGTCCAATCTCAGCATTGTGCTTGTCGGCGCAAATGGTTGTTTGTTTAATCTGATCACTGTTTATTTTTGGTTGTCCGGAGGAAAAAGCCTCTCCTATCCCCAGTACTACAGTACATATATTCTTGCTTTGGGGGGCTTGGCTTTGCACCAGAAATCTCGTGCTCAGGCATGTAGCCACCAACAGGCTGGAAAAGATGGAAAGCATATAAACGGAGGAGAGAAGTGTATTAAAAACTCCAAGCAAGGGGCATATGAGCAAAGGAAACTCTTGAAATGATGCCAAGGAGGAATTGAACTGGTACAGGGTGACTTTTAAATCTTTTTCTTCGCCATCTGCGAGATTTGACAGTAACGTTATTGCTTTCCCATTTAGCCCCACCAATGGGAAAAGAGCACATAGGCAGGATATGTTTTTCAAAACACATCTTTGGGGTTATTTTGGGGTAGGTGGCAATTTAACTCTTTCATTGCCTTCCTACAGAGCCCCTTGGTTGAAAGCACATTTATTTTCCCCCTCTTTGATGGAAGGTGTGTCTGGCCAACGGTTCCCCTCCAAGGAAAGGAGAGAGTGAAAGCTCTCTTCGAAGCACGCTTCATTACAAGCCTCTCGTGTTCCTGCCACCGCTCCGTGGCTCTTCTTAACGGCACAAAGCAGTTGAAAAGAAACAGCCCAGGCTTTCAGAGCATCTTTCAAAACCATATCAAAAGTTCTGCATTGGGCCAGGGTGGCAGTTCTTTCTAAGTGCCTATCTATCTATTCTGTTTGTTCCTAAGGCAGGCATTCATCCTTTATTTTTTTTTTAAGGATGTTGGTTCAACTTTTGAACAACAAAGTTCACTGGAGAACGGCAACTCCGCTGCCCTCCCTCCCCACCCCAAAGTCTCAGAGCCCCCCCCCTTCCCTCCCCGGTTCAAGAGAAAAGTTTGCTTGAGAAGAAAAGTTACCTCTGTTCTTCTCTGAACGATCCCGTCATGAAGGCCAGTGTGGAGTTTGATTCAGCTGAGGTTTTTTTCTCTGTTCTCCTTGGGGAGGAAGGAATGTCTCAAGGGTGTGGCAATGGGAACAGGTCTCTAGTTGTTCCCTTCCGGGTCACTGGTTCAAATCAGGACCAGCTGTTGCCCCCTGCTGAGCGTTTGGTAGCTGATCTGAAATGAGTTGGGCAGTTTTCCTTCTCACGGACAGGTGTCCACAAACCACCACAACAATAGGCACATCTGTTAAACCCCTCAGGAGAGAGGCTCAGGGATCAATGAGGCTGGAGGCTAGACTGTAAACCCCTCGCTTCAGCAAGGGGGTCCCTCCAAGTCATGTCAGGGTGAGCTAGGGGGAAGCATCCACTGATGCTGGCAATGTTGGGGACACAGATAATTAGCTCCTGACATCTTTGAAACACTGCGCAAACTGCCTCGTCGTTTCTTGGAGCAAAGAGGGAACATCGGTCTCTGATGCTGGTGTCCAAGCATCTTTCAGTATAACCTAAACTGACTTCAGAATAAAACTACCAGGGCTGGATGAGAGACATGCTGATTCTGACCTGATTTTCACCCTCACACACTTCATAGGGGTTCGTACATGTCACACAAGGTGAAATCAACACCTCTACTACACCTGAGTTCTCTACAAACTGCTAGATCTCTGGCAGCAACGGATGTGAAGGTGGCACTGAGCAGACCGCAGAACCCTAGAGTGTCAGATAAAGTGAAGTGTCTATTAATTTACACTGGTTTGGGTGGTCATTGGCCAGACATGTAATTTATCTTCCTGACATCCACCTTCCTTCTTGGTGACATGCTGTTTCATTCTCATCAGATGGCTTGGGGCACCGCCACTCCTCAAGACGGTGCTGGATAGCCTAAATTCTTGCTCATTTTGATTGTTCAGATTAACCCTTCATACTTTAGCCCTTATTAATCTGTTGCCGAGGTTCAGATGGTGAACAGGGGAGATGATAGCTGTGGAATCAGCATTTTCTAGACATTGGACAGGCCAGATGAGTGGAATTTCAAGGGAGTAGATGAAAAATGGTGTATGCATGTAACCGAGATGGGTAAGCTGGGAATTAAGAAATGTAACTGGACTGTGAAAAATAAAAGCTACTGTAAAATAACCTTTCTAAGGCCACAGTATCCAGTTAGGCACATCTTTGTGGTATATCTCAGTCTGCAAATGAAACCTACATAGAAATATATTTATTAAAAATGGTGAATGATGACTCCTTGGGTGGGTCATCTATGGGAATTGAACTTGGGACCTACAGAGCTAAAAAAAAAAAAGAGCTATCCTATCTCCTAGAACTGGAAGGGACCTTGAAAAGTCATTGAGTCCAGCCCCCTGCCTTCACTAGCAGGACTAAGTACTGATTTTTTGCTGCTGCTGTTCCCTTCAGTGGCCCCCTCAAGGACTGAATTTACAACCCTGAGTTTAGCAGGCTAATGCTCAAACCACTATGCTATCCCTCCCCTGTACTGATTTTACAGACAGTAGCACACTCACAAACTTCTTTATAAGGTCCAGCCACTAATGGGGCACAAAGACACACCTGGCCATTTGGTTAGTCATTGTAAGCTGATTGGTGTAGTGGTTTTAATACACCCCTGGACCCACATGTTCAAATCCTGATGTCTAGAGTCACCAGGAAAAATGCATGAGTTGGGGTTTAGCCTGCTCTCCATTTCAGCACAGCAAAAAAACAGCTTGCCAAAACAGGTAACTTTCTTTTCAGGAGAAGCCCAGAACTAAAATAGCAGTGAAACCTGTAGGCCCAGACTACGGTGCTTGGCAAATCTGTGTGGAGCATAGGCCTGGAGCAGTAGGATTCTGCAGGTCCTGATTCAGAGGTGTCATGGTGGCTCTGTGAGGCACAGGATGGAAGTCAGGAGGGATAGAAACACATTGACAGAGCTGCATCGGAGGAGCTACCACATCCCTACAGCTCATTACCAGCAATTGTTGTTTGAAGCTTCCTGGATTTGTTGCAACTAAATTCACACTTGGCTGGGTGGCTCAAGGGATTGTTGATTGGGCTACGGAGCGGAGGTTGCTATTTACAATCCCTTCACCGGCTTGAGAGCGATTAAGAATTACCATTGGATGGGCATCCAGTAACCTATATGAAATGAGAGTTTGGGTCCCAATTCTAACTGACAAGTGGCCGCGCCAGAAAAGCCACTGTACCACTTGGCATGCTCTAAAGCCACCTACCAGCCACGGTAGTGTAACTTGTTCTGTGGGGGGAACACTTCGTTAACGGATCTATTAGCCACGTATCTGGTTGGGGCAGCATTAGCTAGGGGCTCAGAATTCAGCCTGCAATTGCCAGGCTTCTGCAGACTCAGGCAAAGGAGGGTACCCAGCTACGGCAAGACAGAGTGTGGCTTCGGGCCCTGCTATATTTAGGCCTCACTTGTGCCGAACATCTGCTAGCCCAAGGACCATTTTTTCAAGTCCTATAGAATGGACTCTCTGAACTTCCTTTGCCCGTCCTAAAGTGACAGTCCCTGCAGCTCCGAGCTGGAGCTCATTAGTGGCAACATCAGGGCAGCTTGCCCGCCCTGCTGTGAGGCCTATCTTGTGGCTAAATATAGGCCTGACTCACAACTGGGAGTTTAAGTAGGGTTACCATATTTCAACAATCAAAAAAGAGGATGGGAGGAGCCCCGCCCTAGCCCCGCCCCCGTCCTGCCCCAGCCCCGCCCCTGCCCCTTCCACTCCCTCCCACTTCCCACCCCCTCTGAACCCCCAACCCTCCCCCCACTCCTTGTCCCCGTGACTGCCCCCTCCTGGGACCCCTGCCCCTAACTGCCCCCCAGGACTCCACCCCCTACCTAAGCCTTCCTGCTCCTTGTCCCCTGACTGCCCCCTCCTGAGACCTTCCCCACATCCTAACTGGCCCCCTAGGACCCTACCCCCTACCTGTCCCCTGACTGCCCCAACCCTTATCCACACCCCCACCCCCTGACAGCCCCCCCCAGAACTCCTGACCCATCTAAACCCCTCTGCTCCCTGTCCCCTGACTGCCCCCTCCTGGGACCCCTGCTCCTAACTGCCCCCCAGGACTCCACCCCCTACCTAAGCCTCCCTGTTCCTTGTCCCCTAACTGCCCCCTCCTGAGACCCCCGCCCACCTGTACTCTGACTGCCCAAAACCTTACACCCCCAACCCCCAGACAGCCCCCCCGAACTCCTGACCCATCCAACCCTCCCCCTGCTCCCTGTCTCTTGACTACCCGCCCCCCCAGAACCTCCCTGCCGCTTCTCTGACCCTCTGGCCCCCTTACCGTGCTGCAGAGCGGCGCGCTCGACAGCAGGGGAGGGGAGCAGGGTCGGAGCTCCAGACTGCCGGAGGTCGAGGCGAACGGCCGGCCGGCAATCTGCGAATGCAGGGGGGGGGGGGAGGGAGGGAGAGAGAGGAGGGGAGTGGTCTCAAGTTTCAGGGGAAAGGAGGGGGAAGTGGAGGAAGGGCTCAGGCTGCCAGAGCCCCGTGCGAGTGGCACGATCCGGCCGGCTGCCCTGTAAGCTGCGCACACTCTGCATGGGGGGAAATCCGGACATTGACAAATTCCCCCCGGACGCTATTTTTAACTCAAAAAAGCCGGACATGTCCGGGGGAATCCGGGGGAATGGTAACCCTCGTTTAAGGAAGCCTGCTCTTCCTGGTAAGCCAGTCGGAGTTGTAGTGGAAGTCCCTCTCCTGCCTATCACAAACCACCACACGCTCTAGCTTTGACACCCTCTGTATACTAGCATAAAACCTAGCTACCCTCCAGTGCCGGGTGTGACTAGCTGAACAGCCTGGGAAATGTACGTTTGTTCTGTTTTTTCTTGCTATCGCAAGATGATCTTTACATTCCCTGAAATGGTTTCCCTATAGGGGAGGCTCCTGTGCTGTTTGTATACTGTAGGGCATGCCGTTAGCTTTTGCTCCTGAAATGGAATAATTCTTTGATCAAGCCATTTCTCTCCTTTTTTTTAATATATTTTGGAGCCCTCACGTGGAATTTATTAGGATTTCTTCCTGTCCGAGCCCCATGAAGTCATTAAAATTCATTCCAATTAATTGCAGCAAGCTGAAAACAAATGCGACACCTGCAAGCAAGGGAAGTATAAGCAATTAGAATACTCTACGTCGTCCCCCCTTTGAAACATCGTCACCGCTTTCATGAGCAAGGGTCACACAGCAAAATAAAGGTGGGGTAGGAAAGTGGTTTTGGTCTGTTCTTTTCAAATGCAGAATTGAGCCCCCCCAACCGTCAAAGCTTGAATGCAGATTCAAACTTCCCTGAAGTTTGGGAGGCCTCAGAGCCCATCCACGTCTTTGAAATTCAAAGCCAGTATTTTCAGCTCTAACATTAGACACCTACATAAGCAGCCCTGATTTTCAGAGGGGTTGAGTACTCCCAAGAGAGCCACGGTTCAGTTCCTGGTTTTATTGCCAGTGGCAGGCAGTGTCGCAGAGCAATAATAACAATACCTAGTTCTTGTATAATGCTTTTCATCTGTAGGTCTCACAGCACTTTACATTATCCCCATTTTACAGATGGGAAAACTGAAGCACAGACAGGGGGCATGATGTGCCCAAGGTCATCCAGCAAGCCAGTGGCAGAACTGGAAATAGAGTCTAGGTCTCCTAAGTCCTAGTCCAGTAGGCCCCTATCCACTAGGCAAGTAGGGCACACCACTGAGTTGGGAGACATTACTATTTATTTGTGTTAGAGCTGGTGTCTAGGGACCCCAACGGAGATAGGAACACAGGCAGGGACAGACTGGATGAGCACCATGGTCCTTCTACCCCTGCATCCTGTCTCCAACCACGCCCAGCTCCAGATGTTTCAAAGGATGGTGTAAGAACCCCAAAGTAGTTATATGTGTCTCACCCTGAGAGATATTTCAATAAGTTTCTGTCACAGACTGGATGCCTTCCTAGTCTGGGCACAGTCCTTTCCCCTGCCCCACTCTCACAAAAGCGATGCTGTGGGGGGGTTTCTGCAGATTCCTGATCCCCAGAACCAGCCTGGGGGAGGAAGATTGCATGACCCAGGAGAACCTGCACAAGTTACTGCAGATCATGCTGTGTTGGGGGTGGAGAGCTGCCCCGCGACCAGCCCGTCACACCGTCCAATCTGGATTCCAGCAGAAGGGGCTTCTATGTGGTTAAAACAAGCCACAAATTCATCCCTATCAGTGCATCCCCCAGCCAGCTGCAGTGACAAGGACCCATGATTTATATGCAAGATGCTACAACTAAAATTCCATTATATTGTTTCATCACTTATAATCCTGGCTGGCTGAGCGTTTCGTTTTGGGAAAGAGAGACAGAATACAAAAACAACGCTGAAATTCATGTGAGGTCTCTCCTAAGATTTGGTATAGTTCTGGCACATCAGAAACATGGTTCTCCTTGTGTTTCACTAGCTCTCCTCTCTCCAGTGTTAATATTTGCCTTAATGATCTTCTTTCATTCCTTCCCAGGGTGTTCAGCAGGAATCATCTGCCTCTCTCTTTCCCTCGCAGGGGTGAATGAACCACCGGCGTGTTTTGTATTCGGCATTTCAACTTAGCGGGCTGCTTGACTTCAGACTCAGTTTCACCATTTCCCATCTGACTTTCATTACCTAGAATAAGATGGCTAGTCAACCTAAACTGAAAGTAATTAAGGGAGCTTTGAAAAAAAAAAAAAAAAGAAAAAAGCATTCTCTCTTCAAACACATAATTGTGCGAAGATAACACAAAATGCAAATGACTTGTAGATATGCTGAGCTGTTTCTTTTATCACCACTTTGAAGGCAGAAGCGACAAAGGCGCTAATATTTGTAATCTGCAGACACAGTAGCGCCGCTAAAGAATGTCATTTAGCATCTTCCAAAACCACATCGGCTCTTCGTCGAACTTTATCCAACAGAAGCTTAAATAATCTTACCTCACTGATCCAAAACAAGCAACCCATCCAGGATTGAGAATAGACGTGTCTGCGTTCATGTGTCCACTTTGGATTCTGCGCCTCAAGTAAAGTGCATCTCTTTTAATCATGTGACTGTGAGATCAAAAAGCCATAGTAACATGGGCTGCGGGTGAGGCTGAAACTGTATGGTAAGAAGGAAGCAAAACTGGTGGAGGTTTCAGGCTCCAACAGGCATCGGTGTGATCTTTGAGTGTTCAGTTAGTATGGCGATGAGAGCTGTACCTGGATGGGTGGATGGATACAACATGTTTTAGTCCATTATTTATTGGAGGAAATAGTGAGAAGACGACTGTACTGCATAACCTAGACGTAGCCATGAGACTTCAAGGATCTAAGAGTGAGGTTCTGGGACAGCTTTCCAGTAGGCGCACTGGGAGGAAACAGCCTAGCTAGTTTTACAATGAAGGTTGATACATTATATGAGGGGGTTGCCTGAGACAGCAAGGGACTGGGCTCAGTGACCCAGGGGGTCCGTTCCAGTCCTATGTTCCCCTGACATAAATATTTGGAGTAATTAGAGAAAGATCTACTAATGGAGCTATGGAGGGAGGACAGAATTTGCACTTGGACTGGTGGCTTGCAGATTTAATGGAAATTTAGTTAAAAATTGTATTCAGGTGGTACTGAAACCCACTGAGGTTAAGTCCTACAGAGTCAATAGGTCACGGCTGGAGAGGAAGCAGGAGAAGGGGCACCAGGAGCTCAAGTAGAAGAGGGGTCAAAGAAGGCTGAGGTTTGGTTTGGAAAAACCTAAACCAAGGACGATTCAGACCCATTTAGCATTTGTCTGATAAAAGGTTCAAGCATTTGGCAGATAAAAGGTTCCACTTACAGCCCATCTGTACTATTATGAGCTCAAAAATTAGATAGATGAGACAATGAATAGTGACATCATGCTGGATGGGGCGGGGACGAGGTGAAGAAAGGGGAAGGACAATATGCGATCAGCAGGTGGTGAGTCTTCTTAGCCCAAACCCCTGATACAGTCGTACCCTTGGAACGATGTTTGCATGCTAATCTAAGTAACCTGCCCCATAAAAGCTTTCCTCTGGTTTACTAGTCCCCGGGAAGATCGGAGGTCTAATTTTAAAGACTTCCTCCCTTTAAGCAGCACGGCAAAATGACTTAAAGATTAAGCTTCTGAGTCATTTACAGTCAGTTCATGGAAATAAGCTTTAAGAGGGATTTGCTTTTCCTCCCTGAAGCTGGCGTCTTGCCATGGTCATTAGCAGAGAAAACGGAGCTTTTCCCTTCGGTGGGAGAGGAGAGGCTGCAGTCGGAAATCAGTTATGTTAGCCTGGCCTTTCCGTAAACGGTCCTGCAGTAGCACGGCTGCCACTGGGACTCTTTAAACTTGTCGCCCTGCTGCAGACATTGTGAGAACAAGGCACCCTGCGGGCAGAGGAGAAGGGAGGGTAATGAACAGGCGATTAAAAATAGACCACGGTTCTGAATTTCTGGTTAATTTAATTGTATTAAACCACATTTTGTTAATTGACTCATTTATTATGGATTATCGTTATTCAGGGGACAGCGTCCAAACGTGCTGGGGTCGAACAGACGTAGGAGCATTGCACTGTGCGCTTGCAGCAGCGCCTAGACGGCGGCCAGTTCAAGGCCCCATCATGCCAGGTGCTGTAGTCAGCAGAGTCAGTCGCCTGGCAACCCAACAAGTGCAGCTGGCCTGCAGCAGGCTACGTGACGGCCTGCACCGCCGGACTGGTCAGGAAGGGCAGCTGCAATACCCTGCTACTCGAGCTTTATTCCCATCCTGCTCCAGCCCTGCCCCTAGTCCTACTCCTGTCTTGTTCACCAGCCTTGCTACCTCAGCTTGCTTCTGGTTCCGGCTTCTTACCCTGGTTCTGATTCTCGTGATACTGCGTTACGATCCTTGGCTTGACGGTTCATGCCCAGTTCCGGCTCCGATTCCTGGCATAGTTACTAGTTCCTGACTCCGGCCCTGACCCTGGGACTGGTTCTGCTTCCTGGATCCTCTCTGCCCACTAGGCCTAACTGCCCAGGGATCAATCTCTAACAGCTGTGCAGACATAGAGTAAGTGACCATGCCTGTCTCGAAGACGGAACCCTGTGGTGTATTGAGACTGTGTAAAACCTGGAAGCTGTCACTTAAATTTCAGGGGGCTTTCCTGGTCCTGTTTGCACGCCGGGGGCTCTGAAGGGACGCATGCAACCTGGGCCTAGCAGCAGTTAGTTTGCAGCCAGACTGCCTAGAGCTGGGGTTCTCAACCTTTTTCTTTGTGAGGCCCCCCCACAACATGCTATGAAAACTCCAGGGGCCCCTGGGAAGGTGGGCCTTGGGGCTCCTGGCTTCAGCCACTGGGAGAGGTTGGGCTTGGGACTTCTGCTCCATGGGGTGCCGGGGATGGGGGAGAAGCTCAGGGCTTCAGCCCTGCGGAGGCACTGGGGCTCTGGGCTTTAGACCCACGGGTGCACCAAGGCTCTGGCCTCCGGGCTTCAGCCCCGCAGCTCCAGCTTCAGCCCCATGGGAGTGCTGGGCTCAGGATTTTAGCCCCAGGGGGAGCGCTGGGGCTCGGGGCTCCCCACAGCTCCACTCCCAGTTTCAGCCCTGTGGGGGTTCTGAGACTTGGGGCACCGAGCTTCAGCCTTGGGGCCCCATGGTCTTCTGAAACTGGCTTGCAGCCCCCCAGGGGGCCACAGACCCCTGGTTGAGAACCACTGGCTTACAGCAAATGGAAGTGAGTTATGTCTGTCTACTTTAGGGTCTTTCTCTGTTTCTCTCTCTGTTTGGGGGGTTCTTGTGTGTTATTGTTCTGAATTCTAAAACCTAAAGTCGAGTTAACGTTGCAACCATCCAGCAAGGGTATTTATGGTTTTATCTAACTTCTCAGTGTGTACGCTGTGAACATAACAAACCCCTGCCCCACAGTGCATACAGGCTCATTAAAGACAGATGGAGCGAGTGAATGCGGGAGGATGAAACGGAGATCAATGTAAGCGTAGCAAGATCACACTGTTCGTAGAGTAACAATGGTTCTAAATCATTTCCACAATTAAATTATATTTGTTTTAAAATTCCTTATCAAATCAACGCCCCATAGGCTCCCTTCACAACAGAGAAGAGTCACAAGAATGCTTAAAGGATTAGAAGCTCTTAGAGTCAAAGAAAAGTTTAAGGGGTGACTTGATTACAGTCTGTAAGTACCTAACTGGGGAACAAAAAATATAATAATGGGCTTGTCAGGCTAGCAGAGAAAGGTCTAACACGATCCAATGGCTAGAAACTGAAGCTAGACAAATTCAGACTGGAAATAAGGTGCAATTTTTTTAGCGGTGAGAGTAATTAACCACTGGAACCATTTGCCCAGGGTCGTGGTGGATTCTCCATCATGGGCAATTTTTAAATCAAGACTGGATGTTTTTCTAACAGCGCCACATTAGGGATTATTTGGGAGACATTCTCTCCCCAGTGTTGTTCAGGAAGTTGGACTGGGTGATCACAATGTCTGCGACTGTATGAACATCATCCCCTCTCCTCCTCCACGCCCCACCGGAAAAAAGTATCTCTGGCCTCCGTGCCTGTGCGTATGTTAATTATTTGATATATTTGTTTCCCTCCCTTTCCATAGGGACTCTGCCCAGCTTCATCTCTGCCCTGCACTATCGACTACAGCTTCAGAAATATGAGGGATCCTGCTGACTTGCTTGGACAAATGTCCTTTGTGACCTCGGGCAAACCCCGTAGGGTGAAATTCACCCCTGTGCCGAGAGCTAACATCAGGCTGATGCACTGCTTAATCCTCTGAGACTTAATTGTTGCATAGGCCGGTTATTATTATTTATTATTGATTTGTATTATGATAGCTCCCAGGAGCCCTAATGAAGGGGCTGGACAGCCCGGAAGTTGGCCCTCAGCACAGGGGTGAGTTTCACTCTGTAGCCCCCCCATGCCTTATTTTCCCACTTTATTTACTGGTCCCCTACCGTTTAGAAAGGAGGCTGAGCTTTTCAGCTGGAAGGCGCCAAGGATTATTTTTCAAATTCATTATTTTTTCATGCAGCATAAACTCTATTCGGAATCAGTTAAATATTCAACCATCTCCGAGTATTTTATCTGGTCCGTGCAGCTCTCCTGTGAGTTGCTGCACAGTTGGGCTTCTGGCAACTCCCCGCTCATCCCACTTATTTTCTGCTTTGGCTGGTTTTATTTTCAGTCTGACGATTGGCTCGGTTACCCCAGGGCTCAAAGCCCCAACACCCCTGCAGATCTGCCCAGCTCTCTGTTGGGTGGGCTATTTTAGACAAACACCTACTCAAAGTAAAACTTGTTCTTTTATTTTTCAGCACAAGGACAAAAACATGCAGCATGATTTTTTTTTACGGCACATTTTAACTTTGGTAACAAAGACATTTGTATCCTCCCCTATGTTGTTCAACTAGAAAATGTAGTTGCGGGGGGGTGGAGCAGAATCAACCACTGTGCATTAAGCAGCATTGGGCAATTACCCAACTGTTAATTTCTACCAACAGAAAAGAGCTTTGATTCTAAATGAACAGAAAGACAGCGACATTCCGAGTGGATCGGAGCTGTTGTTCCTTTAACTTTAAAGGAGTTGTTTTATCTCAGCACCCCAGCAGTAGAAGTGTGGAGCAGCCATGTCAAATGAGAAATAAAAATGAGCAATGCCTATAAAAGAGAGATATCATGAGAATCTGCCATTCGGGAATAATGAAAGGCTCAAGCAGACGGAGCCGATTGTGTAACCTACTCGAGGCCTGTCAGCTTTGATAACAATGGCAGCCATCAATTCCTGTAAAAATGGCAACAGCATGAATTGGAAATTCTGAAGCACCATTTAGGGTTGAAATGAGATTTTCTTCAGCATGCATTTGTCTGCATGTTCCCACTCACTTGAAAAGCACTGGACAGATCAGAAGGAAAGTGAAGTAGCCGGGGTTGTGGATTTATTTATTTTTTTTCATATAGAGCAGTTTTAAACGGCAAGCGCTTTCAGAAAACACCAGCAGCTTCCAATCCGCAAAGGGGCAATTTAAAACGGAAGGGTATTCTCTTTGAATTACTTTGGAAAACATTGCACGTTAGGAGAGGGGTTTACTGTTCGATGTGTTAAAGGAATACCAAAACCCAGTTTTACTGTCAGATTAAAAAGGGGGCGGGAGGGAAAAGCTGTGTGAAATTGCCTGGTCTGCTCCTTTTACTGGTGACCTACCCTACATATGTCTCTGTGTTTGATACATGGTTAGCCCTGCACTGGGCATCTCACAGCACTTGAAATATTTTTTTAGACAAATAGCTAATCATTGATATAATCTAATGTTGCAATGTTTAAAGAAGGCTAAAAATGGCCCACCTGCAAGGTTGATTAGTATGTGTAATAGCCTCAAAAAGGAAAAGGTGGAAGACCCCATTGTTTAAAACAAATCAATGCTGAACAAATCAGTAGCGTAATAGATCTTTTCTGTTTGACCTGAATTTCAACACTTATAACAAGCTTTTTTACATACAAATATTTTTTTGCTTATGAACAGGTATTTTTCTTTTCTATTTCTAAACACCATAAAGCATATTTTTTTGCTGGGAGGAAACAAGAAGTTGAGTCAACATCACCAAGGTAGAAAATAACCGCAGAGGCCAATAAAATCGACTTTGGAATCTGAAGTGGGTGTGGAGAATTTTCCTGTTCTTTACAGAGAACAAAAAGCCACAAAGTTTGGCTCAGGATGAGATGTTCTCCAGAGATTAAGTGGTTAGATATGACCCAGGGTTTTGGTTCAGTTCATTATCGCAAAAGGGTTGAGTTGCAGCAAAGTCTGGGAATGTTCCAATCCCTGTTTTATGGTCTTTCCCATCTCCACTCTTCAGCCTTTTTTGCTGTTGTCAAAGGGGGCAGAATCATAATTAAGCAATTGCTGTAAGAGTCCAGCCAACATGCCTATCCCACCTGGATAAATCATGGAAGAATTCTCTCCTCTGCAAGGATTGATTCATAGCATCATTGTAACTACAGCCTCTCTACCCAGCCGGGCAATGAAGCAAGCAGTAGTGGGTATGATAATGGGGCCTGTGCCTTTAAAGTCTAAGGCTAGGTCTACACTGGGGGTGGGGTCGACCTAAGATACGCAACTTCAGTTACGCAAATAGCGTAGCTGAAGTCAGTGTATCTTAGGTCGATTTACCTGGCTGTGAGGACGGCGGCGAGTCGACTGCCGCCGCTGCCCCGTCAACTCCGCTTCCGCCTCTCGCCGCGGTGGAGTTCCGCAGTCGACGGCAGAGCGATCGGGGATCGATTTTATCACGTTTACACTAGATGCGATTGATTGATCACTACCGGATCGGTGGGTAGTGTAGACGTACCCTGAGCTTCTTTTCCAAGCATTGAGGGATCATTGGACACCACAGTGGGTGCTGCAGATATTTGTTTTAATTCACCAAGGGTGAAATTCATCGCTGTGCAGGCAAGGTCTCTACATTATTTCAGCCCAAATTGGAGGACGTAAGTGGTGTATTGTCCTTTCGTTGACCCTCTGCATGGGAGGAATGTCACCCACAGTACAGAATTGTATGTAAAAATGTGCCAGGAATGTAGAACCTTTGCAATTAATTTCTAAGAAATACATTCTGGCCCCAGTAAAGTCAAATGGTCAAATTCTGCTCCCATTGAAGTGAACAGCAAAACTCCCCTTGACTTCAGTGGAACTAATAGCTGGTCCGCGTGGTCCCCACTTAGCAGGACTAGGCAGCAGTACTGTGCTTCTTGAAAATGAGAAGCAGCAAGGTGTCCTTTCCTCTCTAAAAACCATTTTCACTCTGACCCAGATCCTGCAGTTCTTACTCCGGAAATAATCCTATTGACATTTTGTGCAAACAGACTAAAGTCCAATCCAGTTATACACTTGGTGCTTTAAAATGGCCAATTTCACACAGCTGAAAACAATTAGACAGATCAGCCAAGAGGAAGAATTTAATCAAAAAAATATGAATGATAATTGGGAATTGTTTCAGAACACCTTATTAGATGCCCCAAAAGCCACGATCCCTCAATCAAGGAAGAGGGGGATATTGATTATAAATTTTACATATATATATTAGCCTGTTGATTAATCACAGTTAACTCACGCGATTAACTAAAAAAAATAATTGTGATTAAAAAAATTAATCGCTGTTTTAATCACACTGTTAAACAATAGAATACCAATTGAAATGTATTACATATTGTGGATGTTTTTCTACATTTTCAAATATATTGATTTCAATTACAACACAGAATACAAAGTGTACAGTGCTCACTTTATGTTATTTTTATTACAAATATTTGCACTGTAAAAATGATAAAAGAAATAGTATTTTTCAGTTCACCTCATACAAGTACTGTAGTGCAATCTCTTTATCATGAAAGCGCAACTTACAAATGTAGATTTTTTTTTGTTACATAACTGCACTCAAAAACAAAACAATGTAAAACTTTAGAGCCTACAAGTCCACTCAGTGCTACTTCTCGTTCAGCCAATCGCTAAGAGAAAAAAGTTTGTTTACATTTACGGGAGATAATGCTGCCCGCTTCTTATTTACAATGTCATCTGAAAGTGAGAACAGGCATTTGCATAGCACTGTTGTAGCCAGCATTGCAAATTATTTACGTGCCAGATTTGCTAACCATTCGTATGCCCCTTCATGCTTCAGCCACCATTCCGGAGGACATGCTTCCATACTGATGACACTCGTTAAAAAAATAATGTGTTAATTAAATTTGTGACTGAATTCCTTGGGAGAGAATTGTATGTCTCCTGTTCTTTTTGACCCACATGCTGCCATATATTTCATGTTATAGCAGTCTTGGATGACGACCCCTTTCACTGTAGATTTGACAAAACGCAAAGAAGGTACCAATGTGAGATTTCTAAAGATAGCTACAGCACTCGACCCAAAATTTAAGAATCTGAGATGCCTTCCAGAATCTGAGAGGGACGACAGGTGGTGCATGCTTTCAGAAGTCTTAAAAGAGCAACACTCTCATGCGGAAACTACAGAACCCAAACCACCAAAAAATTAAATCAACCTTCTGCTGGTGACATCTGACTCAGATGATGAAAATGAACATGCGTTGGTCTGCACTGCTTTGGATCGTTATCGAGTAGAACCCATCATCACAATGGACGCAGATCCTCTGGAACTGTGGTTGAAGCATGAAGGGACATATGAATCTTTAGCGCATCTGGCATGTAAATATCTTGCAACGCCGGCTACAACAGTGCCATGCGAACACCTCTTCTCACTTTCAGTGACAATTTAAACAAGAAGCGGGCAGCATTATCTCCTGCAAATGTAAACAAACTTGATTGGCTGAACAAGAAATAGGACTGAGTGGACTTGTAGGCTCTAAAGTTTTACATTGTTTTATTTTTGAATGCAGTTATTTTTTGTACATAACGCTATATTTGTAAGTTCAACTTTCATGATAAAGAGATTGCACTACAGTACTTGTATTAAGTGTATTGAAAAATAGTATGTCTTATTTTTACAGTGAAAATATTTATAATAAAAAATAAATATAAAGTGAGCACTGTACACTTTGTATTCTGTTTTGTAATTGAAATCAATATATTTGAAAATGTGGAAAACATCCAAAAATATTTATATAAATAGTATTCTATTATTGTTTAACAGTGTGATTAATCGTGATTAATTTTTTTAATCTCTCGACAGCCCTAAAATATATATGGATGAAATGGAAGAAAGGAAAGATTAATAGTAAGGACTATGAATCAGAAGTTAGGAATTGTAGAAAGTTTATAAGGGAAGCAAAAGGACACAATGAGACATTTTTGGCCAGCAGAGTTAAGGACAATAAAAAGGAGTTTTTAAGTATATTAGGAACAAAAGGAATCCTAGTAATGGTATTGGACCATTGCTGGGTGGAAAGGGTAGAATTATCAATAATCATGCAGAAAAGGCAGAGGTGTTCAATAAATATTTCTGTTCTGTATTGGGGAAGAAATAGAAGGTGTAGTCTCATCTTATTGGTCTCTCAGAAGGATGTTAAAGAGCAACTACTCAAGTTAGACATTTTTAAATTACCAGCTCTGGAAAACTTATATCCAAGAGTTTTTAAAGAGCTGGCTGAAGAGCTTGCTGGGCCATTAGTGCTGATTTGCAATAAGACTTGGAACACTGGGGAAATTCCAGAAGATGCGAAGACATCTAATATTGTGCCAATATTTTAAAATGGTAAATGTGATGACCCAGGTAATTCTAGGCCTGTCAGTTTGACATCAATCCCAGGCAAAATAATGGAGTGGCTGATATGGGATTTGATTAAAAAAGAATTAAAAGAGGATAACATAATTAATGCCAATCAACATGGGTTTATGGAAAATAGATCCTCTCAGACTAACTTGATGTCCTTTTTTGATGAGTGTGACAGAGTCAACTAAGTCTGGAGGCCACCTGCTGGTGGCCTTGTGTCCCTGCCACACCCTGCCCCAGAAAAAGGCAGTAGAGATGTCCTCCAAGCTGACTAGAGTGGCTGTGTGGGAAGCAGCCAATCAGGGTCCAGCAGGCTAGTATAAGAAGAGCTGCAGAGCCAGCATGAGATCAGTTCCATGCTAGTGTTGGAGGAGCATGGATAGTGTGCCTGGCTGATTGAGGGAGCTGCAGGATGCTGGCCAAGAGGAACACGAAGGAGTTCTGGACTGGCTGCTGGGACTCAACCAGGACAAGTCCCTGAGGTAAGGGTGAAGAATGAACTGGGGCTGCAGGGAAGTGGCCCAGGAAATTGTAGCAGCAATGCAGTTTATTTAAAGAAATATGGTGGATGGCTGCTATCTATAGGTTCCTGGCTGGGACCTGGAGTAGAGGGCTGGCCCAGGCCCTTCCACCAACCACTGAGAAAGTGTCCTGGACTTTGATACACCCTAGAAGGGGAACTGAACTCTTTTAGTGGCCCAGCTGAAGAGCTGGGACCAGAAAGGCCCAGAGAGGCAAAGAGTCTCCAGGGAGGCAGCTTTGGAGGATGTGGCCCCACACCAGGGCCAGGACTGCTTGAAGAGCAGAGACAACTTGAGAGAGCCCAGAAGGGACTGAGAAGCCGTTCAAACCAGGGTGCTGCGATAGGGCCTGCTGGGCTGATGGAGACGCGAGCCCAGAGATACAGCTGCAGATCAAGGGACCTTACAGAGGGTGCTGAGATAGTCTCCTTGTTGGATGTTTATCCCAGAAGGGGTTTTGATTTTTATCCCACATACAGACTGTGTGACTCGGCTGGAGGGTTGAGTCACCGAAGACCCACACACACTGAGACGGGGCACTTGTCAGAGGTGAGTGCACCCCATTACAATGAAATTATACATTTAGTTGACAAAGGTAATTGTGTTAATGTAATATACTTAGACTTCTGTAATGCATTTGACTTGGTACCGCCTGACATTTTGATTAATGAAACTTAGAACAATATAAAATTAACATGTCACACATTATAGGGATTAAAAGCTGGCTAACTGTTAGGTCTCAATAGTAAATGTAAACAGGAAATCAACATCGAGCTAGGTGTGTTTCTAGTGGTGTCCCCCAGGGACCTGTTCATGGCCCTACATTTCCTTTATCAATGACCTGAAAGAAAACATAAAATCATCACTGATAAAATTTGCAGATGACCCAAAAATTGGGGGAGTGGTAAATAAGGAAGAGGACTGGTAACTAAAACAGTGTGTGCCCAGTTTACCAAGTGATCTAGATCAATCTATGTGTTTTAATATGGCTAAATGTAAATGTATACCTCTAGGAACAAAGGAAGTAGGCCATACTGTACTTACATGGTGTGAAATTCTATCCTGGGAAGCAGTGATTCTGAAAAAGATTTGCTCACCATGACTCTCAATCAGCTAAACATAAGCTCCCTGTGTGATGTTGTGGCCAAAAGGGTTAATGTAGTCTTTGGATGCATACACAGGGGACCCTCAAGTAGGAGTAGCGAAGTTATTTTACTCCGTATTTGGCACTGATGGGATCACTGCCGGAATATTGTGTCCAGTTCTGGTGCCCACAATTCAAGAAGGATGTTGAAAAATTGAAGAGGGTTCAGAGAAGAGCCACGAGAATGATTAAAGCATTAGAAAACATGCCCTCTAGGGATAACCTTCTCTCTGTTAAGCTAAGGGGTAACTTGATTAGAGGCTATAAGTACCTATATGGGGAACAAATATTTAATAACAGGCTCTTCACTCTAGCAGCGAAAAGTACAACATGATCCAATGACTGAAAATTGAAGTTAGACAAAAAACGGAAATAAGGTGCACATTTTTAACAGTGAGAGTAATTAACCATTGGAACAATTTACCAAGGGTCACAATGGATTCTCCATCGCTGACACTTTTAAAATAAAGACTGGATGTTTTTCTATAAAATATGCTCTAGGAGTTATTTTGGGGAAGTTTTCTAGTCTGTGTTATATAGAATCATAGAATATCAGGGTTGGAAGGGACCTCAGGAGGTCATCTAGTCCAACCCCCTGCTCAAAGCAGGACCAATCCCCAACTAAATCATCCCAGCTTTGTCAAGCCTGACCTTAAAAACCTCTAAGGAAGGAGATTCCACCACCTCCCTAGGTAACTCATTCCAGTGCTTCACCACCCTCCTAGTGAAATAGTTTTTCCTAATATCCAGCCTAAACCTCCCGCAATGCAACTTGAGACCATTACTCCTTGTTCTGTCATCTGGTACCACACTTTGCAGTTATGAGTACATCAGAAGGAGAAAGTGAACCTGACTAGATCTGTTTCTAATTTTCAAGCTGAGGGAAATGCAAAAAAAAAGCAAACCCACCCAAACAAGCAGCATTAAAAATAAATTTGGCCTATAAAATTGTTTCAGTTTAATAATCGAAGGTGTTACTGGTGACAGAAGTAAGGAAATTTATCTTGGCAAAAATATATTATTTCTGAACAGTCCCTTTAAAATCTCTGGGGCTATGCACTCTTAGGCACTTGTCTGGTGCTGATGTAAAATAGGGCAATTCTAAGGATGCTGTATGCACCACTGTCTATGGCCCCCATAGGCCATTATATCAGCCCAAGGTCAGCTACAGATAGCAGTTCCCTGGCCATGTCCCTTTTGCCCTCCAGCTATGCCTCTGACGTACCTTTGACACTGGGGCTGAACGGAGGGAGATGGCCTAGAGCTGGCTTTCAGGTTGTTTTGGGCCAATGGAGCCGTGTTAGCAGGGGGCACAATCTGGCCCTCTGCCTTTGTAAAATGCAGAGTGTTTTTTATGATCCTCTACAATGGAAAGAGAAAATAATAATAATTAATAAAGTCAAACTCGCCTGCAACTCATTGATTTTTTTCCATTAGCTTTCCGGCAAGCATTCTTCTTCCCCTCACTCCGTTGCCAATGTGGGTTTACACTAGGAAGCTGGTATTGATTGACTTGCTAGGGAGGTTCCTTAGTGAAATTGTGAAGACAAAAGAGAGAGAGAGAGAGTGACAGTTTCACATTTATTTACTTATCTGTTGTTATAAGAGTTTGTCTTTCAGCAAAGAAAGAGTGCTACAGATCTGCATTCGCTAGGATTTAACTATGCAATTGTACACACACACACACACACACACACACCCCTAAGTTTCCACTCCACTGGGCCAATACTTTTCAGCATAGTGCTGTTCTCTTGCACTTCTAAGAGAGGGTCAGATATTATGTTGTACAACCAATGGGGCAGCAAACTCAGTACCTGCAGTTCAGATAATGAAATTAAGAAGTCAGTAAATGGAAAGATTTTCACCGCTACATGTTTTCCATTTAAGTAGATATTACATCCAAAAACCCCATGTTAAAAGAATGTTAAGGTTGCAAAGTCGAGCACTCAAAAGTTCGGCAATGCCAGAATTCAGGTTGCCTGTATAACCTTGATTCAGCCCCCTTTGCATATGTATTTACAGTACAGTCTTTAATTACATGATCACATACTACTTTTTTCTGTACAACCCTGCTTCATTCAGTACAGAGAAGGGACAGTGCTCCCTGAATGAGCAGCTAATCGATATTGGGAGGGGGGGGAGGGATCGCTCAGTGGATTGAGCATTGGCCTGCTAAACCCAGAGTTGAGTTCAATCCTTGAGGGGGCCACTTAGGGATCTGGGGCAAAAAAATCAGTACTTGGTCCTGCTAGTGAAGGCAGGGGGCTGGATTCAATGATCCCTTCCAGTTCTATGAGATAAGTATATCTCCATATATTTTATATTTATTTATTAAATATTTCTTTTTATCTTCATCATTCAATGTGTGGCCCCAGCCATTGTTCATTGCCCGCCATCCAAACCCTGCAGTGAATATAGAATTATTCATTTCCTCGTTTTCTAACATAGTGACTCAGTTCTTTACAAATCTTAACGAATTTATATTCATTGCCCCTTTGAGGTGGATTATTTCCATTTTACACTCTGAGGCAAGGAGAATAAAGCCAAAATTGTCAAGTTTCAGCTAATTTTGAAGGCTCGATTTGAGAAGCCCACAGTCTGATTTTTCTGAATTCCTAGCCCTTTAGATGTTCAGAGCACTCCTCCCATTGACATCAATTTTGGTTGAGTACTCAACTCTTCTGCAAAGCAGACTCCAGCTGTCTCAGGTTAGGTACCCAGAAAATGAGGAACACACAGTGACCACTGGGGAAAAGTTTGGATGAAGTGACTTGCCCAGCATCATATAAGATGCGGTGCCAGAGACAGGGATACAATCCAATTCTCCAGAGTGTCATTCAACTGCCTTAATCACAGATCATCCTTTCTTGTCCTGCAGTCTGATTCACCACACACCTTCTGCAATGAATGAGGCAAGGGCCCTACACAACCCTGTTTCATCCCCAGAGCAGGTCAAACCTATGCTCTGAATGAGGCAGGGATCCTTGGGAACGATAGGAAGTGATCATATAATCAATGACTGTCTCATAATTCATATGTATAAGAGGACTAAAAAAACGTTACACAGGAGACTTTAATTCTAACGTCGCCTAACTTTTGAGTGATTGACTTTGTGATGTTCTTTTAACCATTTTGCCAGTGGGTTTCACAGCTCTTTGCTAGATGGCAAAGAAATAAGGAGATTCTGAAAATTTGGCTTCAGCTCCTGTCATAACTATAAAGGGAAGGGTAACAGCTGTCCTGTGTACAGTACTATAAAATCCCTCCTGGCCAGAGACTCCAAAATCCTTTTCCCTGTAAAGGGTTAAGAAGCTCAGGTAACCTGGCTGGCATCTGACCTAAAGGACCAATAAGGGGACAAGATACTTTCAAATCTTGGGGGGGGGGGGAAGGCTTTTGTTTGTGTTCTTTGTTTGGGAGTGTGTTCGTTCTCGGGACTGAGAGGGACCAGACATCAATCCAGGTTCTCCACATCTTTCTAAACAAGTCTCTCCTATTTCAAACTTGTAAGTAAATAGCCAGGCAAGGCGTGTTAGTTTTCCTTTGTTTTTCTCAACTTGTAAATGTACCTTTTACTAGAGTGTTTATCTTTGTTTGCTGTACTTTGAACCTGAGACTAGAGGGGAGTCCTCTGAGCTCTTTAAGTTTGATTACCCTGTAAGGTTAATTTCCATACTGATTTTACAGAGATGGTTAATTTCTCCTTGTTTTAGATCCCAAGGGGATTAGATCTGTGTTCACCAGGAGTTGGTGGGAGGAAGGAGGGGGGATGGTTAATTTCTCCTTGTTTTAAGATCCAAGGGTTTGGATCTGTACTCACCAGGGAATTGGTGAAAGGTTTCTCAGGGCTTCCCAGGGAGGGAAAAATTGGGAAATGGTGGCAGCGGAACCAGAGCTAAGCTGGTAGTTAAGCTTAGAAGTTTTCATGCAGGCCCCTACATTTGTACCCTAAAGTTCAAAGTGGGGATCCAGCCTTGACAGCTCCAGACTCTGGAAGAGAGTGTTCTCTAATGGTTATAGCTGCTTCTGCCCCCCCCCTCCCTGTTCTCCCCTTCCCAGCTCCTGCTCATCCCCCTACTCCTGTCCTCTCCCATGGCACTGGCTCATTTTCCCCCACCCCCCATTCCTAGCTTCCCCCCATCCCCGGCTCCTGCCCCTCTCCCCACCTCACTCCTATGCCTAAGGCTGAAAGAAACATTGCGGTTTCTGCAATAAAATCATGGCCCACGATTTTAACACACACAGCAGCTATTCAACGCTGCTGTCACACATTATGGGTCGCATTGCAACCCCATACTCCAGGTCGCAACGCCACTCGCTCAGATCTGGCCCAGCCATCATGACAGAGGGACGGATGGGCCCAATTTGAGCCGGTTGCCTTACGCCCTGGAGCACGGGGGGTTGCAACACGACTCAGATTTGGCCTGGCTGCCCCTCCGTCACGTTTGCTTTCAAGAGCCACATGGCGTCTCGTCTCTGCTGCTGCCCTGCTTCGGAAGGTAGCTGTAGCCACAGCTGTCACAAACGCCAGCCACAACTTTCTTACAGCCCCACCTCTGCTTCCGCCTCCCTCTGCTTTGGACCCTGCCTCCACCACCACCTTTTCCTCCCCCTCTGCATTCAAGTCAGGCTGTTCCCATTTTTCCTCCGCACTGCCTGGGGCACATAGAGAGCACAGGAAAGGCATGCTCCCTGCTTTCAGCAACATTGTCCAGCGCCACACAGGACTCCTGCAGATGGAAGGAACAATTTCCTGGAAAGTTCCACTCAGTCCCTGCGGTCCTGGGCTGGAACACGCTGGATCACTCTGGGGGAATGGCTCCTGTGCCGTCCAATAGGCACACAGGAACTGTGAGGGGCAGGATGGAGCATGCCCAGTGCAGACAGACTCATCAGAGAATTTAGCTGCCAAACTCTACCGAGTCTCTACTGATCATGCGTGAACTAAGATTTTTTTTTGAAGGCTTAGAACTTGGCCAAATTTGGGGTCGTTTTTCACAGGGGTGGGGAAAGGCGCAAGCACCCTGTCAAATTTCAAATCCTTGCTCCAAAGCACTGTGGCACTAAAGGGTCTCAAGAAAATGGTTGGAAGAATTTTTTAACCTGGACAAAACAATGTCACGGCTGAATCATTTTTAGCTGAAACTTTCCAGAAATATTCAGACTGAAGCAAACATCCAACATGGAAAATTCCAGTTTGGCAAAGTTAGGAGCAACTGAAAAGAGACTCTTATAATGGGAGTGTCAGGTAATGTTAACTATAGACACCATTATCTATGCTGCCTCTAACGTTTCAGTATATTTATTTATATGCACAAAGACACCTGCTAAGTCATATAACCTGAGGTTGTGATCCCATTGGCTCTCACAGGCTATGCATAGTGAAGTATGATTGGTGCGTGTACGGAAGGGTTTTTTCAAGGAGAACACAGGTTGCTGTAGGAAAGTGGTATTTGCAATTCATGCCCATGGCAATATTCCTTCTGACTCATGGTAGAAATGAACCTGTGCCTCAGCTGGTGGCTGGTGGCCATTTTCTTGCCGAAGAGGCAAAACCAGGTTCCTGACTGCGGTTACTAAAGTTCCCATGGCACTTTACTCAGTCGGGGTCTTAGCTTCAACGTCCTCCAACTTCCAGATTGGTTGAGCATGTTCTGCCTAGGTTAATACCCCTGCATTTTCAGTTGGATACAGATTCTCTTCACTTTCTGTCCTAAAAGGTTGACTTTTAGTCTTGCCGTGTGCAGGGACAGGAAGAAAGATTCCTATGTTTAGGTGTATTTTAGAGGCAGGCCGGAGCTACAAAGACCAGATCCAATTCCAGACTTTCTCAGAGTTCGGGGGTCTTCAAGACAGGGGCAGAGTCTTGGCAAATTCAGCAAGACACAAATATCAGAGCTGAATCTAAACTTCCTCTCCAAGTTTGGAAGTGTTCAGGTCTAGGGGGTTGGGCTGGCGCCAACTCTGATATATACAGTATGTTTGTAGAGTGCTTCGGGATCCTGCAGGATGGATGGTGTTATGGAAAAGTGAGTAATATTGAGCCCAGCTGTGCTCTCTGAGGTAGGGGACAAATCTGGAACTCAACAGCAGCATGTTCAATGCCTGGCTCCACCAGACTTTCTCTGTGGTCTTGGGCAAGTCATGTAGGCCCAGATCCTCAAAGGTAGTTAGAGAATTAGGAATTGAAGATCTGAGTGTTAATCTCTCTCCTCCAATCAGTTCCCCATCTGTAAAATGGGGATAATAACCAGGGTTCTGTGAGGCTAAATCCATTAACAATTATGAGGTGCTCAGATGCTATGGTGATGGGTGGGGGGGGGGGGGGCAGCTAATTGTCTAAAATAGATTGTGAGCTCTTCTGGGCCGGGACTGTCTTTTTATTTTCTAAGTAGAAGGGGATACAATTAGTCACATGGGAGCCATGGTTTAATTCTTTGCCCGCACTGCAAACGGCTATCACCCATGACTTCTTCTGTCCTGATAGCTCTAGGGAAGTGAGTGTGCTAATATTATTTCAACAAGTCTGAGGCACAAAGAAGAAACGCAAGAAATGTTGAGAACGCTTTCTGGATTGTTGTGCTAGACTCAAAATTACAAAGGACAGCAAGAGCGTATTTGCCTGTCCTTGATATTCCACTAACCTCATCATCGTTACTCATGAGTGAATTACAATGCATACCATAGCTCTTATGTAGTGGTATTGTTTCCATAAAAAATATCCCGACAGCAGTTGCAAGGGTATAAATCCACCATGACGTAGTCAGAGGAGGAATGTTAATCTCACTTTTTACAGCTGTTCACCCAGAGCTTGTGCAAGTTACCAGGCTGCCGACCCTGGTGAGGCAAGCCCTTACTTCTCTCCAGGCAAGGGGCAGCAGCAAAACCAGCTTAGCTCACCCCCAGCTCTGGACCTGAAGGGGGCACCTTTGTGGAGACGACACCCTATTTCATTTTCCATGCTCGGTCTGCCCTTGGATGTTTTGCACCAGCCAACTGATCGTAACATAAGCCACTCAATGGCTAGCAATTACCTTTAACCTCTAGCATATTTGAGGTGTTGGGTTTGAAGCTGTGAAAGGCTTCATATCCCCGGCTCTTACCATCCTCCCAGGCCAACCATTCCCTTTTCAAACCTTCATAGGCAAGCATGTGTCATACTCAAAAGCTCTCACCTGCTGCTTGCCCTACCAACAGCAAACAGCATCATGGAGTCCTTGCATTCTTGCTCCAGACATTCCCCATTCCAGAGCTTCCGTAAGCCATGCAGAATGTGTTCAGTGATCAGTAACCAGCTGCTAAACTACGGTGGAGTCTGTCCAGTGTAGAACTTTGCACAATGTTATTCAGAAGAGTGGACTTGACGATCAAAGAAAAAAGCAGCAGCAGAAGAAAAACATTCACGTCTTTTATGGACTGAACAGTCTGATAATAACTAATAAAGTCCCACTGCTTCCCAGTCGAGAATTTCTGCTTTTAGGCTTAATTCAGTTCTAGGCAGGTTATTTGTCTTCCATCCTTTTTATGTTTAACACAAAATATTAAAGAAGGAAGCAAAATCCTCAGCTTTTTTTCACCAAAAGCTACTAAATAAAGTCCATTATAATCTCTCCTTTCTCCAAGGGGATCTTCCATTTCCTCCCTTCATAAAACTGCCTGGTAAATTGGTAATGTTTAAGCTTTCCCAGTCCTCATTGTCTCTGTCACTTAACCACCAGTTTATTTTTCTCTTGCTATTGCCCTTTGCTCTGATGTGAAGTCCCATAACGCCTAGCACCAGCAGAATGACTGGTGTGGCTTTTGATGTTGTTATCGCACTGGATGTATTTATCTCTGGAAAGAAGTGTTGGAATTTTCACTCTTCTCAAACATCTTGAGAAGGGCAACATAAGAACATAAAATGACCATACTGGGTCAGACCAATGGTCCATTTAGCCCAGTAGCCATCTTCCAACACTGGCCAATGCCAGGTGCTTTAGAGGGAATGAACAAAACAGTCATCAAGTGATCCATCCCCTCTCATCTTCTGGCAGTCAGAGGCTAGGGACACCCAGAGCATGGGGTTGCATCCCTGACTATCTTGGCTAATAGCCATTGACAGACCTATCCTCCAGGAACTTATCTAATTCTTTTTGAACCCCATTATAGTTTTGGTCTTCACAACATCCCCTGGCAATGAGTTCCACAGGTTGACTGTGTATTGTGTGAAGTTTGTTTTAAACTTGCTGCCTATTAATTTCATTGTGTGACTCCCTCGTTCTTGTGCTATGTGAAGGAGTAAATAACACTTCCTTCATGTTCTCCACACCATTCATGATTTTATAGACCTCGACTGATCCCCCTCATGTCTTTTCCAAGCTGAAGAGTCCATCTTTTTAATCTTTCCTCATATGGAAGTTAATCAATTTTGTTGCCTGTCTCTGTACCTTTTCCAATTCTAACATATCTTTTTTTAAGAGCGGGTGACCATAAATGCACACAGTATTCAAGGCCTGGGTGTACTATTGATTTATATAATGGCATTATGATATTTACTGGCTTACTATCTCTCCCTTTCCTAATGGTTCTAAACATTCTGTTCGCTTTTTTGACTGCCACTGAACATTGAGTGGATGTTTTCAGAGAACTATCCACAATGACTCCAAGATCTTTGAGTGGTAACAGCTAATTTAGACCCCATCATTTTATATGTATAGTTGGGGTTATGTTTTCCAATGTGCATTACTTTGCATTTATCAACATTGAATTTCATCCGCTATTTTGTTGCCCAGTCACCCAGTTTTGTGAGATCTCTTTGCAGTCTGCTTTGGACTTAACTATCTTGAGTAATTTTGTATCTTCTGCAAATTTTGCCACCTCACTGTTTACCCCTTTGTGTGTGTGTATGTGTATATATAATATATGCAATGTGTGTTTGTGTGTAAGATATGTGTAATACAGCTATCTATCTAAATAGCCATTTCACTCAGATATATGTAGTTATGGTTGTTTGGATCTTAAATGTAAGACAGTGTAGAGCTCTGAGATCTTTCAACTAGAGGTGGGTGAATAGCTGATTTTTTTTCAGTTACACTAACAATACGAACAATACACAGACACAAACAAAAATTATCGAAACCCTTTGTCCTGAGACCTAAAAAATCTATTTGCTATCCTAGGGCTCTTTGCCAACTGCCATTTTGGTAAACTCACCTGTTTTGTTTTTTTTGTTTTTTTTGTTGTTTTTTTTTCTCAGCCATTGCTAGCAACTGAATGGCTAAACAAATAGTTTGAACTAAAGTTTCAGGTGAGTTGTCCTGTGCCTGAAGACGGGCTGACCAGCGACTTTGCCATCAGTAGTATAAACTACTGCATTAACAACTGCCAATATCTCAAAGAAAATGTGTCTCTCTGTATGTCACAGAGACTTTATATTGGTTCTTTCTTTGTGATTTTTCCCTAATCTAAAATAAGTCATCTCAACTGAACCTACATGTTCTGTTCCTTGGGCATCAGGACACTGTGCTGTAAAGGGTTAAGTTCTAGCAGGAAGATTAAAACTGCCCCACAACCACATCCTGCCAAAAGCTCTGCAGTGCCACACTTCCTGGTGAGGTTCAGACTCTCAGTGTCTGTCTACACTACAGCTGTGCTGCTGTAACACAGTGGGTAGACATTTCCTACAGTGACTGAAGGGATTTTTTTCCCATTGATGTGGTTTGTAGTAAGATGAGGGCCTGAAACATAAACTCTTGTGTCAGAGGCCTGGTATGAGGCCTAAGGCCTGAACTAAAGTAATGGTCAAGACTTTGCTAACATAAAGCAAAGTTAAGCTGTGAGTCAGAGGCAGGCACTGCTCACAGAAGTTGGCAAGGAAAGGGCTGATGTTGCATAAACATATACCTATAGTGTATTGGATACTAGAAATATAAACACGGTACCAGGACGCTCTGATACGGGAACATTCCACACAGATAACAAGGAACAAGCTGACCCATCCTAAAGACAGGGCCAAAAGGGGAATATGATGGATAGAGTTGTTTTGTTCGGACCAACATGTACAAGGTGAGAGGCGGCACCTTGCTACGTAGAGGGGTTGCACCTCATTATGTCAGGAGTGATGTGTAACTTGTTTGTACCTGTGTATCAGAATACGTCCCTGGGGCAGTGTCTTTGTCCGGCCTAGGGGACAGTGGAAAGTCCCGCCACTGACTGAGCTGAGTCCATTGTCAGGGAGCATATATGTACTAGCTAGCAGCACTTTTGCAGTACCTTGGACTTCTATGCCAGGGAGCTGGAGACTGTGTTTCTCTTCCAACATAAACCTGGCCCGGGTGCCTTCGTACCTTACTTGAATCTGTGGTCATTGGGGGTTCTCTCAGGGTCTGCTGGGTCAGCTATCTGCGCAGAGGGGGGGCAGCACACAGGGGGAACACACACACGCAGCCGATTGATATCAACATTGACTAGAACAAAGCACCACACCGGGAGCGTCTGACGACATGGTGAATCTCCCTCTCTGAGAGGTAGTAGCGAGGTCGATGGAGGAATTCTTCTGTTGACCTCGCTGCATCTACAGGGGGGGTTAGGCCAACCGAACTATGTCGCACAGGGCACGAAATTTTTCACAGCCCGGAGCAATGTTGCTTGGCCAAACTAATTTTTAGGTATACACCAGGCATCGGACACATCCAGACAGGAAGGAGCCGCAGACCCTGGGACAGAGAATGCAGCGATGCTAGAGTCCAGCAGCAGCAGTACCACATTTGCCTTATAAGTGATTTCTCGTTGGTAGTTAAATACATTTATCATCGTAACACCTGCCTCAGTCATCACTGAAATAGCACAGACGTGGGGGCATACTCGTCCAGGCGAGAGAAAAGAAACCAACATTTTGCCGACCCACCGTGACTTGTTTTTGCCCAGGTTGTCCATCAGGCTGCTGCACCTGTTGCAGGAAAGCGTGGGTTCTCAGTCACCCACTCATTCTGCCCCATACAACCCATGCAGGAATTGACTCTCTGGGGTTTGGTTTGGTTTGGTTTCACCGATGGCTCCCATTCCAAGCTTGGAGGTCCTGTGGCCTCCTGTCTTTTCCCAGCAGTTGCAGCAGGGTTACCACCCCTCCACACACACAATCTCCTTTCATTTGCCCTTGCAGCTGAAACTGTCTGCTGGGGGAAACTTGTTTCCAGCTTTCAGCTAAACACCTGCTTAAATCCCATGTGCGTTGCCAAGCGGGGATGGAGTTACTCACGTGCCCAAATTTAAGCATGTGCTCAAGTGCTTTGCTGAATCAGAGCCTAAAGATGGGGCTATTATAAGCAAGTCCCCGTCAGACAGGAGTGGGGCTTTTTCATTTTACTTTCCTCTGAGCAGTGAATGGGAGCCATCCTCGAGGTACATGCAAAGGTGTCGGTTATGTATGTGTGAGCAGTGCGTTTGGTATCTAAGTGTAGGAAAATGTGCTTGGTGTTCGTTAAGAAGAAGAATCCCCAGTGCTTTCCCCATGAATACCGCCTGCATAAGTTAGTGCTGTCCCGAGTCTGTTCTAAATCCAGCCTTCGCTGCATAGGCGTTGACTCCATGGGTGCTTCAGGGCTGGAGCGTCCATGGAAAAAAAAATAGTGGGTGCTTAGCACCCACCTGCCAATCAGCTATTTGGCCGGCCTCACCGAGTAACTGTTCAGCAGGAAGCGTTCCAGGGAGGAGGCGGGAAGAGGTGGAGCGAAGGCGAGGTCTCGCGGGAGGGGCAGGAACAGGCGGAGTAGGAGCGGGAAGAGAGAGTGAGGGCGGGGCATTGGGGAAAGGGGCGGGGCAGGAAGAGGAGGAGCAAGAGTGGGGTCTTGGGGGAAGGGCCGGAGCGGGGACAAGGCCTCAGAGCGGCGCAGGGGCAGGGTACCCACCCAGAAAAATGAAAGTCTTCCATGTAGCTTTTGTCAGAATGGAACGACTGGCAAAATCCTGAGACGTGAAAGGGAGAAAATTCCATCCCTGGGCCCTGTTCTTCTGTAGCCCCCGGCTAACATGGGCTCTTTGCAAACTTAGCCTCAGAACACCCTCAGTGAGGCCAGTCCGGGTTAGGATACTCAGGGTACTTTTGATAGATGAGAAGATTGAAGCACAGGACAATTAAGAGCCCAGTGAGGATCGCACTTCTTGAGTGTCCTGAAGTCTATGGCAGAACTGCATATAAAACCCAGATCTCCTGCTTCCTGGCCCCTATGCCTTAACCACAAGCCTATTAAGCTAATGGGCATTAGTGTTAGATTTTTCCCAAAGGAATGTTTATTTTGTCGTGCGGTTAACAGCTCCATATTGTATTACTCTCTGCCCTTGCTGTATTGGCATCCTATAAACCTCCTGCTCTGCAACTCTTTATCCTCCCCTCTTGGGTTTCAGTCTTCGCTGAGATGCTGAAGAGCAGAGTATCTCTCCTGCCATAGGAATGATGTTGGCAAGGGGACCGGGGGGTTGATCTGGGATGAGAGTGGGAGGCAATTGAAAGAAGCAGAGAAGCAAAAGAAAAGTGAATCAGAGGGGCACAAGCTAAAAGAAGAGATTGCAATTGTGTTGATTTGACTCCTGATACCTCGGAGACTGTCTCCGCTTTGCCTATTAAACATGGATCATTTGCATTTTAACGCCCATTTAAACAAACCGACTATTGGAGATTACAATACAGAGCTTTGCTAAAAAAGAAAGCTTTGATAGCATCGTCCTCGTTCCAAGAAAACAATGGGATCTCACCGAGCGCGCGCGCACACACACACACACACAAAGCAGCTGAGGATTTTAAAAATTACATGGTTTGCAAGCTCTATCAAACCACTTCTGACTCTGCACTTCTGATGCTTTGTCACTTTTTCATAGTCATTCTGGATTCAGTTTTGCAGACATTTTTTCAGCAAAAGGGTCACAGAGAACCTGGAAAATAGCCCCATTGTCTTAAACTAAAGGAGGTGAACAAAGAGTCATGAGATGGGGCTAATATAGTCCTAGTGTGAATCTGCTAAACTCGGTGGGGTTGTGCCCATTTTCAGCAAGGCTACATACCCCTACACACCCATACTGCTTTACAAATATTAACTAATCTTCAGTCAGTATCATTGCCCCATTTTACAGACTGGGAAACCTCAGGTACAGAGGTGAATTGACTAGCCGAAGGTTGCATAGCACATCAATAGCAGAAACAGCACTAGAACTCAAGACTGCAAAATCCAGTACCGGGGATCCCTCCAAGACTAGAAGCAAGTGCCAACTCCCCTAGAACCACTTGGGGAGCCCCTCCTGTCCACTGGGGGAAAGCTTTGCTTTCTCTTCCTACGGGGTCACTAGATATCGGACCAGACCTGTCACTAGTCCAGGACTGGATATTGACCATCCCAGATTGGTGTGATTTTGAAGTAGTGGGAATTACATACTGAACAGGGAAAAGACGGCAACGTTTAATTAGTTAACTGGTTGATTCTGCTTTTAAATGGCAGCTGTTCAGAGCTACTCAGAGGTCTGAAATGTTACAATCAGTCCCAGGGCAGAAGGGTTAGAGCGCAGGGTCATCAGTCAGATAAACAGTTTATCGCATGGATTCTGCCATGTGTCACGTGAGCCTGTAAATTATCACCCAACCATCACCTCCCCATACATCCCCCAGGGAAGGGCAGCAAAGAGACTCAAAAGAGAAAGCGTCCGCTGCTCTCTTGAGAAGTCTTTAGTTTCACTGAGAATTGGGGAATATGAAATAATCAACAGGGGAGCAATGCGCCAACTTACGGCTGCCCCTTAGGCTGAAAAACCACTGTGCTAGGTAAACTGTTCTTTTTTTCATTTGTGGACCCCCCTAATAAATTTCGAATGGAGGTGCAGACCCCTTTGGAAATAGACATAGTCTGCGAACCCCAAGGGTTGAAAACCACTGACCTAGAGTGACAGCTGTGCGTGCTATCCGTCTCTTTCTGTTGTAACAGAGATGCATGCTTTAGCCAAAGGAGCGAGGGTTACATTTTTGTTAGCCGGGCCACATGCAGAACGACAAACTATTGTGACGGTGCCGTGATTCAAAATTGAATTGCCAGATGCAATTCAAAGTTCAGGCTTGTCCTAAGACCCATTAAATGCCAGTGCAGCTTTGACTTCAAATATACGTTGCCTAATGTGGGATTCTTCAGCGTGTCCTTAATTAAACCCAACCTGGGTGAGACACAGCCTTCTGCAGCTTCACTGCCGCCTCATCCCAGCATGTGAAACCCCTGCTGCTGACTGCTGGGATAAAACGGAGAGCAATCAAGGCGACCAGGAACCATTCCAACCATGTAGCAACATCGCCACCTTGAGGAACTCCCATTTGGAGACTAGCAAGACAGGGTTTATGTCCGGGGAAAGATACTTATCAGTGTAAAGAGCCAGATCTTTGCTGCTTCTGGGTTTGAGGGGCAGGTCCCGCATCAGTCAACAAGGGTCTTCATCTGAACAGATTGCCTCTCCTTGTTAAAATATAAAGAATTCAATAAATAGGAACGCACTGGTTGAATGTTAGGGGAAGAAGGTTGGCCGTGTGGCTTCAGCATTTCACGGCGAATCGAGAGATCTGGTTCTGCTGGTTTCCGTGCCACGGGCTCACTGCGTGGCCTCGGACAAGCCATCTCCTCTCTCTGTGTCACACCACCACCGCGCTGCATAGGCCCCCGCACCTGGTGGGAACGTTAGTCCACATGGCCGCTGTGTGGTACTGTATTAACTTTCCTGTGGCTAATGTCCTGAGATCTCAGCCCCACTCCCACCCAGCTTCTCCCCACTTGCAGATTGCCAGACCCACTGAGAACTGTCCGCAAGGTTAGGGAAGGCGGGAAAGGCTGTGTGGAAGAGGACACACAGAAGGCTCCCGCCAAGCATGGACCTGCCTCTATATTCCTGAGTGGAGTTCTGATCCCACACAGTCCTTTACCCAAACAGGCAGCCCTCCTGAAGCCAATAGGCACATTTACCTGTCTCCTGGGTTTGCTGGTCTGTATCCTGAATGTCTTTGTTGTTATACACGGACTGTACAGTTCACAATGCCAAAAAAACAATAAATACAGGGACAGGCTCCTACAGTGAAGCAATTCTAGACAGGACTGCTGGCCAGGACCATATTTAGACTTACTTCCAGCTTTCCTAGACTCCAAGGGACCACTGTGATCATCTGATCTGACTGCCTGCATAACACAGGCCATAGGACTTCATGGAGTTAAGGCCTGTTTGAACTGGAGCAGATCTTTCGGGAAAACATCCAATCTTGGTTTACAAAGTGCCAGTGATGGGGAATCCCCCACAACCATTGGTAAATTGTTCCAGGGGCTAATTACCCTCACTGTTAAAAATGTGCACCTTATTTCTCATCTGAATTTGTCTAACTTCAACTTCCAGCCATTAGATCTTGTTATACCTTTGTCTGCCAGACGGAACACCCTTCTATTATCAAACAACTTGAACAGCGTCCTTTTAACAGCCGGAGACACTTTTTGTCTTTTGTCTGCTGGATAGTGGTTTAGAAGCTCTTTGAGGCAGATGCTGTCTCTGACTACGTGGATACACAGTGCCTAGCAGAACGGGATCCTCCTCCAGGGGGCTTCGTTGTGAATAATAACAAATACTTACAACTCACTAACCACTTTGCTAAAGCAGAGAGTGAAGAAAGGAGAGCCCCAGTGAAGAGCAGGGGCAGGGGGAATATCCCAGCTGTCTCCTGTCCCCAGATGGATGCACATTTCAGGACACAGACATTCAAAAAGGCTTGTCAGTTCTTCTGTAGTGCACCACAAGAGGAAGCTAAAGGTAGCTCAGAAATTCTATGGGTCATCCTTCAGCTGCAACCAACTCCCCTCCCCAGAGCTGCTGTAGTCAAGGTGACATGTGGAACGTTGCCACCTAGTGCCAAAGTCCCGGCCATGAAGAATTTACAATCTAAGGCAGAGGTCCCCAAACTGTGGGGTGTGGAGGAATGTTTTGGGGGGTGATGCAGGGGGGGCAGGCCAGCCTCCATGGGGGCAGGGAGGGAGCACCACCCAGCCCCTCTCTGGCCCTGCCCCCAGCTTCAGGCCCCAGCCCCATGCCTCAGCCCCTGGCCACAGCTCCGCTCCCGACCCAGCCCCACCCACAGCTGTGGCCCCAGCCTCAGCCCTCTTACCCCATCCACACACACCCCACCAGCCATGGCCCTGGTCCCAGTCGGAGCATGGACAGGGGTAATGGGGGGGGCATGACCATGAAAAGTTTGGGGACCCCGATCTAAGGGGTAGATACTGCCACATCCATGCAAGGGAGTAAGAAGGCCCCTTGTACCTTCTATGCAGGCTACCTGGACCTGGGGTTTGGCCATGCAGGAGTAAGCATGTCTAATGCCTACTTACGCCCTCGGTGGAGTGGATGGTTGGGGAAAGGATGGAGACTTAGCTTCACCTTGTTCCGCGCTGGCCAACATAGCTGAGGCAGTGCCAGGAGCATCCCGAGATCGCTGCTGGTTTTGGCCAGCAGCAAATGGCTCATCACCCCATCCCGCCACCAAGGAGGAGCGACAAAGGAGGTGCAGTTTACTCACCATCCCTAGCCAAAGGCACAGTGTGGCCCGTCACTTGGTGGGCGTCTCAGCCTCATTTCTGCCCTAACAGTTTTACTGCAGACAATCCACCCGAACTATCTCGAGGATGAAATTCATTGGGTCCAAAAGAGACAAGACTTGAAAGGTTTAAGGGGAAAGAGCTTATTGGCTTGTTATCTTAATACAACGGCACCATTAACGTCTGACATTTACCACCAGCAGTCGTTCTAATACGGCGATATTTGCAGTATTCCTTGTCTGAGTATAGGAAATACCGCAAATACCAAAGGGACAACAAATGTCAAGATTTTAATGGCAATGTGTCTTCCCATCAATTTTACTTTCACGTCCTGCTTTTATATTAAATATATTGGGCCAAGTCCTCAGCTGGGCCAAACAGCCATAGTTCCTTTGAAGTCATTCTATAAAACCGTTATTGGTGAGAGGTAGTTTGGGCCAGTGGCTAAGGAAACGGATTAGGGCTTAAAAACCTTTGATTCTAAGCCTGACTCCACTGGTGAACTTGGGGGAAATCACATTGTCTCTTTCCCCATCGCCACCACACTTTGTCTGTTCAGAGTGTAAATTCTTTGGGGGCACAGACCATCTCATTGTGTCTGCACAATGCCAGCACAACAGACCCTGATCCCAGTCAGTGCTACTCTAATAATAATCCTTGCAAGGGCAAGAATTCTGTACAGTCGCTTTAGTGCAGGTTCGTAGATTCATACGTTTTGAGGCAGAGGGGACGACTGTGATGATCTAGTCTGCCTTGCATAACACAGGCCACAGAACTTCCCCGAATTAATTCCTGGTTGAATAAGAGCAGATCTTTTAGAAAACATCCAAGCGAGATCTAAAAAAAATTATTCCAGTGATTAATTACCCTCACTGTTGCAGGTGCATCAGTAACATTGGTTTTATGTAATGGGTTCACCCAAATTCGGTCCACTTACCCCCAAAATACTGTTTACAAAGTGTGGATGTGTATTATTCAGCAGCCTGTTTCTTTAACACAGGAATTTATTGGGGGGTCAGGGGGCAAAAAATCCCCTCCCAATTGTTTTAATGCAATGTGTGCATGTCATGAAACTGTTCTTTCATACCTGGCTGGCTGGCTGGCTTCCGCCCTGGTTATTATGGTACTGTCTTGTACAGTGTGCATCTGTGTGTTTCACTAACCATGGGGTGTTGTACCCGGGCTACTTCCGACCAATATTCTAGCCACATTTACGCCACTGAAATTTGGTTTTATCGGAGAAGGACCACTTGGAGTTCCTATTTCCCCAAAATATCCTCCCAAACCGCTTCACCCCCTTTCCTGGGAAGGCTTGAGAATAATATACCAACCAAATGCCTTTAATAAAAGTACAGACCAGACCCTTTATCTTTAGGACACTAAAATCAATTAGGTTCTTAAAAGGAGAACTTTATTATAAAGAAAAAAGTAAAAGAAGCACCTCTGTAAAATCAGGATGGAAGGTAATTTTACAGGGTAATAAAAAGATTTAAAACACAGATGATTCCCCTCTATGGTCAACTTCAAAGTTACAAAAACAGGACTAAATCTCCCTCTTAGCATAGGGAAAATTCACAAGCTAAAACAAAAGATACTCTAACACAGTTCCTTGCCTTTACTTACAATTTCTGTAATTTTAGATGTATTATTTCAGGTATCTTTGTAAGAGCTGGTTCACCTGCTTGTTCTCTCTCTGGGTCCTGAGAGGGAACCAACAAAAAGAGCACAAACAAAATCCCCACCCCCCCATCCTGCCCCAGATTTGAAAGTATCTTCTTTCCTTATTGGTCCTTTTGGTCAGGTGCCCACCAGGTTATTTGAGCTTCTTAACCCCTTACAGGTAAAATGATTCTGTACCGCTGTCTGTACCTCTGGCCCGGAGGGATTTGACGTTACTGCATATATAAAGGTTGGTACCCTTTCCTTTATATTTATGACAGGTGGTAATTAAAGTAGAAGAGAAATTATAAAGTGGGTCAGTTGCATTACAATGGTGCCTAGATACCCCGACTGAGACTGGGATGCCATTGTGTGAGGATTTGTACAGACCCCTCATAAGAGACAGGCCCTGCCCCAAAGATGGTCTAAACAGATCAGGCAGACACAGGGGGAGAGAAGGGGCCTAATAGTCCCATTTGACAGGCGGGGAACTGAGCTACAGAGCAACTAAGTGACTTGCCCAAGGTGACACAAGGAGTCTGTGGAAGAGTTAGGCACTGAAGCCAGCTCGCCTGAGTCCCAGTCCTATACCATAGATAATTGCAACGGCTTCAAACCCCAAGTCACTGCAATATGCTTTCACGTGGAAAAGGACTGAAATGTGTGTTTACCATGTTTATCCGACCTTGTTCTCAAGTGCTTTGGCCCTGCCGTCTTCCAGTGCAACGTCTAAAGTCCTCTGTGATCTCTACCAAGACCTCACAGTTAGGGCCAGATTGCATCTTTAGGAGCCTAAATATCTCTGACAAATAGCCCCTTAATGGCTTTTCAAAAGCTCCCAAGCAAGTTAGGTGACTGACTTCTATTGAAATCAATGGGAGTTGGGTGTCTAACTTGCTTGGGAGCTTTTAAATCCTCCTAGGTGCCTGTCTGCCTCTTTAGGTACCTAAATACCTGGCCCTTAGTGCATACAGCAGGCACTTCACAACCGGCAACAAACCGAAGCAGCTTTGTGCAATTATCCGGCCGACAGTGGTCTCTTTTTTGTCGTGCTAACATCTATAGGAGTGAGGATCAAAGTGGAACAGCTTTGGTGCATGAATGCGATGCAGGGATATTAAAGGGCCAGGAGAAGACTAAGCCCCCTGGCAAAACTGAGGCATGGAACAACACAGCGAGCAGAGGACTGTTTCCCTATTCAGCCATGGGTTTGTGTTTCCTTGCAGTCGTTCCCTCTGCCAAGCGCTTGTCTCACACCCGGGACTGGGGGAACCAGGCGTCCTCGTTGTCTTTTGTTAGTGGTTGGTAGTGCCAGGGAAAAGCGATGGAGTCCTACTGTCCCCCTGGACGATCACGCCCACTTATTTCCCCTCAGGCACAGGTACACTACTGGCTGTGGACGCCCACTCCATCCCCTCCCAACGTGCCTCCATTCTCTTCATCTCTAGGCACGGGGAGAATAATTCGGTCCCATTCGACCCATGACCTTTCTGCCGAGACAGCAAGCAAGAGGGACACTGGGAGCCAGCCGTGATGGTGAAAAAAGTCATCAATCCCTGGGCAATTTGGAGCTGGCTGGAGCCCACCACGTGTTTTCCCAGGGCGGACTTTCTGTGCAGTTCTGTATAAACACTCCACCCCGTGTTTGCCAAGCATGGGCCCAAGCTGCAGAGGTCAGCACCAGCCAGATCCAAATATCTCCTCACGTTCGGCCATGGCCAGAGCCGGGGGGTTGTTTTGGACCCATCTCTAACAATTAAAGATGATTCATTCGTGTGGTGATTAGTTCCTTTTCCTCCCTCTCACTTCTCCAAGGGGGGGGATGACAGAAGATGTCGATCACAGGCCACCAACATGAGCCAGCACCCAAGCACTAAACCCCCGACCAAAATTAGACGACTGTATTACGGTCCATTGGAGACTAGATTCTTATGTGCTCCAGGCAGAGGTGCACCAGTGCCCCCGCGATGGCAGGGAAATGATTGAGCTACATCCAGATAATCCTGACAAGTGACCCGCAATCACCTGCTGCAGAGGAAGGTGAAAACCCCCTACGGTCATTGCCAATCTGACATAGAATCATAGAATATCAGGGTTGGAAGGGACCTCAGGAGGTCACCTAGTGCAAACCCCTGCTCAAAGCAGGACTGATCTCCAGACAGATTTGTGCCCCAGATCCCTAAATGGCCCCCTCAAGGATTGAACTTACAACCCTGCGTTTAGCAGGCCAATGCTCAAACCACTGCAATATCCCTCCCTCCTAAAATATGGAGACATACCTATCTCATAGAACTGGAAGGGACCCTGAAAGGTCATCAAGTCCAGCCCCCTGCCTTCACTAGCAGGACCAAGTACTGATTTTGCCCCAGATTTGCCTAAGTGGCCCCCTCAAGGATTGAACTCACAACCCCCAAGGTTTAACTCACATGGGGGGGAAATTCCTTCCTAACCCCGCCTATGGCAAACAGCTAGACTCTGAGCATGTGAGCAAGAGCCAGCCTGCTGGGCACCTGTAAGAGACAAAATGCTTGGTGCCACCTCAGAGCCCCAGCCCTTCCCACCCAAGGTCCCATCTCCAGCCATTGACTTAATTAAACAAGTCACGGGAGGCCGTTCCATGCATACACGGTAGGAGGCCTGGAGCCAAGAGTGGTTGGCCCACGTAATCTATACAGTACACAGCATACCGCATACAGCTGATGCAATTTAAGTCCTGCAGCCACCACAGAAATCAACGTAACCTTTCCCTAATGCCTTTCTTAGGGGTCCGTGCTCCCCTAGAGGTAACTGATCGATCCCTGTTATGCGAGTGCCACTTACACCCAGACATTCAGGGAGAAAACATCCCCAGGAATGAATAGCTTCTTGATGGTCCCTCCTTTAGATCTAGCGGGAGCTCAGCACGGCCAAAGAGGTAGCGCGTTCAAGGGGGGGGAAGAAGAAACGTCGTTACACATGGAACCAGCTTTGTAAAAGCCCAACAGCTTAGAATTAAAAGCTTTTTAAAAAAGTTGCCCTTTAAATTTTGATGACTCAATAAATCTAAGGCAGAATTACTCAAAAGTAGCTGTTAACCAGGCCTTTAACTCAGTGGATTTAGCAGGAAGAAGTAGGGGGAGAATTAAAAAACCTTAGAGCAAGCGACAGACTTATCTGAGCTGTTTTATTGGTAACATCGTTTCTGAGCGGCGATAAATCCTGGGCTTAATCCGTAGAGCGGAGTCGCAGGAAAAGGGGCTGTCAGCGGAAAGTTGGTGCAGAAGCCTCAAATGAGCTGAGCCACTTCGTCTGCTGGCCGTGTGCCTCCTGCCACGTGCCCGCTCCACTCGGGCCAGCCCGCTGAAACTAACAGCGTGGCCATTGCGGCACTGTCTAGCCACCTGAGTACAAGCCCACCTGGTTCCCGGGGCCAAGCTCAGATCGCAACGCCCATGCTGGTATTTTTAGCACACTAGCGCAAGCAGAGCTAGTGTGTGTCCGTCCCGCCTGGCTACGAAGGCACGCGCCAACTGCGATGTAGCTATACTCTTAGCCATACACCACAGCCCTCACTGGTTTGCCTGTCTAGAGCTCTGGGGCTTAGAACTGTGCTGTCTGAGGTTGTGATCCCTGTAGATCCCACATGCTTTGGACCTGATCAGGACTTGGATGGGAAAGCTTAAAGTGCTCCAGGATACACTGTCCTCTCTTTAGGGTGGCTTCACCCGCAGAGACTCCTCTAACAATGCACCGGTGCAACTGCTCAGTCCAGCCTCTTAGGATATAATGTAAAATCTGGTTGGTAAAGATCTTGCAACTCTTTTTGTATCTGTTAACTCCACCCATCTGCCCAAATTCTGCCCAAATTCCATTCTGTCTCCCTGAATTCCTCCTCTGGTTTCAGTGGAATACAATATTCCACTATTATTCTCCACTTCCTGTCCTAAACTCTCAAGCAGTGTTGATAGCCAGCCACTGTGTTCCAGCCCAGAGGTGGCTGTACTATCGTGGCGAATGTCAGACAGATACACACGCTATACTATGGCTCCATCCATGATCACGCTGACTCAGGAGCTAAGGTCGCATCCTGCATGTAGAGATCATAATTGTAATGATGGTGAAGTCCTTTTGATTATGATGAATGTACATTTTCGGTTCACCAAGCTCACATTTGTCAGGTTATTTTCCTTTTTGTCTCTGTGTCTCACCCTGTTCGTCCAAAATTTGCTGCTTCTGAGTTCCTGTGTGTCTAATTAGTGCCTATCCTGCTCCATTAGATGTGGCTTCTTTAGCTGTAAATCTCTCTGTGGGTTGACTGCACTATAATTTCTTCTTCAGGTAAAATAGGGCATACAGGGCATCTTATACACCAGCACTTCCAGAAGTGTTAGTGCTTTGATCAAATGCTTTTATACTGCGTTTTTAAACAACTATATGCCGATGAGCTATTGATTACAATGGGATCTTGCATTCTGAAGACAATGAGCCAGAACCTCCGCTGGCGTAAATTGATCTGGCTTCAGAGACTTCGGTGAAGCTTTGCTGATTTATATTAGCTGAGCATCTGGTCCGGTACACAGTAATACAGCCTCATGCACTCATAACTCTTCTTGTTTTTATAGCGTCGCATTGCACAGATCGCAACATACTTTGCAAATGGAAATGAGGCCTCACAACCCCCTCAGGTCAACTTCATTTTGCAGATGGGAGAACCAAGGTGCAGAGGGGTGAAAATTGGCTGCTAGTTTCAGGTGTCCTGCCTGAGACACCAAAGACTATCGCACCCAAGATTAGTGGCCTCTTTGGGGGTATTAGCATTAAGGCCAACCTGGTATGCATGTGTGCTGAGCACAAAGCCATTCCTACTGACGTCAGCTGGAGGCCTTGGGCGTCCAGAACTTCTAAAAGTTAGGCCCCTGGGTGTCTCAAGGGGACCACCCAAAAATATGGAGGTACCCAAAGTTGGTGCCCTCTTTTGAAACGTTCAGCTTCAGTGGCAGAGCCAGGAACAACTCAAAGCTGCTAATTCTGTGTTTGAACAACAGATCATTCTCCTTCTCTCTCCTCCCCATGTGCAGCATGTTAACAATGGGATGGTGGTTGGTACATCCTCACATATGTAGCATGAGCGTTGCTGTATAGGCAATAGTTTACCTATGCCAAATAGGTGTGTCTATCCAAATGTGGTCTTCTCCTGAGGTCTTTTCTCCCAGGACATTAATAGATGGCAGAGAAGAGCTCATTCAGACCCTGGCTTACATAATATAGAATAATTACTCAGGGTCATGGTGGATTCTCCATCGCTGGCAATTTGTAAATCAAGAGTGGATTTTTTCACAAAGGTTGGCTTTAGGAATTATTTTCGGGAAGTTCTCTGGGCTGGGTTATACGGGAGGTCAGACTGGATGATCACAATGGTCCCTTCTGCTCTTGCCAACTATGAATCTATAATATACCATTAATTAATTATAATTAAGTAATTATATATTAATTAATTATATTATATTATATTATAATATATTATAATTAATGAGAATTGAAACAATAACATTGACATGAAATGTCTTGACCTTATCAGAATGAAATATTTTGGAGTATTCTGTTTCATGACAAATTCTGAAATTTTGTCCCCATCTGGGACAACACCAGATTTTGGAATCTCTGAATTTCCCATGCAACGGAAATTCCATTTTTTAGCCAACTCTACCATACAATCATTCACATCTGCCACTTTGTTTCACAAGACCTTTTAAGTCAGGCACCGGTCTATGCTGAGACTCAACCCTGGCTAACAAAAGCCATGGTTGTGTCAGGTAACCTGAAGGCATATTCCTATGAGCAGGACTCCAGCCACTAACAGGCAAGACAATGAACCGGGAGGACCATGTGTTTGAGAGGGGTTGTGTGCCCTTTGCACACCCGCTCGTTTCAATGTGCTCTCGCTACCCCTGCATTGCAACTCAGGTACTTTGGCGTGCAATTAACCCCGTCTGCAAATGCAGATCCTGTGAACCTCCTATGCCAAAGGATGTCCCTTTAATTTGGGACTAGAAAGTACATACGACCAAGAAACACAACACAAGGGCCTGAAGGACATCTTCAGGGAGGAAAGCAACACAGCTCAGCACCAGCTCTGGAAGGGTTTCCCAGCTGACCCCACGGAGAATCAGGAGGCCGTTTGTTTCTACATTAGGATTATTTATGACAAGTGACGTGTGCCGTAAACACAGGGATGTAAGAGGCTCTGCAGATGGAATAAGATGCTTCTCAGATGGCTGCTCTGTCTCCACAGAGCTAATTGTCTCATAAATTGGTTTTATTCTGCTGGCTGAGGCTAACCTCCCCCTTTAAAGTTAATAACAGGACTCCGATTGTTTTGGACTTAGTGCTAGCCAAAGAAGCTGCCGAGGGATTCCAGAGGGGCCAGACGACGCCTCAGCTGCTTGGTTGCTCAGCGACAACCAACGGGCGTGCTTATGGAGGCTGGGTTTCCATTTCATAGAATCATAGAATATCAGGGTTGGAAGGGACCTCAGGAGGTCATTTAGTCCAACCCCCTGCTCAAAGCAGGACCAATCCCCAACTAAATCAGCTGGCCTGGACTGCAGAGGGACAATACAGTCTGCAAATGAGAAAATGACTGTGCTCTCAACCGGCCCTATCCTGTAGGTTGACGTGCATGTTCTCAATGGCTATACAACCAGATACAGATAGCAACTGCCAATCGTTGCCAGCAGAGGGCGCCCTGGCTCGATGGTAGTTGAGGGCAGCCGACATCTAACCGGACTGAGTCCAATGTTTGAATTACTAGCAGGGGTGATGACAGCTATATTGATAGAGACACAGAGTTCAGAACCAGGTGGAAACACATTAGGCTCAATACAGGCGTAACTGGATGAAAATCTCTGGCCCGTGCTATGCAGGAGGCCAGACTAGATGGTCCAATAGTTCTTTCGGGCCTTGAAGTCTAGGAATCAGCCTAAATTTGAGAGCATTTGGATTCAGGCCAGTCCTCAAATTTTATTCTGATCATACCCGAAAATGTTTTAAGTTGTCCTCTGCCAGCTGCTTCATTTCCTGCTCAAACCTGTGCTGAAGTGGCCCTGAAATAAACCCAGGCTGGAAACATGGTAAAATGCAGCAGATAGCATTAGGTCTACTATCGAGCGGCTGGGTACTAGAATTAACGTTGCCGATTAGCAGAGCACCTTCTCCATAACCATGCCCCTTTGGCAGCTAGGTCTGGCAGGAGCAGCACTTACCATCTCGGAAGACCAGCAGTCCCCCACTTCCGCCTCCCCCGATGGGTCCTCAGTACCACTGGGTGAGCGAGGACACGCTCAATGTGCAAGAAATATTTCAGATCCAGAGACGCAGATTCGCTTAGAGCAAAGTGGTTTTGGCGTGTAAGCCCCTTCATGCGGAGAAAACGTCAGGAACTGAAGGACTCATTAATCTAGCAGATAAAGGCAGAACAGGAACCGGTGGCTGGAGGTTACCACCAGATGACTGCAAATTAGAAATAAGGCGTATGTTTTTAACAGTGAGGGTGATGAACCATTGGAACAAGTTACTGAGGGAAGTGGTGGATTCTCTATCTCTTGAGGACTTCGAATTCAGACTGGATGACTTTCTGGACAATATCGGGCTGGGGTATACAAATGAACACTGGACAGCAAGGGGTTAAGGAGCTGCTCTACGTTCAGCCAGTTCCGCCCCGCCAGGCCTACAAGGCAGGCCCAGGGTGCAGGAAGAACTTAAAAGGGGAGCTCACTTGGTGGCAGACCAGGGAAAAGAACAGACCATCAGCCCTCAGCTCCTGAGGACAGGCCTGACTGAAGGCAGCAGCTTCCCAGCCGACCACTGCCCAAAGCTGGGCCGGCTCCAGCGTTTTTGCCGCCCCAAGCGGCAAAAAAGAAAAAAGCCGCAATCGGCGGCACTTCAGCGGCTGCTCTACCACCGTCACGTCGTTCTTCGGCGGCAATTCGGCGGTCGGTCCTTCCCTCCGAGAGGGGCTGAGGGACCCGCCGCTGAATTGCTGCCGAAGAGCTGGACGTGCCGCCCCTTTCCATTGGCCGCCCCAAGCACCTGCTTCCTGCACTGGTGCCTGGAGCCGGCCCTGGCCCAAACGGCCCTCCCTCAGGGAAGTGAGGGCCCGATCCTGACGCACCTCAAGAGGGAGCCATTCCCCTCCATTTCCTATGGACTCAGTTGACTTGCATTTATTCTCTTTGGGTTTTGTTCATGGACTACCCCGGATGGGGAGAGACTTTACAGCCCCTGGCACAGGAGATGGGTTGACCCTCAGGGCACCCCCTGCTTATTTCTGGCCTTTTCTGTTGTTTTAGTGGCAAAGATGTGGGTCAGCTGCCATGGCGATGGGCACAGCATAAATTAGATGAGATGAAAGAGGGTTGGCTCATGGTCTTTGCTGCTTCTATAGGGAATTACAAGTTGGATGAATGAGTTCAGTAGGGCATCCATCTAGGCATCGTAAGACCATGACCTCCAGGTGCATGTCCTTTATGTGAGTACAACAATGCTGTGCTGCTCACCTCTGGCCTTTGCTTGCTTCCTCTTTGGCAAATGAGGACTAAAGAGCTGCATATATGGGGCAGGAATAAGAAAGTGTTGGGGACCAGCATAAGAAGTACACACAAAGCCTCTCGCTGTTCTGATTGGCTACCCCAATCCTTGGAAGGTCAGCTCCCTCCTCTCACTGCTGGAGCGATGTTTAAAAACTCTCCATTAGTCTGCCTCTGCAGCACCAGGGCAGAGTACTATTGCTAGACCGGTCTTGGCGTCCACCCTACTGCAGAGGGCTCATTGATCTGATGAAATCTAGGGATGGGCCGATGCCACAAATTCCTCTCCACACCCAAACTTCCTCAGAGTTCAATGGTGCTTGGCTCTGGTTTACCCCGGGGTGGGAAACCTTTAGCAGATATCCAAGAAGACGGTTGGAGGAGACCTGAGCTTCCAGTCCCAACTGTGAATTTTAAAGGGTCACGTCATCTCCTCGCACTGCATCCCCGTGAATTCTCTGCTGATGCTGGGCTTAATTAAATAGAAATATGAAGCAAGTAAGTAAGGGCAATTAGATGGAAATGCAGCGTTACAGGGTGTGAATGCTGATTACCCTAATAATAGACAATAATGCAGTTTACGGGAGTTAAATGGTTTGTTTAATGGATGGAATGGCCTACAGTATATAATATATAAAGTACTTAACAATAAACATTTAATTACTAACTTCACTTCTGTTTTTCTTCAATGTGCAGAACAAAGTGGTTAATAAAAGCGTCGCCAGATTGGAGTAATTTATGCCCCTGTAAAAACGAATCTGCATATCTGACGGGCAACAGCAATTCAATGTCTGCTCCTGGGAGATTCTAGAACGCATGCAATGGACTCATAGCACATACAGGAGCCCAGGGAAATAAAGATGAGCTAAAAAGGAACATGGGAACAGACCTTAAACCAGGATCCTGCCTTCTACATGGTCAGCACCAGATAGTTCAGAGAAAGATGCAAGAAGGCCTATAGTGGGCAGTTATGGGCCAACCTGCCTCCATGGTGAGTTTCCTTCTTACTTCCATTAGTGGGAGCCCTGAATTCACACACTCCTTGAAGTCAGACATTCAAGTCAGACTCACCAGGGGCTTTTCACGACGGTCTCGTCTGGCCTTGGACTCTATGAATCTCTACTCAGGTAAAGAGGTAGCAGCTTTATTGAATGCCCCCACCTTGGTTGGCGGTCTACACAGCAGTGACTAAACACTGCATCGGTTCACAAAATGGGCCTTCTACCACTCCGGAAATGGTTGGTGGGTGGCTGGCTCTGTTTCACTTGTTGTCAAGTCCTAGGCCAGGAGCAAGGAGGGGAGCACCGCTGGACACGACATGAGGGAAATCGTCAGTGAGCCTGCCACAAGAGTGTGGTTGAAATGAGACTACCAAGCGGCACAGACGTCACACAGGCAAGTTAGTCTGCCGGTGGGTGTTGGTCTGAAATGTAAGCAGGGCGAGCCTTTGGCGTGGTTGTCGAACATCTCTGAACTGCTGCACATCGCACGCAGAGCAGAGCCCCGAAGCAAAAGTGAACGGCTAGCCAAAAAAACCTAGGCTAAAAGCCTGCTGATGTCGAGCAGGGGAGTATCATTACTGTCCTCAACAGTGGAGAAGCCCCGCTCACCGAGCTGTTAATTTCATGCAATGGGTTATGCAGCACTGATCACAGAACATCAACATATGCAGCTAAATTTTAATCTCTCACGTTCCACTCTCTCCTATCAGAGCTTCTTTGTCCACCCCATGATCACATGGTACATTGGGTGGAAGAGCCAGGGCCCGGCTGATAACAGGCACTTGACTCCAACAATGCACAAGCGTTCCAATTTGATGCGCATGAGGGAAAAAACATGGCAATTGCCAACCTCGGCCAGCAGAGGGTGGGGCAAGGCGCTAGCTCCCTCCTTACATTTAATTCTACCTTCACTAGACCTGCAGTCTCCTAACTGAACGATCAATGAGACGTTGTCCATACCTAGCATCAACAGTCCAAGGCAGTGGTGGGCCGCACGTGGCCCGTCAGGGCCGTGAGACAGTTTGTTTCCATTGACCGTCCGCAGGCACGGCCGCCCGCAGATCCCGATGGGCGGGGTTCGCCGTTCCCGGCCAATGGGAGCTACAGGAAGCGGCGGCCAGCACGTCCCTGCGGCCCACGCGGCTTCCTGCAGCTTCCATTGGCCGGGAATGGTGAACTGCGGCCACTGGGAGCTGCGGGCAGCTGTGCAAATGTAAATGAACTGTCTGGCGGCCCGCCAGCGGATTACACTGACGGGCTGCATGCAGGCCGCAGGTTGCCCACCACTGGATCCAAGGAGCACAGGCCACATTAACTGCCAGTCAGGAGCTAATTCCTCACAGGCACTTCCTGCATCCGCTTCCTGCCTTGTTATGTAGGGCTCTGTGAATTGGACAGTATGGTGCACAGCATAGACTGATAACCCAGCTCCTCGCGGGTTTGATTCAGGCCACCACCAAGGAAGATGCCATAGTGGGAAAAACCACCGTTCTGGTTTGGGCCAGAAGTTATGAGGCCAAGTTCTTTCTGCAGCAGCCCTGCAAAGAGGGGGATCACTCAGATCACAAAGAGGGGGATCACTCAGACTTGTGGCTATTGACTCCTCTCTCTTCCGCATGTCAATAGGCCTTAAATATTGATCGCCAGCTGTTATATAGCATTCAGCCCTGCGCGCCAGCACGATGGCCCAGTGGAACTCAGGCGCAGATCCTCAAAGGCATTGAGATACCTACATGGCTAGCCCAAGGCCACCTAGGAAGTCCATGACAGAGCAAAGAATTAAACCTGGGTCCTAACTCCCAATGGACTCTGGGCCAGAGACTCTTTGTGCCTCGGTTCCCTATTTGTGAAATGGGGATAGTAGCACTTCCTGAGCTCACAGCAGCAGAGGGAGGATAAGTCCATTAAAGACTGTGAGGTGCTCAGATACCACAGCAAAGGGGAGAGGCACAACAGTTGCTAGACAATAGGGGGACGTCCCCAGTGCCCAATGCTATTAGCGTCACTAGGTGTCACTGAGAAATTTTCCTAGCCCCTTTCAGCAAAGGATCTCCAAGCACTTTACAATCGTAGAGTTGTAGCCCTGGAGGACTGGCAGGGCCCTCGAGAGGTCATATGGTCCAGTCCCCTGCACGCAAGGTGGGACTAACTAATAGCTAGACCATTCCTGATAGGTGTTTGGAGGTTTTTAAGAACAGCTGAGACAATGACAGAGATGCCACCGCTTCCCTAGGCAACGTTAAGTCTCGCTAGCCCCTTGTGAGGTCAGTGTCATACGCCTCGTTTTACAGACAAGCAAACTGAGCCACAGAGCTGCTTAAATAACTGGCCGGAAGGCATGAAACCATAAAGATCAGTGTCAGAAGTAGAGCTGCGTAGCTTCGTTGACCATCTCTGTGCCTCTAGTGCCTCCTGGTGAGGCTATCCAAATACCAACCTCCTAGATAAGCCCTTTTCCATCCGTAGATCGCAAAGCACTTTACGAAGGAGACAAGTATCAGAGGGGTAGCTGTGTTCGTCTGGATCCGTAAAAAGCAACAAAGAGTCCTGTGGCACCTTATAGACTAACAGACGTATTGGAGCATAAGCTTTCGTGGGTGAATACCCACTTCGTCAGCTGCATGCCCCACTACGTCTGTTACTCTATAAAGTGCCACAGGACTCTTTGTTGCTTTTGACGAAGGAGAGCAATCGCAGTAGCGTCATTTTACAGATGGGGAAACTGAGGCACGGCACCATGCAATGACTTGCCTGAGTTTGCCCAGAATAGATTGCTGGGCTCCTGAGTCCCAGTCAAGTGCACTAATCACCTGGCCATAGCTCCTTATGACCTCACAGGGGAGGAAAGAGTTAATGTAATACTATCCAGAACAGGCAGCCCTGCAGCCGCCCTGGGGCATCTGTTGTGACATGCAGCTGAGGAGCCGCTGGCAGGATTTGTTGCTTTATTAACAAGACAATTAAGGGGGAGTTGTCACGGCACCAGCAGCCAGTATATTTATCACTCAGGGCTGACCTTGGTGCTCGTTTTACTCCTCAGGAGCTGCTATTAAAAGTTCGAAGGCAGGCCGGGTGGCAGGCAACAGCGTGAGATTCTGGTGTTTGCAAAAGTCTTGGTTGTGCCAACCTAGAGCCTTCAGAAATCATGTCAGGTATGGAAAAGAAGACGATGATTGGATTAAAATATCAGATTTTTTTTAAAAAGTTGGGGGGGGGTGCCTTTCAGGGGGCGGGTGTTTGTCTTTAGGGCTGCCATTTTCAAGCTCCTCTCTCCACCCTGAAAGGCCAGAAACACCAACTTTTTATTTAAAATGAAAGCTGAGTTTCACAATCCCATGCCTCCAGGAGCTGGGTCTTTGGGGAAAACACCAAATAGCTTGAGCCTCGTGCTAAAAATCTCGAGAGTAACACTGTAATGTGTGTGTGCGTGTGTGCTCGCGCTGTTTGTGCATCTCTCTGAGTGTGTGAGCGAGTTGCTGGGGGGAAACAGGCTGTGTGTGTCTCTCGGTGGCTTTGTGTGTATGTGAGAGAGAGAGAGAGAGAGAGAGGCAGACAGGGCTGGGGAGGAGGGGTGTAAAGCTAGATAAATGTGGGATTTAACTCACAACTGACATGCCCTTCCCTGGCCTGATTCCAGGTTGTCCTTGGTCTGAGAGCGGAAGGAATGGATTTGTGTATGAGAGCGACTGAGAGCTCTCTACCGGCTCCGGGGGCAGGAGCCACCCTGGATTCGCTCCCACGGTCCCTTGTTCCCACGCCGCTATCTTGTGCCGATCTCTCCCAATAGTGCTCTCAGAAATGCTGATTCATGGAGCTGGAAACATGCATCAGGCTTCGCCCCGTGCAGTCTCGGGCACTCGCAGGCGTCTCTGCAGGCCGGGCAGGACACTCAGGGAGAGCCGGAGAAACCTCCCCGGGCCACTCCCGCTATGGCACACGGCCTCCAGGGCCGGGCGGAACTCATGGAGTGCAAATCCCGGGCGCAGACCGGTGTTCTGCCGGCATCCTAGGATCGGCGACGTCACCTTCTGGGCCCTGTGCAGGCTGGGGGCAGGTCTGGGAGCAGGCACCCGCACTGGGGCTGCTAAGGGGGCTTGTCCTGAAGGGGGCGGGAGGCTTTGGGGGGGGCTGGCGGTGCCCGGATTAGAAGGGTGGGTGGGAGGGTTTGCCTCTAAGGGTGCCACTTGATGCCCTCACCACTCTGTGTTGGGGTCAGCCCGCACCCCTTGGCCAACACGACCCCCTAGAAACAAGATGGGCCAAGCTGCACATCGATTGTCGAGGAGGCAGCATAGTCCTGCGCCAGCGACCCCCTCGACCGCCCAGAGCAAGGTGGGGGAAGCAGCTTCAAAGCCACACAGCAGGTAGGTTTGTCCCCCCCCCCCCCCCCGCCCTGCCTTGCCCCCAGGTTCTGATTGGCCAATGACACCCCCCTGCCCGGGACACTCCGCTGCTTCTCCCAGGAGGAGGCGGCTGAAAAGGTGGCTTTGAAACGGCAGCGCGAGCCCAGCGCGAGCTCTCCGGGGGTCTCTGCACCCCTCCTCTGGCAACAGCAGCAAGCCAGCCCACCCCAGTGCTGGGCTGGGTCCCCTGGACATTGACAGGCCTCTCCCAGCAGGCCTGCGTGGAGCCACAAAGCCATCGGCCAGGATGGCGCCGTCCGTCCATGCACTGCTGCTCCCTGCCTCTCCCGCAGGCCCACAGAGCAGCCAGGCCCAGCCAGAGTTCACTGGTGGCTGCTGGGTTTTTCCAAGCACGGCCTGGTGGGGCGTTAGCCATGCGGCTGTGCTGACCCCAGAGGACACGGCAGAGTGAAATCACAGGGGCTCTCTTCCTGCCCGGATCCTCCAGCGCAGGGTGTGTGTGCAGGGAATGCTTGTGCTGAACTAAAGTGGGCTGGGGGGAACCAGGGACAAGCCGGCAGCTTGTTTGATGAACATCCAGCCCCTTAGCCACGCTCCCCCCCCCCTCCGCCCCCCGCTTCTGTCTTTCCTCCCTGGCACTCAGCTTAGGGTAATGAATCCATCGCACAAAATCCAGCCTGGGACTCAACCCTCAGTCTTTCAACCGGGGGAGGGGGGAGGCATCAGGGATGTGGGGGGGAAGTGGTAATCAGACTCATTCCTTAACCAAGGCCACGTATGGGCCGCGGCCTTCCTCCAAACAGCACCGGCTACTGCCAGCTCAACAGATTCATCCCTGTGGCGGAGTGAGGGCCAGCCCAGGGACTGAGGCAGGCAGCAGGCACCTGCCCAAGTCAAGCTGTGGGGGCCAGTTTGTCCCTAGCCCAGGCTAAGGGAGGAGGCCCCTGTTGCACTGGCCATAGCATTAGCAAATGGGCTCTGGGCCATCGCCGGGCTGCAGGTCTGCCTCGACCTTCTCACCTGCTATCCTTGACCAGCCCCAGCCCCCCCTCACCACCCCTGCTCCAGATAGGAGGACCAGATAGCAAGTGTGAAAAGTCGGGACAGGAGGTGGGGGTAATAGGTGCCTGTACAGTAACTCCTCACTTAAAGTTGTCCCGGTTAACGTCGTTTCGTTGCTGATCAATTAGGGAACATGCTCATTTAAAGTTGCGCAATGATCCCTTCTAACCTTGTTTGGCAGCCGCCTGCTTTGTCCACCGCTTGCAGGAAGAGCAGCCCCTTGCAGTGAGCTGGTGGGGGCTTGGAACCAGGGTGGACCGGCAGCCCCCCTATCAGCTCCCCCCCATCAGCCCCCCGCTCCCCTAAGTTCCCTGTGCAGCAGCTGCCTGCAGTTCAGCTGTGTCCCTCCCCCCACTGCCATGTGCTGCTCCTGCCCTCTGCCTTGGAGCTGCTCCCTGAGACTCCTGCTTGCTGTGCGGGGGAGGGAGGAAGAGGGGAGCTAATGTCAGGGTGTCCCCCTTCCCCCTGCACCTGCACCCCGCTTACCCCATCTTCCATAGAGCAGGGCTCAGGACTCAGGGAAGTTGCAGCAGCTGTGGTCTCAGCAAACTGATCTAATTAACAAGGCAGTGTACTTAACGGAAATGCGCATCTCTCCCTCCATTCCTGCTGCCTTGCAGTGTGAGAAAGTTAACCCTTGAGGGCTCAGCCAATTGCTAGTTCATCATTTAGCAGTAAGGGAAATATCCCACCTCTGACTCCTTCACCATCACAATCATCATCACTGTGTACCAGTATTAAATTGTTTGTTTAAAACTTATACTGGGTGTGTGTGTGTTTTACAGCTGGGGAAACTGAGTCACAGGGAGAGACTAAGTTGGCCAAAGTTACACAGTCAGTGGCAACATCAAGAACAGAGCCCCTCCCTCCTGCCCCCCAGCCCAATCTCCCAGCAGTAATCAATACACGGATAAACCTGTCCATCTCACTCATGTCACACTTGGATTGTAAATTCCACGGGGCACGTCTTTTAATTATGTGTTTGTACAGCACCTCGCACCATTGGGTTCCTGGTCCAGGACTGGCGCTGTTAGGCCATACAGTAAGACAGCCAATCTTTACCATATCTCCATCCCCTGCCATTGTAGGGGCCTTGGGCACTGGTGGCCCCCAGTCCCTCCTGTTCTCTGCCCGTGGCACACAGTCGTTTAGTCTCCTGAGGGCTGTAAGTACTTTAGTCTAATCCATTGGGCTGAATGCAGGGATACCTGGGGATGGGAGAGGGGGTTGGTGGCCTGGAAGAAGCGAGAGATCAGACTAGATGAGCAGATAATCCTGTCTGAGCACAGCCTCTCTGTCTCAGTGTTTAAGAGCAAAGATGGCCTTGGTTGTTTGCTCTCTTGAAAAGTGAAATGACTGACACAGGCTGTAGGATGACACAAAATTGTATTTGCTGAACATTGCCAAGAAACAAACGGGACAAAGTCGTCTAGTACATGGCACCGGCACCGAGAGTCACAGGTCTGAATACAGTGGGAATTGTTCAGGTTTGTATGACAAAAACAAAAATAAAAAAAAAAAACCCACCCCAAAACCAAACACCGCTCAGGTCACCAGGGTTAAACTCAGAGACCGACTGACCAGACGGACGCGAGGTTGCCAGCACAGCATCAAAGCCATTCCAAAGGACTCAGTGAAAGAGAAGCCGAAGGAAACCAAGGGCTGCATGTGGCAAGCCTCAAGTATTGGCCACCTCAGTGAAGCACGGACCGGGAGACAGGGTTAGCAGCATATGCTAGAAAAACGGGAAAGAATTCTAGCCAGCAGACAAGTTCGAATACAAGCCAGGACACAACAGTGTGAAAGCTGAAGTTTCCCCATGTAATTGTTTAATAAGACTCCCCCACTCACCATGAGAAATTATTTCATTCTCAGCCATTGGGGTGTCCCTGCCCGCTCCCCCCCGCCCCCCAAACAGTAGACTAGAGCCTCAGACCTTTGAAAGGGTCAAATGCTACAGTTGAAGGCTCCGAGCCACACGTGCAGCAGCGGCTCCAGGCACCAGCGCTCCAAGCGCGTGCCTGGGGCGGCAAGCCGTGGGGGGGTCCCTGCGAGGGCGGCAGTCAGGCAGCCTTCGGCGGCGTGCCTGCGGGAGGTCTGCCGGTCCCGCGGATTTGGCGGCAATTCGGCGGCGGGTACGCCGAAGCCGCGGGACCGGTGGACCTCCCCATTGTCAAAATCTGCCTCCCCACTCCAGCGAATGGGGGGAGAGGGGGTCGGTTACTCAGGAACGGTCTATGTTCCATAAGGCGGTGAGGTGTAGTCAACTCCCCTCTCCCCGCCCATGCAATGATCTATGGCAGGGGTTCTCAACCTTTGAGGCCTCCCCAACATGCTGTAAGAACTTCAAACCCCCCCCCCCCCCCGGGGCCACAGTAACTGTTTTTCTGCATAGCCAGTAGATTAAAAACCGGAGCCAGCATTAGGGGGTAGCAAGCCTAGGGCCCCAAGCCAAACTAAGTTCCTTGGACTTTGGCTTCAGCCCCAGGCAGCAGGGCTCGGGCTTCGGCTTTCTGCCCTGGGCCCCCGCGAGTCTAACGCCGGCCTTGCTCTCTGGTTTATTTCGGTGGACCCCCCTGAAGCCTGCTTGTGGCCCCTCAGGGGACCCCGGGTTGAGAACCTCTGCTCTCTGGGATGGGTGGCGTGCAGTACAAGGAAGGGCCTCCCCCAGCCAGCCCTAATAAGCTTGCTTTGTCTTTCTGGCCTCAGTCCAATCTAATTGCATTGCATCTTGCCCGCTCCCTGAGAGGAGCTCAAGTGTCTTCTAGCTTCACGCTCCAGGCTGAGGAGAAGGTGCAGCCTGCAACACCCCACGCAGTTCATCAGAGCCTGGGAGCAACCGGGAAAAGCAGCGCCTCCCCCTGGCTGTCATCTGTCTGCAATTCCCTGGGCCGGAGCGGAGTTAGGGGCCCCTCTTCCCACTGGACACGTGTTCAGAGACAACTGGGGCAGGTGCCAGGGACAGCTCAAGCCCAGCGCATTCTCTCTCCCTCTGAAACCTCCCCCCAGTTCAGACTCAGAGGACTGGCTCCTCAAAGGCATTTAGGCTCCTAACTCCCAGTGGAGGAACTGGGCCTGGTGGCCTTGCGTGGTCACGGACTCTGGGGCCCAGCAAGCACACAATGCTACCACCAGTGGCAGTGGCGGATCCTGCCTCGGCAGCGATCTGCATTCACTTTGTACGGGTGTACGGGACAGGACATTCACTCTGAGCCTGCATTCCTAGAGCGCCCCCGCAGCAGCCCGGGAAGTCAGAGGCCATTCCTGGTTCATGGCAGGCTGGACTGGGCAGCAGATGCAGCTCTGGGCCCTTCGTTAGGTAGCTGCTCCCTGGGATTTTAGCCATCGCTGTAGCTACCCCGGTGCCCAGACCCCTCCTGCCGATAGGGTGCAGCCACGTGAACTGTGACTCGGCTGCGTTTGCACGGACGTGGCGCCATTGGTGGCTACAAACCCCAGTGCAGACAAGCCCGAAGGGTCCAACTGGAACTTTCTGCCTCTGCCGGGTGGGATCCCTAGTTCCTCCCCAGCATCGGCTAGGCCATGACCAGCACTAAACAGCGTGTGACTGACAGCAGGCCCAGTGGTGCATGCAGGGGCTCTTCTAGCATGGAAGGCCTTTGCACTGGGGGTAAGTCTGTACAGCTGCGCTGCAGGGGAACATTGCTGGCTTCCTCCACTCTTGTCCACTCCTTTGCTCCAATGCCTGGTCACCCCTGGAGAGGAGCCATTTGTAACACAGAAAGGGAGGGGAACTTTACATCCAATGGGCCAGATCTGTCCCAGGTGTCGCTCCAGCGATGCATGGGGAATGGGTCAATGCTCACTATGGCTGGCAGGACCCAGTCCAGCAAAGTTCTTAAGCAAGTGCCTAAGATTGACTTGACTTATATGGGACTTAAGCATGTGCTTCATCGCTGTGACTCTGGCACAATCCAGCAAGGAGGTGCCGTGCACCAGCCATTGACCAGCTGAGAGTTGCGGATGGTCAGGAGCTCTCGGGCTCCCGTCGCGATACGCAAGCGATTGCAGAGGCGGCTGGCAGGCTGCTCAACGGAGCTCGGTGGCTGCTGGGTTCTGCAGCAAGGAGCGGGGTTTGGCCGTGCCTGTTTTGGAGAAAGGGAGGAGCCGCAGTAACTGTCCGCACCAGGCTTTGTGTTACAAGCAGCAGCATGTGGGGCCCCAATTCTGCGCGTCCTGCCTGCAAGGTGCTGAGGCCGAGGCCTCCCCGACGGCAGGAGGAGAGGAGCATGTTGTAGAATGCGCCGGAGCAGCTTCTAGGCTGGATCATGCGGTGCCCAAAATAGCCAGATTAGTGACTCAGGGGAGTGACCGCTGGTTCGCAAAGAAAAGAGAGAGCGCTCCAGGGGTGTGATTCCCCTTAGCACCAAGCCGAGGAGAGGCTCTGACCACACTGCCCTGCGCAAGAGCCTACAGCAGTTACTAATCTCAAGGATCTTCACAACGATTCACACTGCCCATCCTTAGCCCTGAACCGGGAGACCTGTTGCCGAGACTACCACCACACCAACCTGCAATGATTGATGGATGCTCTATGCCTCTCCCAACCCCCTTCCTTACCCTCCTCGCTTTCCCCTCAAATATGAGCCTTTATCATTCAAGTGGATGTTCTGAAACTAAACCCACCCTATAAACTGATACTGCACAGGACAACAGACACTCGAGCCCTGATCCAAATCTCCAGTCAATGGCCAGACGCCCCTTGACTACCCAGGCTTTGGCTTGGGGCCTTCGAGAACTGGGAGAGGAAAGAAAATCACCGCTTACAGCCTGCGTAAAAGGCACTGCTCTGAATTGGAAAGCCAGGTTGAGTGACGGGTGCTTGGTTTCCGCTAGGGAAAACAGCAGGGCAGACTGGCACAGTGTGCTTGAGGCTCTGGCTGCAGGAGTCTTTTTTTCTTTGCTAGACGGCCTGCCCAGTGAAAAAATGCACAGGGCATTGAGCCAAGAGAAAAGGCAGAGAGCAAGTTGGAGCTGGTTATGGCTTGTCGTAGCATCCTACACTCTGAATGCCAGGTGGTAAACTCAGATTGCTGACCCTGCTAAGGAGACTAGAAGAAAAAACAGGAGAAGGACACCTTATTTCTTCGTCATCAAGTGGCTGTGACACCGCTGCCCTCCGGGACAAGGCAAGGTGGCTACACTCAAGCTGGAGGGGAACACGTAACTGGACCAACTGCGGTCGGAAAGGCAAGAGCTCCCTTCTAACCAAGCTGACAAAACCAGCGGGTGGGGGGAGAGGTGGGGAGAGAAATGCTTTATTGTTGATTCAGTAAAACTCTCCAACAGACTCTTTGCAGACAGTGAAATAGCAGCTTTTCCAGGGCCAGCTGATGTGTAGTCCCTAAAACGTTCCCATTCCAGCAGCCAGCACGGTCGGGGAATTTATTGGCCCATTTTACACAGGGATCTGTCCTAAGCTAGTGTGGACTGTGGGCTCTTTTCAGCTGACAGGCTCAATTCCAGCCATGGGGTAAGGCAGATGTCTCTTCAGTAAAATAAACGGAGTGGCACCTGCTTATACCAGGGCTGATTTTGGCCCAGGGGCTCGAGGCCTGCCTCCTGCAATACACGCTGGAGCTCTTTGTGCAGGGCAGTTTACAATGCATGGATCCAATCCTGCAGGCCTCATGCCCTCAATACTCCCACTGAGTGAGTGAGTGAGTGTGTGTGAGAGTGTGTGTGTGTGCGTGTGTGTGTGTGAGCGAGCACTGCAGGCTCCAGGCCTAGGTAGGAGGCATAGTGGCTGGGTGGTACATTTTGTCTGCTCTGAGCCGATTTCTTCAGGAGCAAACGGCGAGAGAGGGAGAGGCACTTTCCCCTTCGAGCAGCGCTGGAACAGAATGAATCAGAGCTGAACGCTACATCCCCTTTTGGGCAGAGGTTCAGTTTCGCTTCTGCAGGGACAATACAGTACTGGACGGTTGCTTTGTTAGCCCCACACAATGAAAAGGGCTTAGTAGGATTTCTTTTGTAACAACTGTCTGGTTCAAACGCAGCAGATGACAAAAAAACATACACAATAAATTAGAAGTCGGCACAGCTTCCTAAGGTGCTCGTCACTAATAAAACGATTACTTGGGAGACAAACTATAGCTCTGGTACTTATCTTGTTATCTTTAAAAAAAACCAATAGTCCACAGGATTCTGCATAAAAATAAGCACATTTAAGCCAAGAGCTTGCTGTTAACTAGGATAACCCGCTTTTTTATATATATAGATCTCTCTCTATAATTTTTTTCCCTAACATTGTTCTGCGAAGGACCAACTGGGTTTACAAAGGCATAAAAATAGAGATTTTGAAAGGGCAGCGTGCTAGTTAAGATGCTCAAGGCACCTCTGATTAAAATGATGGGAGAATATTCTACAGGACCGGTTCACAGTACAGCCGTGCTGTGAGCAGTTACTCCTGAATAGTCTTGTGTTTTTGGAATGGGGGCATGGAAGGAGGAAAGGATAAAGGAATATCCGTTGCAGCAATTCCCCCCCCATCACACACACAAGGTAACAAAATATGGAGAGAATCTGAGGACATGGGCCAGATTCTGATCTTAGTTACACTGCTGTAAATCCAGAGTGACTCCATTGGCATTAGTTACACTACTGTGTAAATCTGGGGTAACTCCAGTGTTCCTGAATTTACATCAGTGTCACTGAGATCACAAGCCCACCATTAACTTTGTGTGTGTGTATATATATATACATATATATATATATATATACACACACACACATACATACGTACACACACCCTTTTGACCTACAAAAGGGTTTTTTTCCCCCTCATATCATACATGCAAGATCAGAAAGATGGGCTTGGTTTGGAGGTTTAACTGTGCCACAATGTATTGCATGCTTTGCTAAAGCCAGCTTCTGTTAGGTAAGAGTGTTATTTCATACAGTGTCCCAAGTATGGAGGAGGTAGCGGCACCTATACCAACCCTGCCAAGGCAAAAAAAGGAGGAGTTTGGGCAGGGGGATGTGACCTTAAAAAACAAAAGATCAGATCTGCTTGCCAGCTGCATCAGCATTCAAGTAGCATTTAAAGTACCTCCATGGGACTTTAGGATCTCTAAGGAATCTAATCTGTTGACTCTGACAAGTGTAAGACCCACTTTGTTTTATTTTAAGCAAGCAGGCTGCAGGGGAGTTTCAAACTCCCAGAACCAAACAGGAGCAAAGAATTGTGGGAAAGGCCAGTGTCAGTATTAGGACCTGGAGTATCGTCCCCACGTCGACGTTGTGATAGTCCCGCGTCTTCTAACTCATCACAATATAATAAAGTCATGCAGCAATTTTAAATAAGTAGTCAAACAGTTCACTTTTCTCTGACTTCAACTTGTTCACCAGCACAGGATTGGAGGAAGCAGGTCTAATGATACTTCATGTGCAGAATTCAAGAAAGGAAAATAAAAATAACCGCACAACTGGAAACACAGAAAGCAGATTTGTTTTCTCAGTGGTATGTCTCAGATATTCTGTCTCACCATTTCTTTTCCCCCACCCTCTTCCTTAAAACTGCACTTTCTAAACAGCCAGATTGCAAGCCCATCCCTGCCTACGTGACTCTAAACTTTTCCACTTTATTAACAGGCTTTTTTATTAATTATTATTATTATTTCACAACTAGTTTAAACAAATCCAAAAGTTTCAGATTTTTTTCTTTTTTTAATTTGTCAGTTTCCCAATTTTCCCTCAAGAACATTTTCAGGGGCGGCGTGTGCTGCTGCGATCGTCCAGCTCCGAGATCTGGAGGAATTTTGGACCGAGCCCAGCTACACCCATTTCACTCCGATATGTGCTCTTCCTGATAACTTTTTGTGTTCGCTTTTAAACGTATAAAATCACAGTTCGTGTTACATCTTCAAAGGAAGGAAACAAAACACACACACGCACGCACACATCATATTGGTGAACACTGTACACTAAATAGGTCTTTTCAACAGCAGAACAGGACGTTTGGCCTATCATAGGTCGTAACATGGGCAGTGCCTGAAACTTTAGGGATGCCACGCCAGCACAAAACAGCTGAACCCCCCCACCCATGGGTATCTTTACTTCTAGGCTCAGAGCATGGGACAGCTGGGCTCAGATCCTCAAAGGTATTTAGGATCCTAACTTCAATTGATTTCAGTGGCAGTTAGGAGTCTTTGAAGATCTAGGCCTTAGCTCTTTCCTGTTCGGGTATCAGACTGACATCCCCAAAATTCAGCCAACACAGCATTTACAGGTACCACACTAAGCCACTTCTGCATCAGACTTGGAGTTCAAATGCTGTCAAATCAAAGTGGGAAAGGGGTATTTGACCTGTCTTATTATTATGTATATATTTTAATAACACTTCTGAATTCATTTTACTGCTAAAACCTTGCTCTTTAAGAAGAATCCAACCTTTAAGTTGACACATTTTTTTAGGCTCATGTTCCTTTAAAATTCTCTTTTCTTTTGTTTTTAAAACACCTCCCGGAAAACTTGCTTTCTTCTGGCAGAAAAATCAGCTGGCAGCTCCGGGCTCTCACTGCACCCGCTCTGTGAAATTCTCCGGGAAAACCCCCCGACTTTGATCAAGTTCCTTATGCTGGAGCCAGTCAGCCTCTTTCACACCCATCAGCCATCCTTCATCCTGGCAGAGAGATCAGATACCAAGGGCCAGATTATTTTTTTATGCAGTGCAGGTTGGGAGACATCAGAAAGGGAGTGGGTGAAACAGATGCGCAAAGTGATGCTCTGAGCTAGCCCTACTAGACTCCAAACAAGATGGACAAAGGAGCTTCTTTTCATTTTTGCAGTTAAGCCCACCTCCCACTGGAGGCAATGGCAAAGCTCCCACCCTGTGTACAAGCAGGGCACAGTGATTACATGCAAGACTTTCGCTGGATCACCAGTTATTGGGCTTGGTGTAGGAATTGCTGCATGGAATCCCCTGGCCCATGTTATGGAGGAGATCAGACTGGATGGGCTTAAAACCTATGGATAACCTATAAATCAGGAGGAACTGGATAGCCGCCAGCAGCGTCCTGCCGGCGTCCAGTCCCCGCCCCTGTGTGTTTTGTCCTCTGCCGAGGTCATTCAGCAAGGAGGTTCCCTGCAGATTGGGAGTGTGTCTGGAGTAGGAGAGGGTTCAGGGGAAGAGGCTACTCAGACATGCAGAGGCTATTGCCTGATGCAGTTCTCTCTGCATAGCTCGGTGCTGTCACGAGGAAGCATCCTCTCAGCTAGCAGCAGGCAAAGGCTCTGGGGGGTACCAGCCATGTGCATCGAGACAGCCTACGGGTTCATGTCCTCGCCTCACGGACAGCGCACGCATGGAGGACTGTTTACTACAACAGCTGCACGCGTTGTTCTGTGTCCTGCGTCCACCTCTTTGGGTGAGGCATCCATCTAGGCCCTCAGCTCATTTAAATGCATCTCAGGGGTGGGCAAAATACAACCCACGGGCCAGAGCCGGCCCATCTAACATTTCTGTGCGGCCTCCTCTGCCCCCTTGCCATCTCCGGGCTGCTAAAAGTCCCGTGGTGCAGCGGGGCGCTCAGAAGTGGCTATGGCCGGCTGCTGCTGGCACATCTCTGCATGCCCCTGGCGGGGGGAGAGGTGGTTTCCATGCGTTGCCCTCGCCCCCAGCACTGTCCTCACAGCTCCCGTTGGCCGGAAACCAGCCAATTGGAGCTACAGGGGTGGTGCTTGCGGGCATGGGCAGCACATAGAGACCCGCTGCCTCCCTCTCCGCAAGGGCACGCAGAGATGTGCCAGCAGCAGCAGCCAGCCACAGCTGTTTCCAGGTGTGGTGTGGGGCCACGACACGCAGGCAGCCTGCCTGAGCCCTGCTGTGCCGCCGTCTGGGAGCCGCCTGTGGTAAGTGCCTCCCGGCCAGAGCCTGCATCTCACACCCCCTCCCACACCCCAACCCGCTGCCCGAGGTCAGAACCCCCTCCTGCACCCAAACTCCTTCCCAGATCCCGCACCCCCTCCCACACCCCAACCCGCTGCCCCAGGTCAGAACCCCCTCCTGCACCTGAACCCCCTCCTGCACCCAAACTCCTTCCCAGATCCCGCACCCCCTCCCACACCCCAACCCGCTGCCCGAGGTCAGAACCCCCTCCTGCACCCAAACTCCTTCCCAGATCCCGCACCCCCTCCCACACCCCAACCCGCTGCCCCAGGTCAGAACCCCCTCCTGCACCCGAACCCCCTCCTGCACCCAAACTCCTTCCCAGATCCCGCACCCCCTCCCACACCCCAACCCGCTGCCCCAGGTCAGAACCCCCTCCTGCACCCGAACCCCCTCCTGCACCCAAACTCCTTCCCAGATCCCGCACCCCCTCCCACACCCCAACCTGCTGCCCCAGGTCAGAACCCCCTCCTGCACCCGAACCCCCTCCTGCACCCAAACTCCTTCCCAGATCCCGCACCCCCTCCCACACCCCAACCCGCTGCCCCAGGTCAGAACCCGCTCCTGCACCCAAACCCCCTCCCAGATCCCGCACCCCCTCCCACACCCCAACCCGCTGCCTCAGGTCAGAACCCCCTCCTGCACCCGAACCCCCTCCTGCACCCAAACTCCTTCCCAGATCCCACACCCCCTCCCACACCCCAACCCGCTGCCCCAGGTCAGAACCCGCTCCTGCACCCAAACCCCCTCCCAGATCCCGCACCCCAATCCCCTGCCCCAGCCCAGAGCCCCCTCCTCCAAACTCCCTCCCAGAGCCCACACCCCTCACCCTCTCCTGCACCCCAACACTCTGCACCAGCCCGGAGCTCCCTCCTGCACCCAAACTCCCTCCCTGACACCGCATCCCCTTCATTAATATAGTAGAAATGTGCAGCCGTGACTACTTACCAAAATTTGTGGCGTGGCCCCCCCCCTGCGAAAATGATTGCCCGCCCCTGGGCTAAGCTCACTAAGCAGCTGGGACAGAATGCTCAGCGACCAGCCGCCCCAGCCAGCGGTGGTGGTGAATTCAGATGTTGGCTCTGATTACTTTGCATTACTGGAGCTGGCAGGAGTCACTGGAGGACAACCAAGGCAGCTATATAAAAACACAGAAGAGAGCTGCCCATATGGCAGCCCCCCCACCCCATGCTCTGTGCTGCCTGCCTCTCTTAGGGAGCGAGCAGCAGCTTCTCCTTAGGGTTTTTACCCTTTTGCTTTCCTCTCCTGCTCTCTGAATATTTTATATCGCCGCCACTGGAACAAAACGCCCAGCGTCCTCAGGCTGGCAGCTCCCCGCTGGCAGTGCCGATGCTGCAGGCTGATTTACCCCCGGCAGGCTTGGCCTCGTGCATTGAGGGGGCTTCCTGGGAACCGTACACGACACAAACCCACGTGCCCAATTCGGCGGAGCTGCGGACTGAAGGTTGGAGGGTCGGTGATAGACTTTATCGCTTCCATGTGCCATAACTTAGGCAGACAAATGGCTGGGTGGGAAGAAGCAAGCCCGGGGGGCTTTCCTGCAACGCCCAGTGAGGCGAGCGCTAGGTACCATCCAGCCGCTGGTCCGCGTCGGTGATGCATAGAGGCACAAGCTGCGTGTCTCCCACCCCTCTACTGCACCCAATTTCCCGGGGCGGGGTCCCTGGGTCTAGGCGCTGCAGCATGGCATTAGCTTCCTGGCTGCTGCATTTGGGCACTGAGGCTGCAGACGGTTAGACACAATTAAATACATGAATTGCCTGGTTTTCCAAGCTTTCTCCGCTCACGTGCGCCCAGCGCGCTCTTTGAGAGGCACGTTTGACAGGGCGGGGCCTTGCCACAGGTGAGCTGGAGCAGAGGATGCTCTGGAAGCTATTGTGAGGAGGCGGCAGCACTCCAAGCCTGGCTGGCGGCAGCCTGGACGATCCCAGCACTGTGGCTCTCAAAGCTGCATCCGGCTCAAGTGCACGTATAGGGCATAGAGAAACTCTGCGCCATACGCGCCCTCTCCTGCCACCGAAGCTAGAAGGGAATCTCCCTATCACCCTCCATAGGATCAGGGTTTCCATTCTGGAAGCTGCTAGAGGCAGGTAAGTCCCAGCCAGAAGAGGATACCATAGCCAGCAGAAATGGCCCGTTTGAGCTCCTCCCAAGACTCTCTCACACTGCAGGGAGCAGCTGTAAACCTCCGAGTGCTTTACAGACAGGGGTATATGCAGCATTATCCCCATTTTCTAGGCAGGGATGCGACTTGCCCAGGTAACACAGCAAGCCAATGGCAGAACTGGGACTGGGACTAGAACCACCCTCTTCTGCCTTTCCGTTTGTACCCTGCCGACCCTCTGCACCACACTGCCTGCCATTAAAAAGGTATTCAAAGGGCCGGCTTTATCCCTGCTGAATCCAGACCTCCATGGGGGAAATCCAGCCCCGCGGCTTTGTTCTAAAAAGCAGGGAATTCTCCTACCTGCTTCAAAAGCCACCGGGGCTGCGGGGCAGGGAGGTTAGATCTGTGTTTTCCTAGCAGCTGCCCTCCTCTCCTGCTAACAGAGCAACTGCAGCATCCCTAAACTGGAAGTCCTGAATCTCAGCACAGCTAGGAGGATTTCCTCAATGCTTTTATGGAGGGCTTGTAATAAATAAAGTCAGTCCCAGCTCATTCACCTCGGGCTTGGATCTGGGAGAGTCTGAACCTCTCCCTAGGAGAGTCAGGCGAGATTATCACCAGGGTCCCGTCTGGATTTAGAATCTGTGTCTCGGATTCTGCAGCCGAAGGATGACAGCTTTGTTCTAGTCCTTAGACTATCCTGCCATCTGCTGGGCAATGACATTAGAGCAATACCAAAACATCCCTGATGGTATAGCTGGCATAGCTATACTGAAGTCAAGGACCTGGTCCATAGTGTGTAGACGTATCCTAAGAAGGCAACACTGTAGCTGGGAGGGACTCCCATCCCAGGTAGGATTTCACTCTTCGGGTGTATCTACGCTGTAGCTGGGAGGCGTGACGCCATGTATACACACTCGCTTTGATGGAGTTAGTGCACTAAACTTAGCAGCGTTGCCCTGGGTGCAATACCGTCCGGGCTCCTCGGTTCATACTCACGTGGCTTGCCCACCACTCCCCGCACTCCCCCATGACCACACTGGTCCATTTAGCGCGCTAGCTCGCCGGTGTTCATCTATTGCATGTACGTCTATTGAGCTGGGAATGACCCCTCCCAGCTGCAGTGTAGACACACCCAAAGAGTGAAGTCCTGGAGCTTCCCCTCCCCACTCCACCCGCTGGAAAGATTCCCTGTAAACAGAGGATCCGTGTACCCGGGATTGCAGCCTGCGATTCTCAGCACGCTAGGAGCTGGGACTGGGAGCAGGAGGAAGATGAAGGTCAGCCTTGGATTAGCCAAGTAATGACCTCTGCTGGCTGATCAAGGAGCAGCACTGACAGGTGCCCACCTGAGGCCTGACCAGCTGCTCTGCTGGCAAGAGGAAGGCCTAGCTACCTTAGGATGTAGTTACAGGAAAGAGGAGAGGGATAATTTTTTGTAAAGCCCCCCCACACACACACCCCACCCCACTTTCCATGCCTTTAGCCAGGCTGACGTCTCTGCAGGACCCTCACTCTCAGAGAAAACCCACCCTCGGTTCTCCACCCAGCTGCCAGCGACAGACCCCAGCCAGTGAGGGGAGGAGAAGCAGTCAGTCCCATCCCCACCCAGCCTTCTTCCTCCCCACCCTCACCTGCTCATCCGGGTTGTCGAACGGAATCACCAGCACCACGTCCCCAGCCTTCAGCGGCAGCTCGTCGCTGTCCGTGGCCACATAGTCATGCATGGCCTGAACCTACGAGAGACGAGGACTCGGATGAGCACCCGCCCAGCTCTCCAAAGGAACCTTGTGCAGAATTTTCAGATCTCTGCGATTCCCGTTTCTTTGAGCTAGTTTTATCCCAGCCATTTCAGACCAGATCCTCAAAGTAATGGAGGTGCCCAATCCCCATTGATTTCAAAGGGAGTTCGGCACTATGTCCCTTTGAGGATCTGGGCCTTTGTCCCGCCCATCTCTGTTTCTCTCACTTACAGGCAGTCGCTCTGCCTCCCCCAGAAATGAACTGCTCAGACCCAGCTGCTCTGGGGTAGACGGGTTTCTGCTTCTAGACCCAGGCTGAGTTCGCTGTTTAAGGCAAACGAGTGACTTGGGCCAAGGGAGTCACGGCATTGGAGTCCACAATAGCTGTTCTTACCTAGGGTGACCATAGGTCTCATTTGGGCCGGGACAGACCCTCTTTTAAGCCCTGTCCCAGACGTCCCGACTTTTTTGGCAAAAGAGGGCATTTGTCCTGTTTGTTCTTGCCGAGTGATCAAATTGGCAAGAGCACATGGGATAAATGGCCACTTTTGTCAGAAAAGTGGGGTGCTGTGGGGAGGAACGTGTGGGTGGGAGAGTGGTGATGCCAGCCCTGGGGGGGAGGGAGGGGGGAGGCTGGCTTGGAGAGTGGGAGAGGAAGGGTTTCAGTGCATGGGGGACCGGCAGGGTTCCAGCAACCAGTGACAGTCTTGAGTGGGGGTGGGGAGGAGGCGGCAGGGCAGGGTTCCAGTGACCCGGTCAGCAGGGCTCGAGTGACCAGCGACAGCCTCGTGTGGGGGGGCCTGCAGGGTTCAAGTGACCAGTGACAGCCTGACTGGAGGCCGGCAGGGTTCAAATGACCAGTGAGTAGTGACCACCTCAAGTTGGGGGCCAGCAGCGTTCAAGTGACCAGCAACAGCTTCGAGTGGGGGGCCGGCAGGGTTCGAGTGACCAGTGACAGTCTGGGGGGAGCGCCTTGGGCAAACAGCTGGGGCCAGCCCCGTGGGGGTGGGGAGGCCTTGGACTAACCCACGGGGTGTCCCATTTTCCCTTTGGGAAATATGGTCACCCTATTCTTACCTCCAAAGGGCACAGATCCCCTTTAAAGAGAGGCTGTGAGTTTCTGACACCCGCCTTAGCCTAGGGCACAGAAAATGCCTGCAGGTCAGAAGTCACCCCACAATTTGGGGCTGAACCAGATCCTAGCACCATCAAACGCGGGAGCGGCTGCGATCTGGGGCCTTATTTCACTGCTCACTCTTATCACGATCCCCAAACCCCCAGATCTGACTGACCCTAGAAATCTGGGGTGTTGGAAACGCAGCTCTGAACTTTCAGGCCTGACTGTGGTTTATCTGCCTGAGTTCTGCCTTTAACGGGGCCCTGTCACACATCTCCAGATGGCAACTGGCACCTGGTCAAGAGGACCAACTGGCGTAGCCAGAGCACCGATTCAACGTCTCTCCCACCTGCAGAGCTCAGTCAGGCTCAGCCTGCCGGGATTAGAGCTTTCCCCGTCCCCTACCCCTGGGACAGGGAGAGGCGGACATGACTCCAACCTGCCCCCTGCAGAACAAAAGCTCTGAGGGGCCAAAGAGGTTGCCCCCTGCACTGGCTGCAGTGAATCTGGCCCGGTGTCTAAGGGAACCCACATCATTGGTGGCTTTCCCATTCCACTGTCCCCGGCAGCCCCAGAGCCACTGGCGTCACAGCACTGGGTGTAACGCCTCCTGCACGTGGGTCGCAGGGACGGATCAGCCCCCACCCCGCACGCGCTTACCTTAAACAGGAAACCCGGGGGCATGTCGGCCCTTTCAGAGGGGGCGCTGCCCTCCTCGGTGCCGTTGACGGTGGCTGGGAACGTCTCCACGACAACAGCAGGCAGGGAACTCTGGGTGGGGTGGGGGGCAGGCGGGGAAGAGAAGGGGAGAAAGGGAACAAAGCCACACTGAGAAAGGAGCATCCGAACTGCTCCCCCGCTGCAGAGACCCACTAAATCCAGCCCCAGCCTGCCCCGGATCCCAAGCCCCGATTGCCAGTGGGGTTTCCAAGCATGCTCGGCCATGTCAGCTAATAGCCCTGACTGGAGCAAAAGGGAAAGCAGAGAAGGGGGCAGATACTATCGAGGGATCCGGGCTTGTAAGGAACTTAGGCTGGGCGATGAAGGTGGTTTGATTACCTTTTGGGGGACAATGTGGACATTTTTGTCTTCTCCGGGGAATTTCGTATCTGCGCTGCGATACTGAAAATTTAGGGAGCCCCATCACGCTCACAGCAGTGAAATACACGCGCAGCGGTGCCACGCTGCTGGGACATTTACGTTTCCTCACTCCTCGCAGTACCCCTCTGGAGTGGGCCAGTGGCCTAACGCCCCTCTTACAGACTGGGAAATGGAGGCAGTGAGGAGAAGCAACTTGCTCGAGGTCACAGCAAGAGTTAGAGGTCCGGGGATTCGGGCGGGATGGAGGTCAGTGGGTGTGAAGCAAAAGGTGGGCGGGGGACACCAGTCCCCCCCCCAAACAAGCTTATCACAACTCCTACTGGCTTGGCTTTGAGGCATGGGCGGGTTAGGGGGCTGAGGGAGAAGGAAGGTTCCTCATCTGCTCCCGAAGGCCTTGGCTCGAGCGCGCAAGACAAACCCAGTGCATGTCTGGCCTGTGAACAGGGACACAACGTGAGCATGCCAGTCACAAGGGCAGCTTCCACGCCTGATCATTCCACAGCCCTCTTTCCATCCCAGCTGCCCCCGCAAAACGAGAGTGGGGTGGGAGAGGACGGGACCCCACCTTCCCTACGTTCTTACAGGAGCAGATCCTGAGTCAGTTTCTGGTTTAGGTGCTTCAGCTCCAGCTGCGGCTTCTGTCCCAGATGCTTCGGCACTAGCAGGAGGTGCTTCATTCCCAGCTGGCTCGGCACTGGCAGGAGCGGTTTCTGCTGGCTGCAACACAAGAGGCATCCGGGGAGAGAGTTACACTCATTAGAGAGAGAGTCTGTGCATGGGAAAAAAGAGATCAATTTAAAGATTACACTCTCCAGGCAGAGATCACAGCTAGCCAGATCAAGGAGATGGACGCTGTCCACCGCTGCCATCTCCTGGCAATTAGGAAAAAGATTCTTGCTCCTATGTTTTCCTGCCTCTCCACAGTCTAGCTAGCCTGTAGTTCCCACTCCATCCAGCCTCAGGTAAAGCGCCAAGTGAAATTAATGGGAGTTTTACCCGAGTGCAGAATGAACTATTTGACTGCATGCGGCCACAGGAAAGGAGACAACCACATGAGGTACTCCCAGCTGACCTGACGCTCTCATTTGCTGGGCCAAATACTGTTCTCAGTTACTCCAGTAAAGGAGCTCCATTGCAGTCACTGCGGCTACCCCAATTCACCCAGGTGTAACCAAGAGCAAACTCTGATCCACTCTATATAGAACAGGTACAGATCTCTATGGAATTATAACGGAATCGTGGAAGTAAATGTGTGGTGTTGGCGAGAGGGCTTTGGCGTCTTTGACAACCAGCTGATGGTTCCAGGAAGGAGAATTACTGTGCTGGGATGACAGGTTTCAGAGTAGCAGCCGTGTTAGTCTGTATCCGCAAAAAGAACAGGAGTACTTGTGGCACCTTAGAGACTAACAAATTTATTAGAGCATAAGCTTTCGTGGACTATGCATCCGAAGAAGTGGGCTGTAGTCCACGAAAGCTTATGCTCTAATAAATTTGTTAGTCTCTAAGGTGCCAAAAGTACTCCTGTTCTTTGTGCTGGGATGGGCTCCCTCTAGCAAATACTGGGAAGAGCATCTCTGGACATCATCTGGCTAACCTGATAAGGAGAGCTTTAAACTAGGTCTTATGGGGGATGGTGACAAAAATCCAGCCAATGCGCATCTAGGCTCAAGTAATGAAGACAAGGGAAAGGGGCAAATTTCTGGAGAAGGGCCTAAAAAAAAGCAACAGGGCAGTCTGCAAAATATCTTCCAGGCCTGTACACAAATGCAGGGAGTTTGGGGAAGAAGCAGGATGAACTGAAGTCATGGTGTATGAAGAAAATGATGACTTAATTGGCATTACAGGAAGTCGGTGAGATAACTCCCATGATTGCAGTACCAGCATGAAGGGATATAGCTTGTTCCAGAGGGAGAGGTATGGGGGAGAAAAGAGGAGGCGTTGCACTGTATGTCAAGAATGTATACACTTGCTTCGAGGTCCACAGAGAAGTGAGTGACAGACCTACTGAGAGTCTCTGGGTGACGATAAAAAGGGAAAAAGGTCAGTAGTGTTGTTATGGTAGGGGTCTATTATAGACCACCAAATCAGGAAGAGAAGTGGATGAGTCATTCTATAAGCAATTAACAAGATTAGCTAACACCTGAGCTAGTATTAATGGGGGATTTTAACTTCCTTGATATCTGTTGGAAGACTAATGCAGCAAAGCATAGTATGTCCTGCAAGCTCTGTGTAGGGGACAACTTTCTGATTCAGAAAGTTGAAGAAACAACTTGGGGGTCGTCCATTTTGGATCTGGTTTTGACCAACGGGGATGAATTAGTTCTGAACGTGAAAGTGGTCGGGAACTTGGGAGGAAGTGATCACGATCGGATAGAATTCAAGATCCTAAGGAAAGGAGGACACGAGAACAGCAAAACAAGGACACAGGACTTCAGAAAAGTGGATCTCAAATGACTCAGAGAAATAGTAGGCAAGGTCCCATGGGAAGACCAAATTAGGAAGAAAAGGAGTCAAAGGGGGCTGGCGGTTCTCAGAAGATGTAATACTAGAAGCTCAACATCAAGCTATTCCGATACAGAGGAAGGATAAGAAGAACCACAGGAGGCCAAGGTGGCTGCACAGGGAGCTTTTAAGCTACCTAAAAACCCAAAGGGATACACACAGGAAATGGAAGGAGGGGCATGTCACCAAGGAACTATACATGGGAATAGCATGAGCGTCTAGGGACAAAATCCGGAAAGCCCAGGCAAAGAATGAGTTACAGCTGGCAAGAAACGTTAGAGACAACAAGACGGGTTCTTCAATATGTCAGACAAAAAAAGATCAGGGATGGTTTGGGTCGATTGCTCAATGGAGAAGGTGAGCTGGTAACAGAAGATGATAGGAAGGCAGAGCTGCTCAATGCCTACTTTGCTTCAGTCTTCAAACAAAAAAAAATACCATGTGACCAGATGACTAGCGAACTTACCACAGACAATAAAGGGGAAGGGATGCAGATCAGGATAAGTAAAAGAACACATCCGAGATCTTCTGACCAATCTGAATGAATTCAAATCAGCAGGGCCTGATGCTATTCACCCCAGGGTGCTGAAGGAATTAGCTGAAGAAATCTCAGAGCCACTGGCAATAATATTTACAAACTTATGGATGACGGGAGAGGTCCTGGGAGACTGGAGAAGGGCTAACATAGTGCCCATCTATAGACCAGTCAGCCTGGCTTCGATACCTGGGAAGCTACTAGAGCAATGTATAAAACATTTAATTGTAAATACCTGGAGGATGAAGAGGTAATCACTAGCTGCCAGTGTGGATTTACTAAGAACAAATCATGCCAAACCAGCCTGATCACCTTCTTTGACAGGGTAACTGGTTTGCGGATAGGGGGAATGTGGTGGACATAATAGACGTGGACTTCAGCAAGGCTTTTGACACAGTCCTACATGACATTCTGATAAATAAGCTGGAGAAATGTAGGCTTGTTGGACGTACCATTAAGTGGACACACAATTTGTTAAACAACCACAAACAAAGAGTAACTATTAACGGAATGATGACGGATTGGCAGGTCTCAAGTGGGTTTCCACAGGGATCTGTCCTGGGTCTAGTGTTGGTTAACATAGTTATTAATGACCTGGATGTAGGAATAGAGAGCATACTGATCATATTTGCAGATGACACAAAGCAACGGGGTGTTGCAAACGCTTTGGAGGATAGAGCTAAAATTCAAAGGGGTCTTGATAAATTGGAGAACTGGGCTATAGACAACACAATGAAATTCAACAACGACAAATGTGAGGTGCCACACTTAGGGAAGAAAAACCAAATGCACAAATATAGAATGGGGGATAACTGGCTTGGCAGCAGCACTGCTGAGAAGGATCTGGGAGTTGTGGTGGATCACAACCTTGACATGAGTCGGCAATGCGATGCTGTTGCAAAAAAAGCAAGCGCAATATTGGGTTGCATTAACAGAGGCCTGGCATGCAAGTCACGGGAGGTGATAGAACCACTCTACTCTGCGCTGGTTAGGCCGCAGCTGGAGAACTGTGTCCAGTTTTGGTCACCAAGGTATAGAAAGGATGTGGAGAAACTGGAAAGGATCCAGAGGTGAGCGACAAAGATGATCACAGGGATGGAATGCAAGCCATAGGAGCAAAGGCTGAAGGAACTGGGTATGTTTAGTTTGGAAAAAAGAGGAGATTAAGGGGGGACATGATAGCGGTCTTCAAATACTTGAAAGGCTGCCATAATAAAGATGGAGAAAAGCTGTTCTCTCTTGCCACAGAAGACAGGACAAGAGGCAATGGGATCAAACTACAGCACAGCAGATGTAGATTAAATCTCAGGAAAAAACTTCCTAACGGTAAGAACAGTAGGACAATGGAACAGACTGGCTACGGAAGTCATGGAAGCTTCTTCACTGGAGGTTTTCAAAAGGAGGCTGGACAGCCGTCTGCCTTGGATAGATTAGACACACCAAATACTGCATCCTGGCTGAGGGTTAGAGTAGATGACCCTTGTGGTCCCTTCTAACCTTATGGTTCTAGGATTCTAGGGCTTGGATTGAGGACTATGAGCCAGATGCTCAGCTGGTGTAAATCAATGTCACCACATCGACTTCCATGGAGCCATGTTGATTTCCACAGGCCGAGGATTTGGCCCATCCAGGACAAGATGCAGAAACGGGAATCCCGTTAATCTGCCAGACTGAGTAAGAATGAAAAAAATTGTCAGTGATATTACCCGGATTCCTATGTGATTTTCAGCCCGTCCAATAAATAGGGGTCATCTGCAAATACTTGGCTTGGTTTTAATTCTTATAGGAAGTTTCCTAAAGGCAAAATCCCCTAACAGGCAATTTCTAGGGACCAATATTACTGGGAATATTTAATTTTTGTGTAACCCTGAAATGGGGGGGGGGGGTCAGATACAGAATTGGCTTAACTATCCTTAGATTTAGACAGTTTTTCCTAATATCTACCCTAAATCTCCCTTGCTCCAGCTTAAATACGGGGACAGGTTACCTAAGGAGGTTGTGGAATCCCAGTCATTGGAGATTTTTAAGAACAGGTTGGACAAACATCTGTCAGGGATGGTCTAGGTATACTTGGTCCTGCCTCCTTACCAGAGGGGGGAAAGGAGGGAGGTGGGGAGGATGGATGGACTAGATGACCTCTTGAAGGTCTTTCTAGCACTACATTTCTACGCCTCTGATCTAGAATGCTTCACTGAATTCTCCACCCCACACGCACACTGCATAGGGGAAGATCAAATGCTTCATAGCATCAAATGTATCTTCATGACACACTCAGTCACGCACACAATACCTGGGCCGAAAACGACCAGCCCATCTCCCTGGAAACTGGAGGGCCCAATCCTGCAACACTTACTCAGACAGATAGTCCCAGTGGGCCTGATCCTCCTCTCCCTTATAACAATTTACCCCAGATGAGGATTTGATCCCACTGGCGTTGATGTGAGAAGAAACAGATCCATGTGATCATTCTAGCACAAACATGACTTCCGATGTCTTGCAAGGTTATGGATTTGGGTTTTGTTAGCAATATTCTTGTTATAAGGCTCTGCGCTTCCTGGAGGGGGTGGAGGGACAAAGCTCCAATATGCAATATGCCTAGAGAGAAATATTCACCGACTTCTCCCTGCCTAACCACTGCCTCTCAGGTGTGAATGTTCAGAGAGATTTGGGGGCTGTGAGTTTGTACGAAGTATATGCCATTTTGAAACACAACAAGAACGCATGCCCTAAATTGCCTAAAATCTACAGCTGGGTCCAGCTAATCTAGAAACCTCCAGACCTGCATTTTCAGACTATCCCTAAAGAACAGCTACCAGCAAGCAACTGCCAGGCAGCTAAGCCACACAATCCATGCCACCAGAGGGGGTCACAAGAACCTAGTGAGCCAACGAGACATGATCCCCAGTGCGCAGCAGTGATTTTCTTAAGGGTCAGACACAGTCATAAAAGAAACTGCCCTGGATTTTAAAGGACTGTTGAATTCCACAAGAGAGGAACGTGCAAAAAAGGGTCCTCAGCGCTAGGACCAAAATGCTTCCCAGGAAAACTGCAGTGACTAGTTTAAATATCTTTAGTAGATATTTACTATCGGTTATACGCAGCTCTACAACAGAAAATATCTCCTATGTGTCCATCTGTGTATACATACGCATGTTACAATATATACGCACAAATATATTTATATACACACACAGTATAGGTATATGAATATATAATAAAGTACATACATTATTATATTTTCTATGTAGATTTACTAAATACACTAATGCACATGAGGGTAATTATCTACTTACACGCACTCTACATATAGAAGTTTATTACGCGTACTATAGAATGCAGGGGTTTTCCAAAGCACGTTATAGAACTACTCCAGAATTCTGAATGGAGTAAATTCTCTTAGGCACAGATTCTGCAATGAGCTCTGTGTAGACAGAACCCTGCAGCCATTCGAAGTCCCACTGAAGTCAATGGGGCTTCAGGCAGAGGGGCCCACCCACGTGGGGCTCTTTGTGAGATCAGAACCTTGGCAAAAGTTGTGCTTGTGTAGATACCTCCCAGAGGGTATCAGTCTGATGAGGCAGGTTACTGCTCCGGGAATGCCCATCCTATTGGAAAGCTCTCGGTGCAGGAAGTCGCTGGGAGGTAAGGTCCACTGTGTTATACGAACATTTGGGATTTATTCCTGTAACGGTGGGGAAGGCCTAGAATTTACAGCACTGAACTTTGCTGTGCATTCAAATGGGACCTGAATTCCTCCCGTTCTAATCTGCGCCAGTCTGTCAGGACAGCCACTTCTGACTGGATTGTCATTCTCGTTTCCCCTTCCATAGAGCTGAGGACACTGATAGTTCACAATCTCCTCAAAGCATTGTCCAGTCATTAAGGGACAGGCTGGGCCCTGCTGTCCCACAGTGGTGCACTGTGGGGCTGTGTCCTCTCCTGCATCTCTGCGCATTATTCCTATTTTAGAGATGGTGAGACTGACATGCAGACAGGCTAAACGATCAGTTGAAGATCACAGAGCGAGTCGCTAGCAGAGCCCGGCTGAGAACTCAGGACCCCCAGCTGCTCCTCTTGAACTTGGAGCACTAGACAAAGCAGCCCCTAATTTAATGTAGGTCCCTCCAAAATGGCAGGTCCATGCATGAATCCTTCTACAGCGCCTACTGTCACCTCCCATTCCCATTTGACCCCAACTGGCTACAGCTTAAAGGGGGAGCAGACCTAGTGCCTCAACCTCCCCAAATGTTATCTCCCAAAGTGGGGGAGCACTTGTTCCTTGCAAAGTAAGGGTAGCAAGGCCATAACAAGAGAGTGGTTGCCCTGAACAGAGTTTAAGCATGGGGTGCTGTCATTAGAATCTGTTACAGCTAGCATAACACATGTATTCAGACTGTAAGCTCACTGGGGCAGGGATTGTCTTGTTCTGCGTTTGTGCAGCACCTAGCGTCATGGGGACCTGGACCGTGACTAGGGCTCCTAGGTGCTACCACAATAATAACCAGAACCCAGACCTCCTGCTCTCCATGTCCTAGAACACAGCTGCCAGCCTGCAGATCTTAGAACCACTCCCACCCGCCCTCCATACTCATGTGAGCACTACATTCCGGATAGACTTGGGCTTGGATTCCACTTACTTGGGTTGGCTGGGTCTCTGTGGACTGGCTGGGCCAGTCCACAGCAAATGTGCTATCACTAGGGTTGTCAGCAAGACACGGATCCACGGACTGCATGCTGCTCGAGGAAGTCTTTTCAGGCTGGCGGTTGGGATTGGGGGACAGAGAGAAGAGGAGGAAGATGGCAGTGGATAAAAAGGAGAAGTGCATGGTAAATAAGGGGGAACAGCAGAAAATGAGACATTCACAGAGGTACAGATCGGCCGGACAGCTATTTGCAATTCAGATGAACTACAAACAAACACTTGAACATATTATGGAAACAGAGCTGCAACTTCATCAGCAAATCTCATGATCTTTCCATTGCTTGCTGTGTATTCTCAATAACAATGGTGCAGATCCGGAGTAACTCCGGTGGTCCTGGACAATGACAACAGAGCAACTCTGGATTTACCCCAGTATAACTGGGAACAGAATCCAGCCCACAGAACACACCCACACACACCCATATATATGGCCAGCTTATTAATTGTTCCCTTGTGTCTCCTAACCCGAGCGACTGTACTACAGCGATGTGTGTGACTCACTGTCCCTTCAAAGGAAGCAAGGTTTCAATTTACAGGACGGCCAAGAAAACTCGGTGTGAGCAATGCGCTTTAGCCCAGCAAGGCGGTATGCACGGGATCGTTTATTATGGCTATTATGGAGAAGGAAGCTGAATGGCTTTTCATCATTTGTTTACAGCAGCGGCTGCTTAGGAAGATGAATCACTTTAATTAAAAGAAACTCAACATGGTGTTGTGGAGGAGAAAGTGCCTGGTGATTGGAGACTTCGTGAGGATCAACACAGCTAGCAGGGAATCTATGACGCCACTCCCAAGCAACCACCAATATTGCTCAGAAGGCCAAGCATACCCAGCGATGGTTTGGTTGAACAGACTAGCCCCGTGCAGTTTGATGCAGTCGGGGCGTTGGCCTTTGGGAGAGATAGCGGATAGCTGAATAGATAAGAAAGCAATTTGGGGGAGGGGGGGTTACACTGTAGTAAATGTGAAAAGCAAGGTTAGCCCAGATAAGCAAAGAAAACAGGTTCTCTCACTGGGATCGATAGGTAAGGAGGGTGTCTATTATAATGAACCTTCTCCCAAGAACATATTCTAGGGTTTCCTTAATTGGGAAGTGTGAATTCAGCGCCCGCGGACTTCCAGGAAGGACTAAAGACTGGTAACGGGCGTGTTTTTCCCTTTCCTCAATTTTGCCAATGCACCTCACGCCTAACCCCCTGCCCCTGCTCCCACCCTGCTATTCCAATCCTGAGGCCTTTCACAGCTCTGGGAATGCGACCACCTCCTGCTAGTCCAGCACCAGGCCTTTCTGGAGCAGAAACTGCCAGTTCTGCAAACTTAGTGGCTCTGGAACGAACAAGAACCAACGCAGTGAAGACTAACTGGACACAAGATTTGAACTCTGTGCCAAGAGGCTTGTGCCCCCAACCTTCCTGCACTAGCTAGCCTCTCCCCCACCATCCGGCCTTGCTCACTAGAACTTCAGGGGGAAAATGAGGCCCTGTTTGTGCTTCGCGTAAACTGGATAGCTGCAAAGGAGGGTGGGTGTGGGACATGAGCACAGCACAGCAAACTGGCGTTAAAACGAACAGTAAGCAACATCAACCTCTTCAGCAGAGGCTCAGAGAGCCTGCCAGGAAGGGACAGACCTTCTACATTGTTATCACTACTGATTTTACCACTTAATGAATCCATCGAATTTCAAAACACTCAGTAAAGCACAAGGCAGGGATCCCCCCGTAACAAGGTCAGGCCTCAGATCTGAGCCCCAGCTGTGTCCATAGGGTCTCTCACCCCTCCACTCATGGGCAAGTTTACACCCTGTATTTTCCTCACATCCCTCCCTTCGACTGGCAAGTCCTCCTGAGTGGAGGGAAACAGAATCCTCCGAGAAAGCACACACACCTTCGCCAGATCTCACCGCAAGAGCAACGCATCCAGCATGTTCTTTCCCCAGCACGACTGGGTCAAACCCATTCTCTGCTGCTCTTATGCCTCGGGTCTCCTAGACACCACTCAAGTTAACAGCCTGGCCAAGTAACTCTCCTGACGCACTTGGATTTATTCATGAGTCAAGCTGGGATGTACACAGCATTCCCACAGTGCAAGCACCACCATTTTTCTTAACTCCAAGCCCAATCAGCTTCCAGTCTTAAACCTACAAGATCCCGTAAGTGTTTTGCTAATAACAGCAGGAGTAACGGAAAAATAATTACCTTGGGCCGACAGACATTACTTACCACCAGCCACCCTACTGGTCTAATTTAACATACACTCTTTATCCCATCAGTTCCTTCCTAATGTTTCCTGCCTACTCCATTCATGGCCTTACAATGCCATGGATATTTTGAATAGCTGAGCTATCACCACCATGTAGATGCTTCCCACCGCAGCTCTGACTTAAACACAAACACATGGAATGCTATACAGGTTGCTCCTGTTTAATTAGATTCACTCCCACTTATTATTTGAATTCAATGGGCTTGTAACAGGGACTGACAGCAACCAACATCCATTTGGCCAAGTGTGTCTTTGTTTGGACAGGTGAAAAGAAACCCATGGCGAGCAATGGATTTCTCAGCCAGCTAATTTGCGGAAACTGTGTATAATGAGCGGGGGATGGAATCAAGTTGGCTTTCAGCAAAAGGCATTTGGATGTCACCTGCCTACGTCTCTATTTTAGGGACTTTCAGGATAGCAGCCCAGGGACAGTGCAGTCATGTAGGGTCACAGAGAGATGGGGAGGTGCTTTTGCTTTCCCCGGGTTTGGAGGCTTTGCTTACTGAATGGGTTTTCTGATTTGTTTTATCGATCAGCATCTTCACACACGCTCCGGCGCGCGTCCACCAGACTGCTCTCTGGAGCAGCAGGTCTCGTGACAACCCCCTCAAATGCGACGGCAAGGTTCTACCAAGCTGGTTACTTGCCAGAGGATTCAACACGGCAGCAGAAAAACCAGGCACCTGCCTTAAGGGGAAAGTTAGGGAAGCCAGGTTGGTTCAACCTGGTGTACCTGGCTCTACGCTCCCCTCTCTCACGGTACGTCTACACAGCGCACTCCTTACAGCGGTGTGTAGAGTACAGACCCTGCACACCCCCCAGTATGGGGGTTAACAAAGGTGTCGACAGTGAAGTACTGCTTAGGTGAGTAAACCCACATCTGAACCTTTGAGGTATAAACCCCGCACGGCTCTCTACATGCCCAAGCAGTACCTCCTCTGTCTACACAGCTTCTTTCTAGCAGTGTCCCACTGCCACACGGAAAGGCTCCGGCAGCGGGGAGCTGATGGAGCTTTTCCCCGCTACCTCCCCCCGCCAGAGCCTTTCACTGCTGGGTGTAGCTACATGCTGCAGCCAGTGGTGTGTAGTGTAGACACAGCCTCAGACATCCCCCCGCTCTCAATGTAGCCGAGTGGGCTGGGGCAAGAAAGGGCGTGGCCCGGATGCCTTATGTTCCAGCGATCCCTGGCTGGTACAATTCTCCCCAGGCAACCGTTTCTGTCAGCATCGTTCTGAGGTTGCTCTCAGTTACGGTGGGGTCAAGCCAGCTCCCAGGATAAGGGGAGCAGAAAGGTGGCTTAAAACAACTTTCACTCCCGCTCAGCTAGACTTGAGGATCTGATTCCAGGTGCTTGTTCCAATGACAGGAACCCAGATCTCTTGACTCTGAAATCTCATAGGGTCTCATGAGATAGCGGGTACACTGCAGAGACTGGGAACTCTCTGATGCAAGGGACTCTGCTCGTTGTTACTTGTGTATACAGCACCTGGCACAATGGGGTTCTGGTCCCTGATTGGGGTTCCCAGGTGTTACTGTGACACTAATAACTTCCTACTCCAGCCAGGCCAGGAATAATGACTTTTTCAGAGGGTTTCAGCCCTTCCTGCTTCCAACAGGAAGCCGAAAACCAAAGGTAGCAACAACGAAAAAAAACATTGTTTTATTTCAAAGCTAAAGCTTTTCCAAACTCAAAGCAGATTAGGAGTTTGGGGGGAGGGGTCACAGTTTGGGCCAATCCTCACTTTATTCAAACTGCTTCTCCCCAGTTACGCTCTGTTCAATAGCAAGAACACAGGTGGGCCAATATATCTCCTTGTGTATAAACAAAGGAGAAGCGGGGTTTCCAACTCCACCTGAGCCTAGTGATTGGAGACCCCTCCACCACCACTGTCGGAGAGGACACCAAAGGGAAAGAATATACATCGTTTTTTCACTCTGCTACCCAAAGATAGCCAAGAAACCACAGCTCCGGGGAATAACAAGCACTCGTTCATCTGGGGAAGGAACACTCAGCGGTCTCATGCCAGACCATGATGGGCACATGAGAGCAAACACTTCTCAAAGGGACCGGCTGCACTGCCACGCAGTAGGCAGACATCCGCAACCAGGGTTGTCCACTTTTAAGGCTTGAAGTCTTTCCCTGTGAAGACACAGACTTTTTTTTTTTTTAAACAAAGCCAGACAGATAATGCACAAAGAGGGGAAGCAAAGATCAGCATCAACAGCCAGTAAAAAAACATCAGGGAAGCATCCTTCTCAACATGCCCAGGGCATGCATAGTGGAAACAGCTCAATAGCCACATAGGAACCTTGGGCCAGATTGTCCCCTGGTATCAATCAGCTTCCTTCCTTTGATTTTATACCAGCAGAGGGGCTGGCCCTTTAACACAAAGGAAGACATTCATTTCTTGAGCAGAAACAAAGAGGTTGCGTTTCTCGATCCGGCATTTCTGCTAAGAGTGATCGACCACGAGCAGCAAAGCCCGGCAGATATCCCAAATTTGCATACAGAAGGGAGGTAAATTTAGGGGCAGTTGAGAGGCATGCAGGTTGCACAATGAAAGGGAGAGAGGACAGAGAGGCTTGGAGATCTGGAGAGGAAAGGAACAAATATGACTGTGCGGCAGTGGTAGGGTTAGCTTCAGGCGATGCAAAACACCAAGGGAAAGAGAGGAGAGTTAACGGCACAGGCGACAGTGCATTCTGCTAGGAGTGCTAGGTGCAGTGCCAGAACGCAGGGCCGCCTTTTTAGGCCGATCCACAGACCAGAAGGTGAAAGCAGGTTCGAGGCACAGGGAGCAATTCTAGCATGGCAGGGAGGGAGAAGGAGGAAGAAGACGGTGCCAACACATGCCAAGGTAGACAGTAAGAGTTTACCAAAACGGAAGCTGTATAAAATTCTTACCTCCCATAAATCCCAAGGTAAAGACTAAGCGTGTCAAAGAGCAACAAGAACAAAAACAGGTTTATACTGGATTATTTCCGCCAACGGAAGCAATACAAATATCGTTCGGAGCGAGGCAGACGTACACATTCCACTGCACTCGCCTCTACATTTTGACATTTTTCTTAACAATTGCAAAATGATTGAGACCTGCCTGCGTCGCACGTTGGATTTGAAGCACGGCATTAGACTAAGCACAGCCTCACCTTTGGTGCTAGTACATCAGCACTGCAAGCGAAGGTGCAACGTCAGCGGGCGTGGATACACCCGTGCTACCTTTATTCTAGCCCGCATGGGTAACAATAGCAGTGAAGATGCAGTTGCACAGACCCCAGCTTTGGGTTAGCAATCTGAGTACATACCCAGAGCCCCCAGCGGGCTTGTACTGGGGCGGCTAGACCATGCCAAAATCCACACAGTCCTCGGTTCACTGTTACCCAGGCAAGCTCTATTAAAGCTAGTGCGGATACGCCTACCTGCCATACAGTTCTGTACGCATTTGCAAACTTTTTTTTCTCGTGACCGAGTTGAAGAAAATTGTTGATGCCCGCAATCAAACGGAGCTGGGGGTGAGGGGTTTGGGGTGTGGGACGGGCTCAGGGCTGGGGGGGTGCAGGCTCTGGGCTGGGACCGGGGATGAGGAATTTGTGGTGCAGGAAGGGGATCCGGGTTGGGTGGGGGGCTCTGGGCTGGGGCAGGCGATTGTGGTGTGGGGTTGGGGCTCAGGCTTACCTTGGGCAGCTCCCGGTCAGCGGCACGGCAGGGATGCTAAGGCAGGTTTCCTGCCTGTCCTGGCACCGCGGCTCACACCCCGGAAGCAGCCAGCAGCAGGTCCGGCTCCTAGATGGAGGCACGCAAGCAGCTCCGCACAGCTCTTGCCCGCAGGCAACGCCCCCCGCTCCCAATAGCCAAGAACCGGCCAATGGGAGTGCAGAGAAGTGCTCAGGGTGGGGGCAGTGCGCGAAGCCCTGTAGTCCCCCCGCCTAAGAGCCAGACCTACTGCTGGCCATTTCCGGGGTGCAGCGCGGTGTCAGAATAGGTAGGGACTAGCCTGCCTTAGCCAGGCAGCATCACCAACGGGACTTTTAACAAACTGGTCGGAGGTGCTGACTGGATCCACCACGCCCCAGTGCCTTACATTCCGTGACCCAGTCCTGGGTCCCCATCCATAGTTTGAAAACCACTGCTCTAAGTCCCACATCCCTCAAACATCAATGGCCGATGGTACTACTGGTCATCATCTCGCCACTGGGAAAATCCAAGGGCTAGTGGCATACGGTTTTCTCCATTTAAAACCTTTGGAAGCATTGGGCTGGTCATGCTCATTTCCACGACTGCAGTGATGTGGGGGGGGGGGGAATGGTTTTCAGAACTCTGCTTGGTGTTCGGCCCCCCACCGATGCCAAGGATCAACTCCCTGCAACGTCGGTAGCTGCAAAGATAGGCCAGCGCGGAGCGCTTTGGAAAATCCCTCCCATAATCCGGACATTGACGGCTTGTCTGTAAGTCCAAAGTTTTGTCCTATCTAATGGAACCGCAGATTGTTCACACTTTGGTTCTTAAAAATCGCTCTGCTCCCACCACTAACCAAACAGAGTCATTTGCTGGGAGGAGCCCAGCACTAAGGGTGGATTTCCCAGCAATACAATCAGGGCAACACTAAATCCATGTGGGACATGGTCCATGCTAACCTTGTGATGCACATTGACTGAGTTTCCTAGGCCAAATCCCGCAAACATCCCCATTCTCTGTGGAGATGAGATTGCTGCATGTGCAAAGCCAGGCGTACGCTCACCTGACTCATGCACACGAGCGTCCGAGAGAGCTCACGGATGTGCGGGGGCATGTGCACACCCCTTGAGAGCTCAGTCAATATGGAAATATGCACTGAAGGCATAGGCTGACTCCGCAGTCGGTAACGGTTCACGTACTCGTGGAAGAGGGAATGGGGAATAGTAACAAACCTGAGTGGCAGGTGTGGGTGTCTTCCCCACAGGGCTGGCATCTGGTTTAATGGGATCAAAATCCAGATCCAACAGGCTGGCTCCCTCCTGGAAGGGCCCAGGGGCATCAAACTTGGCAGCAGTAAGGAAGAAAAGCAGTGTGAGCATTAGACAGATATCGGAGATAGACGGTATATGGCACTTGATATCCAGGGCTCAGGGTGCAGATGCAGAAGGCACACGGTGGGCATGATAACCACGGATGCCTCCATGCCTGTGCCCCAGATTGCATGATGCCTGTGAGCACGTACAGCGCACCAAGGAACGCATGCAAACCAAGAACTCAAACCTTGTCCGTTTTCCTACTTGTCTGAATGGCTCGGACAGGACAGGGTGGTCTTATATGGCCGAATTGCCATTGCACCAGTCAGCTTGGAAAGGTTTCTCATCTATTCCCAACTGTCCTTTGCAGCTTTTCTGCATCACCATCGGCTACATGGTGCTCACAGCTCAGGATTAATTTCCCATCCTCCTCAGGAGCCGCCACCATCTGCTGTGCGGCCAACCGGCATTCAGCTCACCCGTCGTATCTACACCAGTTGCTCAGGACCTGGAGCTCGGGAGGGAAAGGCACATGATCCTGGAAGGTACCTCCAATGGAGACCCAAGCCTAATCCCTAAAGTTTGCTGATCTGTTACCCCTCTTCAGACTCCAAACACCATCCACAGTCACATGAATCCTAGGTGAGAGTTCACATCTACCCCATGGTTCTTGACAGCCACCAAATTCCACACCTGTCACTGCAAGCTCCGGTGCTGCCACACTGGGGATCCACTCCTCAGACACACACCAGGACTAATGTGCTTTGTATTTTCCAAGACACACCCAGATTCAAGGGATGTCACCGCTGCCTTCTGAGCCAGCAGAGTGAGTTCCGTTCTCTCTACTACACAAGCAGGTGGCACTATCAGGGCATTCATGAACTGCCTTTAATGCAGCCAACGTGGCAACCGTCACATAAGGGGAACTGGTCATTAACATTCAGTCCTGAGCTAATGCCATTCATTTTTAGTTTCCTGCAGGGCCATTATGAGATGCCCCCTTTCTGTCTAGCTCTTCCTTTGAGAAGAAACAATTCTGCTCTATGAGCTTCGTGCTTTCCATGGATTTCCCCAAGCTCGCTGGCCCTATAATTTCTACTATATTTCCAGTTCCACCCAAGGTTGTTTTCTGTTGTTCCGCCCCAACTCCAGCAAAGTCCGTCAGTGAAAATGCTCCTAGTACTTACTAAACACATCAGATTACCCAGCGACAAGCTTCAGTATCAAGTTAGGACATGAATTCATTGGTCCACCCAGGCCAAAGAGGACCACAAAGTTTAGCATTTTGCAGCAAAACCGCTACAGTGAATAGAAAGTGCGATACAGGAGATCCACACCCTTGTTACTTTCCACCTCAATGCACTTTACTCCCACTTCCACTTCTCTTTATAGCTCTCCCCTTCTTATGGGCTTGTGGTCCACCGATTAGCACTCACAGGAAGGAGTGTGGCCAGCAGCCGTCCAGGTCCCCAACCCAAAGTGTTAAACACTAACCAGCACCCAGCCTCTATATCCCACTGGATAATTCTATAATAGTTCCTAGATAATTCTCCAGTAGAGCAAGGTCTTCACAGAGGTTCCACTTCCCACGCTTTACTTGGTGCTCAGAGATCAACGGCTCTGGCTACGCTGGAATCTTACCTGCTGTTCAAGAGTTATATGCACCATGGATTAGGGCTTCCTGCCCTTTGCCTAAGTCACCCCCAATACCTATCTTATCAGGGCCCCGATTGCACATTGAAATGGCCCTGGGGAATACACTGAACATTAACGGACACTGGGTGCCCCAGTGGTGTCTGTTCTAGAAACAAGAGTCCCTTCTCAGAGATCACGTCCTTTAGGATGACACAGCGGGTCCCATCCTGGGTCGTGCGCACTGAACCGCCGTGTGCAGGAATCCCTGGATAAACGCAGGAGTTCACACATGATATGAACAATGTAACAGACACAGCGATCGGTTACACGGACATGCTACAAGCTACCCAGGCATGCAGAGGGAGAAAGAATTGCTCAGTGGCCCGTGGCTTTCTCCTGTGATGTAAATATACATAGAACGCTCGTTAGAGTGTCCAGATATGAATGTAACTGGAGCCGGAGGAGAGTTCTGTATTGAGGACAGCACGGAGATGCTGCAGCTGTTGACCTCCAAAGCTCTGCATGATTACACGCTTGCTTTTGTGCGTGCTCTCGTCTCCTCCCTCCTCCCTGGTGTGGGCTCCGACCACAAAATATGGATCTGGGTATCGGGCCCTTTGCCTTGGGGTGAGTTAGGAGCCCATGAATTTAGGATGCCCAGAGGTCTGGGCCCATCTCTCTGCCTGCAAACCTTTAATACTTAAAGTTAAAGTTAAACAAAGACTAATGGACCCTGCATAATATTTGTAAAATGTACCAGAATTGGGGGAAAGGTCCAGTGCTGTATCCTGTCATGCCCTGGTCACTGCTGCCTTTCACCCCAAGCAGAGATAATGGGGGAAATCCTGTCCCTACTAAAGTCAATGGCAAAACTCCCATTGATTTTAATGGGGCCAGGATTTCACTCCAATGCACAGATCCACAAAGCAATCTCTAATGGCTTCTAGACAGTCTCCTTCCCAGGCAGGACAATGGACTTTATTAGAACCTTCTCATGTCCTGCTGGCAGTTTGCTTTGAAAGCTAGAAAACTTAGTATTTTCTTTAAGATCCCAGCCATTCACTAGGGTTTCCAGCTTACAGAAGCCCCCACAGAAATTGACATTCCGATAATTAATCAATCAAGGGGCTGAGTACACTGACGAAGGCCAGTAGGTTCAGAGGGAAAGCAGACCCCATATTGCCTGCATTGACCCCATGGTGCTTGGTCTGGTGGAGAGGACAGGGGGTCATGCTACATGAAGAGCACTGCAAGAGCAACAAACCGCAGGAAGTGCCAAAAAATAATCACCCAACCCCAACTATTCTGGGCCAGATTCTGAGCTCAGTCGCATGGGTGCAAATCCAATGAACTGAATGGAGTCACTCCAGATTTACCTTGGAGTAACCCAGTTCGGAATCTGGCCCTTTGTTTGGGGACAATTTAGCCCAGAGACTTTAATAGTCTGCTTCCCTACCTTGGTTTAATAGTATGTTGGACATCGGTGTCAATACAGGAACTTACGTTGAAGGACACGCCTGCACCTATTTCTTATTTCCCACCTCCCCCGAAAGGGGATGCCTCTGTCTGTGATGGCGTGAGCATGGCACAGCCAAGTTTTCACACAAAATGTCCTCACTAAAAACAAAGGCAAGTGTCCATCAGGCAGCTGTCAGCTAAATGTTGCCTAAAGAATATAGTAGTAGTGTCAGGGCTGGGAGCCTAAAATGCTTTGAGATAAGGTTGCCAACCCTCCCGGATTGGCCTGGAGTCTCCAGGAATTAAAGATCAATCTTTCATGAAAGATTATGTCATCTGATGAAATCTCCAGGAATATGTCCAACCAAAATCGGCAACCCTACTTTGAGAGCTTTAGCAAAGGAGGAAAGATTTTTTTTTGAATGGTGGGATTTTGTTCGTTGGGGGTCCTTTGGTCAGAATGAGCACGGACCCCCTTTAATGGTAACCCACCCCTGCCTGTTTGATGCTGAGTACTCGGACACTATTGCTGTCCGCATCATCCCCGCACTCTAGGAGTTCAACCAGCCCCCACGGTATCTGAATGTAACTTGAGGCCTAGCTTTCTTTTCTCCCAACCCTGGGTGCCTTGTTTCTCCACAGTCGGGTGGAAGCTGGAAAGCCACAGGCCACTGAATTTGGGTTACAGAAGGAAAAGCGAGGAGGACAGTTACAGAGCAGCATTGTTAGAGGTGTCACCTGGGTCTTTAAGGGATGAATTAAAAAAATTGAACATAAGACAGCGCGAGTCTCATAATTAAGCCAGAAAACTGGTCAGGCTCTCATCGGCACAGGGAGTAGTACCCAGGGATGTAATACCGAATAGCCCGCCCACTTCCCCAGCCCCCTTCTCCAGCTGCAAACCACATTAAAGAAGAGAGGGAGAAGAGGAATCTTTTCCCTTTGAAATTGCGTTTGATCTTCAGGATTTTCACTGCAGAGACCGAGGGCTGATTAAGAGCCACCAGCCTCACGCCAGCCAGATGCCCAGCGCCACTCAAACAGAGAGAATGCTGTTACAGAGAGCTGATTGCGGCAAAAGGTGCTGGCTGAGGTCTCTGGAAACTGAAGTCCTTGATCCACAGCCCTGCCCTGTAGGTGGTTTCTTGCCCACTCCACTGGGTTCCTGAGACACTCCCGTTCCATACGGAGAAGTGGCATTTCAAAGCCGCAGGAGCCTGATTTTCAGAAGCGCTGAGCGCCCATATCAACCTTCAGTTGGACCTGTTCTAGCCTCTGATTAGCAGGCCCCGGGAGCGTACAGAGCAGAGCCATGAGTGCCTCACCCAGGCCTGGTGGGAACCATGCATAGGCCCGGACGCTCTTCGCCTGCTCAGTGGACACAAGTGCAGTGATAGCTTTGTGACCCCTTCACCAGGTGCCCCACAGAGTCCTCCCTCTTCATTCTACACAGGCCACGACAACAGCCGTAACACAGCCCTGGCTTCCGGGCCGCACCGATCACGGCTGGCTTCAAACTGACCAGCTGCTCAGGGGCGACGGGTGCGGTATCCCATTGGCAATCTCAGCCCGGCTACGCGGTGACAGTTGGCCCCTCTGGCCCTACCTCCTGACCAGGTTTCGTGGCGTGACACCTCTAAGCAGGGGACAGTGCCAGGGGCAGGGAGCAGACAGAGATAAGGCAGGGCAGAGCGGCTAACCTGCGAGGGGGTGGTCACGCTTATCTCGGGGACAAAATTGTCATCAAACAGACTGATGATGTTCTCGTGCTTGATCTCCTTGGAGGGGGTGTGCTTTGGAGGTGGCGGCACCGGAGGGCCTTTCCGCAACTGCATGCAAGCGAGCGAGCACACGGCGACACCCAAAAAAACCAGAGACAGGAACCAGGTTAGCAAACTAGAACCACAGACACAAGGAGGGGTCAAATAAATAGACATGGGAACGGGGGGAGGGGAACAACCACACGCCTCCAGAGAAGGTTTGGCATCATTAGTTACACTTCAGCAGCGGGCGGGTCTCCCTCTGTGGAGGAGAAGCGTAACACAATTAATATGCATCACTCGGACATGCATACGTAATTAGAGCATGTGCAACCTTCCAGAGAACCACCAGGGGTGACAGACAGGTTACTCGGCACACGTTTCAGCAGAGAAGTCCAGTGCGCTGGCCACCACTCCCGATACCTACCTGTGCGGTGTGAGCCTAGGGGAGTTAGAAGCCAAAGCAGATTGGCTTTAGTCACACGTGGACACCAGTGGGCTGGATCCCGATCTCCCTTCCACTGGTTCCACTCCACTGGTTTCAGTGGATCGACTGCAACATAAGTGAGACCAGATGGGGCTCCTCGTGAGAATGACACAACCAAGACTGAGATCTGGGCATGGGTTATTGAAACATGTGAGAACAGGCTCGCCCTGAGCCTGTCGGCTCTCAGCTTCACCAAAGTGTAACACTAGGGACATCACTGAAGTCACAAGAGACACGGGGGCATAAATCCAGGAGCAGGCAGGGGGGTCAGGCCATCCCTCTGTCCATATCTGACATCCTTCCTCACTTCACAGTGGGAGCCTTTGATTCCGTGCTGCATGAGCCACTCCTTGGATGCTGTGGGAACACACGATAGGGACGGCAAACCAGTTCAGGCACTGTCTGAATTTCCCTTTGCCCCCAGATATGCGAGCTCAAATTGAACCTGTTGAGAAGATGCTGACGGACTGGGGGGAAAAGAGTCTACTGTACAGTGCGGTGAAGATCTCCAGAACTTTAATGTCACTTAGCACCCCCATAACACTTTCTATGTGCAAAAAGCTTTATGAACATTAATCTTCTCATCCTACCTAAGAAGGTAAGTCATTATTATCCCCATTTGCAGCCAGGGAAAACTGAGGCAGAGAGCATGTGACTGACAAAGGACAGACTGCTTATCAGTGTCAGATCTGGGATTAGAACACAGCAGCTCCTGGCTCTCAGGCCTGTGTTCACTCCACTAGGCTGCACTGCCCCTCCCTTGGATGCACGAACGTGTGCCCTACCAGACATTTATTTGGCTGGCCATGGAAAATGCCAACTTTCTAGAGAGTTAATCCGCCCCGGCCAACGTGCCTGTAAGATTCCATATACACATCTGAACTGCAGCTGGCTGCAGGGTAGAGGGTAAGTAATAATGAAAGTGGCACTTTCACTTCCAGATCTCACTGCGCGGAAGCAGAAGTGCCAGAATGCCAGGGGAACAGCCACTCCCGCAGTATCTTGAGCCCAGCCCGATGCAGAAGGTACCAGAAGTCTCACAGGAAAGACTGTTCTCCTAAGAGTGAAGCCAAAGTTTGCTGTCACAAGAGGCTCTGGGGTACTAATCCCGAACCAAACACTGACCCTTTGGAAGTTTGCCCCTCCCCAATACACCCATCCTCCTAATGACTCATGCAGGGGGCTGTGTGGGAAATGACAGCAATACAATGCCTAATCCTCCCACAGCATCTGCTGCCCAACGCACACTGCACTGCATATCTATTGAGCCCTGTCCCCGTGTCTCGATTCCGAATGGAAAGAATGCTCCCAGGACACGGTGGTTCTATGTTGAAGGAAATGGAATACCCTTCTGGTTCCAGCCCAGACTGGACCCCATATTCCCCTCTTCTGGTAAAACGAGACATTGTTCAAAACAAACAAGACCATTGGAAGGACTCTGCTGCCCAGAAAGGAAGTTACACCCCGAACCCCGTCTACTAAGCTGTCCATTGTAGCTCCATTGACTTCACTGGTGTCGCTCCAGATTGACAGCAGTGTCGCTGAGAGCTCAATCCCGGCCCTTGTGGTTTCATGAGGCCCATTGGTTCTGAAGTCCAGGATCATCCTTGCAGACACATTAACAAGCCTGGAGACATGCTGGCTGTTGCTTCATTAGGAGGCTAGACACAGGCAGCTTTTCAGAAGAGAGAGATGTTGGGAAACAGCTTGAGAGCTGAAACAGTGAATTGTTCACAACCCAACAGGATTTCTCTGTTAGGCATGGCTCCTCTAAGGTATTTAGGTGCCCAGCACCCACTGATGGAAATGGTCTCTCCTTTTGCCTCCTTCCCTGTCTGTTCAATATGCCCCTCTGTTGCTTTCCACACCCCACCCTGGTTGTTAGCACCAGTGTACCCGGAGGTGGGGTGAGGACACAGCCGGGGTATTTCACATCCTTGTTGCTGTCCACTCAGGACTCATCACTTACCCAGTGACTTGCCATCACCCATGTTCATCCCATACAAAGCTTCATATTAAATGCGGATAACTGAGGATGCAGTTTTTGTGGCTTCTAACTCACGTGGCTACATGCTCTGGGGATAAGAAAGAGGCCATGTGGCCTATCCAAGTCTACCCAGTGTCATTCCTCCCTTCCGTTTCTTGTAAAGCCCCTCGCTGCCTTCCCCGCTTCTGGATCCAGCTCCCTCTTTTGTGCTTGATGCAGAAGGTCACGCTGACCGCACACGGCCCCTTTCCGCGCTCCTCACGGCAGCAGCCAGGTGAACTACGCAGGCACTGAGAAACGGCTGCCAGCAGGTGGCAGCATCAGCTGCATGAAGGCCCACCTTGGTCTGTTCCAGCAGCTGTTACTGCCGGGCCATTTAAATACACTGAACAGCAGAACCCCGGTTACCCGATCCAATTGGAACCAGGGCCTGATCGGATAAGCAAAAATCTGGATAAACCAGAGAATGGGCAGCAAGGCTCCCGCTGTCATCCCCAGGGCGGTTGGGGCTCACGCTGCCAGCTCCGGGCGGCTGGGGGTTTGGTTAATACGGAGAGCCAGATAATAGAGGCTAGTTAAACTACTGTATTCTGCTTGCTTAACAGTGACCAATCCACCCCCCTGCTGCTGCGGTCACTCAGCCCGCCAGGGGAGCGCCCAGGGCATTGCAAGAGCGAGGAGAACAAACCCTGTCTCAGTGGAACGAGGTGGAGGATGGGCTGAAAGAGAGGGCCGCACCTGCTCTCCGCTCAGCAAATCAGCACCTCTCCAAACTTCAGAGAGGACTGAGGCAGACAAGGCACCATCGCAGGAAGACGGTGGGTGGAGAGCTGGCCAGGGCAGAGCTGAATAGGTAGCCGTGAGCTGGGGGCACTGCAGGGAGAATGGAGGTGGGTTATTCTGAAGTAGTTCGTACAACAGGCGGGAGCCCGAACATTTGGCTCCACATTCAGTCCCACATCCCACACGCAGCCCCTGCTCCGGGTTCCGATCCAGAGTTCTGGGACAGCCGACGAGAGACCAGAGCCAGATGGCAGTTCAGACCCAGGCCTGTAACTCGGAGTTCAGTCTGAGCAGAAGGTTGAGTAGCGTGTGGAGAGAGGCATTGGAGGGACGGATGGGGACAGTCGGTTACTCAGGGTGGTTTAAGGTGGAGGAATTCCATCCTGCCATGGCACTGGGGAGCGAACTAGCCCTTCCCCAAGAGCGTCCCAGATCGCTCGGGCTGTCATCGCTGGGCAAGGTGAGTGTATCAGGACAATGGGCGAGGCTTGTGCCCTTTTGGCGCTGTGCTGCCCCCAAGCCCGGCCAGACCTCATCTTCTCCTTGAAGCTGTCGGCGGAGATCCCGTGGCCTTACCCCTCCTACGCGCCAATGGGCACTGAGCCACTCATCGTTAAATGGATGCTCCAATGCAATGGTTGTGGAGGAGCGAGGCATGGTTCTTTCTCTGGATGTTCACGGCTAGAGATTGAGTGGGCGATGTGATGTCCTTCCCCTTTACACACACACACACACACACACACACACACCATTGCTGCTCCAGGGAATTAAACATTCACCGCCCACAGCCCTGGAGTTAGCTGCTGTCAGAGGCACTGGTTTTGTTTCAAGATTTCTTTGCCGTTCTGTTATTGCTCCAGCTATGCTCTCCAGCTCTCCTGCAAGGTGAATGCCACCAAGTAACACCCGGTTCCTATCTAAAAACCCGACAGCCGAGACCTGGCACACTCCCTCCCTGGAGCCCAGGTGGGATTTTCAGGGTCAGGGGGCTATATCGCTGGCCAACAATTGCACAAGGAGGTGCAAGGCGATGGCCCAGCAAGAAGAGCTGACAGGTCCCTGCAATGGAAAAGAAACCAGAACCAAGACCAACAGCAGTTGAGGAAGGTTGGAGGGGAAAGACGAGTTTTCTAACAGGGTGTAGCGGGGTGATTACCCCGTTCCTGCCTGAGGGGTTTAAAACAGCCCTGGCAGAGGGCTGGGGCAAAGGGAAAAGCTACTGGGCTGATTGGGGAATAAGCCACAGCTAGGCCACGCTCCAATCAGGCCCCAGCTGGCCTGTATAAGACGGCTGGGAGCCAAGAGCTCAGGAGTCTCGCTCTGCCTTCAAAGGGAGAAGGGCCTGGCTGCAACGAGCTAGAGACAGGGTACCTGAGTGGAGCAGGGCTTGGGACAGGCTGAGGAGCTGGGGAGCTCCAGCCTGGATAGCCCCAGGCTGCGTCCTAGTAGGAGGCCAAGGGATACTGGGGGTTGCAGAGGGCAGCCCAGGGGTAGGCCAAGGCAGCAGGTCCAAACCCAACCTTGCCTGTGATGAGTGGCCTATACTGCAGTCTGCCCCAAGGAACGGGGGCTAGTTGGTGACTGGCAGTGGCCTTATTCTGAGGCGAGGTAGGGATAGTGGGTGGGGGTTCCCCTGGGAGGGGAGACCCTAGTACTGAGGGGTGTACAGCCAGGGGGCAGCACCCCAGATACAAAGGCACCGGGGTCCGGGAGGGACATGGGGCCAGAGGACAGGCAGATCCCCAGCCTGCAGAGGGCGCTCTGATGGCTGGATCGAGCTAATTCCCAGAGTCACCAGCAGGAGGCGCCGCAGGGGTGAGTCCGCCCCTCTACACAGGGCTTTAGAAAATGCTGCCAGGTACCTACATATCTCAAAAGGGCTAAAAAAAGGGCTTTCATGAGGTTGTGAACATCTCCCCAGCCCCGGCATCCAGATCCCTTTAGGGAGACTAATAACACTGAAGGAGAGACAGAATGAGAGACTATTCCAAAGTGGACGTAGGCCCTGACCCAAAGCACGACTCCACCTCACCTGGACTTCAGGAAAGCTTTGATCTGTAGCCATCTTGGCTGAAGAGTGATTGGGCATTTTTTCTCCGGTTAAGACGCTATTAGGCCAGAACCACTGAACCAGGATTCTTCCATTGGGAAGATAATCTACTGAAGTCACCTACTGAGGTCCAGGGACTTGCCCCACACCTGAATTTGGCCAGCTAAGTTTATTCTGCATTTCCCATCCACCCCCTCCTTTCACTCCCTCCCATATTTTAAAAACACCAGTTGGGGTTTCACATGCGAGGAAAAAGACCAATGAGCTTAAATTAAATGTGTGCAGCAGTGATGGTGCAGGGACCATAACGTGCAGACAAAGCCCCGCTCTTCAGATCAGTGGCTCAGCTTGTCTGGAACGCTGTCGCCAACAATGGCCGGCATCAAACGCTGCAGTGGAAGGTATTCGATTCCCCGCAAGGGACACGCCTCTTCCTGGCCTCCATCAGTCAGCAGTTGGCCTACTCGTTGAAGAACGAGGATTTATTGCCTTGATTGTTCACCCTGTTTGATGTAATTGTGGAAGTTCTCCTTACCCACGTCAGTGTCTGATCCTTTTTTGGATAGTGCTCAACTATTGGCTTCAGTAATATCCTGTGGCAATGAGTTCCACAGGTTAATTATGTAAGGGGGGGGGGGGGGGTAGAGAACAAATTTCATAGCTCAACTCTGACCTTCACCCTCACTGAATGGTCATACACCACCCTGGTGGAGGGGTATTATTTCGTCTCCTATGGAGTACACGTTAACAGCACTGAAGAGGAATTTCAGGGCTTGGTTAGCCTTCTCCCGGCAATAGAGACGGACAGGGAGCAACTGATCTTATCAGACAGGCAGCGCCTGCCACACAGGGATCCAGCCGTTCCACAAGATGGAGAGCAGACACCATCTCATATGCTCAATAGCAGCCAGAGACCTGCCTTGTGTGGCCCACTGAGCCTTTGGCAGCAGAGATCTCATTGCTGGGGCCAGGGTAACACCGCGAGGACACTACCTGAGACGGCGACTTAGGGATGCCAGCCCCGGGTGTTTCCAACGAGGACGGTTCCAGCTCATGGTTGACGGTCTTGATCTCGGGGCTGGTGATGGGGGTCCCGTCGGGTGGAGGCGAGGGGCTTTTGTTTGCTTTCGCAGGGGCACTGTCGCTGCAGGAGAGAAAACAAAGGAGAGTCAGAACCAGCCCCCGAATGCATTATTCTGATCAGACAGACTGATCCAGCCAGGCCTCGTGGTCTCAATTCTCTCCCCACTTCAATGCCCACACCTGCAATCAGGGACCCTCAGTCCAGTACCAGGCAGAGTTTATAAGCTTCCGAGCAGCTTCTTGCTGAGTCACCCTCAATCCAATGCATTGTCTTTCTGCAGTAGGAACTCATGCAGATCCCGATATATTAACCTAGGTCACTGCCTTGCATGCACATGGATGCACTTAGACACACTGAAAAAACAGAAATTCTGTCCTGTGGCATTATATGGACACCCACATAGGTGGCTGCCCCACACAGACCTCTGCCACGTGAGTTAAAGTAACTGACAGCAGTAGCAGGTTGTCATCCTCTGTGGGGACCAGCACGAGAGGGGGACAAGACCCTTTGCCAGAAGGTGTCACAGATATTTGCTGAGACTCGTCCCAGGCCCTCGAGGGCAGTGTGGTCTAGAGGACAAAGACTCATCGAATCATAGAATATCAGGGTTGGACGGGACCTCAGGAGGTCATCTAGTCCAACCCCCTGCTCAAAGCAGGACCAAACACTGGTTCTGCTCAAAGCAGGACCAACACTCAGCTGCCCGTTTCCCCAAGCTTGACCCCCTTCTGCCCGGTTGCCTCCAACCTGTCCCTGTCCTGGTATTGTCTGTTTCCCATCCATTGCCAGCCCCATTCTCCGTACCCAGCCAGTCCCAGTTGCCCCACCTCAGGCTGCTCAGACTTATCCCAGTCTTCTTACCCAGCCAGTCCCAGCCTCCCCCTCCAGACTCATAATCTCCGTCCCAGTGTCCCACTATAACTTCCAGTCCCAGTTATTCCCCGCTTCCAATCCTAGTCTTTTTTGCCTTCCCCAGTCCCCCTTCCCCTCTTAGCTCCTTGTCCCAGGCTCCTTGCCCATTCAGTCACAGTTCCCCCTTCCTGGCTTCTCATCCTACCTGTCACCTCCCCCACCCCCCAACCTCTAGTCCCTATCCCCACTGGCTCCAGGCTCCCCCGGGCTCCTTGTCCAATCTCAGTCTCGGCCCCAGCCCACTGGCTCCCAGCTCCCCACCCCCACCATCTTCCCCACCATCTTCCCAACCCAGTCTAAAATTGGATGGGACTCAGAACCTCGGTCCCCATCCCACAGGGCAACAATGCACTCCCTCTATGTATGTCCACTTGAAACAGACATGCCCCATGGTGTCCATGTTCTGGTAGTCACTGGCTAACAGTGGAATGTAGAAGCTCACGCCAACGGAGGATGCACTACGGTCTCATGCTTAAATGCATAGAGTCTTGGGACAGGGTGGGGGAAGAACCAAGAGGCACTTAAAGATTCCTTTCCATTCAAAGCAAGCATCAGCCTTTGAGCCCCCGATCCCACCTCATTCCCCAACCTCACAGAGACACCCCCAAGAAGCAGTCACTCCACGCTCTCATGCAGATCAGAGGTTTCTAAGGACGTTCACATCAGCAGCATGACAACAAGATGCAAAAAAACCCCAACAGCTTTCTGTGCAGACAGCTCTCACCCTGTGGGTCATATGGACCTGGAGAAGAAGCGGGTGCTTGTTGGGAGGAAACCAGGAATGGGTCACAAACACGCATCCAACCCTCCTGCTCTTCAACTTGACTGGATTTGCCTACTGAGTCCTCCTCAGATGTTCCTTAAGCTACTGCAGTGGGGGAGCCGGTGCGAAGGATTGTGGGACCCAGCTGAGGAGTGGCTAAGGGAGGAGGTGCTAGGAGGGAAGAGGCTGAGAACTCCTGCTGTAAATCAGAGTCACAGCAACCTCAATATAAGCGGTGCGCAGCAAGCTAGTCAGTCACCTGTCAGTAGCAAGTACACCGCCTCCTCCCGTCCTGTGATTCCTCACTTCTAGGGCAACAGAGGAAGGGCTGGCCTCACTAGGCGGACCCAGCGACTCAGTGAGAGTGCAGGGTATCGCCAGAGGAGACCCGGGTTTCAATCCTGGGCCGCAGCCTCTTGCTTCCCAGGCTGGAATAATTCCCCCACTCCAACAGTGCCCCCTGCTGGTGATTTCAGCAGTAGCGCACGTAGGAAGGAAGGGACGGGCTGGGATTGCCTGGGACCAGAACCTTGCATGGGACTATTTTTTTTAATCCTGCTCCCGTCCTGTCCCGCAATACCGGTTCCCGCCCGCCGACGCATTGCTTCTTGCATTTTTATCCCACTCCCACCCACAAAAACCTTAGATCCCATAACTCCTGCAAGAGAGACAGATTCCTGCCAGCCACCAAAAAATAATAATAATAATAAATAAAAAAAGTTGGTTAATATATTTATAAATGGAATTCAGGCACAATTTTTACCATTAAAAGAATTAAACAAATCTTGCTTAAACCATTTCGTGCTTTAGTGTTTTCCTGCAAATTGCAACACTCTGGTTTTTATTACCCAACCAATCCTGCTCACAACAAAGTACATGTTACCTGGCCTGAGGGACACATTCAGTCCCAATATATGGGACTCTCTCATAGAAATGGAAGGGACCCTGAAAGGTCATCAAGTCAAGTCCAGTCCAGTCTCCAGCCTTCACTAGCAGGACCAAGTACGGATTTTGCCCCAGATCCCTAAGTAGCCCCCTCAAGGGCTAAACTCACAACCCTGGGTTTAGCAGGCCAATGCTCAAACCACTGAGCTATCCCTCCCCCCCAGGATAACATGATGCGAGTTTGGCCCTTAGAGTCTCATTATAAAATTAAGCAAGGGATGAATCCCAGTCCCAGACTCCGCTCCTTGGGGTGCGAAGAACAAGATCCTGATATGGATTGGAGTAAAGACACCAGATCTCAGGTCCCCTCCGTGACTCCTGAAGTGGGTAATTTGTCCGAAACTGATGCATCTCACAGGGCCCAGCTGACGCCCTAGGTACAGAATAGACACCACCCAGGCAGCTGTGTGCCGGCTTCCCCATCCATGTGCCTGGAGGGACTGGGGAAGAGGGGACTTCAGACTCCAATCCCAGTCACTCATTGGTGTCTCGGATGACACTGCCACCAGCTGTGGTACGGGCACCTGCCCCATCAGGAACTGATGCAACCAACCAACTCCTTCACAGTCTTCAGGGGGCAGTTAATTTCAGTCCCTACCAGGGATCTGAACTGGTGCCCCATAGGCGAGAGGCTCCACACATCTAGCTGCCCCCTTCCTCCTTTAGACCCATCCCATTTCCTTCCACGCCTCCTGCCGTGGGTTTAGCAGGCCCCAGACCAAAGCTCTCAGTAAGTCACTGCTATTTACAGCCAGCTGAAGCTTTTTGCTGCTCTGTGTAGGAAAATGCCAGTGCTAATTTTGTCTGACCCTGAACCTTTTCCAAGCCCAGGGTGGCGTCTTCATTCTGAACAAGCCCGCTGCTTCAGAGGCATGCGGCATTAGAGCTCATCCAGCAACCACCAATTAAACCCGCTGCTGGGCTTCTGGGGCCTTCAGGGCTCCTAAGGGAACAGATCCCCAGAAATCACTTCAAAGCCCCACTCAGAACAAACCCTGCCTCTAAACAGACAGCTCAGTGGCTCTGGAGATACTCCAGGATAGGCACTGCTTTGGGAAGCTACAGGTAACCTGCCCCCTACTGACCAACTGGGCACTTGACTCTGGCTCAATTGCAGCAGGGGTACAAGAAAAACACTTTCCTCTTCCCTCCAGTATGTTACCGGGAAATGATGCTAAGCCAAGGACTGACTCTGCTTTGGGGTTCTGGTCTCCCATGTGTAACGCATGTACTAGGGACTGGCTCTAGCACATGTGCTGGGCTAGAACATATATATCTCACATTACCAATATGTATTATCCATATTGTACATCTATCAGTGGGTATTAAGCATGTAATAGTAATAGAATAGCAGTTATATGGCCTAAAGGGGCCTATGCTTTTTATATAACCCTGCTCACTTATAACCCCTTGCATTTGCGGAAGCAAGCATTTGGCATACACAGATAGGAAACTTGTCAAAATCAAGGTACTTTTGTTCTGTGTCTTAGTACAAGCTAGGGAAGTTACCTTGACAGAGCAGTCCCTGAAATGCTAGTCCCCAAAATGAAGGTATGTAACAACGCTTCACAAGACAGCTTCTTGGAGACGGGTATCGCGTTGAACCTTTTTCCTGTATTATATTCTTATTGGCTTATCACAGGAAACTTGACTGACATTGGGTCTTTGGTCTCGAATATAGCTTATAAATGAACGGAAGCGTAGTCGAGCAATAGGCTACACAATTTATCAACGCAAGCAAATTAACACACTCCAAAGACACCTTTATTGTGCTAAAAGAAGAACAGGAGTACTTGTGGCACCTTAGAGACTAACAAATTTATTAGAGCATAAGCTTTCGTGGACTACAGCCCACTTGTTCGGATGCATATAGAATGGAACATATATTGAGGGGATATATATACACACATACAGAGAGCATAAACAGGTGGGAGTTGTCTTACCAACTCTGAGAGGCCAATTAATTAAGAGAAAAAAAACTTTTGAAGTGATAATCAAGCTAGCCCAGTACGGACAGCTTATGCTCTAATAAATTTGTTAGTCTCTAAGGTGCCACAAGTACTCCTGTTCTTTTTGCGGATACAGACTAACACGGCTGTTACTCTGAAACCTGTCTTTATTGTGCTGCTGAGATTCAAAGCCCCTCGGGCCACCCCCCCACCAGCCTGGACTGTTTTAGAACAGCCTATGTCAGCATTTGCAAATGGGACTCCCATGTGCTGCAACAATGCTGTTACACAGGAGGGGACACCAGTGGTTCCACTCTTTGTTCCCAGCCCAGTCGCCCCTCTGCAAACTCCCACATGGCAGAGGGGTGGGCATCTCAGCAGAGGGGCTAAGGATCCGATGGTGCCTTCTAGCCAAATGCAATTTATTCTTTAGCACCAAAGCACACTGATCTCTGGGGAATGGTAAGGGAACCACTACACACCCAGACGTAGAAGGACACAAGTAGCACCACTATAACCTGCAAGCAGCAGATCAGAGCCTGGTCCCAACAAATTTCTCAGCATTCCACCTGCACCAGCTCCACCCAGGGGGGAGCCCTAGTATAGTCAAAGCCCTGGCGTTTTAACGCAGGGTCATCTGGACCTGTTCCAAGCAAGATGACCCTGTGGCTAGAACTCTAGTGGTTGGTCTATACCAGAGCTCCCACTGTTGCAGTGTTAGTGCCATGAAGGGAAACATGCGGAGATGCTGTACTTGGTGCAGGCACAGCCATTGCGTGGGATAACAGTTGGGTAAAGCTATTGAGGTTTCCTGTTACTGGGGCCCCAGGATTACCGGACAGCAGTAAAAACAGACACGCAACTTGCCCGAATCTTAACCTTTCAGTTCCCCAATAAAAAAGAAGACTTAACAACATTAAAACAGTCGTCACTTATCCCCTTTCATCTGAGCTCAAAAGTGTCTCCTACAAAATTCATTATATCCCTCAATTTCCCTGTGAGAAGTACTATTATCTCCATGGTACAGAGGGGTAAAATTGAGGCAGAGAGAGCCTGAGGGCACATAGCAAGTCTGTGGCAGCGCTGGGATTCGAACCCAAGAGGCCTGGCTCCCGATCCTGTGTTTTAACCATTACACAGCACTGCATTCGAGGAGCCAGCTGGGATTAGAATTATTTTTTCTGACCAGTCTTGGTAGAAAGTGTCAGCACAGAGTCTAAGGAACCCCCAAGCTAGGAAATGCTTCTACACAATTATGCACCTATTATTTTCTCCACCCCCGCCCCTTCTGGTGCATTCAGTCCCTCTCTGAAGTCTCCCTTTACAAATACACTCAATAATCTCCTACGTGTTTCCACTTTGGTTACAACATGCACGTAGCCATCGGCTACAACCACTAGGCGGTCGGACTACTCTGTGTATTGAAACAGAAATTACAAGCATGTGCTTTTTAAAAGGCAAGAGGCTTGACTCCCCACTGCTTCTACCTGGTGCTGTGATTTGCACCTGCACGATATGGTAGCATTTTATAACCACATTGCACTGATCCATGTAATTGGTTATCACAAGGGGCAAAGCACGGGGAATCCAGGTTCAGCCAGGAGGAGGGTTGTAGCAACTTACTTTCTCTTACACATTCGAAAGGAGAGCTCCATCTTGGGAAAATGAGGCCTTTTTAACAGTCAAAGTTGCACCAGTTTAAAATCAGCTTTTAATCAAATCACACTTTTAGTTAAACCAGAGCAACTCTGAACCCAGACAAAGTCAGGGTTCAAACAGTCATGGAGTCTAAGTATCAGGCCAGAATGGACCTCCAGGTCATCCAATCTGACCTCCTGCGTATCACAGGCCACTAATACCTCCCAGCACCCTCAAATGAAGACCAACAACCAGAAAGGGAGCAGGGATTCAAACCAAGAATAAAAAATTATTAGGATTAGTCAGACATGCAGAAATCTTCAATGATTCCACAGGGCCAGAAACACACCAAGTCATGCAAGGAACTCTGTTCCAGTCCCCAAGTTAACACCCCCCCAGGCTGTTAGATCATGGCCTTATATTCCACTCAGACATGTCTCATAATGCTGCTCTCCATACCGGTACCTGCTCATCTTCTTCCTCAGCTTGGAGAACAGTTTAGTTTTCTTTCTGGTGGGGACGGCACACAATGATTTCCATTACTGGATAACACAGCCATGGGAGAGCAAATGTTAAGGTGCCATGCACCAGTGAACCTGGTGCCACAGGATGATTGTATTCAAGCCCTTCCTTCTCCTAGCTTCTGGATTTAGTCTAAGTGCTACGGGGCAGAGCACAGGACAGGACTCCCTGTGAATGGCAGGAACTTGCACAAGCACTGGCAGTGTTAAGAGTTGTGAATTTCCCCTGGGGCAGATCTGCACAGAGAGAGGCAGATGTGTAGAAAGCCAGCCAGGCAGGGATCCATAAATAGTCTTGTTTCCCAGGTTGACAAATGGAGGTTGAGAAGTTACAGTCCCACAGCAAGCCAGCGGAAGACCTGGGGTTAGAAGCCAGAAATCCTGACTCCCCACCTGCACTGAAAGCAGCTTATGCTGCTCCCCTCCATTTACACTCTCAAAGCACACGGGAGTCACACCAGGTGCAGCTCCAAACAGCAGAATTCCTCACAAAGACACAGGGCCAGCTCTGGCTTTTTTGCCACCCCAAGCAAAAAAGCCTCCCGCTGCCCCCACTCCCCCAGCAGGGAGCGCGGCAGGGGAGGGCGGAGAGCGGGTCCGCCCTCTTCCCGGCGCTCCGGCCGCGGCCCCGCTCTCCCCGACCAGCCGGAGCGCCGGGAGGAGGGCGGACCCGCTCTCCCTGGCCAGCCGGAGCGCCGGGGGAGGGCGGCGAGCCCGGCCAGGGCCCCGCTCTCCCGGGATGAGCGCCACCCCCCTCCAGGTGCCGCCCCAAGCACATGCTTGGAGGGCTGGTGCCTGGAGCCGGCCCTGCAAAGACAACACGCTGACATAACAGGGGAACTGTCCCATCTCTCCACCCATCTACATCCATTTCCTTTCACTCTCTCCATCTCCAGCCCCGTCCCTGCGTATACAAGTGAGGGGAATCGTCTGCTCTTATTGCAGGCCAGGATCTGCAATGAGAAAGGGAAGGGGCATTTCCCCAACCCCACCGGACAAGATTCCCCGGCAAGATGCTGGAGAGATGGCAGGAAATGCAATTGGGCATTTCCTGCCATCTGCAAAAAATCTATTGTCCCAACAAATGTTTGACGCCATCCAACTCCCTCCCTAGGTACCTGTGTGGAACGGCTCTATTACAGGACAGGTCTGGACCCTCGGTAGAGTCCAAAAGCAATGCAATAGGAGAGAGAAGGAGAATGCTTTTCTGTTTGCAAAGATCTCCATAGCTCTGACTCAGAGCACGTGTGGCATGGGTCAGTGGGGCATGTCTGGGGCAACTGGGCATGGAGGGGAAAGACGGAGCCAAGCCCATGAGTTTCTACACATACAGGGTTTTCCGTGTTCATTTTCCCTCCTAAGGGCATAAGCTCTCACAGCCAGCCATGGTGCTCTGGGCTACAGCGGAGGGAGCTGGGTTGCCTCACATCCTACAGATGAAGCTGGAGACTTGCCTGGGCCAGAATTGCACTGATGGAAAATTTGATTTTCTTGGAAGCTTTTGTTGGGGAGGCCTCGCTGCTGGCCAGGAGTCACAAGTATTCATAAAAATAAACAAACGCATGTTGAGTTGTCGTTACTGCGTTCCACTGGGCCAAAGTTAAAGCATCAGCTGCAGCCCTCCTGCCTCCTTATCCCTCTCTTGTGCTTTGTGCTTTCCATCCGAGCAGACTTCAGGAGAGCGTCCCAATCGTTTTGATTAACCAGGACTGGGTGCCTTTTGGAGGGAATCAGAGCTCCATCGTTCACAAGAGGAGACCTGACCCATATGACCCCATCCCAGTGGGCTGGCAGGATGGAGCCGGCTGCATGAGGAAAGGGACCAGGGAAGAACCACCCTGTACTGCTGGGGTGGAATAACAGCTCCATTGAAGTCAATAACAAAACTCCCATTGTCCTGAAGGTGGCCAGGATTTCACCCCTGGTGTCTTTAGAACTGTACGGATCTCACCTGCTCCCAGCTGAGAATGCGTTTCTGGTGTGCAGGGTCTTTCTCAAGGTATGGGGCTGGGATAGGGTTTTGCAAGGTCACTGGACTCTATGGCCAAGAGCAGACCCCAAACTTCTGTGCTCACTACATCAAAGATCTTGTGCCTGCTATGGAACAATGGATAGGTGCTCTTCTGGAAGGGAAGGGAAGGGGCAGGAAAGAAGGTCTGCTATATAGCACAAGACCTATCTGCCACGGGGTAGGAAATGTTCTAATATGGTAGTGCCCTATTCAGATCATAACATCATTTGGTAGAGGGCAGAAGAGTCCGTTTCTCTTTCGGTTCCCCATGGACAATGTCACAGTCTTTGGGTTACGAAGTCTGCAGGGGGATGTTTGCTAGATGGGGAAGATGGAAACATTTCTACTGGTCTCAAGTTTCATGGAAGTTTGTGTCTACACAGGTAAACTTTGGCCCCCGACTTAGGATAACAACTTCCCCTTTAAAGTTGGTGAATCGTATAAACCGCTGGTACTGGGTTTTGTGTTTGCAACAAAGGGTTAAACTGGGAGGGGAAGGAATAGGAGTCCACAGGGGTCCCCACAGCTGCTCTAACCTTTCAACAGCTGTCCTGAAGCAAGGCACATAGGCTGAAGTTATCACTGACATCATGCTAACTCCCCCTACATGCTGATTTGGCATTTATGTTGCATTACTGCTCACCCAGCATGTGGGACGAGCAGCAGCTGGAAGCCAGAAGCCCGCATTGCTTCATCACTCACGCATTTGGATGGGAGCCAGATACAGCCTCAGCCAGAGCCCGCCCCTCCCGCCCCCTTAACTGGAAAGGCTCAAGAACCAAGGAGGATCAGATTCTGCTGAGGAAAAAAAAAAAAAACGGCTCCTGTGGACGCTAGCACTTTGCAGAGACTCCAAGGGCATATTAGGGGTCTGATGTTCCCTAAACGCAAAGGCCATACTCCCGTGAGGTTCTAACTGTACCCACGAGATTCGCCCGGGCAAAAACGCCATTTTCATGCACAAAATAGGTAATTGCGCACAAGAGTCTGCCAACTGGAGATTCGGGTTTGGTGACCAGAGAGGGGGCAGTGGGAGATAGGACATGGGGCTCTTGTGTCCGTGATTCAGAGGAGCTTTGGTCTTAGATGTGTGTCTATGAAGGTGAAGCCCATGATCTGGAAGTGGAAGTGTCCCATTGTGCGACCTGACCTGCAATGAGAAGCACTGGGTGGGTCAGTTCTGCCTCTTGGGGATGGAATGATCTAGTGAGAGCCACTAGGTGACAGCCATATAGGGTGAGGCAGGAGAACTGAAATCAAGAGGATGCAGATAAAATCATTTCACTCTCCCCCGTAGCAGACATTTCCTCAGCAGCCTCCCACCTGCTCCTTCGATCTCTGCTCACCTCGGCTGTGCTTTAATGGGGAAGGCGTTGCTCGAGTACTGCTTGTCTAGGTTCATCAGGACATCGTTGAGGTTTTGGTTCAACTGTAAAAAGAAGAGAACCCTAAGAAGCAGGTGGGGAATAGGGCTGGCTAGCCAAGGCAAAGACCAGCATCAGGACCATGACACCCCAGGAGAAGGCACAGCGCTGGTGAAACTGGGCCCACCTTCGTTCCGGCCCTTCCTTGGCCACCCCCTTTTAACGGGAACATAATCTGGAAGCACTAAAGCAATCCGCACATTCTTTAATGTTCCAAACCGTGAAGCACCACCAGCACCCCCCTGGGGAGCCTTTGTGTCTGATTTACAAACAACCCGGCTCAGGTCTTTTCTATTTCCTGCCTTTCTCCACCCTCCCCAATATTACCAGGGACCTCTGCATGAGCCCAGCTGAAGCCTCGAACCTCATCTTTGTCCACACCACCGGTTACTACTACGAAACGGCTGTGTCACAAACAAAATTACAGGCCAAAGTCACCCTTGGCACTAAGAGATCCCACTCCATCAATGTCAATGGTATTGCACCGTCCATGCCAGTGATTAATTTGATCCTACAGCTCTAATAAGAAGCAGATGACTCTTAAGGAACAAAAGGTCCTGGTTTCCTGCATGTCCCCAAACAAAAAAACTGGGGAAGAGACCTGCAAAACATGTGACATAGGAAGAGGATTCTCTCTAAACCAGTGGTCCCAAAACTTTTCAGGGTCACGTTCTCCCCCCTTTACCCCTGTCTTCCCCCCTCTCTGCCCCCCGGAACCAAGGCTGAGAGTGGAGATGTGGCTCGGGGTGGGGGGAGGGAATGCAGACAGGGGTAAAGGAACCAAGACTGGGGGCATAGCTGGGGGAGGGGCTGGGGCCAGGAATGAAGCTCTGGCCGGGGACTGCGGCGGGGGCGCCCAGGGCAGGGAGTGAAGCTGTGACCGGGCCTCAGTGGGGGCCACGGTGGGTCATGGGGCCAGGAGGTGGAGCTGCGGCTGGGGCTGGAGCCAGGGCAGAGCTGGGGACAGAGCAGGGCTGGGTGGCACTCCCTCTTTGCCCCCAAATGTTCCTCAATGCCCCCCAGGGGGGCATACCCCACAGTCTGGGGATCACTGCTCTAAGCAGACAGGTTTCCCAAAGTTTTCCCTTATAAAGTACTGGAGTATAACAAAAAAAAACATTGCCTTTAACAATAGTGTTACTACAGTGGTTTGTAGCATTACTGTAGAACACTGGATTATTTTTGTAAGGGTCCCTGTGAAGTATCAGCAGAACTTGAAGCTAATGTTTAAATCATGCCAGCCGTTCCCTCACTGTGAGTGGTTACGTCTGGGAATTTAACGACCATAATGTTGCTTGTTGCTTAGCTGCTGTATTGTTGCCCGGACTACAGTTGGAGAACAAAAGTATCTGTTTTCACTTGGGCTCCCTGTCTCCTCATAAAAGATTAGCAGGATGTATAGAGTGTATAAATCATGTGGGCAATGCACAACCCTGGAGGACTCCAGGAGTTATTTCAAATCTGGTTTTTAAGTTAAATGAAAACAAGAATTCTGGATGAAAGCGTCAGTGTGTTGGCCTTGCTACTCACTACCCCTCAGACCTCTTCAGGGCAGCTACAGAACAAGCATGGAGCAACTAAGCCATCTGCTCCTTGAGATACTCCTTATGGCATTGAAGGCTTACTACAGATGGCACCTTTGCTACCAGTTTATCCATTTTAGTAAGTGAAACTCCTTTACCCAAAAGTTTGAAGGTGCTGAATCAGACTGGCTTCATTCATTGCTTCTTTGACTCTAGGCGGGATCCACTGATCTTAGGGGAATACGCTCCGGTCAACAATACTCCCAGCTGAAACCCGTAAGATTCCCTGCAGTGACCGGATGGCTATTTAAACAGGGATGTTAGGATTGTAAAGCCATCAAGAGAAGTGCCTGGCCTCAGCTTGGTGCGGGCCTCTTGTCCAGCCCTGGGTGCATTTGCTGCACTGCACAAGTGACTGTGAACGATAACAGCATGGCAAATGAATAAAAGGGCCAGCAACCTTACCTTGCTCATTTCTTTATGGAAGTTCTCTTCTAGGCCCGCTATACTCTGGAATGTGTTGACATAGAAACCAACACGACTGCCAAATGAAAACAGAGCAAAGATTAGTGGATACAGGTGGCTCTTCCAAGATCTGTGGACTTGGTTTCCTTTGCTAATACCCCCCCCCCACACACACACACACACACACGCATTTCACAGTTAAGCTGCGCTCTCTCTCCATCCTAACAGCAGTGTAGGTCAGGAAGTCCCCAGACAGCCCTGTGGGCTGGGGTGACTCCCACATGGCAGCAAAGCAAAACAGACACTAGTTACTGAATAAAGCAGGCCAGTGGGGCCTATAGGAGATGGTTGGTTCTAGCAGAAAGGGAGAAGACAGGCCTGTCGGGGCGCTTTTCGTGGTGGACCCACCCCAAGCCATTCTCCAGAGTGGCACTGGCCAGGGACCAACACCCCCCCGTCCTCCCTTCTGAAAAGGGATGCCATGGCAACAGTAACCACAGGGGGGAAAACAGGAGGGTTGAGCAGGGACTCGAGCAGGCTTTAGGGGCCTGGTCCCAGACACACTCGCTATGTGACTCCCAAATCTAGTGATTTGAGTCAAGCCAAGAAAAGTGCTGTCCTGCCTGCTGGGTTTTCTTCTCTGAAGGGGAGCGACCCACCGTCCCTTACATGCGGGGCGCGTCTCTCTGCTGACAGGGCAGAGACAGCTAGAGCTGAGCCCTGAGACGCAGGAGCTCAGCCAGATGGTGCTCTCCCAGCAATTTGTAATGGAGGACAATTAACTTGTAACCACCCACGTGGAGGGAAACACACCCACACCCACCCCGGCCTGCTAGGCAGTGAGGTTAGCAGGCAGCCAAGAATTACCCAATGCCCCCCAATTAGGTGTTCCGTTAGGGTGCGTGGCTCAAATCGTATGGTCATCCCTCATGCAGGGTGGGTGGGTGCAGCAGATCTGTCCTTCTCAGGGGAGAGACACGGACGGAAATGTTTCATCTCCGCTAGTGACCAGCAGAGAGCTGGTCTCACCTATCACAGCTGGGGAAGCCTTCGGAATAAGCTACACGGCTAGAAAGCTAGAGACCGACTACAGGGGGACAAGCTGGTTACTTGGGGGTCACGGGGTTAAGGGCCCTGCTGCCAATAGCCAAACTGACAGATGCCGGAAACTGGCAGGGACCAGATCCTCAACTGGTGCAAACTGGCAGGGACAGACTCTGCCTGTTGCCCGACTGCCCGCTGCGAACCCAGCACCTTGAGGGTGGGGAGGGTTTGTGCAGGAGTAGAGGGGGGCTGGGTTAGGGACGTCTCCTCACGGCAACGTGCTCTCCGGAGCTGCAGCCGCCCAGCTCTTGCTGTGAGGCGCGTTTCTCCTGAGGAGTAGGGCCCTTGCCTCTGCTTCCTCAGGAGAGAGCCCGGCGCTGTCTGGGTGGGACACCTACCAGCCAGAGAGAGGCCTTTGGGGTTGGGCGAGGAGGCGGGGGGACCCCCTGAACTCAACCCACTCCTGCCGGGCGTCTGTCTGGCATCCCCTCAGGCCAGGGTGGGGTCGGGAGCAGCACTCGCTGCAGGGGCAGAAGGGAGCGTGTGGGCACAGGATCGGAGCAGGGGAGGAAAGCAGGGGCAACTGCTGGGTGCTTTACAGTAGCAGACAAGGGAGAGAGCGCAGCCTGTGCCCTCAAAAAAGCCAGACCACAGGCAGCCCCACCCCACCCCCAGACCAAGACAGAGCCACAGCTCCAGCTGCCTCCATCTGATGGGCAGAGGGGTCCCAATCTGCATGACGGGGACCAGCAAGGGAGAGAGCTCCTCAGCAGGCACTGGTACAACCGCTGCACGGCTCGCAGCCGGCGGCTACATCACTCACACTGCGCGTGTACCCTGCTAGAAGTCAGGATCCCCAGGGGGTCCAGCAGCCCCTCAGGATTTTGCTTTCATCCCACTGACACCTGCTCTCCCCTCCTCCTGTCCTGCCTCCGCCCCCATCAGCTCCAACCCCAGGGGACTGCATTTTTAAATCAGAAATTGGGACACTTCTGAGTGGACTTTGCCTGCACTCCATCCTGACACTCCCCTCCCCAGACATCAGCTCTCCTGCCTCATTCATCCCCTGGCCTCCACCAGGATGTCTCCTAGCTCTGGTCTCCCTTCATTGCCTGCCTGTTTTCCTGTGCCCAACCTGCACTCGGGAGCCAAGCACCATCAGGTGGACAGCTGGGTCCCCGCTGTGCAGCAGGGCTGGAGGGTCTGGGACCCCCACACAAGGGAAAGGACTTGCCAGCCAGAGCCACGCCTGGGGGCTCAGTGCCGAAGGGCGTCCTGCAACAAAAACCCTTCAGCGCTGAGCCTCAAAACTGGGGTCAATTGACTCGGGCTGCGGGACTAAAAACAGCAGCGTAAACGCTCCTGGTTGGGCTGCAGCCCAGGCTGTGAAGTCCAGCGAAGGGGGAGGGTCTCACAGCCCAGGCGCCAGCCCGAGTGCGAACGTCTACACTGCTGGTTTTAGCCCCATAGCCCCAGCCCCACAGGCTCAAGTGAATTAACCCGGACTCCGAGACTCACTGCCGCAGGTTTTTCTTTGCAGTGTAGAAGAGCTCCTGAATCCCCTTCCCCACTCCCGTCCCACTACGTCGCCAGTGTAGTGCAGCTCTCCCTAGGCAGATTTTCATGACCCCTACCACCCGTTGTACCGCTTTGTACCATGAAACAAACATGCAAAATTAACCCCCCCACATGCCCTAATGCGCTATGTAATTTATGGACAACCCCTAAAAGCAACACACACTGGGTGGCTACTGCGTTCCTGGAAGATCCAAGGATGGCAGGGTCTTGGAAACAGGATAAGGGGTGGCTTCTGTGAATGCTAGGAGAGGCCCAGAGAGCTGGGATGCACCCAGAAATCCACCCTTAACCCAGGCCCCCCCCTTCACACTGATGGGGAGCCCATCACAGTAACAACCTCCCTAAGGGGCGACTGGCCCCCGGCGGCCGCCCTTGGGCGCTCACCTATTCCATAGCGAAGGCAGCTCCTCTTGCAGATCGAGGTTCATCTCCTCAAACACCTTCTGAGCTTTCACCAGCTCTTCTTCGGCCTTCACAACAGAGACGAGACAAGTCAGCACCCCCCCAGCTCCATGCAGCGCGAGGCATTTGCTGCTTCCCTGGCCAGCTGGAGAGACCAGGTGAGGGAGATCCCCCACACGACACTGGCCATGCTGAACCCCTCGGGAGGCTGCCTGGGTTAATTCTCTGCTGAGGACAAGAGGTCTGATTCTCCTCTTGCTTATCCAGCTTTTACGGTGGTGCCACTCCCCTAATTGACTGCTGAGAGGGAAGATCAGACCCCAGCAGGTGTACCTCAGCCTAGCTCCATGGACAGCAATGGTGCCGAGCCGGCTGGGCACCCCGCCCCAGCTTTGAACCCCCGTGCACAGGGAGAATCGAAGACACGGGGCTCTACACTGCCAGGGCTTAAACCAGCTGATGAGGAATCCTCGTCACGGGGGAACCCACCGCAGGTGCAAAGCTCCTACACTGGGGTCTGATCAAGATTTTAACTCCAGCGTCCAGGCCAGCAGCCTGTTCTGCCCATTGGCCCACTGTCTGGGTGAATCCCCCTATTTCCCATTGCCAGCACCAAGGAGCCCAGGACCGGGGCAAGAATCCTGGCATAACGCAGAGACATAAGCCGCTCCTTGCTCCTACTGCAAACAGCACAAGTCAGCACCAGGCATGTCCACCGCCCCACACACCCCGAGTCAGCACTGGGCACCTCCACCACCCCATTCCCCCTCCCCCCCGAGTCAGCACCAGGTCTGCCCACCCCTCTCCAATCCTCTCCCCGAGTCAGCACCAGGCGCACCCACCACCAGCTGCGTATTATCGCCTAGGCTGACAAGGCCTAGGCCTAGGGCAGCAAATCTGCAGGGGCGGCATGTGCGCTCTCGGAGGGTTGTTTCTCTTTTGGGGTTTTTTTGGTGCGCTGCGGCACTTGCGATCTCGGAAGTTTTTGCTTGGGGCGGCAAAAAACCCAGAGCCGGCCCTGGGCCTAGGGGCGGCAAAATCATCAATCCGCCACTGCCCACCACCACTCTACCCCCCCCCCTCGTGTCAGCACTGGCCACGCCCACCACCCTACACCCGCCCTGAGTCAACACCGGGCACGCCCACCTCCCCAAGGGCCCCCCCGAGGCAGCATGGGCACGTCTGCCACCCCACTCCCCGAGTCGGCATCAAGCACATCCACCACTCCACTCCACTCCCTCACTCCTCCTCCTGTCCCAGCGTCCCTCTTCCTCCCTTCAAGGCCCTGTACTGCGAATGTTCCAGTTTCAATGTTTCCACTCTCTGCCTCGCCCCTGCCTGTGTGGTGGGGGGCGAGAGAGAACAGCGAATCCCCAGGGTAACCACCCCACAGCACAGCCTAACAGGCAGGCCAGCACAAGCTGCTGTTTATATTAACAACAATAGCAGGAATGTCACAATGCCACAGGGCTCTTCAGCTTGTGTGCAAATCCAGCCCCCCCAGGGGCCCGCTCTCTCTGCCCTCCTATTGCCACAGGAACCGGAGGCTGGCTTCCTGTCCCTTCCGAGAGACATGGGGACAGACATCGCCCGGAGAAAGATCTGCTCTGCTCTGCTATGGGGTTAACAGAGGAAATCTGGCTTTAGGCAGCGTTGGGCTCTCTGTCTCAAGGATGGGCATGCACACAAACCAGATTAACGGGAGCGGGGGCAGTCAGAAAAGGATGCGTACTGGCCTGCTATGTGGCAGACCCAGGTGCTACTTCTGGTCTCCTGCTTCCCTGGCCAGGGGGAACTAGCAGAGGAGGCGGCTCAGGGTGTGTCAGTCTAGCCCCCACCCAGCTTTCAGAAGTCGCCAGCCCCCAGCAGAAGCCTGGAGTGAGGTCCTCGGTGCTCAAGGTCACAGGACAAGGGGTTCCTTCCAGAGGAGAGACAGCTGGGTACTGGAAGGAATGCCCATTTCAGCCTGTCTGTGAAATGGTGGGTCTCTAACGGAGATATGGAGCCACTCCAGGGAAGGCACAGAGCAACGGGAGTCACACTCTTTTCTTGCGCACCAGCGTTCAGCGGTTCCACCCGGTGCATGGCACAGACAAGCCCACCATTTTCTGTGGGCTTGCAAAAACGAACCCCCTCTTAAACAGAGATGCCGCTTTATGCTATGCAGGAGGGCGGAGGACAGTACCATGAAGGTCCCTTCTGGCCTTAACATCTATCAGGGCACAAATGTTTCCCATCCATTCACTCAAAACGAAAAAAGGGTGAAGTATGTGTCCCCTTTCATTTCCACACCAGGCTTGAACCGTAATCAGGAGTTAAAATCCCCAGAGACCAAGATCTCCATTAAATTCTGTTTGTTTTTCAGTAGCCCCATTGCACAATGAAGGAAATGACATGGTCCCTCCCTCGCGTTTAACCATTCTCCAGGCCGAAGGACCCAGAAAGCAAATCCTGCGCCGATCTGCGAGTATTGGGACAGCCCAAAGCACAGCCACTAAAAGCCCGCAGGCAGCGTTCACTCTAGAAACGTAAGGGAAGAGGGGTCCATGCAGCTCAGAGCTATGGCTAGGGCTCCATGGTGGATATTTCAAATCCCTTTGATGTTCCCAGGGATAGAGCTAAACTACTTTCTCCCGTGCTCTGGCCAAGCCAAGGGTATATGGTCACCGGGATCCAGCTCTACACAGGGTTTATTTTGGCTGGATGCGACAGGCCTGATTCTGTCTCCTCGCAGCTGTCCTCAGCTCCCCCTGCCATCAGTTCAGCCATTATCCCCATGTTACAGGTAGGGAAGAGCGGGGACGTCTACACTGCACACTATGGGCCAAGCTCTGACTCAGGTTTGAGCCCAAGCCCCCTTTCCGTCCACACACCTCTCTGGCTGACTCAGGTCAGTAAGCACTCGGGGCCTGGATCCTAGGACTGTGATGGGGGGTGGGTCTGAGACCAAGTCCTGCTGAGACACAGGTCCAAGCCCTGTCATCCTGCAGTATGGACGTGTTAGCACGGCTGCGAGACCCCAGTGCAGCAATTGTAAACCCAGGCTTACAATGCAGTACAGATGCCTAAGCATAGGCTTGGAAACACCAAGTCCACAAGCCCGGGTCCCACATACCCAGACTTAATGTGCAGTGGGTAGAGAGGGCAAGGCCCAGATGTTTAAAGGTACTTAGGCACCTTCCTCTCATTGAGCTCCCATTTTGATTGAGGCATGCAGGATCTGGGCCTAAGTGACTTGCCCAAGGCAACACAGGAAGCAGTGTCAGAGCAGAGAACTAAACCCAGGTCTCCGGCTAGATCCTAACCCATAGGCCATCCTTCCTCTCTGGGGAACCAGAGGGACACACCACTCAGTTAGCTGGTTACTCGCTGGCTGATGGGACAGATCACCAAGGACACTGCTGCTTAGACAGGAATCAGCGTTTCAGTGGAGCAGCAGGAATTTGCTGCTCTAAGCGGTTTCCTCTTTGCTCCAAATGGTGCAGTCACCAGAACGCTACAGTGTAACTCACTTACACCCCCTAAAAGGAAACCTCCCAAGCGTTCACAGGAAACTCCCACTGTTTTCTATCTGTTAAAGGCCTGGCTGGTTAGTTATTTGAAAGGTTAATTCTCAACTCATCTTTATATTAGAAATCAAAGGGCTTGCCTGGTCTTAGTCGCCGCACAAAAACAGAGCGGACAATTAGGGAGATTGTGACATAACACGAGACTGAAAGATGAGCAATTGGCAGGAGAAGGGATTTTTACTCAGGCTGTTTAACGTTCTGGGGTTTGATAGCTTAACACTGATTCCTTTGGTTATGGGCTGAGAAACTTCTCTCTCCAGTTGTGTAGGCCTCTAAAGAAACTTCCAGCAAATTCTCCCTTTTTCCCCTGACTCATAGAATATCAGGGTTGGAAGGGACCTCAGGAGATCATCTAGTCCAACCCCCTGCTCTAAGCAGAACCAATTCCCAGACAGATTTTTGTCCTAAATGGCCCCCTCAAGGATTGAACTCACAACCCTGGGTTTAGCAGGCCAATGTTCAAACCACTGAGCTATCCCTTCCCGCTGGTATTTCTCAGCTGAAAAACAAGCCTAAAGAAACCTTTTGGGCCTTTAGACATCATCAAGAAGCAAAAAAGTGCAATTTTTCCTCCTTTGCAGGTCACCCTTAGAGGAATTGCAATCAGCCATCTTCTCCATGAGCCGATGCTCAGTTTACGTGGCACTCCAGAATTTTATTAGCCAGCATCCTATCTGTACAATCAGAAATTGTCTGTGAAAGCTCCCAGGTATTTTGAAGTGTGACCTGTCATGGGTAAACAAGGATTCATTCACTGACCAGGAATGTGAGAGAGCATTTGAATGAAAGCAGATGAGATCACCTGGAATGTATGAATAGGTATTTGGGTTTCTCTGAGTCAGGACAATGACTTACTGTCCTCCCATTCAGAGTATTTGTTTTCCTTCCTCCCTACTGCAGTCCTGTCTGTCTGCTCCTACTGTAAGTCCCTGAGACCCAGATGCTCAAAAAGGTACTTAGGCAATGTTTTAAATGGAAGTTAGGTGCCTACAGATCTTTGAGGATCTGGGTCTGAGTATTTCCCTGAAAAACATTCACCATGGGAGATTCCACATGAAGGCCAGTTTCTCCTTCCCACTCCCCAAGCAAGGGGGATGAACAAAGAATCCAATTTCAATAACTATAGTTTCATTGACTTCACTTACTAAGCTCCTTCCCTGTAGGTTCTCAAATCTAAATAATACCTGGACAAGCCCTGCTTTCAGGCAGCCCCAAGGCCTGCAACTTGACGGTGTTCAAAGTCTAGTGTTGGATGCACATCTTGCATCCATTTCTAATTCAAATCAGACCAGACCCCTGAGGCCTTGGGAGATTTTCTCATCACTTGTTCTATAAATGAATCGTTTCAAATCTGCATTTTTGGATCTCACCCTGGGAAAGTTTTGCAACTAATTTGTACAAATGTATAAACCACTTCTGGTTTTTGCTGTGATATTTTGCTTCCAGCTTTACTGAATGGCAGAAATTCACGAGGCAGCTTAAGGTTTCTATTTTTAAACCATAAAAATCTGCTTCTCATTTAGGAAAAAAAAAAAAAGAGAAATACTAGCGGAACTGCATGGGATCTTCACCCCCTCCCCCAGTGTTCACTTTATGGGGCAAGGCTAGTGGCAGATTAATGCACAGGCCTATGGGATCCGTGCCCAGGGACCTGGCCAATTTGGGGGCTCCTGCTGGAGCACTGAGGAGCAGGGGTTGGGGCCCCATTGAAAGGGAGGTGTGGGGGAGCCCAAATGTTCTTTGTGCCCAGAGCCCCAATAAATCTTAATCCACCTCTGGGCAAAGCATAATACAGTTTTACTGGGGGAAGGGGGAATCAACGGATCAAACCTACCCCAGATGTAACTTCACTTAAGGTCACTGGTGTTAGACCAGGAAGAAATCTGGCCCCTGCGTAAGAAGGACACACTTTACAGAGGGCCTAGAGTGAACACTGCCTGGAAATTAAACGCACATTACAGGACTAGAGCCCAGAATAGCACATGCAGGGGTTAGAGCCAGGTAGGTCAGCAATCACCTGATTTCGGAGCAGATTAGTTTGAGCAACGAGATGAGCTTGTAGTTTTCCTTGGCACCACTGAGGCGCAGCTTTCTCAAGCAGCGAGACAGGCTGCGGGGGGAGCGTTTTCAAAGGAAAGAAAACAAAAACAAGAGAGAGAGAGAGAGACAGACATCTGTTTAGAAAACAAAATCACAAGAGTGAGAGCATTACAGGCTGGGCCAACCCAACACCACCAAGGCAAGAGACACAGCATCCAGGGGACAATTAGTTACGAATCCTTCACAGCATGCCAAGTGTAGCGGTAATTAACGCTCCGATCTGGAGATGGAGGGCACCAGGGCTGGGAGACTGTTTTACCAGCAGTCCAGCTGCAAAGAGCAACAGGCAAGAATGGTTAGTGACTTAGCACACAAATGCCCAGTGTTGAGTTTCCGCCGAGTGCCTTCCAGGAGGTCGGGATTAATTCAACGTCACTCTCGTCCACATGCAATTACACCTCTACCCCGATATAATGCGACCTGATATAACACGAATTCGGATATAACGCGGTAAAGCAGTGCTCCGGGGGGGTGGGGCTGCGCACTCCGGCGGACCAAAGCAAGTTTGATATAACGCGGTTTCACCTATAACGCGGTAACATTTTCTGGCTCCCGAGGACAGCATTATATCGGGGTAGAGGTGTATTTAAAGTGCACAGCACTGTATTTTAATGGAGTGTTGTCAATTCAGCAGTACGTGGCAGGGTTCCTAAGGGACGTGTACATGTGTTATAAGAAGGGAGACGGGAGAGGAAGGAGGAGTCCAAAAGAATTCATGATGCTGTTGGTGTTATTCTAATATCATGAGAAGACATCAGTCAGCTCCCAGTATTTGCTCTATACTGTAATAACAAGACTTTGCGTTTCTCCAGTGCTTTTCCATAGATCTCAAAAGCACTTTTCAAAGGCAGGTAAGTAGCATTATTCCTATTTACCAGGCAGGGAAACTGAGGCAGAGAGGGCTGAAGGGCCAGACCAAGCCCACTGCAGTGACTGGAAAAGCTCCCGTTGACTTCTAATTTCTTTGTTCAAGTGACCCAGAGACAGCATCGGGAACAGAACCCTGGGCTCTGTCCTTTGGTCCACATTGCTCATCGACCTTACCTATTAATCTGTCAACAACTGGTCATCTGTCACAGAGTGTCAGCACATGAGTAGTTTGGGCGAGACCAGTGAGTGAAGCCAAGCTAGCGGAGTCTAGCTTCCCAGACTTGAAAATACCAGAGCCAGTGGCCTCGGGTTCCAATGTTCGTATATGAATCACCGCAGCAAGTTTTAAAATTGCCAATTAACACCACCCCCCCTAAATGAAAGATTCCACCTCCCCACCCCCAGGAAAATTCCCTTCTTACTTCTGCATGTGCTTCAGTTTCTCTTTAAAGAGAAAAGCCAGTAGAAAGTTCTGTTAACTGATCCATTTGACTGGCTGACCAGCCTTGTGTGTTGAATGAGGGACATTGCATCAGGTATGGAAAAAAAGCAACAATTCTGGTTCCTAAAGTCACCTTCAATTTTGTTCCCTGGTTTTGCCCGGTTATCCATAGTGCAAGCAAATAAAGAGCTGAGTAAAGAAACTTCTCCCTCCTCTCTTCTTCCACCATCCCTAGCTCCCACACAGCTCATCCCTCCCCTAAAGTCTTGCCTAGACTAGAATTTAAGTGTGCTGTTAGCATGTTCTGGCTAACACCATGGGAAAGTCTACTGTAGACCAGGCACACTTGGATGAAATCTTGGCTCCATTGAAGTCAGTGGCAAAATTCCCCATTGACATCAATGGAGGCAGAATTTCACCTACTGCCTTTAATAGGTGCTCACAGGGGGGTGCCTAGGCCAGTATTTCAACCATCTTAGCACATGTTAAAGTCTACTCTGTCTTGTCCACACTAGATGTTTCAAAATGCGTTAGCGAGCACATGTTAACATCACACGTTAATTCCTAGTCACGTCAAGGCCCAAGTGATCTGAGAGGGCGTGGTTTCAGAGAGACTGAAGGGTATTCCACAACCCAATTGCCAATTTTGCTTTGGCTGTAGCACCTTCCAGTCTGAAAGAGCAAAGCTGTTCAGGGCACGATTTATACAGCAGGAATTAACAGAGCAGAGGCTCTGAACGGGTCACGGCCATGCCCACGCTGAAAGTACCAGGTAGTCCCTCCCAGCAAACACTGCTACAGCACTGTCGATCGGAGCATCTCCGAGCACTCTGCAAACTTACTGAATTCAGGGCCCAGCGGCCAACCACTTATTCTCATCACCATTTTACAGATGGGGAAACTGAGGCATGCAGGTATCCAGGGTCAGAGAAGGAAATAGAACCCAGATCTCCTGCCTCCCAGTTCCTAGCTGGCACCGTAAGGCCATTCTCCCTTTCTCGCTCAGGCTTCTGTGCTCACCAAAACTTAACCACATACCCCTGAAATCTGTACCAGGTACACTGCACAGAAGCTTAGCGTCAGTGCACTAAGGCCTTCAGAGCCTCCTCCTAAAGTTTATTTGGGGAGTAAAAATAAGTGCATGGGTGGGACCCTGCCAAAGAGAAAACATTCTGGCTGGATCATTGCATGACAGTTCTCTAAACAGAAAGCACCTGGGAACGATGAGTCAACATGTTAAAAATGTCCTAAATGAGCAGTTATTAAAAATAATAATAAATGAAAGCAGGGCCCGCCCTGTGCTTTACCTTGGCGATTTTGGTGTCGTCTTTCTTCTTTGCGGTTTGTAGGGATTCAAAATGGTGTCTGGCGCTGTCGTAATCCACAAGCTTCCTCCCTCGCTTAGCGATCCGAGACTGAGAGAGAGAGAGAGAGAGAGACACCAGCTATGAACAGCTAGAGCCATAAAGTTTAGCCCCTCGGCATCTGAACGCCATAATTAAACCCTTCCTCAATTACACCCCATTAAGTGAGTAAAGAATTGGCCTTTCTGGGTCTGGGCTAGCAGGAACCCCCTGTTGCTTCTGGGGTTCAGACCCCATAATAGGTGACCCCCTTCGGAAGGTCTCTGCCACCGGCAGCATTTTCCCCAGGCATCAGGGAAATGTCTCCCTGCATCACCCTTCTCCATTATCTGTGCAGCACCAACAGCGCTGGACATGAGGCAAAGACGGCCTCCACCCCAGAGCCCAATCCTGTGATTGGATCTTTTAACAAAGCGCAGCCCCATGATTCTGCTCTCCCACAAGGTCCTGACCCAAAGCTCCTCAAGATGACTGGAAGGGCTCCCCTCGGGTTTGGATCGGGCTCTCATTCAATATCCTTCTAAAACAGCTGCCACTTCTGATGGGTTTAAAAAAAAAAAAAAGAAGGATTCTAAGAGGCATCTGGAGGCTCCTTTCAAATAAAAGCAGCCTGATCTTTGAGTCAATATTGAAATAACGATCAAAAGAAAGAAAGAAAAAAAGAAACTGAGCAGAGATAGGCCCAGTTGTTTGAATCAGAACTACCCTAAACTTCCAGAGCCACAGTGCTGGTTCATGCCCCTTTCTGCTCATTGCATGCTTTAGAACAGTGGCTTTCAAACCATGGGTCGCTACCCAGAACTGGGTCGTGGCAGCTGTGGTCAACACCACCGACCAGGCCATTAAAAGTCCTGTCAGTGGTGCTGGACAGCTAAGGCAGGCTAGTGCCTACCTGTTCCAACACCACGCTGCACCCTGGAAGCAGCCAGCAGCAGGTTCGGCTCCTAGGCAGGGCAGCCACGAGCACTGGCTCTGCACTCCCATTGGCCAGTTCCTGGCCAATGGGAGCTGGGGCGGGGCGATGCCTGTGGGCGAGAGCCACGTGGAGCCGCTTGCGCCCCTCCGCCTAGGAGCAGGACCTGCTGCTGGCTGCTTCCGGTGTGCAGGGGGTTGTTTTAATTTCTCACTGTTTGGAGCATCATTTGGGGATAGGGTTGCCAAGGGACGTATTCCTGGAGGTTTCATCCCATGACATCTTTCATTAAAGATTACTCTTTAATTCCTGGAGACTCCAGGACAATCCTGGAGAGATGTCAACCCTACTTGGGGATTGAGAAAGAGGAAGAAAAAAAAAACCACATCAGTAATGCTGCAATATTCGTAGCCTGAGATTTTGAAAGGAGAGTTTGGTGCTCAAATTCAGGGGAATTTGGGTGCCTGACTCCTTAAGGTTTTAGGCTGGGATTCCAAAAGGAACCTAAACAGAGTTCCAGAGAAGCTAGACATGGAAAAGATTTAGCCCTGGTCTACACTACCCAGTTAGGTTGACCTAAGGCAGCTTTCGTCCACCTAATTATGTCAGTGTCTACTACAGTCTTGCTCCCGCTGATGTAAGTGCCCTGCTACACCAACATAATAACGCCACTTCTCTGAGAGGTGTGGGGCTGATGTTGTAATTAGGGGCAGGCGACACACAGTCGGTGTAGACACTGCCTTACTTACATCAGCTATTGGCAGGTAGAGAACAAGAAAGCTGGAGACAAGAAAGCCAGGCAACTAGAGAACTTCCGACAGTGGCCAATGGCAGGTGCCCCAGAGTGAATGAACATAACAGGTAATCATCGAGTGATCCATCCCCTGTCGCCCATTCCCAGCTTCTGGCAAACAGAGGCCAGGGACACCATCCCTGCCCATCCTGGCTAATAGCCATTGATGGACCTATCCTCCATGAACTTTTTTTTTTTTTAAACCCTGTTATAGTCTTGGCCCTCACAACATCCTCTGGCAAAGAGTTCCACAGGTTGACTGAGTGTTGTGTGAAGAAATATTTCCTTTTGTTTGTTTTAAACCTGCTGCCTATTCATTTCATTTGGTGGCCCCTAGTTCGTGTGTTATGAGAAGGAGTAAATAACACTTCCTTATTTACTTTCCCCACACCTGTCATGATTTTATAGACCCCATCATATCCCCCCCTTAGTCATCTCTTTTCCAAGCTGAAGAGCCCATCAGTCCCCCCACTTCCCTGGAGAGCTGGCCTGCTGGACTGCACTCTCAGCTGAGAGCCAGGGCGGCTTCTCTCCCACCCCCTCAGCGGGAAATAGGTAGGCGGTTTCTCTGGGCTCCCGGCAGGGAATGGGGGTGGAGCCCACCAGGAGCCGAGAGCCTGTGGGGCAGACCGGGCTCTCAGCTCCCCACAGTGCCCCTCTTAGATCGGTGGAAGCACTTCTGTGGAGGACACACACCACCAACACCAGGAGGGTAGTGTGGGCATGACTACAGCGGTGGTAAGTCGACCTATATAGGTCGACTTACGTTTCTAAGGCTAGGTCTACACTGGGGGTGGAGGGGGAGATCGATTTAAGATACGCAAATTCAGCTACGCGAATAGAGTAGCTGAATTCAACATATCCTTTTCGACTTACCCTGCTGTGAGGACGGTGGCAAATCGACCGTCGCGGCTCCCCCGTCGACGGCGCTTACTCCTCCTGACGAGGTGGGAGTCAGCGCGTCGATTCGGGGATCGATTTATCCGTCTAGATGAGACGCGATAAATCGATCCCCAAGAGAGCGATTTCTACCCACCGATCCGGGCAGGTAGTGTAGACTAGCCCTAAGTGTAAACATACCCTTGGTATCGTGGATCACCTAGTTAGGTGCCTGCTGAAAAATGCAAACAGGGTGTAACCAAGGCAAAGAGTCTGCATATAGCTAGGAACAATAGCTCCAAGAAGCACAAACAAGCCTTCCCAGTCTCCACAAATTCTGGAGTCTAACAAAAACGGTGCAAAAACATCAGCACCACTAGCCATTCCACTATGGATTGCAGGAGAGTGGGAGCAGCGTATCTCAAGGGAATCGCTGTGTCTGGCATCTCACATGGGTGGGACATGGTTTGTGGGTGAAGCTTGGAAGACGACACCTACTTTTTCCCCCATGGTTTGACCTCTGATGTACAGTGATAGGGGAAGCTGTAGAAGCAAGTGGGGGAAGGGGCGCCCCAGGAAGCAGAGACCCCATGGGGCTGCACATGTTCATGGCTTGCAGTATGATCCCGGGACCTGAAACCATTTGAAGTGGCACTTTCCTCCAGAAACAACAGACAGTGACAAAAGTTTAAGCTAATCAGGAAGGGGCGGGGGGGGGGACAGAGAGGGAGTGGGGGGTTACTTTCCTAGGGAAGGAGCCAGGCTGACATGTCCCATATGGTGACATCGTTACAAGTGCGGCCACATGGAAAAGCCCATTCCCTGTGCAGCTGTTTCAAAATGAACTGGTGCTGGGGGAAGGGATGGGGCTGGGAGATGGAACTCCCAGGATATCAGATGATCCTGCGCTGTCAGCGGAGACCCTGCCCCTCCCGAACAGCTGGCCATGTGCAAAGATTTTAACCCAACACACAGATCTGCCTGCCACACAAGCCTCATCAACGTATTGACCACTCGCCAGCAGCACTGGCTCCTTCCTGACGGCTCTGCACTTCCAGGGGAAGGGAAAGCCGGGGCATCAATGGGCTAAACAGGAAAACTCAGTCACTTAAAGGGATTCTGACGACCTGCCATGCACGGCCCTCCCCGCTCCAGTTTTAAAAATCAGCCAAAACACAAAAGAGAGCTGCAGAGTGTGTGTGCGCGCGAGAAAGAGAGTCAGCTAGCATGAGAGACATGCAGAGAGAGAGAGAGAGAGAGAGAGAGAGAGAGAGAGAGAGTGTGTAAGTGACAGAAAAAGGGTGAGAGATGCAGAGAAAGAGTGTGCATGTGTGAGAGAGACATGCAGAGTGTGAATGTGTGTGTGCGCGCGCGTGTGTGCGAGAGAGAGAGAGAGAGACAGAGTCAGCCAGTATGTGTGTGAGAGAGAGAGAGACAGACATGCAGAGAGGGGGGGGCCCACGCATGAGAGTGTCTGGATGTCTCTCTCTCTCTCGCACTGTGTGTGTGTGTGTGTGTGTGTGTGTGTGTGTGTGTGTGTGTGTGTGTGTGTGTGTGTGTGTGTGTGAGAGAGAGAGAGAGAGAGACACACATGCAGAGTGTGTGCATGTGTGAAAGAGAGCGCGCGAGCCATGCAGACTGTATGGGGAATGCCTCTGCAGCACTCACGTTCCCGCTTGGTGTTTCAGTAGCTGCACCTGGGTAGGAAAAGCTGGGGGCCTGTTTTCCACTAAAAGATGCCAGTGTGGCCCGTTGGATACGGCTGCTCTGTGTGTACCTCCTGCTCCTCCCACGTAAAAAGAATCAGAACTAACTTCGTTGCTGTGCGTGAATCCACACCAATGTCGTGCTGGCTTGACAAGAGAATCGCACACAGGCTGCCCCCTTGTGCGCAAACATACCCAGGTCCCAGTACTCCCTACAGCGGTGGCCTGAATAGCACAGGCCAAAACCAGGCTAATCCCCACGCAGACCCTACCCTCCACTGCAAAGCTGTGCGCTGACTCCAGGGAGCCTGGTGGGAGAGAGGCCGGGTCGGCCAACAGCCGCTTTCTGGGCAGCGTGTTCTCGCCAATTGGCATACTCTATGCCAGCACAGCTGTAATGGGCTCGGACACGGCAGAGCCAGAGCAAAGGTGGTACTGATGGGGCCAGGGGCTCCCAAGGTGGTTCAGGAACAACTCAGGCAGATGCATGCGAGGTCACCCATGCGTTTTCTCATTCCATCCCCTGGCAGTGCCTGTAGTGTCTCCTCTAGAAGGGGGAAATGCAGCAGGCTTGCTGGTATATCAAAGCCCCCGAGTATCGCAGGTAAATTTCTCCCTCCTGCACCTTTTAACATGAGAGAGAGGAATAAGGACCATTACGTCATTTCAGCTACTTCTCTTCAGTGCATTAGACGCCAATGCATTAAATGCCCGACGCGGCTTTTCCCTTCCACAGTCCCGGATCTGTGGTAGCAGGAAAGCATGAATGAAGCCTTGTCTGGGTGGTTTTATTCCTTTTACAAGGCTGGTAGACAATGAAACCCTATTCTAGTGATGACAGAGGGTTTCTGATTGAAACATGTTCTGCTCACAGGGGGCTGATGAAAGCCCGTGTATTAGAAAATGCTACCGCACTTGGCTAACAGACAATTCCCCAGTCTATGGCATGGAGCCACTCTCCAGTGACAGAAAGTAAAAGAGCAGAGGAACCAGGGAATATTTATCATGATGAGTGAAGTGTGGAGCTCCCCACAAACTCCCCAGAAAGCCTGAGTGTGCAGATCTCACACCTTCCCAGAGCAGCTCCAGTTAATCCAGCTATTGCACCAATATGTAGAGGACAATCTACATGGGAGTTGATCCTGCAGCATAAAATCATAGAATATTAGGGTTGGAAGAGACCTCAGGAGGTCATCTAGTCCAAGCCCCTGCTCAAAGCAGGACCAACCTCAACTAAATCATCCCAGCCAGGGCTTTGACAACCAAGCCTTAAAAACCTCTAAGGATGGAGATTCCATCAACTCCCTTGGTAGCCCATTCCAGTGCTTCACCACCCTCCTAGTGAAATAGTGTTTTCTAATATCCAACCTAGACCTCCCCCACTGCAACTTGAGACCATTGCTCCTTGTTCTGTCATCTGCCACCACTGAGAACAGCCGAGCTCCATCCTCTTTGGAATGCATCCAATAGCAGCATCCCCTTTCCTTCTCTTTCACATACCCCACATCCCTGGTTGCCAGGGCAGCTATTCACTAGCCAAGAGAGCAGAGGATTGGTGTTTGGCCAACAGGGGGCAGTGCGATTTCAGTGGGGGGTGCTCCCATGCCACATCCATTTCACTACCCCCAGGCTAAAGGATATAGAGTCCCAAGAGAAGCGCTTGTGCAAAGCCCCAACCTCAACTCGCAGCGTCCCAGAGACTCTCTAGCACAATGTGAAAGGAGTGAGGGGAGCAACCTACTTTGATGTCCGGGAATTGGCCAAGGTAAGTGTCCATGGTTAGAAGGGCCTGATCCACAAGCTTCTGATGGAAATCCACCCACAGCAGGTCATTGTTCTGGAAGACAAAAGGAACATGCTTATGAGCACGATCAGAATGCTTTACATTTCTATTGGCAGGGATCTCCAAGCACAGTACAATCGGAAAGCCTCCCAGCATCCCAGAGATAGTGATCTCGTCTCTTTTGGAGAACCTGAGGCAGACATATCCCAGATCAAGAAGAACTCTGTGAAGCTCAAAAGCTTGTCTCTCTCACCAACGGAAGTTGGTCCAATAAGAGATATTATCTCACCCAGTTTGTCTCTCTAATATGCTGGGACCAAAACGGCCACAACAACAATGCATATCCCAGGTCACATGGTAGATGCAGAAATGGAACCCACAAGTCCTGATTCTCCTAGTCAAACTGCTAGACCAGTGGTCCCCAACTGGTCCAACCTGGAGCCTCTGACAGTCAATCGCGATCTCCAGCCAGCGGCGCAGTGGAGCTAAGTGAGGCTGGCTGCCTGCCTGCCCTGGCCCCACACCACTCCCGGAAGCAGCTGGCATGTCTCTGCAGCCCCTGGGGGGAGCGGGAGTGGATCTCCATGTGCTGTCCATGCCTGCAAGCGCAGCCCCCTCCTGCACCCAAACTCCCTCCCAGACCCCGCACCCCAACCCTCTGCCTCAATCCTGAGCCAGCACCCAAAGTCCCTCCCAGACCCTGCACCCCCTCCTGCACCCCAACCCCCTGCCCTAGCCCAGAGCCCCCTCCTGCACCCACACTCCCTCCCAGAGCTTGCACCCCTCACCCCCTCCTGCACCCCAACCCCCGCCCCAGGCTCAGCCCGGAGCCCCCCGCCCCACACTCTGAACCCCTCACCCCCAGCCCAGAGGCCGCATCCCCTCCTGCACCCCAACCCTCTGCCCCAGCCCAGAGCCCCCTCCTGCACCCACACTCTCTCCCAGAGCTTGCACCCCTCACCCCCTCCTGCACCCCAACCCCCTGCCTCAGGCTCAGCCCGAAGCCCCCTCCCACACTCCTAACCCCTCACCCCCAGCCCAGAGGCCGCATCCCCTCCTGCACCCCAACCCTCTGCCCCAGCCCAGAGCCCCCTCCTGCACCCACACTCTCTCCCAGAGCTTGCACCCCTCACCCCCACCCGCACCCCAACCCCCTGCCCCAGTCCGGTGAAAGTGAGTGAGGATGGGGAAAGAGTGAGCCATGGAGGGGGGGGGGGGGGGGATAGAGTGAGTGGGGCGGGGCTTTGGGGAAGGGGCGGAGCAGATCCTGGGTTGATCTTAAATTCAACCGGTGATCTTGTGCATAAAAAGGCTGGAGACCACTGTGCTAGATCATACTCCCAGCTAGGTACCAAGACCCAGTCTGTTCGGTTTATCTACAAGTCCATGTGCGGGCCTTCCCCCAACTAACCTAACCCTAGCGTGACTCTAACCGTTGTTTCCCCAGTAAAAAAGAGACCAGACATCCTGACCAGGCTGGGACAAACAGTGCCCATGCTGAGGGTTTACCTGGGGACGGCCAATTATCCACATTTTTTGCAGGGCTGATAGAGCCAGTGCTTCCCCTGGTGCTGATGGGTGTATAGAGGATGCACCCAGTCCTCACCCATGACACATTTGGGCCAATATTCTCTCCAAAGCGGCTCCTGATGGCCAAAGCCATCTCGTCTTCCTAGGATCATTGCTGCCAGACAGATGTCTTGCAGCAAGGCTCCCAAGCCGAGCGTAGGACGTAAGTGCACTGGTCCCACTAATCCGCTCTCCCCCAGAGGCCAATCTCCCGCCCCGGCATGGAGTCTCACCTCGGCTATTTTGTTGGTATCGTCTCTCCCAGGCCATTCCGGCTCATACACTTCCTGCAAGCATTCAGTCAGCTTCTTGGAGGCCTCGTGCATTGCTAGGAGAGAAGAGAGGGCAGCCTCAAAAACTGAGGGACAGAGCTCCACCAGGGCACCAAGAGCCCCTCCCCATTGCTAGCAGGAACTCGACTGCATGGAATGGATAACAGAAGCCTGATTCTAGTTTAAGGCAGGATATTTCCCAAGCATGATCCTTGCTAATACATCTTGAACTCGCAATAACATGGATGTAAAGCAAAGGAGGAGAGGGGCTCAAGGATCTAGTCACCCAGACAACAGGGCATTCAGTGTTCATCCCCACCTAGCAGGATAGAGTAGGTGGCCTCCTACGAATCTAAACCAAGCCCACCTGGCTGCTAGGAAGAGAAAACAGCCTCTGCACCCCAATGTCTCCCAACAGAGCCACCTTGCTGACTGCCTGAACAACCTTAGAATATCAGGGTTAGAAGGGACCTCAAGAGGTCATCTAGTCCAAACCCCTGCTCAAAGCAGGGCCAATCCCCAGGCAGCTTTTTGTCCCAGATCCCTAAACGGCCCCCTCAAGGATTGAACTCTTAACCCTGGGTTTAGCAGGCCAATGCTCAAACCACTGAGCTATCCCTCCTCCCAGCTGGAGGAGCAAGAGATGTGAAACCGGCGCTCCATCACCAGGCCAGTTGCTCCGGGAAAGCCTGCTTGCACTGGGCAGGAAGAGCTATGGCCAGGAAAACCCTATTTGCGGTGCCTCCGGTTGGAAAAGTGACAGACCTCCAGTTGCACAGACGTTACCTTTTACGGAAGCCAGGTAAGTTCGGAGATCCTTCTGCAGCTTGCTGCCTTCTGTCTGCGAAGACAAGGAAAAGCCAGCCGGTTATTGTTTTGTACAGAGTGAGATGGATTTGTGCAGGACTCATCTGTGCTATGAAAAAAACACCACATCCAAAACTGCCCAATACAGCCCGACGGCTGAGGAGCTGACACAGGACTAAGATCCTGTCTATGCAGGATGGAGCAAAGTGAACCAAGAAATCAAAGCAGATGAGGCTGTTTAGCCCAATAGGCCCTGATCCCCATAGGGTGTGTCTACACTGCATTTTAAGCCAGTCTCTGTGGGACCTAGGCTTGTGGATTCAGTGTGTCCAACCCACGCTTGAGCGTCTACACTGCATTGTTAACCCGGGTTTACCCTGGCCAGCCCTGGGTCTTACCGCTGTGCTAAGATGTCCAGACCTTTTGACTCAGGTCCACACTGCAGAATTACAGAGTTTGGGCCGGAGTCCCAGTGTGACTCAGGCTCTGACCCCCACTCCTCCCAGCAGGGTCCTAGGACCTGGGTCCTGAGTGCTTGCTGACCTGAGTCAGACTGATTTGTTTGTGAATGGAAAGGGGGCTTGGGCTCAAACCGGAGTCAGAACCCAGGGTTAGTGTGCAGTGTACACCTACCAACAGAGGGACAGATGCTCTAGAATCCCACAAAGGAGCCCAACATGTAGGTTTGAGGGGAGGTTATAAACTCTAATACAAGCAGCAATGTATTCTTGATTTTTTACGTTATTGTGAGCAGTTTCTGTTTGAACTTTCCCCTGGGATATCGGAAACACAAAACACACCAGCGCTGTACCAATGTAGGGGCTAGAAAGGGACACGGAACTGTTCCACTTACTGTCCAAACTGAGTGAAGCTGCAGGAAGCAAACAATTAGCATGAATGGTGAAAACCCGAATGCATTTTTTTTTAAATGTCATTCTGTCGCCCCCGCCGGATTTCACGGATTTGGAAGCTAATGGTTAAGAAATAACAATTACTCTGGTTTGCTTTTTGGATTTCAGAGGCGATCAGACATCATGGTGATGCATACAGTACAAGAACCTCGATCAAAACATTGCAATCTCTCACACACACACACACACACACTTTGACCACTTTGGAAGCACTCAATATGATGCAAACGTTGCCTTTTATTGAACGCTTAAAATATCCTGGGCCCGACTCACCACTGCCTTGCAATGTGTCATCACTTACATCTGTGTAAAAGGAGGTGTAAACACACTACACCAAGTCAGAAAAGGAGCATTTTACATCCACTTTGCATCTGCACAAACACCAGAAACGGGAAGGCAGCGGAGAGGCAGGTGCAAGACAGCAGAGGCATGGTGGTGACATCAGACAGCGTATGGATTCTGTTTTCATTTGGATTTATGTTGCCATCCTCTGATGCTTTGCAGTGGAGTGAGCGTTGGCTCAGATGGCAGCAGAAGTCTAAGCGTCTTCTGAGACACAAAGGCCGAAGAAGACTTTGAGAGAGACAGAGATGTCCGAAGAGGGAAAAAACAGGTTTGGTTTCCCTATATTGAACACTTGCGTTGGAGCTTTGCTAGCCCCGGAAGCAGCTGTGAAACTTCACAAGGATGCTCGAGGGTGGCTGTTATGCCGTGCACCAGCATCACACATTCTGCTACATTTCGTTTCCTGTCGTCCTTCCCAGCTTGAATTTTCCACATGGCGCCCCAGCATAATGCTTCTTGACAGGCTGACGAGGGAGCTCGCAGGCGCTCTCTGACAGCTTCAAACTTAGTATCTTTGTGGAAGCAGCTGTTTCCTATCATCTGCCACTCTTCGGGCGCCTGCCTCTTGCCCTCAGCGCGCCTTCCCTAAAACAGAGCTCATGCCGACGTCTCTGGTGTTCCAAACACTGCTGCACGCACTGAGCTGAGATCAAACAGGTCCCCTCCAGAATACTCTCTTCCAGCGGTTGATGTGGCAAAGTTTAATGTGTCTGTGCTAAATTCAGAGGGTCTGGGGAGAAGGAACAGTGACCATGTGTGGGGCAAGAATAGGAGAACTGCGGGGTGGGAGGGTCCCAGAAACTGGGCTCCAGCCCAAGCCCGGAAGTCTACACAGAAGTGAAACAGCCACCCAGCCCGAGCCCGAGTTGGCTGGAGCAGGCCAGCCGCGGGTCTCTAGTTGCTGTGAAAATATAACCTCAGGGTATGTCTACACTGCAACTGGGAGGTCTGATTGCAGCAGGTGCCCCCATACCTGAACTTGCTTTCATCTAGCTAGATTCAAGCTGGCTCACATAACTAGAGCAGCGAAGTGCAGCAGCACAGACTAGCCACTCGAGTACATACCAGGGTCCCAGGCGGTCGGAGCCAGCCTAGGCCGTGGCCCGTCCCGCCGCAGCTTCACTGCTATCATCATTCGAGCCAGCTTTGATCTCGTGTGCAGCAGTCACCCCTCAGGGTTGCAGAGGAGACCTCTCGACTTACAGCCTGGCAATGCCAAGGGAAGTTGGCAGGTGGGGCAGGGAGATGGGCCATAAAAGGCTATCACACAAAAACAACCTCTAGGGCAGTGTTTTTCAAATGCGGCCACCAGGAGCTTTTCCTGTGGCCACAGCGGGGGGGTGGGGGGGTGGAGGAATAAAACACAAAGCAGTGGCCCCTCCACCAGGGCCACCAGCAGGAGGTGGGCCCTGCCCCCTCTGGAGCCACAAACGCATAAGGAGCAGACAGCCAGTGAGTTCCCCACCTTCCCGGGGGCAGGGAGGTTCGGGCTTCAGCCCCAGGGTGGCGGGCGGCAGGCCCCGCTTGTGGGGCTTCGGGCTCCAGCCCTGCACCCCGACCACCGGTGCAAGCCCTCGGCTCTCACACACACACCCATCGCCCCTGGCCCCCCGCTGCCTCCCCATCCATCCCCGCACTGCCCTGACCCCCTGCTGTCTCCCTACCCACCTCCCCATCCAGGGCTTAATTTGTCCTCTGGCTTGCCATGGCTGAGTAAGTCTGCTGTGAAAATGGATATTTATATGCTTGTTAATACCACTTTTCACAGCCTCCCTGATAGCTAGTAAGCCTGCTGTGAAGTGACATTAACAAGCATACAAATATTACTTTTTGCAGCTGCAGACTTACTAGAGAAGCAAAAGAAACAAACAACAAAAGACAAGAATGTGCAAAGCATCTTATTTGTGTTTCTAGTCTGTTTAGGTCAGTAAAGAGTCTGCAAAAAAAAAAAAGCCACCTTTACATAAATAAATTGCAATGATTTGGACATGTATCTGTGCATATTTATTTGCTTTTCCTAAAGTATTTTAGGAAAAATTGTCAGAGCGGCCACCAGCAAGACTTGATGGCCGCACTCTGAGGCCACCAAAAAATGTGTTGTGAGGACCCCTGCTCTAGGGCTTTAATTCTGTGGAACCAGTGATTCCAGGCTTGAGGAAGGGTTGGGGGGGAGAAGGGAGGAGGGATCCTTGATCACCACATTTTCCAAAATAACCACAAATTTTGGGTGCCCCCATTTTTGCGGTGTCCAACGTCAGGCCTCATGAACTAGCACGCAGGACACATCCTCCAGATAACTCTCCTCCCACACACATGGCGAAAGTTGGTGAACTAAAAATGGAGGCTTCCATAGACTTAGAAGCCACTGCTGTAATCTAGTGGGACTAAATGGGCCCAAAGAAACAAAAAGGTGTTAACATGACGCTGCCGCTATCCAGCACTGAAACAGCGTTGAACAAGACTCAAAGTTTGGTGGGCCAAGATCTCAGCTTGCTTAGTACCATGGCAACCACATGATTAAAACTCTTTTTGACCTTGTATTAAAGATACCAAAAAGAAGGAAACAGTGAAAGCACTTGATATGTAAAGTGTTAAGGAAGGCTTCCATTTTAACAACCTCCCTTGTTCTTTCCCTTTAGCTGTAGACAGTTTTTAATAAAGAAAAAACCCCTGTTTGACAGGCTCTTTGATGGTATTAAAGATGGCAATATCTGTCCTCTTGGGGAAACGAGAAGAGGTTAATTGAGATGGGCTGGAGCTGTTAAAGTTCGATGCCGCTTCCTAGAAGACCAAAAGGGACAAACACCCACAGAAAAGGAAAGAAGAGAACAGCAACAACAGAAAATGCAGCTTCCGTCTCCGGCATTGACTTTCACCTGCAGCCTTGCTGCTGGAAGACACAGGTGTGGTACACGTTCTTACCAGCCACTCTGGGACCTGGCAAAATTGTACCAGCATCAGGCTGTGTAAGGCCTTGCTTTTCGCTGCCTTTCTAGTCACAGGCTGCCAGCAGCTGTGGCCAGCTTAACCAGGCTCTTATTAGACAGAAGGCCAAGGGAGAGGGATCGGAAAAAGAAGAAATATGATGGGGAAGGAAAAGGACACATGCGGGGGAAGGGTGACAAAAGTCTCATATCCCAGCTGGTGACTGGGATTTAACCAAAGCAGATGGAGGTGGAGAGGTCAGTTGGGTCCCTTTCTCGGGCCCAGTCTGGTCAGGACATCTCTCTGGATTAGGATGACAAAGGCCCAACGCTGGTACGTAGCTCCTGGGTCCCAAGAGACGGTGGGGAAGGTGGCCATGACGGTAAGCTCGCAGCAGCTGTTGTTCGCAGACAGCTGCTTCTTTTAGTCAGCCACTGTTGCGTTCGAATTTTCTCCTCACACATCTTTTAAGGACCCCAAAAAGGCAGTGATGGATGGAATACCCCATGCCCTCATTATTTTGTTCACCAGTTAGGCCCAATTTCAACACCCCAGTTTTGCGCCATTGATTTCCGGGCCCGCAGTTCTCTTGTTTCGCTGGCATGATCTTAACACAGTCCTTGAATTATATCAGGAGGCCTTTTTGGTTGAACTGATTCAGTCCATCTCCCTTTCTTACCTTTCCCCACCAAGATTTGTTGTGATAGGTCATGACGACATTTTGTGAACGGTCACCATTTTATTTTTTTTAAAACACAATTGAGCTCACAACGCGGGGAAATGTGTAGGCCCAGTTATTACAACACAACTTGTGAAAATCTGACCATACATGACCAGGCCCTACCAGAGCTACAAATGGGAGGGTACATTTCCATCAGATGCTGGTCTCATCAGCCAGTCCCAAAATAACACAAGAATGCTGCAGGGAGTTGTCTGGCAGCAAATTTATAAACAGATGAAAGGAGATTCTTTTAGATATAGTGCCTAGTAGATCAGCCATGGGACACCGTTCAGATACACTGTGTAAATCCTGGTGAGGGAGACTATATATCACACACACACACACACACACACACACACACACACACAAAAGTGGTAGCAGAAACACACACCATCCCCTTTCATTCTCCAACCATCGCCAATGCCTGATGTTTCAGAACAAGACAACCCCTCACCAGAACATGCACTTCTAGCTAGAATATTTTATGCAGAGTTCAGCTCTGTATCCAGTTCCCTGAACGTTCCTAAACTCCAGGGTTGTTTGGATCTGGAGATCTGCTGCAGGCCCGTGCCTAGCATTTCCTTTATTTGTTCCATGTTAGCCATTGATTCCATAAAGAGGTTATTTTGCATTTAAGAGCAGTTCCCTCACACATATAAGAAAGCTGCCAGGTTTTATTTTTAGCATTAACGCTTCCCCAAGAACCTTTAGCAACTGGGTTTTCTTCATACACCCACCACCTGCTTTTGCAAGCTGCCCATAATGGCTTCACTGGCAAAGCCTTTACATATCTCCAGCCATGACAGTGCACCATCAGCTTTCAAGAAGCAGTCAGGTACTGTCAAGGACTCTACATAGAAGAATTAACGCCCCGTAAGTGGCCACTTACAAGCTGCTCCATAAAGCCCTGAGGGCAGAGTGGGTTTCTAACACGGTCAGGCCACTGCAGAATTAGAGACCAATAGACCCCTGTAATACAGGACGTAAACCCTTTTCTCAGCATTATTGTTTTGTCTAAGGGGAAGAAGGTTGTATCTTTTTAGGCTGATCAGAAAGGAAATGTGGTTGCACAATATTCTTTAAAGAATCACAAATGTAGAAGGATTCAATGAAATATCTATTAAAATCCACAAATGCCAAGAAAACCAAGCTAAGGTAGAAGAGCAGCACAGACTCTGGGTCAGCGGTGGGAGTAGTTAACGTTCTGGTATCAGCAGGATGTCCACCCTGAAAGCTCAAGGCATCTTTCCTTAACTGTGTCTGGGGAAAAAACAGCCAGCCAGCGTATGAGCTTCGCGCACACAAAACACAGCACGCTCCGCAGTTCAGCAGGGCGCAGTGAAGGAAGCTCACTGAAAATTTGGTCCTGAAAGTCATTGCTCATTGGATTTTGACATTGGCACTTCTGCGTTTGGTAAGAGACTTCCAGCCCTCATGTCTGTGAATGTATGGGCAACTAAATCCCATACTTCCCCCTAGTAGCGGATTATTAGCCACTGGGCTGATGGAGCCCATACCCAGGGGCCCTAGAAAAATGGGTGCCCCTGCTCCCCAGCAAGAGTGCCGGGCAGGGCGAGGGAAGTCACTGCGCCCTGAACCTGGTCCCGGCAGGAGCGCTGGTTGACAGGGGAAGCCCCAGTGCCCAGACCCCAGCTGCGGCCCTGGGACTGGAGAAGCTGTAGCTCCTTGCCATGACCTCAGGGCTGGGGGAGCCCTCACTCGCCCCTATGGCCCTGCGGCTGGGGGGAGGGGGGCAGAAAGGAGCAGGACCGCAGGAGGAGGTGGAATGAGGTAGACCGTGGATGGAATGGGGCAGGGCAGGACAGAACAGGGTGGGTGCATGGGCAGGGCCGCAGGCAGAACTGGGGCAGGACTGCAGGTGGAAGGGGTTGGGAGGGGTCACCCACTTGCTCTGGCCCAGGGCCCCACAAAACCTTAAATCCACCCCAAGGACTAGGAAACAGCACTGCTGAAAGCAATCAGATTCTGGAAGCCGAAGAGAAATGTTTTGCTCTGCACAAGGGGCAACCACACTGACAGGTGCATGCCAGGGAGGGGCGGTGGGGAGTGGTGCTGACCTCAGCCCTAATGGAACGAGTCTAGAAAGACCCAGCCTTCGCCAGTAACAGTTGTAGCTCCCGTCCATCACATGAGAGCAAGAGAGACAGGAGCCCTTATCACAAACACGTGCTGTCAAACAGTGTAGACCAGCCCAGAGGTTCCACATGAGTGACAGACACCAGGGTATCAAAGCACAGCAACTCCGCCAGCCAGACGCAGGTAGCATTGCCATGTGCCAGGCCTGGATTCCACGCCAAGCCTTCAACTCTCCTCCCTCCCAGGCCAGCGACATTCAGAGGCATTGGGTGAGTAACACAGGTCCAACCTCTCAAGACCAGGGTCCCCCTTCCCCTTTTCCAGCATGCCCCGTTTCCAGTTCTGGGCAACATGCATCGGGTGGCTGGGGACTATGGTGGTGGCTGTATACAAATGACATTTGGGCAAGGGAGCTGGGGGAGGGGAGGGGCATTCCAAGGATCCAGGCTGGAGGTTAACAGCCAAATTTAGCCCATCACGAGGATTAGCCTAACAGCCCAGTTGTGATGCCTCATCAAGCCCTACGAGCCCCAGCGTGTGGGGCCATCTATAGCTCTGCAGATGCAAGGCCATGTTCAGCTCCTGTGTCACGTAGCAAAGTCCACCTGTCTAAGCAGAGAGCTCCTACCATTCACAGACTGCAAAGAGAGATTCTTGCATTGCTTTGAATGGACACAGGGTGGCTTATACAGCAGGGGCTCCCCCCCTACACCCACCCACCACTTGGAGAAACCACAGGATGCCTTGGGGGAAGGAGAGAGCTAACTATCTCTGTCCTAGAACTTAAGAACATAAGAATGGCTGTACTGGGTCAGACCAAAGGTCCATCCAGCCCAGTATCCTGTCTACCGACAGTGGCCAATGCCAGGTGCCCCAGAGGGAGTGAACCTAACAGGTAATGATCAAGGGATCTCTCTCCTGCCGTCCATCTCCACCCTCTGACAAACAGAGGCTAGGGACACCATTCCTTACCCATCCTGGCCTATATTCACAAATAGCCCATACCCAGAAACACCCACTGAGACGACTCAATTCAGGGCCCCTCTGACTGAGCTAGCAGACAAGGATCGGGGCCATCTGCTCATCTGCAGTTTCCCTCCCCTCCTGCTTCAATAGCCCTCTGGATACACCCCAGTCAATTCCAGCCCAATGAAATGCTAAACTGGATACAAATCTTCAGCCCCTTGTTGCAAGAGATCAAGGCCCAGACCCAAAAAAAGGTATTTAAGTGCCTAACTCCCATTGGCTCTAAATCCAATGGGAGTTAAGCACCTAAACATCTCTGAGGGTCTGAGCCCAACTTTTCTCAAAACCTTAAGTTTTGACCTGAGGGGCCTTCTTTGGAATGTTCTACATGGGGGAATTGTCCACACTGAAGAATAAGCGATTGCACACCTGGGGTAGATCCTCTATTCAGTCACTTTATTCTGGAATGATTAGTGCAGTTTGACAGCACGCTAATCATTCTGGAATCGAGCGTTCACACATGGAGCTATTCCAGAAATGCTTATTCCACAGCAGCTATTCTGGTCCATTTCCCTGCACAGACAAGCCCTTTATAAGGAAGTCCACAGAAATCTCATCTATATATAGAGCTCTTTTTCCAGCATATCTGAGCCAACATCATAATAATTACCCCTGGCATTTTCAGAGTGCTGCACAATCAAACTAATCCAGGTTTATGACACTCCCTGAAAAACAGGCACCATCCCTTTTTTACACATGGGGAAATTGAGAGGCAAAGAGAGGACAAGGGATGGGTACAGAGCAGCTCCCAGTCCTATGATCAGTTAACTGAATGGCATAGTTCCTCCTTCCTTGTACTGTCCCCTAAGAAGAGAACAGAGAGGGCAGTATGAAACTGAACACCACACCATTCAGGATACACGAAAATGAAAGGCTTCATATTGATGCACTGTGGAACCCACTGCTGCAGGAGGGTGGCTAGATTTAATGGGGGGGGTTGGGTGGGCATGGAGCTGTTGGTTTCCTTTTAAAAAGGGTCATATAATTCCATGGCCGCTGAGAACTAGTCAAGCAACAAATATTAAGGGCAAATTGCATTTCACGATACCACATCAGCTGCAAGAAACACTTCTCCCCCACATATAACAACACTGCACAATGACCGAGACACGCGACAGGGGTTTTGCACTTCCTTTTGAAGCACCAGCTACCACTGTTGCCAGAGGCAGGACAGAGGCCTTGAGGGATCCATAGGTGAGTCTCTGGATTAGGCGAGTCTAATGCAAGACCAAGGGACCCTAAAATCTCATCATGGGACTCTGTATTCAGCAGCAGAAAGGGAACTATGGCTGAGGACAAGGCCTGGGACTAGTTTAGGGATGTGATGGAAGCACACTTCTGAGTTTTGTTGTGCCCTGGGTGTTACACAGCAATGGCTAGCCGACACTGGACAGGGCTCCTAAGTACATTCAGTGAACGAGTGGGCTGGATGACCTAGTAGGTCATTCCATTACTAACGTCTGTGGTTCTGGGACTTGGGGACAGGCCGCAGAAAGGTAATGGAACAGTCGCTGAGCAGTACCAGCACAGAATGGGTTCTCTGGGGCTGGGGACGTATGGATGCAGTAGCGGGAGTGGGAAGGGTGCATGTGGAAATGGACTCTCTGTGTGCATGAATAAGGGAGAGGGATCTGGAGGAGTGGGAAGGAAATTCTATGGACAGAGGGGAGGAAGGGAGCCAGGCAGAGAGACTGATTGGCAGGAGGGGACCGGGAGGTTGGTCAGGAAAGAGCTGAGAGATATTAAAACCAGGATCTATCCTTTAATACCCAGTATAAATTAAGGCGTTCCTGTTGCGTGTGCAACTCCCACTTGGGGACTCATCCCATCCCTCAGTCTAGCTCTGAATGCCTTAAACAAGGGCTATCGAGAAATCTTCCAGCATTCAGGTTTGCCTTCTTATGCAGAGGTCTCTACGGCCCTCTCTCTACCAGAGTTATCATGTCCCCTCATTCCTGTGTGAGGTCGTGCTTAGCTATTTCATGCTTTCCTCATAAGTCGCTCCCTCCAGCCCACTCGCCCTTTAGCTTCTCTTTTCCAAAATCCCTCCCATTAGCTACAGTTTCCAGTCCAAGTGGCAACACGCTCTAGATAGAGAATATGATGCGACAACTCTGTATGAAAAGCCTACAAATCAATGGGTTTTCTTGCCATCCTGCAAACATACCTTTATTTTTGTGCTGTGTTTGCACAATGGTGTCCTGGTCCAGGACTAGAACTCCTAGGCGCAATAGTAATAGACATAATACATTTTGTTAAAATGCAGCAGTGAAACACACACACACACACACACACGATTGGTTGGACTTAAACAGATACAAAAAGGGAAATAACGCTGTGGGTATCAGCAGTGTATTTCTTTTCACCATTTATGCAGTTTGTTTACTTTTTTGCACTTCACTTAGCTGAGGAAAGGGAAGGTACATTGGCTAACATTATGTTAGTTTCATTTCCTGGTTCTCTGGCACTAGCACAATGCGGCTGGCGGGCGGAGTTTCCCACACTGCCAGAGGAATGCACGTAGCAAACCACTGTTAAACTGAGTTTATAAAAAGAGGAGAAAATATGGAAATGTTGCTACTCAGATTAGATATTATTAAACCTAAATTTTGGACCTAAACTGGCCTTTTTCCATGTGGCGAGGAAATGAAATAAGAGATTAGCGTGATCTGGTGTGTATGCACAGTAGGGCGCTTACAGGTGGGTGGGTAACTTCTGTGTGACTATGGCTTTGTTTGTAAGTGCCTTAATTGCATGTTCATTTCCAAAAGCCCCCTGCAGCGCTAGGGCCCAGTGTGTAATTACATATCACCAAGTCACTTACCAGCTGTTTGTTGAAGTTCTGCACGCACTGCTCAAACTGCTCGTCTTTTGTTTCGTCCGCTTTGCCGAGCTTCTGCAAGACCTGCAGGCGGGGAACAGAAGAGGAGGCTTTAACCCGGAGGTCACAAGGCTGACACAAAACTGTACAGGGCAGGAGCAGTCTGTGGCGGCTTCTTGGCTCATCAGACAGGAAGAGGGAAGCCTCTCCCGTCCCTGCGCTCAGCACTTGGAGAGGCTTGTGCAGAGCTGAGTCAGGGTGTGCTCATGCCTGCTCAGCTCTGCTGGGAACGCTACTTCAGCAATCCGAGCCCGGCCTCCACCCAGGGTGAGGGCGAACGCGGCAACAGCAACAGGATGGATCCTGCCTGGTTTTGTTGAGGAGGCCAGCAAAGGAGGGACCCTGCTGCCTCGCACCTTGAGCCGAATGGGTGCAACACACTAACTCCGGTGTCCGTGAGAGGGGAATCCTGAGCGTGCAGCATTTTACACTTGCTTTCATAGAATATCAGGGTTGGAAGGGACCTCAGGAGGTCATCTAGTCCAACCCCCTGCTCAAAGCAGGACCAATTCCCAAGTAAATCATCCCAGCCAGGGCTTCGTCAAGCCTGACCTTAAAAACCTCTAAGGATGGAGATTCCACCACCTCCCTAGGTAACGCATTCCAGTGCTTCACCACCCTCCTAGTGAAAACGTTTTTCCTAATATCCAACCTAAACCTTCCCCACTGCAACTTGAGACCATTACTCCTTGTTCTGTCATTTGGTACCACTGAACAGTCTAGATCCATCCTCTTTGGAACCCCCTTTCAAGTAGTTGAAAGCAGCTATCAAATCCCCCCTCATTCTTCTCTTCTGCAGACTAAACAATCCCAGTTCCCTCAGCATCTCCTCATAACTCATGTGCTCCAGCCCCCTAATCATTTTTGTTGCCCTCCGTTGGACTCTTTCCAATTTTTCCACATCCTTCTTGTAGTGTGGGGCCCAAAACTGGACACAGTACTCCAGATGAGGCCTCACCAATGTCGAATAAAGGGGAATGATCACATCCCTCGATCTGCTGACAATGCTCCTACTTATACAGCCCAAAATGCCGTTAGCCTTCTTGGCAACAAGGGCACACTGTTGACTCATATCCAGCTTCTCATCCACTGTAACCCCTAGGTCGTTTTCTGCAGTCCCTAGGCTAGATCTACACTACCTGCCTGAATCGGCGGGTAGAAATCGATCTCTCGGGGATCGAATTATCGCGTCTCGTTGGGACGAGACAATCAATCCCCGAATAGACGCTCTTACTCCACCAGCGGAGGTGGGAGTAAGTGCCGTCAACGGGGAGCCGCGGAGGTCGATTTTGCCGCCGTCCTCACAGCGGGGTAAGTCGGTTCCGATAGGTCGAATTCAGCTACGCTATTCGTGTAGCTGAATTTGCGTATCTTAAATCGACCCCCACCCTGTAGTGAAGACCTGCCCCTAGTCTGTAGCAGTGCATGGGATTCTTCCGTCCTAAGTGCAGGACTCTGCACTTGTCCTTGTTAAACCTCATCAGGTTTCTTTTGGCTCAATCCTCTAATTTGTCTATGTCCCACTGTATCCTATCCCTCCCTCCAGCATATCTACCACGCCTCCCAGTTTAGTGTCATCTGCAAACTTGCTGAGGGTGCAATTCACACCATCCTCCAGATCATTAATGAACAAGCACAAGCATAAACGATTGCACGGGATACCAAGCGGCACAGAATCAGGTCCAGTCAGGAGATCATTTTTTTTCCCCTCCCAGGATTGCTGGACCCTCCAGTGCAAGAGAAGGATGGCAATTGAGGGTATATAAGGAAGGGGAGAGACACAAAGGACATGGAGGAGAGGGAACACCAACTTCCCTCCATTCCCTCTTCTCACAGAAACACACACCAGGTTTGGGGTACCTGGTCGCTAAGGGGTAAAAGGGCCCTGATCAAATGGTATTCAATTCCAGCTGGTGCCAGGAGGCAGCCAGGGGACCATGCACCCATCTCCCCACACCCGATAACCACACGGGACTAGTCTCCTCTTCACAGCAAGAGCTCTTTGCACAACATAGCTGGCCCCAGGCCAAGTAAATCCTTATCAGGGCACTTCCCCTATCAGAAGTTCCCCTTCAACACACTCTTCACAGAGTGCTTGGTCACTTCCCATCCAGGGAGACCCACGATACAGCCTGTCAGGGGCAGCGGGATGGATTCCAGCTGTAGAGGAGGTCAGGACTGACTGACCCTGCCTTGGGCAATTCCCGTTCTGGAGCCGTGGGGACGCTGGGGAGCATCTCAGGGAGAAGGACATTGATGGAGAGGGGGAGAAGGCCCACTATGCATGCTGTGTGCAGAAAGGGCACGTGGTATTGCCAGCCAGCCAGCGGGTTCAGAGGCATGGGCTGGTCATGAATACAACACATATGTATGTGCACACACAGAGGGTTACATGCACATGCCAAGCGTTATGCACACAGATTATGTAGAAGTAGAAAGCGCAGCCTAACAAACATTAATTCTGCACCCCGAAACCTCTCCTATCAGCAGCATCAATCCAAAAGCACAAGTGTGGGGGATGGGGGAGAGGTACACAGCAAGGCCCTAAGGCTGTAATAAAAAAAATATCAAGCGATTCTGGTTCACTTAAGAAACTCCCCACCACCACTTAAGCAGGGAGAGAGCCCACAGTTAGGGTTGCCAGCTTTCTAATCGCACAAAACTGAACACTCCTGCCCTTGCCCTGAGGCCCCGCCCCCACTCCAGCCTGACTCCCACCATCGCTCACTCTCCCTCACCCTCATTGACTTTCACTGGGCTGGGACAGGGGGTTGGGGTGCGGAAGGGGGTGATGGCTCCAGCTGGGGGTGCAGGCTCTGAGGTGGGGCCTGGGATGAGGGGCTTGGGGTGCAGGAAGGCGCTCTGGGCTGGGGCCAAGGGGCTTGGGGTGCAGGAGGGGGCTCAGGGCTGGGGCAGGAAGTTGGGGTGCAGAAGGGGGCCCAGGCTCTGGGAGGGAGTTAGGGTGTGGGAGAGGGGGCAGGGCTTAGTCCCTGTTCTTAGTCCTACCCGACTGCCAACAGGTAGAAGCAGAGACTGGATTTCCTAGCTGCCCTGTCCCTGGGCCAGTTAAACTTTCCAGACCAGGTAGGGGTAGCAGCAGCGCGAGTCCACAGAGCCTCAAAACAGGTGAGCAGGGAAAGGCCCAACCCCTCCTGGGTGCAGGGTGTTGTGGGTAAACTGAGCTTGGAGGAATGGGGCGTTCCAGCCGGGACAGCCCTGCAAAAGGGCAACCCGGGCCAGCGGCCCCAACTCAGGTTTCCAAGAGCCACATCCTCTGGGAGGCCTAGCGGCACTGCGGCTGGTTATTCTCCATTCCCCCAGCCCTCTGGTTATAAGGGAAGCCAGCCCCTTGCTACCCCGTCCCCTTCTGCGCCCTCCCCAAGACTTTTTGCCCCCTGCAAGTGTGTATGGAATTAACGCAAGTGGACAGCACCCAACTGACAGACCGGGAAAGCAAAACTCCCTCTCCCTGCTTGGAACACGCTCAAGCCGGGCCCTGACAATCTGCTTTCACTCGCAGCTGAGGGGGATCGGCCTCCGCGGACCATCATGTCTGGATCCTCTCCAAGAAGTCCACCAATAAGTGCATACGCGGGGGCGGGGCTAATATGGTGGCTGTTGGGACAGCCACTAGGGATTTCTCCCAGCTCCTTGCATGGGGGACACCCAGGGCAACTGTACTAGCAACTTCTGTCACGCCGGTGACCTAAAAGCTGTGACCACAACTTAAGCCCTCTGCCACTCGCCTCTCTGATGTCGCTCCTGCCTGAGGCAGCAGCATAGTGGTTTTGCTAGCATGACAGAGAAGTCACATCCTGCCTTTTTTTTTTTTAGCACAGTGTTAAGAAAGACTTCATGCACCCACTGGCCAGCCCATGCAGTTACACAGCCAGCTGATGGAATTAGCAGCATGCTGACACAGCCCGTGCGAGGGCTTGCAACCTTTCCTCAAGGTCGCAAGCACCAGGGAGGTACAGCAACTCACACTGGAGCGGTGCATGATAAATCTGTTCAGTCATTCAGCACCTGGTCCGCACAGCCCCAGCTCTGGTCAGATTATCTAGATTAGAGTGACTGCGTTTCACTCCTCTGCCTGCGTGGGGGGGCAGGGATCTCTGGGGTGTTCATGTAACAGCAAGAGGGAAAAAAATGACACCTGCAATTGTGATGAGAACTATCTTCCTTGGGACCGGGGCTTGAACCTGGGACCTCCAGAGCTAGAAGTCTCTACAACTTGAGCTAAAGGAATAGGTGCTGTAGCTGGGAGCTATAAAAGACCCCTCCGTGCTCTGTGGATCAGACACACAGCAGGGCACACACCAAACAGACAGTGGGGTTAGGGTTGCCAACTTTCTGATTGCAGAAAACTGCACACCCTTACCCCGCCCCCTTTCCCATGGCTCCTCCCCTACCACGCCCCTTCTCCGAGACCCCCCCCCCCCGTTGCTCAATCCATCCCCCTCAGTTGCTTGCTCTCCCCCACCCTCGCTCATTTTCACTTGGCAGGGGTGCAGGAGGGCTCCAGGTGGGGGTGCGAGCATTGGGGTGGGGCCAGAGTTGAAGGATTTAGGGTCAAGGAGGGGGCTTCAGGTGGGGGAGTGGGGCTGAAAGTTTCAGAGTGTGGGAGGGGGCTCCGGGCTAGGGCAGGAGGTTGGGATGCAGGGGTGGGGGCGGGTGAGGGCTCAGGCTATGGCCAAGGGGGTCGGAGTGTGGGAGGGGGCTCCAGGCTGGGGCAGGAGTTGGGGTGCAGGGGGGGTGAAGGCTCTAGTGGGGGGTGCAGGCCATGGGGTGGGGCCAGAGATGAAGGGTTTAGGGTGCAGGAGGGGGCTCTGGGCTGGGGGTGGGGCCAAGGGGTTCAGAGTGTGGGAGGGGGCTCCGGGGTACGGCAGGAGGAGATGAGGGCACAGAGGGAGTTTGGTTGCAGGAAGGGGCTCTGGGCTGGGGCAGGGGTTTGGGGTTCAGGGTGCTCCCAGGAAGTGGTGACATGTCCCTCCGGCTCCTAGTCAGAGGGCGGCCGGGGGCTCTGTGCGCTGCCCCCGTCCGCAGGTGCTGCCCCTGCAGCTCCCATTGGTTGCAGTTCCCGGCCAATGGGAGCTGCAGAGCCAATGCTCAGGGCGGCACCTGCGCTGCAGGGATGGGCAACATATGGAGCCCCCTGGCCACACCTGCGCCTAGAAGCCGGAGGAACATGCCGGCTGCTTCTGGGACCTGTGCAGAGCCGGCTGCTGCGGCCAACCAGACTTTTAGCGGGGAGCTGCCAGGGTCCCTTTTCAACATGGCATTCCAGTCAAAAACCAGGCGCCAGCAACCCTAAGTCGGGTACACAGTGTTCATCCTGTGTTATAGGAGGCAAATTGTGGGGCTGAAGATACAGAGGGCGTCTCCCTCTAGGGCTGCAGTGAAAACATGGATTAAAAAGAATGGGTTCCCAGGAGCTGGCAGAGCTGCTGGCGAGCGGACCGCATGGCACAGAGAGTGATCCGAGAGGCTTCGGCCCTAAAGAGCCAGCAGTGGCAGCCTAGCCAGAGAGATTTTGCCTTTCGGGTCAGAAATAACTGGACAACTCCCGCGCTGGCTGTTCCTCCAGTGGAGTTACACCAGGATGAATGTGAATCAGAAACTCCTGATCAGGCAACCATACAAAAGGTACATGTGGTAGCTAAGTGGGGAGTGGCAGGAAAGGGAAGTTGGATGGGCAGCGAGGGCCAGGGCCAATGGATGGCTGTTCTGAAGGTGGAGCTAGACCAGGAGTGGGCAAACTATGGCCCGCGGGCCATGTCCGGCCCATTGGACCTTTTAATCTGGCCCTCGCGCTCTCACCGGGGAGTGGGGTCGGGGGCTTTCCGTGTGGCTGCCGGAAGTAGCGGCATGTTCCCCCTCAGGCTCCTACGCGTAGGGGCAGCCAGGGGGCTCTGCACACAGCCCCCACCCGAAGTACCGCCCCCCGCAGTTCCCATTAACTGGGAACCATGGCCAATGGGAGCTGCAGGGGCGGTGGCTATGGACGGGGCAGCACGCAGAGCTGCCTGGTGCCGCGCCTCCACGTAAGAGCCGGAGGGGGCGCATGCCGCTGCTTCTGTTGCCTGGATGCTCCTGAGGAGGTTACATATCCACACCAGGGTTTCATGGTCATCCCCAGAGGCAGAAATCCCGAAAGCCAGGAAGGACCGTCCGTGGCAGCACCGGAGTAATGCTTCGGCCCGGTGACATCATTCTCAGCTGTGATGTAATACTTCCAGGAAGGATGTCACTCACTGAGCAGATGTTCAGATGTACTCCAGGGGTTACCATGGGCCAGAGGAGGGCTTCCTGCCAAAGGTCATCCAGGGCTGAGGGTGGATTTTCTACATCGCTAGCACTCCATGAGACCTGTTTTACAGGCGCACTTGTCAATGACATTGATCAGATCTTTCTGTCTGCAGATTCCAAGCAGGGACAAAAGCCCTCATAAGAAGATCAAGAGAACTGTCCCTCATCTAAAGAGGCTTTTTAATGGGCACATGTGTCTGGCTGATAACAGGATGCTTTCAGGACTCTGGAGGGGTCATTTAACTCAGACAGGAATGCCGAGTATGTTGCCAGAGCTCAAAGGTTTGAAAGAGCCCTCGGTGCTTGTATGTGCAAACAGACAGAATACTAGTCACAGGAAATGATAAGGAAAAGGCTACTAAACGGACTCCCTTGTGCTCCTGCATGCCTGGGAACTGGCCTTGCATTTCAAATGCACCATACTTCTTACGCACAAGCTACTTATCAGAGTCCTCAAACCTAGGTCTGCCCCTTACACCCATGGGTCTCCATCCATCCAGAAGATCTAGCTCCTCTTTCCTTTGGAGCTCTGTTGCGGTGCTGCTAAGCAGTGCTTAATTGGGAATGAAAGAGGTGCCGGGGCTCAAGCAATTTTTTTACTTTCCTAACTTGCCTCTGTGGCAAGCCCAGAGGTGCCGGGGCTACAAACTGCCAAGCCGAGAGTCGCCGGGGCTCGGACCAGGCACAAATTAAGCACTGCGCCTAAGTGTCCTCCATTCCTCAGAACTCAGATTCGTCTCCCAAGCTCTTACCCACCCAGGCCAGGAGTGCAGCGGCCAACAACATAACAGCACCTAAGGCCAAGTCTTGCCCTTGGAAGGCTGGCAGCTGAGAGACAGAGAGGGACATGCAAAGCAGAGGAATCTACAGCCTCAGGGAACCCCATGATGGGAAGTGGGGTAAGGGAAAGGGGGTTTATTTTTAAAGAGACCACGCCGAAAAAGAGAGTGGGCAAATGAGGGGTCACCAGCCTGACAGCTCCATGCCAGGGGGTGTCATATGGCACAGCTTGGGGTCAGGAAAAACACGCACACCCACAGGTGCCAACCAAGCGAGGGGAGAGGTTGGCCTGAACCATAAAGCAGCCAGCAGCACATGTCCATTCCGGCTGTTAATAAACAGTGAGCTCATAGGACAAGGTCCCTCTGCCAGGAGCACGGGCGTTATTCCCCCCCGCCCACCCCCGAGTGACAGCGCTTAATCCCTCGGATCACTGCAAAGCCAGATCAAGTTAGGATGGAAACTTCAGGCTCTTTATACCTATTAATGGAGCAGATTTGCCTGTTCCGAGATGTGGCAAGTTAAGATCCTGACACAGCCCCAGCACCCAGGCCTGGAGAGCCAAGGATGGATCAGACAGGAAAGACAGTCCGGCAGCTGCTGTCTGCAGTCAGGCCACACACGCCAATGGCGGCCAGAAGCGTTGATCTGGGCACATGAGCATTAATAAAAAACCCCAGCCGGACACCCTCCTCAGCCCTTGGTCTCTAAAATCCTAGCATGCTACGGCGGCAGTGAAGATTTACAACGGGTTTCAGAGTAAGAAGCAGCCAAACGAGAGGGACAGTTGTGGATCAGGGAAGCGGTTTTACCAAAGGAAGTTTCATGCTGGGCATTAGATGGGATTTCAGCACAAGCCCCCAGCATGAAAGTGACTTCTATTCCTGGATCACCCATAGATTGGCTAGGAGAGCCTGGGGAATTCACTTCGGGCAGTGTTCACACTCAAGTGCCTAAAGTAGGAGCCCAAATCTATTTTTAAGCACCTAAATAAATGGTTTGGTTTTCAGTGGTGCTGAGAACCCATGAGGCCCGCTGAGATCTGGTGGGGCTACAGGTGATCAACATTTCTGGAAGAGCCAGGTGCTTAACTTTAAACACTCACTCACATTTGAAAACAAAACCAACTCTTTGTGCCTCAGTTTCCCCTTCTGTAGACCAAGAACACTAATTTCTACTGTTCTTTACAGGGCTTGAACAATATTTCAAAAGCACTCCGAGACCCTGAGATGCACGATGATACTGTAAAAAAAGCCAACTATTTTTTTTTAAATACATAAATAAATATGCAGACGAGCACCAGGCTTACAAACAGGATTGTTTGGAAGAAGATCTGGTTTTACATACTCCTAGTACTTCATTAACAGAGGAGTTAGACCCCACTAGTCAAATTGCAGCGGATGCATAGACAAGTGCCGCAGCCATTATGCACAGAGCAATAGCTCAGACAGAGGTTTGTACACCAGAACCTGACCAGTCGAGAGGGAATGATGACAGGGTTATTCCAAACACCCTCATGCCATGGGATCTTTAGCCTCCTGCCTAGAACAGTCAGTGAAGAGAACGCTCATACCATCGGCAGAAGGACTTTTTTTTTAAATTAATGAACAATTAGCCTGTGGAACTCCTTGCCACAGGATATCACAGAGACCAAGAGTTTAGCAGGATTCACAAAAGGATTGGACATTTATAGGGATGAGAAAATATTATATGAGAGTTTTGGAAGGGACAATAATATTCTTCATGCTTCAGCGCTTAAGTCAACCTCTAATGATTGGGTAACTTTCCCTGGGTACAAATTATCCCAAAACGCCTTTTTCCATAATCTTGTGGCTGAAAGGGCAGCATCATACCTTCTACCCCACATCAGCACCACATCTGACTCTGCCTCGGACCGAGAAGAGGCCCGCTAGAACAGTTATGCCAGATCAGCACAATTGAAACACCAAGTCACATTTTGATCCTGAGCTGCTGCACTACCGTCCTCCCTAAAAAAGGGAACCGCCTCTTAGCCCAAATGGAATCTCACTTGCTCAACGAAATCAATAAGCGCAAGTTCTTCCACGACACGTTTTGCACTCAGGCTCAAGGAGAGCTTTTGAACAGCACAGGTTTGACAGAGACACTGCGACCACGTCACGGATTGCGTGATGCCCAGCCAGAAGCACCTCTGACCGGATGTCTGGAAAAGCTGAACATCTGCATCTCCCAGGGAAGTCAACGAGAGCTGTGGGTGCTCAGCAGAGCCATGCCCTGCACCTACAGTTGTGCACTAAATAAAAATCAATACATAAATCCAAGCACAGGAGAGAAAAAAAATAAAAATAAAAATCAGTGGCCACATCTGATGGTTTGTCTATGTCGTGCAGAAGGCCACAGAAGAACATCAGTGACAGAATGCAGAGCTCCTGGGTCCCACGGCATGACCCTTCATAACACAATCACAGTGCCACGTGGCACACCCTCCACCAGCCGCTGCATATGAATAGGCAACAGCAGCAAGGGAGGTGACAGAGCACAGGAAGGTGTTTTTTAGGGAAACAGTCTCCTTTTGCCACCTTCCAAAAGCTGGTACTACGCTGCAAGGTATTTGTAGCAAGGAGAGGTATGCACTGAAAGCGCTCCCCAGACTGACCGCAAGCGGGATCATTATCCAATGTGATCCACGCTGGCAGGAGGGGTAATGTTAAACTCCAAACGAAGACCGTCTCTTTCCTTTGAGCTCAGATGATTCAGGCTGGAGAAGAGGCAGGTGTTAAAAATAATAATCATCATCATCCACAGGCACCTTCTCCATTTAATCTGGCCCATCAGATGGACTCCCCCAGCCAGTCCTGGGTTTCTGAGCCACCAGTGAATTTCACCTCCACAACAGACAAGGGCAGAATAGCCCAAGAAAGAGCGAGAAGGAAAAGAGACCTGTTTCACTTGCACAGTTGGCTGTTCACTCCTATTCAGTCACGGTCATCTTACCAAGCTTAGGACTTTCCCCACAAGGGATGGTCTTGTGGTTGTGTCACTAGGAGGCATGAGATCCGAGTTCTATTCCCGGCTGCGCTTCACGTCTGACCTTGGGCAAGTCAAACTTTCCATGCCTCGGTATTCCCATCTGTACAATGGAGCTAGCACCTACTTCACAGGAGTGCCAAGAGCCAATTGCTGGTGTATAAAGCAACAACAGATGCTCAAACAAACAGTAGCCACCCTAGAACCACACAGTGTTACCATAATGTAGAGGGTACTGTTGTTCGGTCTTGTGATAGATACCTGTAGCTAAGCCAAGGCTGTGGAAAGAGACCGCCAATACTAGGGAACAGTTACCAAGAGTTTTTTCTGTTTGTCCAGTTTAATTTTAAAATCCTATCCCTTGTAGGGGATTTTTCTGTCCTAAACAGAGAGGAAAATTATATATATATATATAAAAATTGCTGTGCTAGGAAGGACAAGCCTGTGGGGGGAACGTACAAAATGCCTGTGTGACTAAAGGGCAGTGCTGTATATGCAGGTGAGAATCTACCATAGGGCCTCCAGCCCCCATAAGACCATCTTCTATCTCTCCCATACATCCCCCAAGCCTCTCCCCTTCATGATGGAAACGTATTGGTGGATCTCATGCAGTTCCAGTCATACTTCATCCCCTCCTCCCCCGCAACAAAGGGGACATGTATCCTTTAATTAGAGGTTCTCAAAACTCACTAAGCTGACCAACGGCTGTTCTTAGGAGCTGGCATATTTGCATTTCCCTCACTCTTTTCAACCTACAGCAAAGCAGAGATAACTCAAAATGACTATCAAGATACCAGTGTCACCAGACCCACTGTAACCTGTTCAGTATCACGAGACTGAGAACCCACCACTTCCCTTGTTAGTTTATTCCAATGATTAATCACCCTCAGTGTCAAGTGTGTGTCTTGTTTCTAATTTGACTTTGTCTGGATTTATCTTCCAGCCATTGGTTCTTGTTCTGCCGCTCTTCGCTAGATTAAAGAGCTCTTTAGTACCTGGTATTTTCTCCCCATGCAGGTACTTCTGCACTGATCAAGTCACCGCTCAATCTTTTTGAGAAGCTAAATAGATTGAGCTCTTCGAGTCTCTCCCTGTACGGCATTTTCTCCAGCCCTTGAATAACTTTTGTGGCTCTTTTCTGCACCCTCTCCAATTTTTCAGCATCCTTTTAAAAATGTGGACACCAGATTTGGATGCAGTATTCCAGTATTGGTCTCGCCAACCCAGTATATAGAGGTAAAAATCCTCCCTGCTCCTACTCACTACCCCTTGTTTATACATCTAAGGATCATATTAGCTACAATATCACACTGTCATGTTAAGTTGTTTGTTCACTATGTCCTCTAAATCCTTTTCAAACTCATGGCATTCCAGGATACAGTCCCCCATTCTGTGGTTGTGGCCTGCATTCCTTGTTCCTAGATGGGTATCTTTGCATTGGCAGCATTGTTTGAATGGGCCCAGTTATCAAGCAACCCAGATCTCTCCGTATGACTGCCCTGTCCTCATCACTGTTTACAGATCCACCAGTCTTTCCGTCATCGGCAAATGTTATTAGCAGCAATTTTATCGTTACTTCCAGATCATGGATAAAAATGTTGAATAAGGGCTTAGTACTGACCCCTGAGAAACCCCACTAGACAAACCCCATTTAATGATCATTCTCCATTGACAACTACTTTTTAAATCTGCCAGTGAGTCAGTTCTTAATTCATTTAATGTGGGCGCTATTGACATTGTGTAGTGGTACTTTAAAATCAGAATGTTATGCGGTATTAGTCAAATGCCTTACAAAACTCCAAGTAGATTACATCTACGCACATACCTTCACCAACCAAAACTTGTGATCTCAAAGAATGAAATCAGGTTTGTTTGACAAGACCTATTTTCCATAAAACCATGGCGACTGGCATCCATTCTATTCCAGTTTTGATCAGTTGGAATCTATATCAGCTTTTCCATTGTTTTGCCCAGAACTGATGTCAGGATAAGAAGCCTTTAGTTTCCCTGGTCATCCCAGGCAACTGCACGATTCCGCCACCATTACATCCAAAACACCGCCATCAAATCTAATTAAGAGACTATTCAGTCTAAGGGCTAGTCCCCTGTCATAGACTATCAGGGTTGGAAGGGACCTCAGGAGGTCATCTAGTCCAACCCCCTGCTCAAATCAGGACCAATTCCCAACTTTTTTTTTTGTCCCAGATCTCTAAATGGCCCTCTCAAGGATTGAACTCTCAACCCTGGGTTTAGGAGGCCAATACTCAAACCAGTCAGCCAGACCTGCTCAGTCCAACTACAGTAGTTTCCTTTGTACCATAGACCTGGGATTTGATTTCTCAGGTTGGGGGTGCGGGGGGCGCCTATTAACTCAGCGCCTGTAATAAAGTCTGTCAGTCAGGCTAGTTCCCCCCCTCTCTAGGTTTCTAATTAGCTTGAGCCATACAACCTTGTACATCATTATAGGACCCAGAGCGAGTGGGAGACCTTCTTTGCAGCATGTCATGCATTGGATAGGCCCTTCTCTATCCCATGACAGTCGCTTTGTCCCCGAGCACAGGGGAAGTGCCAAGAACCCTGCTTCTGAGACCCCACCTTGTATCAAATCACAGTTCTAAACTGGGCATTGACATTTCCCTGCAATAGCGTCACGCCCACAGGGAAGCCTCAGTTACCAGGCTCATTGGCGCCGGATCAAATCCTGGTGTTCACTGTGCGAGTGAATGGAGGAAGAGGGTAGGAAGGCAAAGGAGGGGGAGACCAGGACAATGCTGGGACTTCTTACCTGGCTGATGTGTGGTGCCGATATATAGCAATGCAGAGCAGTGGCCTCTTGGAAGAAAGTCAGTTGGAGACCACGCATGAAACTGTAAATGAATCCAGGTCATGTCCCTCCCAGAGTGGAGCACTTTAGTTTCCTCCAAAGACTGGACTTGCCATATTCATAGAGATTAGGTTTGAAAAATGTCCTGCTAGCCTAGCCAGTCCACCCCCACCAGTGCTGTACTTCTGCCGGGATAATTTCCAATGCTTTATCCAGGCTAGCTTCAAGTGTCCCAACAACGGGGTCCCATTCTGTTCTCCTGTGGGAGATTTGATCTAATTGTCAGGAGTTTTTCCAAAGAGGTTTACAGAAGACATTCCTCAAGAAAGGAAGGGGACTTCTGCCCACCTCCTGTTTCTTCTACATGTTGCCAAAAGATGCTATTTACCACCTAACAGTAAATATTAGAGACAGGCCCATGCCACGGTGTACAGATCAGGTCCAAACTACTCCAGATTCCACGAGTGTTTAGATCCAGGTTTTGGTTCAATACCTCAAAAAGACAAAGTCTATTTGTTTAGCGTAACAGTCAGGTGCTCTACCACGGATGTGCACCTCCCTCACCCAGATTGCGATTATACACACATGCATGTAGGTAGGTATATACTCAACACACATTTCATTTCTAGGTGTTTCACCAGGACTCTAACCTGAACCAGTATAGATTGCTGCTTGAAGGAAGACGCTAGCAGAGAAACTTTTCAGAGGTACACCATGTGTGCTAGTGACAATGAGAAAGTAACTCACTGTCTTCCTGTACAATATGCACTTCTATCTCCGTAAAATTCATATTATATAAAGAATAGATTGCATTCTTTTTTTTAAAATCAGCAGAGGTTTAAGATGGCCACTGATTAATACTGTGGTCAAGCGATGGGTGGGCTATATGCAGAATATTGTGATTGCTGATAAAACCATAATACCCCATCACATATAGTACCAAAAAAAAAAACAAAAAAAAAACGACATTTAAAAAGAGCTTTTAAAACATTGGACCGGGTTTTTTATTCATCCAGTCTACAGGGCTCGGGGGCGCCCTAAGCTCGAGAAAAAAAAGCTTCATACATTTTCTGCATCTAAAGATGTAATGTTTTTAAAGTCTGCTATTGCAGATCCAAGGGAAGGAGTCCCACTGGGAAGATGGAAATCTCCAGTTTCCCATTCTCTCCCTGCATGCCATGATATCGCCGAGTTTGTGTAGGAAAGTTGGGAACCACTTGCTGGGACTCAGTTGGAGTCCATGTGAACTGTTGTGTTTCTAGAGTAATGGGAGAAGATTAGGAGATACACTGTTGCAACTAGTGTTCTAGCTTGCACCTGTATTTAATTTGTCTGGACACTGCTTTTGCTGAAAAGCAGGCTAAGAACTAAGACGATGAGACTTCTGTACTGATCTTCATCACCCTTTAGAAATCTTTTCTCTGACAGTTGGCATTTAAGCCTGTTGACCCAGGCAGAGAGGAAGCCAGGGTTAAAACATCCACTGATCTAGAGACCAGTCCTTACTCCAGTAAATAAACCTACATACACGTACACACATGCTGCAGTTCTTTTTTGTTAGGGCTACTTTGTGTCCACAACAAATTTTCATTAAAATATCAATTGTATCTTTTGCCCAGCAAGATTAGTCATGAACACAGATGTGCTTCAGTTTGCCTTTGATCCACCTTCACCCAAAGTGCACAGAACGGTGTCTGAAGCAACGAAGTACAAAAAGTAGTAGTAATTTACCTCCCTGGTACTCTGGCTTTCAATACTTCCTCGAAGGTCCTGGTGACACCCCATCCAGGTTCCTGATCAGGAATTTGGAGCAAAGATACCACCCCAGGAGAATTCATCCCAGGTTTTGCACAGGGCCCATTTGCATGCTGGAATGAAACTGGCGAGTTCAGTGCGTAGCACAGACACCTAGGCAGTGCACACATTACCAAAGCTCATAGTTCCATACCGTCAAGGCTCAATGTTTTAAGACGCTCCCTGTGTGACATCCTGCCTACATCTCAACCAGCCACATTCAAAATGCAGTTTCCTGAAAACAAGACAGTCCTCCATTCTGTGAGGGAGGTGGTGCCTCAAAGCTCTAAAACTGAACGCACAGGAAATGGACTGCTGCTGGTCTGCACCAGTTTCAGCCTTGTACAAACTCATTAGGAAAGGGATAAAGATTAATTTTCTGAGTGGGAGCCAAGCTGAGAGGGAGCCAGTCACTTTTATGCATCATCACTAGAACAGGATGCCAAGAAGCCAATAAATCACATTGTCTTTGGGGAATGGGCATTTTCTGTAAACATCACATTTCTTTAGAACGTTGCTTTCCCCCCCCCCAAGTATCTGGAATTATAGGCCTTTTAAAGATAAATTTAAGTCTTCAAGCCAAGTAAGGGGTCAAGGGAAACTCATCCCAAGGAGAAGCCGAAGAAATGTTTCGGTGTTAAAAAAAAAAACCACTGATCAGCAATTTAGATTTTCTTCCTTTTTTCACATATATTTAAAAAAAGAACAAATCCCAAAGCAAAACTACTGCCCAAGCAATGGGATGGTTAGCAGTTTTATTATTAACTGCCCTGAAAAATCTACGACATCCCTGCAAGGAATGCTACAAAGCTGGTAACATTAAAGGTGACCCTACAATAACATTCTCTACCTGGTGTAGTATGCCAACACCCATAAAGGTTTATTTGGAAAAGCTAACAGCTTCTCAGAGCGAGGTCACAGCGTCCCAGCTACAGAATCCCGAGTGGCCAATGAGGAGATGTTCTGAGGATGCAATACTTTTACCCTGTGCATCGTTGATTAAGTGTATGTTTGGTACTCTGTATCCTGTTGGAGAACTAAACCCATCTAAACTGGTTCTTTCAAGGTTTAGAGAACACCCCAGCTTGTCCCCTCTTAATTAGCGACGTTCTTTTCTCTAATTCATCACTAGATTTTTTTTTTTTTTAAACAAGAATTCAGACCCAAATTGGCTCTTCCCCATGAACTCTGTGACTGGCAGAGGTCTGTCTATCCCAGCAGATGTCTGCTACTCCACTCAGCAATTCAGGCAGCCTACGATGCTTTGAGATCCTCAGATGGAAGGTATGACAGAAATGCTAGGTTATAATAACTAATCCAGGACTTCCTGGCTGTCACTGCTGGGCACTACAGCCACACAGAACTGCATGGGGACCCCGGGGCTGGAGCTCAGATCCCCTTGTTCCAAAAGCACAGGACTCTACTTCTTCTAGAGCTCAAGGAAGCACTGCATTAGCAGTTCAACGTAGCACTCTTTTGAGCAGACTGCTCGCTGCTGGATGCACAGAGACCAATAGTCTCATATGCTTCATTGCCCTGCCCACGTAGTGTGAGGACAGCAGAAGCAAGAACTCTTCACATGCATGCTCACATCACACCCATACTCACCAACCGAAACATAGCTGGCAGGTCTAACTTAGACCCCTGCTCTCCTTGCCACTACCCCCATAAGGGTTGGGGAGAGTCCTTGAAGAGCCCCATCACACGGGGATCCTGAAACTCAGGGACGAAGTACTCAAAAACTTCCCCTGAGTCAGGGTCACACAGACAACTTGCCAGGAGCTTTCATTTGCACGGACGGGACCAGACCACATGTGCCCCTCAGTTACAATGTGGGGCTCTATGGGATACCAGCCTGCAAGATTCCATCACCAAAGAGACTTCTATTCATACCAAACTAGAGTTGCCAACTTTCTACGGGCACAAAACCAGACATCCTTGCCCCGCCCCTCTTCTGAGGCCCTGCCCCTTCTATGAGGCCCCACCCCCACTCACTCCATCCCCCTCCGTCACTCGCTCTCCCCACCCTCACTCACTCGCTCACTCATTTTCACCAGGCTGGCTCAGGGGGTTGGGGTGCGGGCTCCGGCTGGGGGTGCAGGCTCCAGGGTGGAGTCAGAAATGAGGAGTTCAGAGTGTGGAAGTGGGCTCTGGGCTGGGGCAGAGGGTTGGGCTCCAGGAGAGGGTGAGGGCTCTGGCTGGGGGTGCAGACTCTCGCGTGGGGCTAGCGGTGAGAAGTTTGGGGTGTTGGAGGGTGTTCCGGGCTGGGGGGTGGAGCCGAGGGGTTCGGAGTATGGGAGGGGGCTCTGGGCTGAGGCAGGGGTGCAGGAGGGGAATGAGAGCTCCGGCTGGGGGTGCAGACTCTGGGGTGGGGCTAGCAGTGAGAAGTTTGGGGTGTTGGAGGGTGTTCCGGGCTGAGGCAGGGGTGCAGGAGGGGGGTGAGGGCTCCAGCTGGGGGTGCAGGTTCTGGGGTGGGGCTGGGGATGCGGGTTTTGGAGGACAGGATGGGGATCAGGGCTGGGGCATGGGAGGGGGTCAGGGTGCTGGCTCTAGGCAGCACTTACCTCATGCAGCTCCCAGAAATGGCAGCATGTCCCCTCTTGGACTCCTAGGTGGAGGCGCAGCCAGGCAGCTCTGCGTGCTGCCCCACCCACAGGTGCCGCCCCCACAGCTCCCATTGGCCATGGTTCCCGGCCAATGGGAGCTGCAGAACCGGTGCCTGGGGCGGGGGCAGTGTGCGGAGCCCCCTGGCCACCCCTATGCATAGGAGCCGGAGGGGGGACATGCGGCTGCTTCCGGGAGCTGCGCGGAGTCATGGTAGACAGGAAGCCTGCCTTAGCCCCGTTGCGCCACCGACCGGACTTTTAACGGCCTGGTCAACAGTGCTGTTCCTCTTTGACCGGGAGTTCCAGTTGAAAACCGGATACCTGGCAATCCTATACCAAGCTGGACCATCGTGTGACAAGAACTTTAATGTCCACAGGCCACATTGTCCATGTTAGACAGGATGGGTACATGGCCTGAACAACGGAATGCTCAAGTTCTCATCCCAGTTCTGACATTGACATGCTGAATGACCTTGGGCGAGTCACTTAAAAAAACCCACTTTGTGCCTCTGTTTCCCCACCTGTTAAATACATTCCTACCTCACTGGAGGGACTGTCAGGTTTCATTACATAGCCAATATTTGAAAAGCACTTGAGACCCTCTGACGAAAGGTGCTATAAAAAAAACAGCGAAGTACTGTAGTGAAATGCTAGTATGGATGTGACCACACTGCCCCCCACTGGATGGAATCAGGACTGCTCATTTTCGAATCATATACCCTATGCTGCCAAAAGCGAATGCAGATTCCATATGAGCTCTAGTCTTAGAAGCGTGTGCTTTTGGAGTGGGAGGATCAGAATTGTAGACCCTCTGTTGGCATGAAGTTCCACATGATCACAGTCTGCAGGAACAGGACTACTGTGAATCCCTAGGGGGACGATGCGTTGTCACAATACCATCTCCAAGGCAAAGAAGAGGAGAGAATCTGCTTTCAGAATGGCGTGGACGTCTGGCCCTCTGCAAATGAGGAGCCTGCCGGTGGCGGCCACAAATTAGAGACAGAAACATAATCTGGTTTTCACGTGGGAAAGCTGGAATTGCAGAAGGGTGCTAGCGTTCGCTAAAACCTGAATCAAATTCACCGCGTCCCTCCGGTACCAATGCAGCTTCCACATCAGTGGAAAGGTATGCAAAGTACGTACACAGGCGCATTCACTGTCTCTTTAGGATATAGGGACACTGCGGAGCTCAGGGGCTTTAAAAAAAGGGTAAATAGATTTTCCTCACCAGGCCCCACTCCCGTCCCAAACAAGATTTTTAAACTAATGTGAAATGTCAAGAATGGGGTAGCCAGTTATTTCTCTCTGCCCCCAACATGCCCAATTATTGACTGACTCATCTCTGTCCTTCAGAACATTTCCAGTTCTCAGATAACCAGATCCGATTCACGCTCGGGTTTTATTTTTGACCACACTTAAGGATTCAGTTACCAGGCTTGGATACGAAGGCGGTTTGCTCAGTTCTGGGCTGGGCGAGTGGCGCCAGGTGAGATGATGAATATATTACATACAAGTGGACAAAAGCGGTCAGTGCTCAATGGCCCAGAGAGGCAGAATACCACCGCAACTCAAAAGGGCTCGTTTCAGATATTCTGAGTATAGCTTTTATTCCTGCCATCCAATAGGCACATTCATCAGGGTTAAAACAGACCGGATAACAATACAGAGGTGAGTATTTAAAATCGCAACACAGAAGACAGCAATGAAAAAGCCAAGAACGTGCGTCGCCACCACAGAATGGCTGGGGAAATCTCTCTAATCGGATCCATGGTTGGAGAAGTTTCCCTTTTGAGCCACCTCGGATTGAAGAGTCAGTGCCACCACACCTCTTCTGGATTTACAGACCCAACAGAGGGTGGCTGCAGCTGCTAATGCCAGGCTATTACTAGCTGGTGGAGTAAGTGCAATCCCTGAATAAAACTCAGGGAACAAGAGACATGCCCATTAAATTGGCAGCACCCCAGAGCTTCCATTCTGTGGACCTCCTCATAGGGATCCTAATGTATCAAAATTCCCCACCCACAACTCCCCAAAAAAAAATCACAAATCCAGGTAAGAGACGTTATGGGACAGATTCACCAGCATGGTCTGGCTGTTTGCACCACTTATGATAGCCACTGCATTGAGTCACCAGACCATTCATAGAATCATAGAATATCAGGGTTGGAAGGGACCTCAGGAGGTCATCTAGTCCAACCCTGTGCTCAAAGCAGAAGCAATCCTAACTAAATCATCCCAGCCAGGGCTTTGTCAAGCCTGACCTTAAAAACCTCCAAGGAAGGAGATCCACCACCTCCCTAGGTAACCCATTCCAGTGCTTCACCACACTCCTAGTGAAAAAGTTTTTCCTAATATCCAACCTAAACCTCCCCCACTGCAACTTGAGACCATTACTCCTTGTTCTGTCATCTGGTACCACTGAGAACAGTCTAGATCCATCCTCTTTGGAACCCCCCTTTCAGGTAGTTGAAAGCAGCTATCAAATCCCCCCTCATTCTTCTCTTCTGGAGACTAAATAATCCCAGTTCCCTCAGCCTCTCCTCACAAGACACGTGTTCCAGCCCCTTAATCGTTTTTGTTGCCCTCCACTGGACTCTTTCCAATTTTTCCATATCTTGTAGTGTGGGGCCCAAAACTGGACACAGAACTCCAGATGAGGCCTCACCAATGTCAAATAGAGGGAAATGATCACGTCCCTCGAACTGCTGGCAATGCTCCTACTTATACAGCCCAAAATGCCGTTAGCCTTCTTGGAAACAAGGACCTCCTTCTCTTTTAGGTGTACAGTTACAGTACAACTTAAGAGAATTTTTCACTTGACCAGAGCTCAAAGAGCCGGATACAATGGGGTCCCGATCCATGGATAAGCAATACTGCAATGCAAAGAAAGAGTACTGAATAGTAATTATGCCGGTGAATCTGGCATGTCTGGCCAACTGATTAGGGAAAAGGCAGTGAGGTTGCAGAATGCTGCACTGACGTATACTTAGATGTCCACGTCGCATGAAGGCAAAAGAATATGCTCGTTTGATGGACATCTGTCAGCTCAAAACATTCCCAGCGCTGCTTACATAAGAATACGTGAAGTAGGAAGGGAAGTTGAAGTTGAGAGGAAGAAGAAATGGAAACACTTTCCAGCTTGCTCTTTTCCACCTAACGCAGCCTGGAGTTCTTTACGGCCAGCGAGTCGGGAGCTTGCTAGAGTTAAAGTTTTCCAAAGCTTTGGCACAAATGTAATGCTGACATAGCAGGTGCAACCCCACTGAAGTCAATGACGCTGTGTCAGCTTACGCCAGGGCTACATTTGGACCATAATCTTTGGTTGGGAGGGAAGCTCAGAGATCTTTCATTCATTCTACTCTCCTGACAGAGCCACTTTTATAACCACCAGCCCCACGCTGAAACGGGTACATCTAGCATACACAAACATCCCCTCCAGATATCGCTCAGCACAGAGCCCCTGAGCAAAACGCTGCCACTTTCACCCCATCTAAAGTCATGGCTTAGCTCTCCAGCAAGGGGTGGCCAGTAGGGTCACAAAGTTTCCCCATGGATTACGTTTGGCCGCCCTTTGTGTACGTTCTCATTGTGATGCCAGGAGGAGACCCTTGCAAAACCCGGAGGCATCCAGAGGACGATGTACAGTATTTGCCCCTTTGGGGCACCCTTGCATGGCCTGTTCCCTGCTCAATCCTTGGAGAAGATGGCCTCAGAGGAAAGACGTTTTTGCTGACAAGAAGCAGCTTCTCAAGAAATGTATGATATGCATCCGAAGAAGTGGGCTGTAGTCCACGAAAGCTTATGCTCTAATAAATTTGTTAGTCTCTAAGGTGCCACAAGTACTCCTGTTCTTTTTGCGGATACAGACTAACACGGCTGCTACTCTGATACCTGTCAAGAAATGTAGGCTCAGCAGGGCAGTGGATGGCTCACGGGGCAGTTGGTAATGGGATATGAAGCCTTTCATCTCTAAGTCACTGGTCTGAAATTGGCCCCAGGTTGTTAGTAACGGAAAGTTACCATCTGACATTGGCTTGGTGACCTAGCGTACGTGAAACCAGTTAGCAGGTCTCTGCCCAACGCCTGGTGGACAGGTGCCCACATCGCAAACAATCAGAACCCGGCAGACGCCCCGAGGACTGGCATGGCCTTTCAGGCTAAGCTCCGTCAGAGCTGCTCCCAGGGTTGAATCCTGCTGCAAGCTCTAGTTATCCTGGCCTGCCGTGGCGTGCAGATTTCATTCTGGCAGTCCAGCAGCTTTTCACCAACAGGAGATTCATTTGAAAAAAAATATAAGTATAAGGAAAGAAAGGAAATCTCAGTTACCAGAAGAGACCACACCGCATTTCCAACTAGCTTGACCCATAGCCCTGGCGTTTAAACACTCATCTCCTATGTATACATATACACACAGACACTCAGACATTCTTCACATTGCAAAACCATCAGAAACCAACACTTGGGTTAGAGAGAGTCACTTAGTTACACAAGTTTACCATTAACTTTCAAGGGAGCAAGGCCCACACACGCTCCGGCAGAGAATAACCACACACCCTCTAGGTATGTTAACAAAGTTTTCAAGCAAACACAGAAGTGAGAGACGATCCTCTTTCGGTCTTTAGCCACAGTTAGTACCCTTGTTTCATCTCTGTTTGGAAAATTTTCCTTCTGCCTTTATATCTCTCATTAAACTCACACACACACACACGATCCATCTAAAATTAGGCTGGAGAAAGCAGCTCTGCTTGTAAATGTCACCAGATCTAAGCTACTGCTGAGGACACTGGGTTTGTGTCGCTGTCAGTCAAATGTCAGGCAAAGAAGTATCGCTGTATCAAACACCATTGACAGCTGTCTCCTTTAAAGCAAGTGTGGAGTCTATTCTCAGGCCTGCCGGTCCCCGCCCTGGTCATTAATAACCATAGGATTGTCAGCAACCTTCAGGCCTCCCTCTGAGCCCCTGCTCCCAGGCGCCAGCACCTCCTATTACAGCCCTGCCCAGAGAGCCTTAAAACCAGAAATGGACCAACAGCACCAGTGCACCATGCAGGGGGATTGAGAAAACCACTATACGTCCAGAGCCCGGAGGAGTAGAGCCTCCTTTATGCAAGAGAATCTGTCGAACTAAGCCTGGATTAAACTTGCTCGTTTCATCTGCTCACAAAACGAGTCACGAAGAAGTGACATCTGTAATATGCTGGGAAAACATACAGATGGGGGGAGAAGGGGTTGATCCACCAGCCGTCACTCACGCAAAGAGCCCTGCTGGCTTCAAGAATAATAGACACTTTGTAAAACTCCTGGGGCTGGACTCTGATCTCTGCTACACCAGTCTCAGTTCAACGGAAGTGCTCACGACTTGCACTGGTGTAACTGAGATCCAAATCTGGCCCCTCCTTTTTTAATTGAGTTTGACTTTCTGGAGTGAAGACACCTAAAAAAAATTAAAGTTCAAGCAGGAGCCAGAGTGTCATAAAGGGACCTTGGCATACCTGAGAACCAGATCCTGAACGCTTCCAGCATGTAGAAACAAAGGTTGGGGGGCGGGGGGGGAAGAAGAGGGCACGGGTGCAGATTTAACCTGATTTATTCCTGCTTAGGGACACAGTCTGGTGTAGTGGCTTGAGAGGAAGGGGGTTGGGTCCCTTGCCGGATCTCTGTGTTGCTGTGAGCCTAGGGTTGCCAACTTTGTAATATTTAAAAACCGGACACTCCAGCAGGAACCTCCCCTTTTCCCCTGAGGCCCCGCCCCTTCCCTCAAGGCCCTGCTCTTGCTCCGCACCATCCCCCTGAGGCCCTGCCCCCATTCGCTCCTCTTTTCTCCTCCTCCCGTCGCTCGCTGCTCTTCCCCTCTCCCCCCCACCTCTGCCTGGGTCGGGAGGGACTTGCCTGTGGAGCCAAGGCTGGGAATTGCAGCCACCCAACACAGGTAGAAGGTGGCCCTGGTTAAGTAGGAGCTGACAGAGGTGATGACTCAGTGCCTCCCCCACCCACAGCGACCGGACTCTGGGTGTCCGGTCAGTAGATCTGACCAGACACTGTCAGGTCCCCTTTTTCGTTGGACTTTCCGGTCAAAAACCGGGCACCTGGCCACCCTATGTGAGCCTCTACCATTCCCAGTACAGGTCACAGTAGTCTCAAAGGCTGCTCTAGCTTGCCCATGGTTCCGATGCAGCCAATCAATAGTTGGGGCATGGGACTGCCCCAGTCAGACCCCCATCATTCCTACACACAATGATCCCACATGTTTATCCAGCATTTGAGAAGAATCTCAAAGTTCTGTCCAAATTAACTAACACACACACACACACACACACCCCTACCTGATATTCAGCCACTCCTGCAACTTCTTTTCTATACACCTGGATGACTAAAATAAATCTTGGCCAAGAAGCCCCCTCCCCCGCTTATCAGAAACCAACCAAAGCACCTTATAGCAGCTGTGACTAAACCCCAAGTGTGCCAACTTGGCTGAGGGCCTGCTGAAGGAAGCCCCTGTGAAGTTCCACCTAATGGAGTTTCATCCCAATTTTTTCCAACTGCAGGGCAGGATTTACACCCCAGAGAAGAAGCAGGGAGTCTTGGCCACCCAACCCCACAGGTCACAAGATCCATATGAATTTTGAGGATCCACTGGATGTGCATAGAGGTCCCATGCCTCCATACCAGCACGGGGCCTCTGAATGTCCGTAGCAGATTATTCCAATAGCATGCCTACAGCCCCTTCTTACAGGGTTAACTGAGTTAATTGCCACCTTGACTATGGACTTCAGCACCCAATTCTTGACAGGGAATTTAAGGATTTCTCTAACAATATATTCTCACACATAAACCAATTGCTCTTTTTGCAACTTCAGAGACCAGAGTTTAAGAACCTAGATTTAATCTACAAGAGCCAACACAGGTGTGCAAGTCATGGCCCTTGCAAAACAGGCCTAGGTGTTTTGGAGATCGACCCCAGGAGTGGGAGAAATACACATCCCGACAGGGCAGTAAAAGTAAAAATGAGGCTTAACTATCTTGCCCGAAGTGATTGTGTGTGGACATAAAATTACAAGATCATTCGATTAATGAGTCAGGATCGTCACTATTAACAACAAATTCAGCTTCCTTACATCCCCACAAATACATACTGATCAGTACGCCAGACGATCATGATGGTTATATCCATTAATATACACCAACTAAGTAAGATGGAACTAATTTCATATCAATCTAGGGAAAGCCCCATAACCTTTTAAAGGCGATGCCTACTCTGAATTTCATGGTGCGTTCAAAGGTCTGATTTTCTCCTGCTGTTCCCTTGAAAACATCCTTGCCCAGCTGTGTTATTTAACAGGGCATTTGAAATGGGGAGGAGGGGGGGAAGAGAGAGAATAAAAGCCTCAAGTCTGGTCTTTGAGACTTACAATGGGAGCAAACTCTGCAGAGCCTTGTAAACTCATGCGATATAGGACAGCATGTGACCAGATCAGCATCTGGGGGAAGAGAAGTTCGTGTTGCTTATGTATTTCACTTACTAGACTGCTTCGCCCACTTCTAGCCTAATATAGTGAATTTGCAAATACATATGCTGTACTGGGCCTATCTAGCCTGCCCCCATAAATATACACTAAATAAAAGGACCAGGCAGGGGGAGACACTCCAGATTCAAGCAAAAACTAATTTGGCAAAGCTTCAGAGTTCAGCTGTTCTGTCCGTTGCCCTATTGTGTCAAGAGTTCACAGTCCAACATCCTCTGCCATGCAGGGTATCAATAGTCAAGCTAGGTGGAAAGGATTTTTTCATCCTACAGAAAGTTTCAATGGAAAAAAAGTTGAATTGTCTGTGGAAAATTTTGACTTTTCATCAGGAAACCAAAGCATTTTCAGTTTGCAATTTTGACGCAGGGTCAAAAGTTTACCCAGAAAGCAGACATTGTCTGTGGAAGTAGAAATCCCAATTTCCTCTCACAAAAACAGTTTTGACAGAAATTTTTCGACTAGTCCCAACGACCATCGAGTTCCAATCTTAAGCTAATGCATTATGGTTGATGCACTAATGACTCAAACATTCATATGGTCACAAGTGATGCAGATCAAATTCGTTGCTGGATCGCTCCAAGGATGAATTTGACTCATAATGTGCGTAGAGGAGCAACTAATAAGGCTTTTATTGAAAGAAGAACAGGAGTGTTCTCCTACTGGTTTTTGAATGTTATGATTCCTGATGTCAGATTTGTGACCATTTATTCTTTTGTGTAGAGATGGTTAGTGTTTTTGTTGTATGGTGTGCGGTTCACAGAACCGGAAGAGTACCCAGAAGTCACCTACTACAGGACAGGCCCAACAAAGAAAATAACAGAACGCCACTAGCAGTCACCTTCAGCCCCCAACTAAAACCTCTCCAGCGTATCAAAGATCTACAACCTATCCTGAAAGATGATCCCTCACTCTCACAAATCTTGGGAGACAGACCAGTCCTCGCTTACAGACATCTGCGCATCTACCAATGTGATATATGCCATGTGCCAGCAATGCCCCTCTGCCATGTACATCAGCCAACAAAAACACTAACAAACAGTCTCTACGCAAAAGAATAAATGGACACAAATCTGACATCAGGAATCATAACATTCAAAAACCCGTAGGAGAACACTTCAACCTCTCTGGTCACTCAGTAACAGACTTAAAGGTGGCAATTTTGCAACAGAAAAGCTTCAAAAACAGACTCCAACGAGAAACTGATTAACTTGAATTAATATGCAAACTAAATACCATTAATTTAGGCTTGAATAGAGACTGGGAATGGTTGGGTCATTACACTAACAATCTATTTCCCCGTGTTAAATATCCTCACACCTCTTGTCTGAAATGGGCCATCTTGATCATCACTACAAAAGGTTTTTTCCCTCCCTGTTGATAATAGCTCATCTTTATTAATTAGTCTTAGAGTTGGTATGGCAACTTCCACCATTTCATGTTCGCTGTATATATTATATATATTTTCTTACTATATGTTCCATTCTATGCATCCGATGAAGTGGGTTTTAGCCCACGAAAGCTTATGCTCAAATAAATGTGTTAGTCTCTAAGCTGTCACAAGTACTCCTGTTCTTTTTGCGGATACAGACTAACACAGCTGCTACCCTGAAACCTGCTTTTATTAAAGTTAACAAAGTGACTTTTTAGATTTTAAAAATTAATCAGTTACATGAATTATCCACAGGGCTGGGCTAACCTTATTTCTCCATGGTATCTCTCTAGGGTCATTAACCAGCCCCACAGAACCCATCGACATTTTCTCCCCCAGTTGTCGAGCTGTCTTCTGTATAAATTTTGGTAATTAATGTCAGATGAGTGAGCACCATAGTGAAATAGGTACAGGATATGACTGTCTTCTGGCGGCTAAACTGGAAGCATCTTCTCCCTTTCCATCAGATGTTCAGGATTTTGTGACACCTCTATAGGATTTTATAGCCCGCACAGAATGCCTTGAAAGAATGATTTTTGCAGAACTTAATAACATGGAACCACATAAACAGTATCAATCATACAGGTGTGTACCTGGGCCCAAGATACATGTATGCCACTTCCCAGCACACACAAGGATTCTAGAAAGTCAACTACAATGTATTTTGTTCTTAGCCACAGATATACCTAACAATCTCCTCTAGGGATAGATCCCACAACCTTCAGCTCCAACGCAGGGGGCCACTAGCACTCGAGCCAAAGGAACCACTCCACTAGCTAGCAGGCTCTTATCTTTCATGTGGACTAGCCATTAGAGGGCAACACTACACATGGCACTATCCCCAAGCAGGAGCCACTCCGATACCGTGCTCACCCGCATGGCATCAATACCTAGCAAGATGAATCAAAACTTATATTTCACACGTACATTTGACTGTCTCACCTGTAATCTGCCCACTAAGGTTATCTCTGCCAAGGTTACTTTTAACATTGCAAACTTCTGAGTAGCTTCCAAGGTGCATCTTAAAAAATAACTAACTAAGAAAACCCAACCCCCCCAGAAGTCAAAATGTGGACTTTTCGCCACACAAAGTACACTGCTGTGAGGAAGAGGATGGGATCTTGGATCAGTTTATGTTCCAGTGTCTGTCCATCTTTCATTTTTATTTTTAAATTCCACTGGGATTTTTTTGTTTTTGCAATTAGACTTACTATCATTTCAATTTGGATAAGGACTGTGTGGTCTTTGTCCCATAATTATGTGGGTATTAAAACCTCGGCTAACTAATCAGATTGTTCCCGCTGTCCAGTTCACTTTCTAAAATTCCCAATAAAAGCCACTTTGCTACAGTAGTGCCAGGTGAAAGAGGCTTGGAAGTGAAATGGAATTGCTGGAGGCTTATTTAAAATGCCAATACCCAGAATGGTTTTCCAGTTGACACAGCTGTGTTAAAGCTTTACACTCTCTGCCTCACGTGAGAGTGTGTTTGTGTGTGCACAAGCGCGTGTGGGAGCGCTTCACACTAGAAAAGGGCAGACAAGCTTGTGTGTTCATTTTTCAAAGCCATCTAAGATTTGTTTTGGAGACAAATGGGATCAGTTTAGTGGCACTTTTTATTACAATAAACTGGAATAGGCATGTCATGCGCGACAAAACCAGCCTTCCTCGTACTTAACCTGCCCTGTTTAAGCATTAACCACGACTTGGGTCCTAACATTAACCATCCAACTAGGCGGTCTTTAAAAGGAAGTGGTGCTACCTCAGCTGTCTGGGGTGTTGCGGTTTAGAGATTTTAAATATTTACGGTCGCTGCTGAATTGACTCACTTAAAATTGTTTGCTGTTTTCCTCCAACAGTTAACAAATACAGTAGAAGCTTGATTTTCCAGGAGACAGCTCATCTGATGCACATAAGAGAGCAGATCCGCTGCCAGGAATAGGATCATTCAATTAAGGTCTCCTTTCTGGCTTGGTTTCACAGCACATACAGTAACCCTTGTGGTTCCTGGTTCAGTTCCTGTTCCCCGGTGTCATGCAGAGGTTAGGAAAGGGGAGGCACCAACGGAGGATTTTTGGCTTTTCCGGGTGTTAAATCCCTGCTGTGTGAGAATGCAAGAGAAGAACCCAGAACTGGAAAGGGGATGACTGAACATGGCTTAGGAACTTCAACTGCAATACGAAGCTTCTGCGTGGCAGGAAGCAACAGAAGACTCAATATGGCAGCCTGAGCAGCTGTTATAGGAAGGAAAAGAGCAGCTACAGGGGAAGCAAGAACGAAAGAGGAATCCGGCAGGCGGCCATCTGACAAAAAACTTTCATGATCACAAAGCAGGACAAGGATAGACGGGGCAGAGCAAGCTGCCTCCCCATGCTACCCTGCATGGTCGCCTGTACCAAGAAGGGACCACCCTCTAGGGGTATGTCCTCATTGCAGAGTTCACCTGCGTGGTCAGCCACTGGGTCGGAGCTTTCTGGTTAGTCTAGCCTGGGTGTGAGTGTCCCCGCTGCGATGTCCTACCCGAGTTCCTGTGACCTCACTAGTGCTGCCTTCCCCCAGGGATGTCTCCTGGAGCACTGCTGCAAGCCGAGCTGCTCTGGGGTTCTTTCCCACCGAATCGTGGGGGAACCTGTCTGTCCACCTGAGCACACGGGGTCTGCAGGACTATCAGCACTGGAGTGATTTAGCCTGCGTCCTCATGGCAAAGAAGTCGGGCTACCCTCACCCAGTCCAGGGTGAAAGCACCACCAAACGCAGACGAGAGGGTTGTGTGTGTGTGGGGATGGAAGGAGGGTTAGGGTTAACTCCACAGCGAAGACATAATAGGGAGCTTTACCTCCCATTCAGTCCTTGTTCTCTCTGCTGTGATGAGAGCACTTGTCCATTAGGAACTAGCCCGAGATCAACAGCCTATTGTCAGGACACGTATGGACCAGTCTGCCTTAGCCCTACAGCACTGTCGACCGGACTTTTAATGGCCCGGTTGGCAGTGCTGACCGGAGCCACCAGGGTCCTTTTTCGACCAGGCATTCTGGTCGAAAACCAGACACCTGGCAACCCTAATCTCCTGCAACTGGAGAGGTCCCTGGAGTTGTCAAACACCCTCCAGGCCCCACATGGCCCTTTGTAACACTCTGTATGAACTCAGCAGGGAATAAACCCCACCCCCATCCACCTGGGCCAGAGGAGACCATCATCAGTGCGGAAGCAGCACAAGGGAGGAGAAAACATTGAATCAGGAGAGCAGAAGCTAACGGGAGCTCCCTCGAACAGGTGGCGGGGCTGGGAGAAAGGGGAGTGGGAGGGGCATTCAGCTAAGCTGGGCATTTGCCCTTCAGATGCCCATGCATAATATAAAGTAACACTATACTGTATGTGCTACAGACGAGTCGCCGCGCCCAATCTGATAACATTCAGAGCATCATTTCTATTACTAACCAGCAGGGGTTCTGTTACCGCCTCCCCCAATTCTATTCGCCCACGATCACACAGCAACAAGCGGTCCTGAAACAGAAACAGTGGCCGAGGGAATAGGGGGCCTGAATAGGATGAAGAGGGAATAGGGGTGAAGAGAAGGGGAAGTTCACACTCACCAGCCCACCTAAGTATATTTAAAGAGCATTCCTGGAGAATGACAGATGGGTCATGAGACCCAGGCTCCGGGCGGGGGAGGGAGGTGAGAGGCAAACACTGGTTGCTACCAGCATTAAAGAGAAATGCCCAGACTTTGGGTGTCTGGTGCTAAATTCCCCAGAGGGGAAATTGCTGAAATATTTTCAGCATCTAGGAGAATCAGGCTGATGCCCAAGTGGAAGGAACCAGGGTGCCCTGCCCAGGCTCAACGATTGGTTTCAAACTCAAAATATAATAGCAGGAGTAACCAGCCAGGCAGGCCCCAACGGAATGGGATTAAACCACGGCCATGGGAGATGATCCCACCAAATTCTCCATCTAGTCCCTCCCTAAGAAGCCAGGGTAGGACTGTCCCCTGAAATACATTCTCCATCCTTGTTTTAAACAGGGCTCGCCTCACTCCCTTAGGAAACTATTCCTCGTTCTCAGAGACCATACTGCTACAGAGAGCAAAGGAGTTGGACTGGATCGGACCCATGGTCCCGCTCACGCAGCATCCCTTCTCCGCACCTGACATTTCAGAGCAAGATGTAAAATTCCTAGCAGGAAGTAGATGTGGGATAATCTGCCCCCTTCACCTTCTCCCCACACACACACACACACACACACACACACACACACACACACACTCTAAGACCCAGATCCTCAGAGGTATTTCAGTGCCTAACTCCCATCCGTTGAAAGAAAGAAAAATCTCCTCTCCCTTTTGACCCCAAATACAAAAATATTTCCAGGGTTGGCAGCACAATGTTGCCAGGCTGGCACATGCAGTGTTTCTGCCGCACCGCGCCATGAAGTGACTCCCCCTGAGCAGCCATCGACTCGCGTATTTGATCTATGGATCTGGACTGCATTAAACGATTGCAATCAGGCAAAGACAACAGGCTCGCCCTGTGCCGATTGTGCTGGCGACGTGGCTGCTAACGCACGCAGCTGCCTTTTCCAAGAGCGTCACATCAGCCTCCCAGGCAGCCCCTATAAATACTCCTGCTGGCCTGGCAGTGCCTGGATAAAAATATGAGTCATGACGGTGACCAGCAAATGTTCCGCTGCTGCCTATGTCCGCACTAATCACTCAGGGAAGAGAGGGACACATGCGCACACGACCCTCTGCGTCGCTGCCCAGGCAGCCTGTGGGCTGCAGAAGATGCCCTTCGGTTAATGGCTTTCTAGCCTAGAGTGCTAGAGGGCAGGAAGGAGAGGCAGGGCCCACCAACTGGGAGCAATGGAGGAAAATACTCTGCTAAAGAGGTAGTAAACACAGCAGCATCCACGCTGGACCACGTTGTGAAGGCACATTTGGCACGTGGGGGTCTTTTTGGAAAGATCAATTGTGATAATTTAATCTCTCATTTGCAAGAATCACCATTTCTGGTCATTGCATTCAACCTCCCCGCTTTCCCCCTGCGGATTTCACTTTCCCTTCCTCGGCACCCACCTAAGCAGTTAAGGGAACCAGAAATGGGAATGCAGCCACTCTGAGGACGACAGAAACAGGACAGTCCAAATTTGCAATCCCATGGTTGCAGCCCGGCTCCCAAGTTGCAGCTGCGTGGTGGTGCCGCGTTCCACCCCAGCAATGGCTGCACTTCGGTGACAGCCGTGCACAGTGTTTGAAATGAATGAAAGACGAGGGAGTCAAATGGGAGCATTGCCTGTGTAAGGATGGGTAGAAACTGAGGCAGGACTTTGGGATCTGGCTTTATAAATGGAAGGTCCTAATAGTGACCGTAAGGAGAGGTGGGGGCGAGGCCTACTGTTGCTTGCAGGGTCTCAGGGAGTAGTTCGTTATCCATGTTATCCACACACGGTACTGCCACAGGTTTGTTTTTGCCTTCTGCGACTCCCTCCTCGACAGCGTCGTTTCTGAAACATGTCAGAGTCCAAAATGCCCGTTGGTTGGCAAAAACCGAGCAACGCTCATCCCAAGAGGCATTGCTGTCACCGGGTGGTACCGCGGGGACCAACGAGGGTTTAGAAGCAATGGAGAGAGAAGGACATGGATGTGACCCGCTGCAGCTGTCTACAAAGGAGCCTTTGTCCTGAGGGGGGGCCTTTCAGCATAACTGAGCCAGTCTGAAAGGGACCGGATTCAGGGAAGCCAGGAAATGCGAATGGGGGTGGAGGGGGAGTGCAACAGATGTGCAGTTCTGACACGCATGCAGCTCTCATCACACCAGCCGCAGTTGCACGCTCCTGTGAAAGGAAGACCCAGACTCTGGAAAACCGATCGCATTCTAGAGTGGAGGCGGGCAAACTACGGCCCGCGGGACCGTCCTGCTCGGCCCCTGAGATCCCGGACAGGGAGGCTAGCCCCCGGCCCCTCCCCCGCTGCCCTCCCTCCCCCGCAGCCTCAGCGCACCATGCCGCTAGCACTCTGGCCTGCCAGTCCTGCCAGGCGGCGTGGCTGGCTCCGGCATGGTAAGGGGGCAGGGAGCGGGGGGGTCCTGGGGGGGCAGTCAGGGGACAGGGAATGGGGGCGGGGGTTGGATAGGCGTGGGAGTCCCAGGGGGCCTGTCAGGGGGCGGGGCAGTCAGGAAGCAGGGGGGGTTGGGTCCCTAGGGGGCAGTTAGGGGCTGGGGGGGGGGCAGTCAGGGGACAAGGAGCAGTGGGGGTTGGATGGGTCAGGGGTTCTGAGAGGGGTAGTCAGGGGGCGGGACATGGGAGGGGGCCAGGCTGTTTGGGGAGGCACAGCCTTCCGTACCCGGCTCTCCATACAGTTTTGCTACCCCGATGTGGCCCTTGGGCCAAAAGAAGTTTGCCCACTCCTGTTCTAGAGGGCTCAAGACCCTGGCAAGGAGATAGGGGCCTACCACCTCTGGATTGCTGGTTCATATAGAACACCAAAAGCCACCGCACAGCTCTTCCATGAAATAATCCAGTGGCCTCAGTCTAGTTCCAGGTGGAGAGGTGGCCGCATCATGCACACAAAAAAAATGTAGACTGAAGGATATCAAAGATGGAAGTACAATTTTAGTCTCTATCGACTGCTAGAGTGGACTTTGTAGGTACAGGACAAAAATGCACCAGCAGGGCAGTTTGGAGGAAGCGTGTGCTGTCACTGCCCATACTGCACCGGCTCTACGAATAACTAAAAGATTTCAGAGTAGCAGCCGTGTTAGTCTGTATCCGCAAAAAGAACAGGAGTACTTGTGGCACCTTAGAGACTAAAATTTATTAGAGCATAAGTATATATATATATATATATATACACACACACACACACACACACACACACACACACACATATACACACACACACACACACACACATATACACACACACACACACACACACACACAGAAAGCCTGAACAGGTGGGAGTTGTCTTTCCAACTCTGAGAGGCCTCACTCCCACCTGTTCATGCTCTCTGTATGTGTGTATATATATCTCCTCAATATATGTTCCACTCTATATGCATCCGAAGAAGTGGGGTGTAGCCCACGAAAGCTTATGCTCTAATACATTTTACTCTCTAAGGTGCCACAAGTACTCCTGTTCTTTTTTTTAAGAAGACTTTAGTGTCTGCCAGACATGCAAGTTTCATCAGCACCAAAATTCACTATAACCATTTGGAAGGAAGAAGGAATCACAGCAAATACTTTTATACTCCGACATCAGCTGGGGAATGTCTATTCTTCTCCCATTTCAATCCCTCACTATCTCCTGAAGCACATCTTTTGGTGTCACATCAATGTAAACAAGTTTGTTTTTTCTTGTAGAAAAAAATATGCAAAACAAAGTACTGTCCTGTAGCCCCTTTGTCTTGTAACTCAGATGGTTCTGTGGCTATGCCAGGACTGGTGTGAAGTTTCTTGGATTCCCAAGAGCTGAACAGCGTGCAATACAAATTGAAATTATGGCGTTAGATCCCACTGGTAACGCTACAGACTAGCCTCTCCTTCTCCCACTTAGACACAGGCTCTTATTACAGTCTGTGTTTGGATAATAAACAGAATCACACACCACTAGTATCACCCGTGTTTCTTTGTGAAGCAGCATCCCTCACACACACACACACACACACACACACACACACACACAAAGCACTCGTTCTGACTGTGACTTGCTTTAACATGTTTTTAAACAAGGATTCCAGAGCGCCCTCCAAACAGACTTACTAAGCAATACAGTCGGGCTTCATCTTGGCTGTGTCTAACCTGTGAGGAAACCATTGCAGGTAGATTGGTTGCTTGAAGCGAGTCGTCACGTTGCTTGCCCGATTAACTGTGCTGGGTTATCCACACAGCAGAACCTTTTTGGCAGGTCAACATGCCTTACGCCTGTGCATATCCTGTGGGAATCGTGAAGCACTCATCCTAGTACTGTTGCTGGAAGCCAGAGCTTCTGGGTAATTTCTAAGCATGAAGCTCTGCATTGTGGGATAGAAATAAGATGACCAACAAAAATAGGTGCAAGCGCAGTATTTGCAGCTGCCCACCTAGAAGTACTGCAGACTATGCCGGTACAGTCTGACATGGCTGGAGACCTGCTCCCCAATGTCACAACCTATTGGTACAATTAATGCTTGTAGCAACACCTGGGACAACTGGTGTCAACGGACACAAGATGCTTTACAGGCATTGCCAACTCCAAGTGCTCCATCTAGTTTATTCTCTCGTTGATCCAATACCTTCGGGAGAGGGAATCAGCTTTTTATTCTGTTCGTAAAGCACCTAACCCAACGGGAACAACTTCACTAGAGCTCCTGTGCACTACAATAATAATAGTAATTTAGTGTAACAAGAGCCTTAGGTAGCAAGTATCAGCAACAGCAGGCAGTCTAGGACAAGAAGTGAATACCCTGACCAGCTGAAACTGCAGGAGGAAATATTAGGTAGGTAGAAGGTGGTCATCCAATGTTTTGGCCAAATTCCTGCACGCTTGTGAAAAGAGGTGGTGAATTCAGAAGTCAGGATATCGGTTTACGTCTCCTCCAATAGGGATGAATTTAAGATTCTCAGTTTGCATCGGCTGATGGACACCATACCATTTTTTTTTAAACCGATTAGCACCTAAATTACAGGCAAACATCAAAGCCACACAACTGCTTAAGAATGCGGGCGACATGTTTGTTTGGAGAATTTCCACACGGTCCACTGCAAATGCTGGCTCAATGGTTTACATACTGCAGTCTCCTTAAGAGGACATAGCAGTGTGTGCATTTTAATTAAGCCAGTGAGAAGCCAAGATCAAACAAACGTTCTGCACCAGAATAAATATTAATTAGGGGGCAGTGCACCTTTGATAACCACTAGCCATGGCAGACACTCCTTGACATCGAGGGTAATTTCGCTCCGAGACACAGGAAAGACTATGGGCCACACCTTTGGAAACAGACTATCAAGGCTGAAATTAGGTTATTGTCCTCTGCCTGCATCTTACTGCAGGTGAAGCAAGGCAGAGGTTCAGAGTATTCTTACTAGGTCACTGAGGTACCCACTGCTTGGCCTCGGGCTCAAATTTAGCCCAGGATTATCGGGCCAGATTTTCTAACGCTCAGCTCCCACGACGGAGACCAGATGTTCAAAACTGCTGAGCACCCAGCAGCTCCCAGGAGGGCATTCATGGCCAGGTTTATAAAGGGCCCACGTGCCGTGCTCTTTGAAAAGCTGGCCACGGATTCTGGTGCCTACGTGGAAGTGGAGCTCTTTTGAAAGCCTGGCCCATAAGGATCAAAATGCATTCCACAGACAGCCGCTAAGGTAACTTCAGTCTGGTCCCTAATGGACAGGTGTCCACAACATAAAGCTTCCCAGCATTATTGGTGCCACTGGAGATGCCCACGCTCTGCTGCACAGCCCCAGCCCATGTTTCTCCTGCTCTCTATTCTCCATGGACACCAAACAGGGCAGTAAGATCACTGAATGGACTTGAAGGTAGTAGTCCAAATATACCTGCTGCCCCACCACAGTTAATCCAACTGCTAAAAACACTGAACTGCAAAGGCCTGGATCGATGCTGCAAACCCACAGACAGGAGAACAGCAGCCAAATGGAAACGCTTCGAGCTACTAACAAGAATGGGGGGAGTGAGTGGAGAAGAGAACCAAAAATCGAGCTCAAGGATCAATACAGCCCATATTAAGAGCTGACGCAGCAGTGACCTTAGAGCATCCAACCCAGCTGCAAAATGTCTCAACACCACATAACCACTCCTGTGTTCAGAGGCCCCTGTACATCACCCTGATCTCTAATTAAACTTTAAGATGAGAGGATCAGGGTTGCATTGGTGTGTTATTTCCTTTGTAGTAATCAGACCCCTGTTATTAAATGGCAACCTGGCATCAAAGCAGCAGCTCCTTTGGTATTATGCTCCAGTTACGTTACCGCCACGGGCAAAGGCTTAGGAAGAGGGGGGAGAAGGGGGGGGGGAAGAGAGGAATAAATGAAGACAGCAAGAGGTCCTGGAACAAGGACTGAACAACATTAACGCAAAGCAAGAGGGACGTAGAGAAGTGATGGTCAAATGGGAAAAGCAGCCGAAAGATGGGAAAGGCAGGAGTGAAAGATTGATACAGACACCAGGAAAAACGTGGGGGGAGGGAGGAAGGGAGGTGCTGGGAGATGATGCAGCTGGTGTTCTGCTGGCAGGAAGATGCAATCAGCACTGGGCTCCTTTCTCCCAAGACAAGCAGGGGCTGGGAGTGGAGCAGAGAGAGGAGGCTGCCAGGGATTCCCCTTGGTTACTGTGATAAGGAAACCTCCTCCTTAGTATCTGCGTGATCAGGGTGATCAGGACAGCCATGTCGTTCTGGGCTCAGTTCTCCACCACACAAGGAGATCGCGGGAGATTATAGCAGAGGGGGGATAAGGAAGGCAGTGCCTGGAAGGAGGGAAATTAAAAGTGATCACCCTGCGTACAAGCAGCTGAAGTTCGTTGTGAGGGCTTGGGGGTTTGCTAAGCAGAGCGAGTGAGATCTTTGCAAGGGCAGACGAGACTTTAGGGATGGATCCATCTCCTAGAACTTGTAAACAACAACAGCTACGGCTTTTGCCACCTCCTGCTCCCCCTCCCCGAGCTGGCATTTAGCACAAGGAGACCTTCCTCTGAATCACACCAGGGTACTTTCCTCCAGATAAAGGGAAAGTGACGAGTCTGAAATAGAGTCCGGGAAACAATAGAACAGCACATTTCTCTGGCAGTGCCAGACGCCTCCTACTCCTACACTCCAGAGAGAGGAAACAAGACTACCAATGAAACGCTGTCTAAGTGAATTGGGGCAGGGGATTCAGTCTGCCTCCATGGAGCTGACCGGTTACAGCGGGGGCGGCCAACCTGAGCCTGAGAAGGAGCCAGAATTTACCAACGTACATTGCCAAAAAGCCACAGTAATAGGTCAGCAGCCCCCCCACCAGCTCCCTCACCCCCCTTCCCAGCACTTCCTGCCCACCCCGCCAATCAGTCCTCCCCCTCCATCCCCACACCTCCTGATCTGCTGTTTCATGGCATGCAGGAGGCTAGGGGGTGGGGGGGGAGGAGCGAGGGCACAGCAGGCTCAGGGGAGGGGATGGGAAGGGGTGGAGTGGGGGCAGGGCATGTGGCAGAGCCAGAGGTTGAGCAGTGAGCACCCCCCGGCACATTGGAAAGTTGGCGCCTGTAGCCCCAGCCCTGGAGTCGGTGCCCATACAAGGAGCCACGCAGGTTGGCCACGCCTGAATTACAGGGTAGGCTGGGCTAATTTCTATTAGCAGCAGCATGTCTGTATGATGTGTATTCCCATAGCACCCAGACACCCCAACCAAAATCAGTGCCCCATTGTGCTAGGCGCTGCACGTGCCCATAGTAAGAGACAGTCCCTACCCAAAGATTTCCCACCTTAATAGATGAAGTAAGATCATTCTTCTCATTTTACCGATGGCAAACAGACCCAGGGATTGGGTGGTTTGCTAGAAGCCACACCGGAAACTCAGGCAGAACCAAGGAGTGCACTCTCACCTCCGGCAGGCATTAACCAGGAGGATAAACATTCCCCTCCAGAGGACTGGGGTTTGGAGCCAGGCGAGCCTGAACTAAAATCCTGCCTTTGCCATCGACTTGTGGCTTTGGACGAGTCAGGACCTTTCTGTCAATTTCTCCTTCTGTAAAATGGGACTAAAGACATTTCCCCCCCACGCCCTCCTTCAGCTTGCAGGGGGCATTGTGGGAATTCTTGGGTAATGGCTGCATAGTGGTTTGAAGGGCTACATTAATGCTGAGTATTATTACTAAACCACGTTATCAGTCTGCACCTGCGAGATAAGGTTCCAGCTGCAGAGGCAAACCCTATTATTGATTGGGGAAAGGGGAAGGTGTTGGCCGCGTTTTTACCTTCCGGTTTCTAATTAGGGGGCGGTGATGCAGGATGGAAAAAGCTGTTGACTTTTCAGCTTTGAGTCAGCTGCACGAAGGGGTGGGTCTCAGCTGCACAGGGCGTAGCCGCACTTGCCTTTTGCCTCTAGAAAGCAGAGTGCTGAAGTCACAGTGAAAGTCAGGTTGGTGGTCCCAGCAACGTGACCATGTGCACATGACACAGGAGAGTGTCAGACCCTTGGGAATCTGCACCAGAAGGACTCACGGCTGGAATATGCCCAAAGTGTAATAGCTTCCTCTGGCTAGTCCTGTTAACCAGCCACTGAGGACTTGATCCAAAGCCTGCTGAAATGCTTAGGGGCCTTAATAAGCACTAAATACACCATAAATGTTCGTGGTGTTTTACAGACCAACAAAAGACAGTGGAACTGACGCTCATCCCACCAGGGATTTTTTACACTGCTAGAATTTCACTGACTTCACAGAATCACGGGACTAGAAGGGACCTCAAGAGGTCATCTACTCCAGTCCCCTGTACGCTCTGGGCACACGATGTCAGAATCAGCCTCTCTGCCCTTGATTCACATCGTTTACAATCCAACGTCCTAAGGAACGAAGGAAATCATTGAATGAACACAAAAAACAACAAACAAAGGGGTTTAGTGGGGAAGAGCCAGCTGGTTAAGGCAACACAAGGCGTTACATGTATATTTCATCCGAAGAAGTGGGCTGTAGCCCACAAAAGCTTATGCTGAAATAAATTGGTTAGTCTCTAAGGTGCCACAAGTACTCCTGTTCCTCTTCCTAGTGATCAGAACAAGTCACCAGAAGAGACACCTCGTTTACAAACAATTTCCTCAAATCTCCAGGCCTGTGAAATCACCACTTGTCACTGGCAAAGTTTATTCGAGCCAGGGTCACACAGTGACTTGTTAAAGGGTTATTACGGTCCCCTTATGGCTATTAGGAACAATACCTTTACCAACAGGGACGATGATGTATTTTTAGGTCTTTATATTTGTTCTCCCTTTATTATAAAAGTGAAAAAAAACTATAAAAAGTGTTTTAGAAGCTCACTGTGGCCCCCGAATATTAGGATTCTTTTCCTTTTTTCAAATCTGCCTGCAGGCATATAGACTCCGATCCTCAAAGGTATTTTTACATATCTTTGAGAGACTCTGGGGTTTAATTTTTTATAGAAGTTCGCCCCCATGCAGAAGACCAGCACAAACCCTCTGCAGCATTCAAATCCCACATACACCCTGTTTTACAGGCTTCTTCTTCCCACATACTCCTACATCCTCACACCCCTCCAAAAAAAGTTTGCTAAATGCTCTTTTTTCTGGAGAAATACAGTGTGGGGGGGCGGGGGGGGAGGAGGAGGAAGAACTGTCCATAGACCAGCACTCATGAGCAATCCTACAATAACCAACTATTGTGATTTAACAATACTCTCACTCGCTGCAAAAATGTTAAAAACAAGGGTAATTTGAAATCGACAGAGAAGCTATGAGTGGTTTGAGAACATGGACTGTCTTCTTTATACATGAGAAACTGTTCAGCGACATTCTGCACATGCTGGAGCCTGGAAAGCCATGGCTCAGGGAGGACACAGAGAAAGGAGTGGCAATTGTTAAGGCAAGATGATGAGGATAGCAAACCTGTGGTGATTGCTTAATCTAGCAAACAAATGCTTTGCCTCCTAGCCTGTTCCCACTCTCCTCTCCACCAATGTAGAAAGAATTCCGTCCTGAGACTCCTTGTTCCCCAGCACACGATTAGCTGCAAATTTACAGAGCCATTCTTGATTCTTCTTGACCCCCTGATCCTTGTCCTCAACCTCTCCTTGTCTAAAATATCTGCCAGGCCTTTTAATATCATAGCGTGTCTGTAGCATTACTGGCCCAGGGCCAGGGCCACAGTACAGTCTGAGAGAATGTTCTGCAGGGTGCATCTCCCTACATAGCCCTCAGCTGTCACCTTGTCTCAGTGTTGCAAATTAGCTGATGTTGGCAGGAGGTTACAGATGGTTCATAAGAAGCACTTTATTCTCAGTCCCACCATTTTCCAGATCCGATTACAACCCTGTTTCTCATTCGGCTCCTATTCGGCACCAAGAAGACGGACAAAAATCTGTAGGTTAACACATAGGGCCAAATTCTGCCTTCAGCCAGGCAGTATAATCAGTGTAACCTAAAGGAACGCGTACAAGGATGCGAACCAGCAACCCCCAATATCTAATCCCAACTCTGTCATTAACTTGCTTTAAGAAAATTACTTAGGGCCTAATTCGCTGGGCACCTACGTCTCCCATTGACTTCAGACACATGAGCGTCTCTCTCAGGAGAAAAAACAAAAACAAAAAAACCCCATCCAATCTTGATTAAAAAGTTCCAAGTGATAGAGAATCTATCATGGCCCTTGAAGTATTCTTGCCGCCAAGTTAAAGAAGTATGGGCTGGATGAATGGACTGTAAGGTGAATAGAAAGCTGGCTAGATCGTCGGGCTCAACGGGTCGTGATCAATGGCTCCATGTCTAGTTGGCAGCCGGTATCTAGCGGAGTGCCCCAAGGGTCGGTCCTGGAGCCGGTTTTGTTCAATATCTTCATTAATGATCTGGAGGATGGCGTGGACTGCACTCAGCAAGTTTGCAGATAACACTAAACTGGGAGGAATGTTAGATACGCTGGAGGGTAGGGATCGGATACAGAGGGACCTAGACAAATTAATTAGAGGATTGGGCCAAAAGAAACCTGATGAGGTTCAACAAGGACAAGTGCAGAGTCCTGCACTTAGGACGGAAGAATCCCATGCACTGCTACAGGCTGGGGACCGAGTGGCTAGGCAGCAGTTCTACAGAAAAAGACCTAGGGGTTACAGTGGATGAGAAGCTGGATATGAGTCAGTGTGCCCTTGTTGCCAAGAAGGCTAACGGCATTTTGGGCTGTATAAGTAGGTGCATTGCCAGCAGATCGAGGGACGTGATCATTCCCCTCTATTTGACATTGGTGAGGCCTCATCTGGAGTACTGGGTCCAGTTTTGGGTCCCACACTACAAGGAGGATGTGGAAAAATTGGAAAGAGTCCAGTGGAGGGCAACAAAAATGATTAGGGGCTGGAGCACATGACTTGTGAGGAGAGGCTGAGGGAACTGGGATTGTTTAGTCTGCAGAAGAGAAGAATGAGGGGGGATTTGATAGCTGCTTTCAACTACCTGAAAGGGGGTTCCAAAGAGGATGGATTTAGACTGTTCTCAGTGGTACCAGATGACAGAACAAGGAGTAATGGTCTCAAGTTGCAGTCAGGGAGGTTTAGGTTGGATATTAGGAAAAAAAATTTCACTAGGAGGGTAGTGACACACTGGAATGGGTTACCTAGGGAGGTGGTGGAATCTCCTTCCTTAGAGGTTTTTAAGGCCTGGCTTGACAAAGCCCTGGCTGGGATGATTTAGTTGGGAATTGGTCCTGCTTTGAGCAGGGGGTTGGACTAGATGACCTCCTGAGGTCCCTTCCAACCCTGATATTCCATGATTCTTAGTTGTCCCAGTTACCCTCAGTGGTAAAAAAATTGTGCCTCATTTCTAGTCTGAATCAGTCTAATTTTGTCAAAGTGAAGGTTAAGGGGTGACTTGATCACACTCAGGGTGCCTACATTGTGCAAAGTCTCTTGGTACAACATGGGGAACAGAAATTGGATAATAGAGGGCTCTTTAACTTATCAAAGGTCTCAGAAGATCCCAAATATATAAGGGTTTGTCTCGATAGGGAAGATTACCAGTTTTCAAAGCGACATAACCTAAACCAGGAAAACACTGTTCTTCTTCTAGGAGAAGAATGTCTACACAGGGAGATTTACCAGCAGAGCTACGCCAGTAATTTTATCAATGTAGACAAGTCCCAAATCCGGCCCTTATCCTAGGTCTCTGTTTCCCCCATCAGTTAAACTGGGATATTACTACTTCTCTCCCTCATTCGGAGGTTGTGAGAACTGATTAGTTAGTGTTTATGCAGGGCTTTGAAGATGTAGCCAGTTCACTAGATATATAGGATAGGTCCCACTGATGTCAGCTGGGGATGCGTGAGCAATTTCAAGGGCAGAATTTGGTCCATACACACAAATGCTCAGGAAAGGTGGGGAAAACCCTTGGCACATCCACAGATGTCTCCAGTGCATACATCTAAACTCCCCTGTTACCTTTTCTTTATGCTCTTCTTCAGCGGCTAACCCCAGTAGCAATCTTAAATAAGCATCAACACCAATGTACTTCTGCAGATTCCCTAGAAATGTCTCGCTTCCTACTCTGACCTGCCTCATGGAGATTCCCAATCTAACCTCAGCTCTTCCCTTTTCTTCTATCTGCGAAAGGACAGTCCTCATGGATCAGTAACTGGTTAAACAGAGGGTAGGAACAAATGATCAGTTTTCACAGTGGAGAAAGGTAAATAGCGTGGTCCCCCAAGGATCCACATTGGGACCAGCGCTGTTCAACGTATTCAGAAATGATCTGAAAAAAGGGGTAAACAGCAAGGTGGCAAAGTTTGCAGAAGATACAAAATTACTCCAGATAGCGAGGTCCAAAGCAGACTGCGAAGAGCTACAAAGGGGTCTCACTAAACTGGGTGACTGGGCAACAAAGTGGCAGATGAAATTCAGTGTTCTGAAATGCAAAGTAATGCACAATGGAAAAAACATAATCCCAACTATGCATACAAAATGATGGGGTCTAAATTAGCTGTTACCACTCAAGAAAGATGTTGGAGTCATCGTGGACAGTTCTCTCAAAACATCCACTGAATGTACAACTGAAAGCTAACAGAATGTTAGGAACAATTAGGAAAGGGATAGATAATTAGACAGTAAATATCATAATGACACTATATAAACCCCTGGTACACCCACAACTCGAATACAGTACATCTCAGAGTTATGAGCTGACTGGTCAACCACACACACCTCATTTGGAACACCTCAGAAGTATGCAATCAAGCAGCAGCAGAGACAAACAAAAAAGCAAATACAACTACTAAAAATATAAATGGAAATTTAAATAAAAATTCAAAGTAAGGAAACTGTTTCTGTGCTTGTTTCATTTACATTAAGATGGTTAAAAGCGGCATTCTTCTTCTGCATAGTAGAGTTTCAAGGCTGTATTAGGTCAATGTTCATTTGTAAACTTTTGAAAGAATCACCATAACGTTTTCTTCTGAGTTATGAACATTGCAGAGTTCCAAATAATCTCCATTCCCGAGGTGTTCGTAACGCTGAGGTTCTATTGTACTACGTGCAGTTCTGGTCACCCCATCTCAAAAGAGGTACATTAGAATTAGGGTGACCAGATGTCCCAATTTTATAGAGACAGTCCCAATTTTGGGGTCTTTTTCTTATATAGGCTCCTATTACCTCCCCCACACCCCACCCCCATCCCAATTTTTCACTTTTGCTGTCTGGTCACCCTAATTAGAATTGGAAAAGATACAGAGAAGGGCAACAAAAATGATTAGGGGGATGGAACAGCTTTGCTATGAGAAGAGATTAAAAAGGGCAGAGTGACCTTGCAGGTAACAGAACTGGAAAACTACATTCCAAAAGCTTTCTAATCATAGTGAATAGTCCATTTATGGAATCAGCTTCCTAAAATCGGCCACCCAGGGAGCAGAAGGAGCATTTTTGCTGAGAGATGGTTTCATTGCTACATACTCAGCTATACCCATCATGCTAGCAATTTACTGCAATCCTGACATTCCTGCATTGGTCCATTTCACCCCCCCCCCCCCCACTCCTTAGTGGGTACCACACACTCCCCTCAATTTAGTTTTTAGTGCCCTGGTAGCAGGGACCACATCTCCTGTGGATCTTGGACGGTTAGTGCCTAACAGATATTGTTTGCCCAATTTTCCATTTTTCTCTTCCTCTTCCCCGGGTAGTTGCTGTCAGTGTCATGCCATAAATACTGCACTGCAGGAGTCAAATTAAATCAATAGTTCTAGATCTTGGATGAGAAAACATCTAGACCAGTGGTTCTCAACCCACGGCCTGTGGGCAGCTTGCGGCCCAATCAGCACACAGCTGTGGCCCATGTGACATCCTCAGGGCCATACAGTAGTATATATATATTGTGTGGATGAGGCCCATATAACACAGAGAGCTGCATATGCAAAAGACAAGAGGGCCAACAGAGAGAGAGAAAAAACAAAAAACCAGAAGATACGGGACAAGTAACAGAGCCAGAAGCCAACTGTGCAATGGGACTGTGAAGCAGTACACTTACAAGTGGCTACATGATGGAGTTTCCAGATTTTCCACCCCCCAAATGTTCAAAAAATAAATAAATAATCAGGAGACCATCCCCCCACCCCCAAAACCATGACATTATTTAAAAAGCCACACACACCACACACTCTTATTTTAAAGGCAATCAATTTTGGGTCCTTTTATTTGCTTTTTGGATTTTGAGCCTTTAGGAATCACATTTTCAAACTTTTCTCTGCAGCCACGAGGCCTGGAAAACTTGCCCCTCCCCCCCCCCCCCCGCCCCCAAGCGAAAGCTGAGATTCTTATGTAATCACATGACCCCAGAAGCTGGGGCTGTAAAAACAAAGCCATTTACTAGTGGCCAAGGTAATCAGCTGACCCATAGAACCTGTGGATGACAACCTGAAAAAGAAGAAGAGCATTTCTCTCCTGTTGGCCAGCAAGAGCTCCATCATGCACTCAGCCAGTGGGTTGGCAGTCAGAGAAAGGCAGAGATAAAAATAAGAATCATCCCTTTGGCATCTGAGATTGCAACAGATGATTACATTAGAAGGTTGCACCATAGAGGATGTTGCGCACAGTTCTGTCATGATTTGGATGGATTTGGTGCAAGCATAGCACATATTTTCTTGGTCTCTAGAGTTTTAAAAGGTGAAATGAAACTGACAAAAAAGTCACTTAGTGTCTTTGTATCTAAGCCACAGGCTAAAACTGAAGATACATGAAGGATGTGGCTGCTCAGCTGAATATGGTAGAAACCCTGCAAGATGCTTTTAAAAATGAAACTATGCTAGTGATCACCATAGAATCATAGGCCTGGAAGAGACCTCGAGAGGTCACCTAGTCCAGTCCCCTGCACTCATGGCAGGACTAAGTATTATCTAGACCGTCCCTGACAGGTGTTTGTCCAACCTGCTCTTAAAAATCCCCAACGATGGAGATTCCACAACCTCCCTAGGCAATTTATTCTAGTGTTTAACCACCCTGACAGTTAGGAAGTTTTTCCTAATGTCCAACCTAAACCTCCCTTGCTGCAATTTAAGCCCATTGCTTCTTGTCCTATCCTCAGAGGATAAGAAAAAATTCTCCCTCCTCCTTGTAAGAATCTTTTATGTACTTGAAAACTATCATCATGTCCTCCCCCACCCCCCAGTCTTCTCTTTTCCAGACTAAACAAACCCAGTTTTTTCAATCTTCCCTCCTAGGTCATGTTTTCTAGACCTTTAATCATTTTTGTGGCTCTTCGCTGAACTTTCTCCAAACCGTCCACATCTTTCCTGAAATGCGGCGCCCAGAACTGGACATAATACTCCAGTTGAGGCCTAAATCAGCACGGACTAGAGCGGAAGAATTATGCACCAGTCCTATGTTGACTATTTCTGAAACTGGTTTCTGCTCCAGCAACAGATATCTAATGCAATAAAACTAGGAGACCCAAGACCGGTAACAGAGCAGAAAGGCCAACCATGGAAATCAGTGACACTACCAGTGGTCTGGAGTCTGCAGTCCACGGATTAGAAGCAGGTGCTAGTTTTAAAATCCATGCTTGCTCTAGCAAAAGCGAAATAATAAAGCTATATTGTGCCTTAGTATTTTTTAAAATCAATCTTTGGAATACGGGTGTTTTTCCAATCAGCCAGCCAAACAAATTGTTTAGTTTCACAGAGCCTAAGACCAGAAGGGATCATTAGAACATCTAGTCTGACCTCCTGCGTAACACAGGCCATTAAATTTCAACCAGATACTCATTTGTTGAGCCCAGTAACTTTAGTTAAACCAAAGAATCTCAGTCCTCAGGAGACTGTTTGCCACAGACAGAGAACAGAGGAGACCAAGGGGCCACCACAGCCTGAGACCCCAGCAATGGTAGAGCATTGATTGATTAGTAGAGAGAAAGAGAACCCAAAATCACTGCCAATCTGACCTCAGGGATAATTCCTTCCCAACCCACAATACTTGACACAGTGTTGTCCTGTATATGTAGGATCGTATACAGTACAGTCCATCTCCAGCATGCAAGAGTTTAAGGTTCTTTTACAGTTTGTAACTCACACACCCACCACTGCACTGCTGAGCAACAGCTGTTGACGCTAATCTATCCAAACTCCGAATTCCCACAGTGCTCTAAGCAATAATTAATTCTCACCACGCTCTTGCAACGTATTAGCTTTCTGTTCCGTAGTTAAGCAGAGAGGTTCTAGGACATGCCCAAAGCCGCAGAGGGAAGCCAGTGACAATGCTGGGATTAGAATTTAGGAGATCCTGGCTCTCCGTCTTCTGCTCACAACACTAGGCCATGCCTCTCCCACCTGCAGAACTCAGATAGTGTTAAGGGAGCTATGCGGATTTACACCAGCTAAGGATTTGGCCCAACAAATTGAAGTACCATCCTTCAAAATAAAACGTCAAGTATAGAGCTAAAAGCAAACAACAACGTACATTTAAGAGGATTGCTGACTAGACACCGTCATCGCATATGCAATTCTGACATCTGCCCTGATGAATGGACACAGGTCCCCATATTGCACGTGGGAATGCGGGATTTGTGTGTTGTGCGGGATGGTTGTTCTGAAGATCTGGCCTGCTTGGTTCTTTTCTCTCCATAGTTTCTCCCTTCAGGTTCTGCAGCACTTGGGTTGCTTTTTCTCTGAACTCTCTTCATTTCTTTCTAGAATCGCCATGTCCAACACAGAACACAATATTCCACGTGCGATCTCATCACCGCTACGCTTCCCTTCTCCATGGCAGGGTGTCTCTGTATACGTAGCTCAAGTTCAAAACAAGTTACATTGCAACATCACATCCATTTCGCTGTCTGCTAACACAAAGGTCTCTTCCAATACAGCTGATCCCAAGGTTCCACAGAGGATTGCTTCCCCCCTGATGCATTATCCCAGGTTTAATCTGACTATGCTACCGCTTTGTACACATTTCCGCTCTTATGCCCCTTTGCATTTTGCCGGTCCTCCATGATATAGCCAACCCTGAGCAAAGCTTACCCCTTAGTTCATGTGTAAGATGTCACCATGTGCTAAAGCAAAGCAAATAAAACATATGCTATTCCTATTTGAATTTCTAGTGTAATTATTTTGCCCCTGTTCTTCTCCATAGAAAAACAGAAAACTGTCAATCAACTTTTCCTAAATATAGGCTGAACACACTGTGTGTTTAACAGATTTTGCTGTGCAAATAGATGTTCTTGACTTGTTTTGAGTAAATATATTGGGGAAACAAATTAAATTCTTGCTTTGGATGCCAAAAAACTATTTTAAGTTGCTTTCTTATGCTTGAAAGATTTAACAGTTTACATGAAAAGAGGGGCTCTCATTTAAATTTAAGACAATGCCCTTGCACCCACCTCAAACAAAAAGCATTGTATCAGTGCATGAGATTCGGAAGAGACCATTCTGGTGTAACCAGCCAAGCTGATGGAAAGGCAAAATGAAAAAGTAAACAAAGGGCAATGTTAAAAGTTTAAATGAGATTTGTTTTAATTGTCTAATGGGTTTAATACACCAAAGTAAATAGCTTTTAAATTGGATTTGTATTTTGACAGCATCTCTTGCCTTAAAAACTCAATTAAGTAAGATATTAACTTAAAAATCCATAAGAGGCCAGGAACTTTAAGAACTGAAACAAAAACAAACCACTTCCCAAAATTTGAGAGCCTGAAGTTTTGGCACTTAAATAATTGGCCTGGTTTTCAAATGTGCTGAACACCCTACACCTCATCAGAAGTCAATGGGAGCTGTGGGTACTTAGCACCTGTGACTGTCAGGTCATTTAAATGCTCAGCTTTGATTTTTAAAGTTAGGTGCATACAATTGCATATGTAATTTTTATTGGTAAATCAACTGGCATGCAACTGACCATTAGTGCACACAATTACCAGATTTGCTTGTGCAATCAAGGTCATTCTGCACACAAATTAGACAATTGCATTTAGGGTTTTTTTGTTTTGCACATTATTGCATGTGTCTAGCTTTAAAAACCTCACACCCTGAATCCCTGAAAAGCAGGAATTCTAGGGGAGAAAGGAATATACTCCTGCCCTTATCATTAACAAAATTTAAGGCAACTATTAGTAGTTTTGTGGATAACCTAAAATGGTCTCTGAGAAATTAGGTAAATTTCCACAATAAATTCTGCTCATCTCAGATGAGAGACAAAACCTACAGAAACTTATCAGTGAATTAGCTGCATAGTAACCACATAACCAAGAGGGCCAAAATGGCATCACTTAATTCAGTTTGCATCAATGTCACATTCCAGCCGACAGAACTCCACAAGAAGTTAAATCTGTGTTATTTGGATAGGCATTTAACAGGGCTTAATTAAGCCCTATCTATAGCTGGCTGTAACACTAGGAAGGAGGACAGATAGCACAAATAGTGCCATTTGTACAAATCCCCACCTCTTGTCTCTTCTCTTCCTCCACCTCGCCCCTGTAACATTCGGTTTAAATGCGGATACAGAGGCAAAAATTATTTTTGTTTCTCCAGAGCTGGACACTAATGCGAAATGAGGTGACCTACTTAGGATGCAAATTAACAAGGGATGGGGATCTGAAGTACAGGCCGAGGTGGGGATCCCAGCTGGGGAGCAGAGAATATTTGGGAACCCAGGGGAAGTGCTGTAGTACTGCAAGACAGCTCTGAGTCTGGGTGCAGATGAGAGAACAGGATTGCTACTGGAACATTTGCTGCAAGGCAGGTTTGAGCCTGGGCCATTAGGAAGAGGAGAGAGTCCCTGTAATGCTGCTAGGTAGGTCTGACCCCAGAGAGGAGGGCAATCGAAGAAAGGGGGGAGAAGGAAAAACAGCAGGACCTCTGATACGCTGTAGAGCAGCTCTAACCTGGAAAGCTCAGCATCGCCGCGGGTGGGATAGCTGGAAATGCCTTGGTAATGCAGCAGCGCAGGTTTGAGCTTGGGTGCAAAGCCCGGCCTGTTACGTGGACACAGGGCAGTGAGTGTGTGATCACTGATTGCAGGTCAAACTGGTCCTTCAAATCAAGTCAAGGCTTCTCTCAGTTTAACTCTCCTTCAGATTTCTATTTCTGTAGGTCACTTTATGCAGAACTTATTCCTGCTCTAGAAAATCAGAAGTAAGAAGCACTGGCCCCGATTCTCCTCCGCTCCTATGGTATTGTAAGCCACTGGCGTCAATGGAGCGACCAATGGAGCACTTGAGAGAAGGGCCAGATGCTCTTACTGGGGTGTAACTCCATTGAAGTCAATGACGCGGTGCCAATGCACACCAGCTGTGACTCTGGCCCATGATGTTGTCAAGTGTAGAAGTGCTGTTGTGTGTGGCAAGGGCTACGCGCCACCCTGACGTGCTCCTCAGGAGTTCACATACGAGCGGAGAAACCAAGACAGGCTGCCGAACACTGCATTACTTTCGCCAAGCTGTCCACACATGCTAAGGGTCAGGGATTAAAGAGCAGCAGAATCCTTTACATGCGTCTGGGGAGGAAAAATCTGATCCGGTGGCGGATTAGAGTCACCCATTCATAGGTGACTATTGGAAGATCAGAGATTTGGAAACTCCATTCTGTTCAGGACTTTGGTTAAATGGACAAATGAACGTACAATCACATCCTCTCTCCACTCGCTTGCCCTTCCTACCATGTCAAGGTCAAACTTCTAGTCCTCACCTCCAAAGCCCCACACAACTCCTCTCCAGCCTGCCGATCAAGCCTCCTTTCCTCCAACGCCACCCTCCACTCATCCTCCAGGCACCGAGGCCTATGCCTGCTCCTGGCTGTGAGATTTTCCATGCTGCGCCCTGCGTGCAGAATGACCTCAATGCTCTAGTGAAGTGGTGCCCAACCTTCTGACACAGGAGGGCCACATAAAGCTAAGCACAACCTTGAGTGGGCCAAACAGATTCTACATAAAATAAAAATCAATACAGGCGACTTTAAATCTTAAGTTCAGCTTGTTGCATTTTGTATTTAGACAGTATTGTCTATTTACACACTTGTGTAAATTAAAGTGACGTAAACATGATGACAAAACTCTAATGAATTGGTCGTTAGTATATTGTGTTGAAGCAGGCCACGGGCCTTATGAAATGCTCTGGTGGGCCGTGTATGGCCCGTGGGCCGTAGATTGGGCATCCCTGTGCTAGTTCACAAAACCATTACCCCTTCTTCACAGGTGAGCAGCAGATACCACTGTTTGGTGAACTTAATGCACCCTCTACACACATAGGCACATCGCACATCACTTGAAAGCTTATTACGTCCATTTTAAAGATGAGGTCTCATATGGAGCTGTCAAGTGGTGCCCTTACCACAGAAATAAGGATAAACAATGACCTCGTCAACACGTTGAAAGAACCACTTTGAAATATATGCATTCATTTCTGTTAGTTTCATGACTATGTATTATTTCAAGACAAAAAATTGGATTTCCTTGTGACCTCAAAGCATCCCAACCACAGTCTAAAGGGAAAAAGAAAATCTAATCCTAAATGTGTATGGGAATCATTGAAATGTAATATCATTGGTGTCATTTCTAGTCATCGTTAGCATCTTGTTCACCATTATGATTTCTGCCGAGAGTGGGTGGGTTACTACTGTCTTCATTGCCTTGGCATGTACCCAGTTGTGTGCAGGCAAGATTGTTCGGACTACAGACACAGTTGATCGTGCAGCAACCCCTATAGGGGCACACACAAATGAGGTCTTGTAGAAGCTCAGATGCCTGGAAGAATTCAGGAAGTAGATCATCATCCACATAGCAATGGCGATCCAATATCTGGTTTGCATATATGCAAAGACATCCAAAGCTTTGTTTGCCCAGATGCTCTTTTGACATGTTCTTCAAAACTGTCCTCGCATGGTAGGAGTTTGGCCAGTCACTTCTCCTTTTTGATGGCTAGACTGGGGTGCAAGCAAATCAGATCTCTGGGCACCCTTTTCTTTCTCACCCTGGTCATGCAGCACTATCATCAACTGCCTTGCTGCAGAAATTGCAGCCTGTCAGTCACACACTCCCAATTTTGCAAGATTTCTGAATGGGGTAAACTCCCTTTGTTTAGGGAACATTAAACAGAGATTTTTTTTCCCCTCCAAACCAAATATGGATGACACGGAGTCACACACTGTTAATACATGTACAGCAGGAAGCACATTGCAGAAGTCAGGCGCGACTGCGTCACAAGTCCCAGGTACAGGGGTAAAGCGATGCTTGCCAGTTAACGTGTGGATGGAAACAAAGTGTTCCATTTTTGGAAATTAGTGAACAGAAAGGACCAAAACATCTGTGTCAAGTGGCACAATTATTATGGTTCCTTTGACACCAGGAGACCCAAAAGCCATATTGGCATATATCGCATGCAGAAGCATCTTTGTGTCTGCTTCCTCTTGAGTACTCTACCAGTCTTGGGCTTCCACACCTCTCTTGGGGACGGACTTTGCTACTTCACCCACTGCAAAAGCCTCCAGCAAGCAGGAGTGTTTGTGTTCCTACACTCTCAGGTGCATTTTGAACCATATATTCATAGAGGAAATTTACAAGCGGCTGCTGGTTGGATACCACATTTAGAAGCCATGGAGGCCCCAGGAGGCCAACCAACCACCATATTTCTTGCATCCAATGTTAGATCCTCTCCAGCACTCTCTTTCTGTGATTGTCACAGAGTTACTGTTGTCATATCGGTCAAAGACTTCAATTGCAAAATCAGCTGTCTCAAATCCTTTTAGGACCTGCCTCAAGTACTCAGCATCCAATCCATCGAGTGTGTGGAATCTGTCTGTACCCATCATTTGTATGACACCCATGGCATCTGATGTACACTGCCGTTTCTTTGTTGCATGCTCTTAGCTCATTGAGCTTCCAGCTGATGTCCTTGTCACAGGTGCCCGGAATGGGTCACAGCTGAGAGAGCCCCTCTCAGGTCAGACAGTCCGAAAACAGGCCACCCACCCCAAATTGGTGGTATATTCGATTAGTAGATTTCACCAAACTAGTAACAAGTGTGCACTCCTGGATCACTACATTAGTTTTACATCAAGTCACAGACAGTCCTCCTTAGGCTCTCCAGCCCCCACTTTACGACCCAGACTGACTGGGCTTTATGAAGAAAGGTTATTAAAACCCAAATCACCCCATATTAGGTTCTTCCAACCCCAAAAGGCCAGTACCTTACCCCAGGGTCAAGGTATATTTCAGATCTCACCAAAGATAACGCTGAAGCCAATTTCTTTAGTAAGCAAAACTAAAAATTTATTAGCTAAGGAAAAAAACAAAGTTATTGAGAGGTTAAAGCAGGTGATTACACATGAATTAAAGTTTGTAATTCCAAATGCTAGTAGGGATAGAATATTTGCTAGTTTTCTATGTGTTTCTCTGGGTTGCCCAAAAATAGTTTTTTGGGGACCTCTGTCCTTTTGTTCAGAATCCCCCTGTCAGTATTCACCAGTCCAGAGACAGGGGAGGAGAGAGAAGTGGTAAGGGACCTTTGTTCCCCTTTTTTAGATCTTGACCCTTTTTACTGGAAAAGTCCTTGCTGTGTCATGAGGTCAGGCAGTTCCATGGCCCTTCATAAGAATTTGCAATGCATACTTGCTTTTCTGTGTACATGCTGTTTGAGGTGTCTCCAGGGCGGACATGCAGGGGTCATTGGTTTATAATCCCTCTGTTATTCCTGAATAGCTAACCTGCTGGTGTTTCTCAGACTCACATGTTCGATCACAAACATATAGCAAAAATCTCATAATTCCACACATAAATTTTGCTGCTCACATTTTAACAGGACAATAATATTCAGCAGATTATAACTTTTCCAATGATCCCTTACAAGGCGCACCTTGTACAATAATTTTGTAACAGTGATGACCATAATCGTGTAGACCAAGTGGCTCAAAGTCCCCGCCCGTGGGCCATCTGCAGCCCGAGAACCTCCCCACTGCGGCCTGCAGAAACTTTAAAAAGTTTTCATCTGGCCCTCGTGGCTGCCAGCCGGGGGGAGTTGGGAGGGGAGCAGGCAGGAGAGATGCAGTTATGCTGCCAACTATCTGCTGCAGGCTCCGCCCCCCGCGGCTCCCATCAGCTAGGGAAGAGGGACTGAGATATCACCACTAGTCGCCGGGCAGAATCAGCCATGGAGGCAGCATCACTAGTTGCTGGGCAGAGTCAGCCAGGGTGGCATGAGGCCAAGGGAGCGAGGGAAAAGGGTGGGAAAATGGGTTGGGAGGTGGCGTAACTCATGAGGCTCCAGTGACAGCGCGAGGGGGCACGCTGCCTCCGTTCCCCCTCCCCGACCTCTGACTCCGTGGCCAATGGGAGCTCCGGGGGATGGTGCTTGCACAGAGGCAATGTACCTGGTGCCTACAGATAAAATAAGATGAAGATAAGAAGAAAGGAAAGAGGTTCTTTCTAGCTGTTAAAAGAACAGGAGTACTTGTGGCACCTTAGAGACTAACAAATTTATTAGAGCATAAGCTTTCGTGGACTACAGCCCACTTCTTCGGATGCATAGTCCACGAAAGCTTAACAAATAAGCTTTCGTGGACTATGCATCCGAAGAAGTGGGCTGTAGTCCACGAAAGCTTATGCTCTAATAAATTTGTTAGTCTCTAAGGTGCCACAAGTACTCCTGTTCTTTTTGCGGATACAGACTAACATGGCTGCTACTCTGAAACCTTTCTAGCTGTTGGCGCTGCAGGTCTGTGCAATGAAATGGGGCCCTTTACATGGGACAGTGGGTAAAAAAGTAAATAAATGTTGGTAGGCTGTGTAGGAGAGGCCATCTCAGCAGGAGGCACTGAGCCAGATGGGAGCATAATCCCACCCACTGCCCCATCTCTTTAGGGTAGTAGCCATGCACCTCACCCCCTGCATCGGACGGTGTCTCCTCCTCAGCCGCTTTTGTGCCCAAGGAGGCCCAGTCCAGCAAGGTCCTGCTGTCGGCAGAGCATGGAGTGTGGGAAAGTGAACCCAACACAACTATCTGATGCACACCTTGCTGCAATCCTGAAGGTTTCAACTGCTCAGTCACTGAGGCCAAACATCAACGAACTGGCAGAACTGAAGCATTGCCAGGTGTCTGGCAAACACTAAAAACTCTCTGGCAGGCGAAGAATTGTATAAAGTTGTAGGACAGTTTTATTAGTTCTAAGAAATTCTAAATAAAAAAAAAACTACAATATAAACATTTTCTTTTCTGAACACCATCTTCAGTGACATTATCGGCCCGCCGGGAGGATTTGAGGACTGGCACTGGCCCTAAAGTAAATTGAATTAGTCTACACCAGGGGTCTCAATCTCAGCTTCCCCTTTAGAGAGCATCACAGCCCTAATTCAGCTCTGTCTTTTCTTCTTATTGTTCCATCAGCATGGAACAGGGTCATAAGCATAGGTCCTACTGGTGATTAAGAACAGTTGCCATTGAAACATCATCTCTGCATCTTGCTAAGGACAGGGATCTGCAGAAAGCAATTTCTGAACTGACCACTACAGGGACCATCCCTCCCTTGGCAGATCTACATTTGGTCTTCTTGGCTATGTCAGCAAATGTTTTCATGCCAGATTTCTTGACTGGGCTGAAGAAGCTACATGTCCCATCAGAATCAAATGCACCTCTCACAAACCTCTTCATTTCTTCCTCACCAACATCTGCTATTTTCAGTGTTCATCTGATGAAGTCCACAGTTCTGTTAATAAGCACTTCTGGATGTGATTCAGGGTCAAATGGATTTGCCATATTGTGGTGACATGGTTGGTAAGAGCTGTAACGTGCTCTTCGTGGACTTTGTTTTCACTACTTATTAGGCCACTTCTTTCCCTCATAGCTTTTGCATATTCATAATAAGAAGCTGTGTACGGTCATCTTTGACACTAATACTGACCTGTGCATAAACATCACTGAATTAAAAAGCTAGTTTCTAGAATATTTCAGAGACTAGCACTGCATGCAAAGGCAGTTACAAGTTAAAACTTTCTACCAGGCAGACTAAATGCTACATTGTATGTACAAAAGTTTACAAATGGAGAAGCATTACATTAGGAATTCATGTATTTTTACATCTACCCACTATGCAGTACAAGCTATGGGCATGCAATCTACTGCTACTGGTCCACAACCTTCAATGTGAGACTTATCAGGTCAACAAATTTCAACTGAAAATATAGAAAAAACTTCTATAATCACCTGTGAGAGACTTTGATAATTAAGAATGCGCAACGTGAAACCATTCCACGTTAATATATTGCAAAATGTTGATTTGCCATTTTTGCAACATGCTAAAACAACTTCATCATTTCTGAGGGGAAAAATCCTTGCCCATGCAAAACCAATACAAATTTTTTAATTCGCTGTCATTTGGTAGCTCTGACCCATAATCACCACGTTAAGATGTTGAAATTAACTTAACCAGTAATAACTGTAGTCATGGCCATGTTGCAGTGTTTCTGGAACTGTGCAAAAAATGACGCTCTCCCATTTTGGGTACCATTGTTTCAGGCTGCCTACAGGCATACTTCACCGCTTGACAGCTCCATATATCATACCTCATCTAAACAGTCATAAGATGAGCTTTCAAATGAACTCCATTCATTAAACTCCAAAAATACAGCCCTTTTTGGAGAATTGCCTCAAGCCTACCATCCAAATCTCCCCTAAAAATGCCCACCTTCTGCAATGTCCAGTTTACAACAAACTATTAAAATGATCAGTCAAAAAACCCTACCTAATCCCTTCCTTTGGATAGTCCAGCACAGCAGTTCTCAACCAGGGATACGTGCAGAGGTCTTCCGATGGGCACATCAATTCATCAAGATATTTGCCTAGTTTTACAACAGGCTACAGAAAGCCCTAGCAAAGTCAGTACAAACTCAAATGTCATACAGACAATGAGTTGTTTATACTGCTCTATATACACTGTACACAATGTAATTACAATATTTATAGTCTACTTGATTTATTTTATAATTATATGGTAAAAATGAGAAAGTACTAGTGGCTGGGACACTTGTATATTTATGTCTGACTTTGTTAGCAAGTAGTTTTTAAGTGAGGTGAAACTGGGGGGGGGGGGGGGGGGAAGGACGCAAAACAGATCAGGGGTCTAGTAATCTGGAAAGGTTGAGAGCCACTGTTCTAGAGGAAGAAAAAAACTGAGTTTGTTCTGACTTCACCAGTGCTTTTTATGTAGCCTGTTATAAAACTAGGCAAATATCTAGATGAGTTGATGTATCCCCTGGAAGACTTCTGCGTACCCTGGTTGAGAACATTAGAGGTCATGTTTTCAAGCTTGTCTCTGCAACCATGAGGGTTATTAATTTACCTCTTTTTTTATAAGGATGAAAATGGAGATTCTCACATTCACATGACTCAAGAAATCAGGGCTTTAAAAAAAAAAAAATACCAACTATTGCGACACTTGCAGTAAAATCAGAGGATTTGGGACCACCACCTGTAGATCGGTTATGGAGAGCTAGAATTTCTACTGGTGAGATGGGTAGAGAGATGGTCCAAACTATCTGTGACTGATATGGAGAAAACACTGAGCTCTGCTCACACCACCAGACACGCATTCAATTTCTGTTGACCTCCTTATGAAAAATCCTATTCAGTTTAAACAGAAAATAGAGCATTTGCTTCCTGCTGTAGAAATCTAAAGGATGGATTTTTTTAAAAATAACCAAACAAACAAACTATAGAGTTTTAGGGTAGACGCTATAGGTATTAAGGGTAATTTCTACAGAACCTTGTTGTTTGCAACCCTATTAGATTGCTAGGACAACATAATTGATAGGCGCCAACATAAGAACATGGAAAGATATCCCATATGGGTATTAATGGAAATTACCTATACATGCATCAGGGAGACAGGAGAAGAAACCCCGGAGGCCTTTCCAGTCACAGAGCAAATCACCAAGTAATAACCCCACTTTGCCTCTGCTAGAGCTTGAAGTTAAAATCCCCCCCTCAGGGAAATGTACAAGGTACAGCAGCTGACAGGGTGATCCAGACTCTAGCAACAGCAGAGGCGATACAGACATTGACCATTAACCTAACCAGTATATATATTACAGCACATGAAAAGATGGGAGCTGCCTTACCAAGTGGGGGGCCAGTGCTAACAAGGCCAATTCAATTAAGGTGGAAGTTAGCACTGACTCCCCCCCCCCCCACTTGGCCTCATTAGCACGGACCCCCCCACTTGGTAAGGCAACTGCCATCTTTTCATGTGCTGTAATTTTATATATATATATATATATATATATATATATATATACACACATACACACACACACACACACAGTTTCCTGTATTTTTCACTGCATGTTTCTGATGAAGTGGGTTTTAGCCCACAAAAGCTTATGCCCAAATTAATTTGTTAGTCCCTAAAGTGCCACAAGAACTCCTCACTGTTTTTGCTGATACAGACTAACACGGCTACCACTCTGAAACTTAGATGGTTTGTTAATTAACTCCAGCGAGACAAATAAACTAGCTATGGAGCGGAGGGTTAAAAGGCAGGCTGTCCATTCCAAGTCGCCATCCATTTCCTCTACACTGCTGACGTTAGGAGACCAAGCTCTTTGTGTGGGCGGTTTCTGAAGCCACCACAGCAGATAATTTAATTCTTGTTCTTTTGTCGCATAAATAGAAAAGTCACATTGTACGAGTTGGATAATGCAGAGCTCACTGGCCAAATGCAGCTCAGAATAATACAACTTTATTTTTAAAAAAGACAGCACTCAGAATACATGTCCCAGAGTCACTGAAATAAATAGAGAGGACGGAACGCTAGTATCTCCCTGAAGAAGAGGGTGGCTGCAATCTGTTCTGTTAATGCAAATCAAGCGCAGCCTTCAGGATCCTGGTAAATTGCTAGTGCAACTGACTGGGGCAAGATTTGATCACAGGGGCTCTGCATGGTCTGGCAGCCCATGTGGAGCTGTGAACAGGGCCGGCTCCAGGCACCAGCTTACCAAGCAGGTGCTTGGGGCGGCCACTTCGGACAGGGGCGGCACGTCCAGCTATTCTCCCTGGCTGCTGAGATGGAGAGTCAGGGTACGCTGAAGGTACACAAACCTATTTAGGTTTCAGAGTAGCAGCCGTGTTAGTCTGTATCCGCAAAAAGAAGAACAGGAGTACTTGTGGCACCTTAGAGACTAACAAATTTATTAGAGCATAAGCTTTCGTGGACTACAGCCCACTTCTTCGGATGCATAAACCTATTTAGGAGAATTGGAAGGGAGAGGTCACAAAATGGTTAAGACTTTGTTTTATCTGAGCTCCTCCTAAGCAGCGAGAGACTCATTTCAATATCATTGTAATGCTTCCGTGAACGGTATCTCATTTTTAGGATGGACGTCCCCTCAAAAGTATCCCTTCAAAAATGGAAAGATGGGGTGGAAGGAAGGCAACTATGCTGGTGGGGAAAAGGGGGCACACTTCTGTTAAGTTCTTGCACAAAGAAGTGCTCAGTGGAGCTCCATAGTGTGATAAAGATAAAACAGGATGGAAAAACCTAATTCATACTTATTTTGAAATATACCATACAAGGCCTATAAAATAGAGCTGAAAAATGAACAATGAAACACAAGGCACTCTCAAAGTAGCAAATTTTCCAGTTATTTTTCAATAATGATTTATATGAGCTACAAAGACCTTCACATGCAAGAATACCTTTGCAACGTGAGCCAGCTTTCAGGGCCTTTTATATTTATTAATTATATTTATAATCCCTAAATATTATTGTTAAATAATCCATTCAGTCACATTCAAAGTATCTCAAGTCATTTTAAATTTTTCTTCTCTGGATAATTTTGATCACTTACATAAATATATACATTGTTCAGTAATTACAATAAATTTTGTTGTTTTTTTAAAAGCTTCATAATTGTCCAAATAGCTAAAAATATTTTTTATTTTAATTATTCTTCCTTCCTGCAGCCTCTCCCCTTCCCTCAACTCAGCAGCACCCCACCCCCCAGTCCCATCAGTCCCCACCCCCAGCCTCACCTCTGCTTCTCCTCAGGCTCTTCACATACCCCCAGACCAGGGAGGCTGCAGCAGGATCCCGTCTCCCCCTTTCCCAGCCTGGAGGGTGTCAGCTCCTGGAGCTCTTCTTCCCCTCCTCCCCCCGCCTCTTCCCAGGCCAGGTGCTGCAGAGGGTAGGGGAAAAGAGCAGATGCATGCACTGTCCTGTCTGTATTTCTCACATGGGGGAGAAGGTGAGAGTGGAGCCAGGCCAAGGGGAAGAGACTCTGCCGGCTTCCCGCAAGGCTGAACTTCACAAGGGGGCTAGAGCTTCTCACCAGACGGGCTCCAAAAATCTTCTAAAACCCTGTCCCTTGTGATAAAAAAAAGGCAAAGTTGGCGACACTGTTTGAGGCACCATACAGCTCTACACAGAGCAACCACAGGGCTCTTCTTGTTGTAACCTTTCAGGGGAAGAGGAGGAGGAGAGTGGTGGGAAGGAAAGGAGGACAGCGTCTACACTACAGAGTTAGGGTGACGCAAGGCTGCTTACGTTGACCTAACTCTGAAAGCGTTTACGCTACAATTTTGCTCCCACCAACAGAACTCACCCACTACACCCACTTAATAACTCCACCTCCACGAGAGGCGTAGAATCTATCTCCATGTAGCTAGGTCGACACAGCATCAGTGTAGACACTGCGTTGCTTACATCAACTGTTGCGGGCTTTCAGAAGCCGTCCCACTATGCCTAGGGTGACCAGACATCCCGATAAAATCAGGACCTTCCCGATATTTAGGCCTTTGTCCCACGTCCCGACATTTCACAGTACTCCCTTTTTTTCTTTCCTCCGCCGGCGACTCCCCTACCCCCAACCCCATGTGTCCTGATATTTTCTTACTCTCATCTGGTCACCCTAACTATGCCCCACACGGACAGTTCAATCAGTCCACGCGCTCCTGGTGAGGAACCAGACCCCCCGACACAAGGAACAAAGTTTAGACACACACAAGCGATGTAATTACTGCAGCAGCTGCGTGCCTACTTAAGTTAGGTCGACTTAATTTTGTAGCGTGGCCATGCCCGTAGGATCCAATCTGGCAAGGCGCTGAGCACCTCAGACTGTAAAAGCTTCAGGGCAGTGACTTGTCTCATTTGTTGGTAAAGTGCCAGGCAAGTTTATGATGCTGTAACAATAATTAATTAAATGATGTGGTTTTGCTCTAGGGCAATGATTAGCAGCAAAGAAAGGCTGAAGGGATGAAAGCTCTTCAATTAACCTCCCAGCTAGATTTCAGAGTGGTAGCCGTGTTAGTCTGTATCAGCAAAAACGAGGAGTACTTGTGGCACCTTAGAGACTAAAATTTATTTGGGCATAAGCTTTTGTGGGCTAAAACCCACTTCATCAGATGCATGAAGTGAAAAATACAGTAAGCAAAATATATATATTACAGCACATGAAAAGATGTGAGTTGCCTTAACAAGTGGGGGGTCAGTGCTAACCAGGCCAATTCAATGAAGATGGAAGTGAGCTATTCTCAACATGAATCAGGACTTCTCCTGGTTTCTCCCAGCCAGAGTAACTTCCAGGGGGCTATTGTCCATCTCCCTTGAAGTCTTATCAATACTCCTCTTACAACTACCTCAGTAAACAATGCAAACCTCTGACCTCCCAAGAATAATTTTAGAGAGGGCTTGCATCAATAATCAAATTAAATCACAGGTGAAAAGAGAGCTTTGTGTTTCCTAAATGAATTAACTACAATGTGGTCAGTTTCCAGCGGTCATTAATTATGGCTCTTAGAGTCATGTTGTCACTTCCAGGATTAACTCTAGGAAAGGCAGGTGGAGATGGCCGTTTACCAGTGTTAAGTAAGAGAAACCACCACCCACAAAGCAAACCTTGTACAAGCTGCTGGAGAGTCCTCCAACAAAAAAAGACAGTTCCTGACAGAATCAGTATGTGTACAGTACTTCTATCCCCCGCGGCGTTGCCACTTCCGCACTCCTCCTGCCTGACATTACACGGAGCGTTTGACACTTGGCCCAGGAATGAGGTCAAACAGTAGCACCAGATCAAGGCTTCGAAAGGCCATGAGGAACCTGAGGTGCAGCAAAAATGAATTCCGCCATCTTGAACAGAATAGGCAGGCGTATTTGTTCCAGACATTTACTCCCCGCAATGGAAGGGCCAAGGCAACACAAAGCACTAGCCCCTTTTCTACTTTTTCAATACAAATTTGAAAGACCTCCAAAGACCTCCTCAGAGCTAGGACCTGGCCATCTCCGAGGCTGCCTCCCAGACAGCTGCAGTCCACAGCTGGAGGAGACCAGATTAAGACTCTGGGGACCACGGGGCAAAGTCTTTGGGCCAACTAAAGTCAGCGGCAAAACTCCCATTGATTTCAATAGGGCCAGAATTTCACACAGAGAGTTCTTAGACCCCACCTCTGGGCTTCTTCACATAAGGGTCAAGACTGAGACCAGGTCTGATCAACATGCAAGGCCTGCCTTTTTGCTAAACCCTTCCTACCCATTGACATCCTTCTCATGGCGCCTGGTCAATGGAGGGCTAAAGAAAGAAAGAGTGAGAAAAAGAAAGGAACAGAGTCAGATCAGCGAAGAGACAGCTCCCCTCTGAATGGTGTTGTACTAACACCATTCTTGTGACAGACAAGTTATTCGAGAAAGGGATTGAGAGGCAGAGCAGGAACAGTTTTCTTTTACCCCTTCCTTCCCAGCCACCTTCCACCCCAGGGTCCTTTATTATTTCTCACCATTAACCATTTGCCTAGGATTGTAAATTCTTTAAAGCTGTGCTTGTCTTACTGGTACATAAAGCATTATGCTCACCAATAATAAACTGATAACACTTTGCACTGATAGAACACTCTCTTCTGAGGCCAAAGCCCCATCAAAGATGGCTATGTGTCATCATCCCCAGAGTACACATGGGGAAAGAGTTGAAGTAAAATGCCCAGGGTAACCCAGCAAGTCAGTGGCAGAGTTGGAAAAGTTAGAACCTGGGAGTCCTGACTCCCAGACCTGTGATCTAAAACCACACTAGGGAGGCCTATCATAACGTACGCTATCATTGAAACAAAGCTTGATCTAGATGGAATCCCTCCTGCGCTTAGGTTGCTTAGATTAGGAATAAAGATAGGGAAGTGAAGATGGATTTGTTTGTTAGCATTCACATTAAATAGAATGATTACACCCCACTGACGTCATAACAGTAGAAGAATGTACCTCTGGAAGGTTGAGCTAGATGCAGAGGTCTTTTAATGTAATATTTACTTGGCAAAGAAACCACCACTCTTATCTAAATTCCAACAGAACATAATAAAAACATGACACAAACATACCCCAACACACACACACGATCCAAGCCTGGAGCAATAGGAATAAACTAGTCTATTATTTCTACCTCACATTATTCCTGCAGAAATCCTTTGCCCAAAATTTGATAGTTTTCTATTCCTTGCATCTACCACACATTTCTCTCCTCACCATGTTGGCTTGCCTCCAGAAACCTTAAATCCTGAGCTGCTCTCGGCACAGCTAATATCATTCCACTCCTGCTCTCTAACCAGCCAATCAGAGACGCTAGTAATGACTGAACAGGTTTGTCTCTGTGACATGCCCAGTTACGGCCAGCTGAGCAACAAGAGGTCAGTGATCAGTTTGCGGCATTAATCGACCCTCCACCTGGAACTTTACAGAGGAATTTCTAGGACACCAAGATCCATTCCAATCAGCCAAATTCATTTTTATTTAAATGTGGAGTGAAAATGTGTGCTCATGTAGATAGACTGAAAGGCCTAGAAACAGCGAATCCCTGGAACAGAGCTAGGATGACTTAATTCTGTGTGTAAAACTGGTATCAGTAAAGCACTGGGAAAAGTGACCATGTGGAATAGGGAACAGACATATTTACAATCTAGACAAGAAACTAGATTATTATAGGTTAAAAACAAAAGGAAAGCATAGATTGTGGAGCACTTATTACATGCCATAAAAAGGAACATAAGAATGGCCGTACTGGGTCAGACCAAAGGTCCATCTAGCCCAGTATCCTGTCTACCGACAGTGGCCAATGCCAGGTGCCCCAGAGGGAGTGAACCTAACAGGTAATGATCAAGTGATCTCTCTCCTGCCATCCATCTCCACCCTCTGACAAACAAAGGCTAGGGACACCATTCCTTACCCAGCCTGGCTAATAGCCGTTAATGGACTTCACCTCCATGAATTTATCCAGTTCTCTTAAACCCTGTTATAGTCCTAGCCTTCACAACCTCCTCAGGCAAGGAGTTCCACAAGTTGACTGTGCGCTGTGTGAAGAAGAACTACCTTTTATTTGTTTTAAGCCTGCTGCCCATTAATTTCATTTGGTGGCCCCTAGTTCTTGTATTATGGGAATGCGTAAATAAACTTTTCCTTATTCACTTTCTCCACACCACTCATGATTTTATATACCACTATCATATCTGCCCTTAGTCTCCTCTTTTCCAATCTGATCGGGCAAACAAACATCAACACCAGGCCCATGATGACCGCCGACGTGAACATCTGTCATGTTTTTGTGGCACCAGCCTTTTTTCTCCCATTTACAGTGCGTTTAGAACCCAAGTCTTAGAAGCTGAAGATCCGCCAGTTATCTACAGGATAGACAACTGCAATGAACCTGTCCCAACATACCTCATTCCTGACTAAGAAGAGCCAACTAAATGATTAAGGGTGTCTACCCAGCAGGTGGTGGGAGGTGTGATTCCCAGTTCAGGTAGATATAGAGAGAGATTAGATAGATATTAGCTCTGCTCAAGCTAACACACTAAAAATAGCAGCAGTCTAAGCTAGTCACCCAAATAAAATCCCACCTCTGAGTATGTATTCATGAGGCCAGCGTGAGCCATTGCAGCCATATCACTATTTTTAGTGCTAACACAGTCTTGAACTAGTGCACATCTATATCTACTGGAGGTAGGAATCACTCTCCCAGCTGCTGTGTAGACATACCGCAAGAGGTGACTTCTTGCCTAAGTCCCATTAATCACCAGCTTCTCTGTTAAGGCTGCCAAAAAGGGTGTGAGTAAGTACCATTTATGATGGTTTTTTTGCCATGTGGACACCTGTCCATTAGTGACCGGTCTGAGACACCAAAATCATTCTTTACATAGATCACTGAATAACCACCAGATGGTAACAATTTTTACTCACTGCTACTCTAAGAGGCTGAACATGAATATACAAGATTTTGTATCCAATTACCCAACCACATAGCCGCATATTTCTGCCTGACATAAGAAAGTATCTTCCGGAAATAAACCGAGAGCTTTGGTGAAAAGCGGACACAAGCGCCACATCTGAAGGAACATCTTACATCCTTGCATAACAGATCTCAGAAGCGGAAAGAGGATGCATCCAGTATTCCATTGTGAATTTGGTATTGAATAAGACCTCGTTCTTCATTCAATACAAGGCTCCAATTCATCACCAGGGAAATTGCTGAGATCATAAACTCCCAGCGCTCGAGCTGGAAATCAATGGAGGAGGAGGAGGGATTCTGATTCTAAATATAAAACTTAAAAAGGATACATAACAGGGACACTCCAAGTGTGTTTAAGCACTAAAATATACCAGCCTTAAAAGCATCAGTGCCTGCTTTTTCCTTTGCCGGGGGGGGAGGGGGGGGGGGGAGGCGCTCAGCCCCAGACCCCAGCCCCACGCCATCCATTCCCACAAGCTCCCACGCCCACCTCTCTCTGCCCCCACCTCTCTCTGCCTCCTCCCCCAGTGTGCCCCATCCCCGCTCCTCCCCCTCCCTCCCAGCACCACCTGCATGCTGGGGAACAGCTGATGGTGGCAGCCAGGAGGCGCTGGGAGGAGTTGATCGGCTGGGGCACCCACAGAGTTAGCACCTATGCTTAAAAGCAAGTGAAAATTCCCTGGAGCATCTGTCACAGTTCAAGGCAACTGCACCAGTATTCCCTCTTTGTGGTCCAGCAAGGGCACCCACTTGTAGGCTTCTAGCTCCCCAGCGATCACCTCTCTTGGCAGGAGACCGTCTCCCTTCAGACCGGGGTTTTTCCAGGCTGCACAGTTCCCAGCCTACATTGTGATATCCGCAGCAAGCCAGACGGCCCAAACAGCCAGCAACTGCACACTGCTTTCTCACCAGAGGCTATAAACAGCACAGCTGCCTACCGTGATAAGTTACCCACACAGCCCTTTCTAAGCAAGCACATTTACTATTAAGGTGAAAGCATGACAGAGAAAACAGATTAAGAACAATAAAAGAACCTACATGCCAGCTAACCAGAGATCACCCTCAGCTCCAACAAGGGCTCTGGTAAGTGATCATTCCTTCAAACCCCTCCTAGGGTTCTTTTGTGAGCGGTCACAATTTTATATCAGCTTTCGCTCCGAATACACACAGTCACGGATAGTTAATTCTTTCCTTTATACAGCTTGGGCTTGAGGCCAAGATCAAAGTAGCAGGTGAACAGCAGACAATGGTTCTCTTCTCAGGGCATAGCTTCAAAAGGCTGGGTCTTTGCAAAATCCCTCCTCTGGTTATGCATTCACCTCCTCTCCAGGACACCAACTTGAACTTTGTCCCAGAAGTTCATTCTTGCCTAGCAAATAGTCCTCTGAAGCTCCTAACATCTCCCAGGGTTCACACTGGTCACATCTCCCTCTTAGCAAAGTTACATATGCGCCCACAATAATGGATACATTTTGCATTTTTAATACAGTGGGCTCCAAAGCTATTTCAACTTTATTCAGTAAGGCTTTTTAAAGGAAATTGCTAGATCTTTCAGAGCATCCTTTCGGGATAACCTTTTTTAAAAATAAAAGTTTGGGTGCTGAGCAACCAACTTATCTTCAACACTTTTGCTTAACGCAACTATTAATGTCTGGCTTTAAATACACACAACTCTTCTCTCAGACCATAGAGTGGCATTACATTCTTCCCACCAAGCAATGATTTATATGTATCTATTACTTAAAGGAAATAAAGTCTGGCAAATGCCAGAGTGATGGCATAACGTTCACTGCATTTGTCTCCCTAGATTACCATGTCGTGGGGAACAGAGGGTAATCCTGTAATTATTGCGGTATGCTTACCTCTCACTTTGCTAGTATCAAAATTAGTGGAATAACTCTCCTCTATGCAAGCCATTCCGGAGGAGAAGAGGGTGAGGTCTCCCCCATGTAGGGTGACCAGATGTCCCGATTTTATAGGGACAGTCCCGATTTTTGGGTTTTTTTCTTATAGAGGCTCCTATTACCCCCCACCCCTGTCCCGATTTTTCACACTTGCTGTCTGATCACACTCTCTATTAAATCAGTTCCTAGAGGCCAAGCAGAGAATGAACCAAGCCCTGCAATTTTTTTTTTTTTTTTTTTTTTTTTTTTGTGTGTTTACAACCCAAGAGATGTCACTGTCCTAGTTCCCTGGTTTAGTGTGTAGGAGCAGGCGTTTTCTTTGCTGCCCCCTGTGCTGTTACTGTCCAGTTGCTTTTTAAAGCAGTCAGACAACATTATGGGCCCGATTCCAGCTTCATTAAATAAGTGCAATTCAGTGAGAGCTGTCAGAGGGGGCAGGGGGCCTCTGACCTCCATTCACCATTCTGATCTGGTAGCATTTTCCATTCACTTTGCTTTGTGTACCCAGGCCTTCCATCTAGAACTAAAGGTAACTCCTGGAGAATAGAAACAGTCATGGCAGAAGCATTCTCCCAAAGATACACCGCTCCTTACTGAGTCAATGTCATCTCTCTGTAACAGCAACCACTGAAAACCAAGATGAGCATGCTTGAGATAAAAAACAGCTGATCAGTGCCCCTGCATAAAATGTCCGATAATCCCTGCACAGACAAGGCATCTGGCGTCCACAGCAGGATCCCAGAGAGATGAACGTGAAAACTATCCACTGCATAGTCCCCTAACCTTTCCCTGACATCAGGAAAAAGAGACCCTGATTCATCCCCCCGCAGCAACAGCGTGATGTTAGCAGAGGAAGGATATATAGCCTAGTGACAGACTCCGGAATCTGAGAATGAAAGGGGAAAGCACTAGGAAATGTTGTGCCAGGTTTTAGAAGAGAGGATGAGACAAGGAGGAAGGTGGTGTCGAACTCCTTTAATCCCGCACCCTTGGGTGCCATGCTTAGCACCCTCCAGCTAGCGAAGCACAAAGAGCTGCTCCGATTGCCATGCAGTGCTTTCTAAAAATCAGGAGAGCTTTTCCGTTCAGTCTACAGCCAGCAATGAGTTTCAAAGGGAACAGGCCTGATCCTTCCCCCCACCACACACACCCCTGCTGATCCCCACTAGATCACACAAGCGGGTTGGAAACCTTGCTGTGAAATTTCACGTTCTCGCCTAGCAAATGCTTGAGACGTGACCCCCAAGTGCAGCAGCCCCCTGAAAACCCGTTTAACATTTTTGATTTCCTCCACCGGGCAGCTCCTCCAGAGATAAACCCGGGGGGCTAACCAGCACCGGGGCCTAGCAGCCCAGAGGAGAGCTGCTCTCTGACAGATTTGGATGGCTAGCATCTCAGGGAGAGAGAGGCTCTCACGCTACTGGGCCCATGTTACACGCCTGGCCCTGTAACATTTCCCATGCCAGGATCCATGGGGCTGCCCAGAGAATAGCCTTTGAAAGGCTGCGTTCGACCCAAGCCCTTGGATTTATGGGCAAGGCAGCAAGTGGGGAGAGCTTTGTAACCTCCCTGGATTTAATCCATCCCCCCCCCATCCCCTGTCACAAGCTCGTTTCACTCCCTCCCTGTCTGCAGAGTCTCACGCTGGGACCCCCTGGTGTAATACACCCCGCAGCCATCCACTGGGGATCCCCCTGGGGACAGCCCCCCTGCGGTGCCATGCCGGGAAATCCCCCTCCCCGCAGTGTGGGGGAGCAAGGGCAGAACAGCTCTGGGGGGGGTTGGGGGGTGTCAGCGGCAGCCAGAAAGCTGCCCGGGGAGGGGGTAAATGCACAGCTCTGATCTGCAGGGGAAAGCAAAGCACGTCCTGCCTGCCCTGGGCTTGAGCGCCTGCCTGCAGCGCGGCTCCCTGGCCTTAGCTGTTTGTGACCCCACACACACACGCAACACAACACACACACACACACACACACACTCCCCACCACTCTTCCACCGGCCGTCAATCAACGCACCCCCCCACCCCCCATCTCTCAAAGCCCCTCTGAGACACAGCAGCTGCGGCCCCAAGGGGCTAGTCCGGGCTGGCTAGCACTAGCCACCCCGGCTGGGCTGGGCTGTCAGTGCCTTCGGGAGTGGGGTGGGGAGGAAAACTGGGGGGGGGTGGGGAGGAGACTGCAGCGCCCCCAGCCCCCTCTCCTTGCATTGACACGTCCCCAGTAAAACCAGCTCGCCCAGCACCCCGGATTCGGCTCGCCCAGCGCCGCGCCCGTGATTTACCTTCTCCTGGGCTCGGGTGAGTTTCTTCTGCATGTTGCTGGCTATTTTCCCCGCGGTGACTCCCTTGCCCATCTCAGCCATCTTGCCTTGCCTGCCTTTCCCCCCGCGCGGCTGCACTAATCAGAGCAGGAGGGACGCGGGGGAAACCCGGAGCGAAACAATGGCCATCCCCTTCTCCAGGAGCCAGGCGCCAGGATACAGCCTTTTAAAGACACAGCGCCCCACAGCCGCGGCCACTTCTTAAAGGGACCGCTCGCTCTGCGACTGACGGCTTCCTCCTACGACACAGCCCACAGCCCGGGCTGCAAGGGGGCAGGCCCCTGCAGGGAGAAATCTCTGCTCACACCTATCAGCCCTCCTTTAACTTTCCAAGCCATTCCTCCCCCGCGCCCTCGCATCAGCTCTGCACCCACTCTTACTCTCTGAGCATCTTTATGCCACTTGGTTCAAGTCCTTATCGAAATGTATTTAGGCAAAGCGCAACAAACCCAAAAGCCATTCAGAACTTCAGGGGGATGGACCGCCGACTCTCCTACTTCTAAAGCACTGCTCACTACAACCTGAGCCAAAAGGTGCCCTCCGCTATGCCCAGATCCTCAAAGGTATCCCCGTGCCTAACTCCTTTGGGATGCTCTGGGCCTTAGTTTGTAGCCGTGCGGGGCCTCTGACACGTATTTGAATGGTTCTGAGCCTCCCCAATAGATTGTCTCAAAAAAGTTGTATTAGAATTGGGAAAGGTACAGAAAAGGACAACAAAAATGATTAAGAGGGATGGAACAGTTTCCATATGAGGAGAGATTAAAAACCCTGGGACTGTTCAGCTTGGGAAAGAGACAACTAAGGAGAGCAATATGACAGAAGTCTATAAAATCATGACTGGTGTGGAGAATATGAATAAGGAAGTGTTATTTACGCTTTCTCATAACCCAAGAACCAGGGATCACCCAATGAAATTAACAGGCAGTAGGTTTAAAACAAACTTAAGGAAGTACTTCTTCACACAAAGCACAGCCAACCTGTGGAACTCATCACCAGGGGATGTTGTGAAGGCCAAAACTATAACTGGGTTCAAAAAAGAATTAGATAAATTACTGGAGGAGAGGTCCATCAATGGCTATTAGCCAAGATGGTCAGGGATGCAAGCCCATGTTCCGGGGGTCCCAAAGCCTCTGACTGCTGGAAGCTGGGACTGAGGGTGGATCACTTAATGATTACCTGTTCTGTTAATTCCTTCTGATGCCCCTGACATTGGCCACTGTCAGAAGACAGGATACTTCCTAGATGGACCATTGGTCTGACCCAGTCTGGCCGTTCTTATGTTCTAGGGCAACAGTGACACCTGCACATCTGCCATTTCATCTCAATACTATTATTACTATTATTAATATTGCAGCTTATTTATTTTACTGCCGTGCTGCCATGGATCAGGACCCCACTGTGTACAAACACAGTCCTTGCCCCCAAAAGCTTACAATCTAACTGTAAGACAAGAGACAGCGGATGGATACGGACAGACGGAGGGTTGGTCAGCGTGATGGGCAGCCGTCTCAGCACACCAACTGCCTAACCATTGTTAAATTTAGCACCCATAAGAATGCTAGATACATAGCAGAAAACATAGAGAACACAGGTAGGGCCGTGCTCCAAAAGGCTTAGAGTCTAATTGATAGACAGGACCGACAAGAGACCCAGCACAGGGAAAGGGAGAGGCAAGGAAGGATATGGATTACAGAAACAGGCTAACGTTTAGGAACACATACGGTACATTCCCCTTGGTCGTTCAGACACGGCATATGAACAATTCATTGGCTATGTTTTTAATTGAGGAGTAAGCATAACCATTTTTGTAGACAGAGCTGCAGTCTCAGGGCTTGTCTATGTAACGCTGACAGACCCCAGTTGTTGACGGGCAGGATTGAACTGCGGACCTCAATGCATGAGCTAAAAACCACACGGCTCTTAGCTAAGGTTGTAGAGCAGACTCATTAACCTCTCTCTAAATGGTCTCGGTGCCGCTAGATAGGACAGAACCCCACACCCAAGAAGTGTGTGGGTTACATCTACACTTACTGCTGTAGTGCTTAGTGTAGACGCTACTTATGCCGACAGGAGAGGTTCTCCTGTTGGCATAGGTACTCCACCTCCCCAAGAGGCAGTGGCTATGTCGACAGGAGAAGCCATCCCGTCGACATGGCACTGTCTACACCAGGGGTTAGGACGGGATAACTCCATCGCTCAGGGAAGGGGAAGTCTGAACCTGACACTAAGTGCAACAGGGAGTCAATGAAGTGGCTCGGTGAGGCATGTGATGTGGGCAAAGCAAAGGATGTGAAGGCAGGCTGGAGTGAGAAGAGGTTAATACCTGAGGCAGTAGAAGACCAGATCACTGGCAAGGGATAGAGCAATCGGGAGGGAGTGCTCTGGAGAGGTGAAGGAAGAAGGCAGGGTTTGGTCACAACCTGGATGTAGGGGGAGAATCCTAGAATCATAGAATATCAGGGTTGGAAGGGACCTCAGGAGGTCACCTAGTCCAACCCCCTGCTCAAAGCAGGACCAACACCAACTAAATCATCCCAGCCAGGGCTTTGTCAAGCCTGACCTTAAAAACCTCTACGGAAGGAGATTCCACCACCTCCCTAGGTAACCCATTCCAGTGCTTCACCACCCTCCTTGTGAAATAGTGTTTCCTAATATCCAACCTAAACCTCCCCCACTGCAACTTGAGACCATTACTCCTTGTTCTGTCATCTGGTACCACTGAGAATGGGAGGGCAGAGGCAAAGAGGACCCCAAGGTTGTGTTCTTGGGCTTGAGGGAGGATATGGGTGTTATCCACAGCAATGAAGACTGAGAATGGGGACGGGAGAACCACAAGGGGTGAGAGGAAAGATCAGGACTCTCCTCTCATCACACTATAATACCCGTGTGACTCCATTGATGTCAATGGGGTTACCCAGATATAAGTGAGAGGATGATCAGGTTTAAGCCATGTTGGCTAATAAAGTTTTGTCATTGTAAAGTGAACTGCAATTTTGTCTGCTCAACATGTGTCATGCATATTTGCATAACAATATATATGGAATAATACTATAGGGCTGCTGTCACTTACGGTCCTTTATGAAAACAAGATGTGCATCCCATAGCCTACACCAGTGAGCCAACATTTTAAAATAACTAAATGAGAAATATTATTTAGAGCTGCCTGCTGAGGCCTCCATTCACCTTCATTTCAGTTGGGGTGTGATTTATGGTTAAAGATTTTATGCTGAAAAATAGAACAACCAAGCCCTCATTCTTAGACATTGTCAAGGATACAGCTTTGCAGACATCTCTCAGCTGGCACGGCAATTTGTCATTCTTATTAATTTTCAAAGGCTTCAACAACTAATTGCAACTAATTGCTATTATTGATCTTTAATATTTATAAATAATGCACCCTGCTGCTTTTCAAATTATTGCTTGACACCTGCAATTAGAAAGTGACACACCATAGAAAACTGTATTTCACTGAACCAAAAGTCAAATTTTGCAAAGTGAACTGAGAGTTTTAAAATAGATGTGATTAAATACCTACACTGGGTGAAAGTATACCCGGTACTAAAGGGCTCTTCAATCTAGTGAAGAAAAACATAAAGAACCAACGGCTGGAAGTTAAATCCAGGCAAATTCAAATGAAAAATAAGGCACACATTTTTTTTTCCAAGGAGGGCGACTAACCATCAGAACAAATTACCAAGGGAAGTAGTGGATTCTCCCACTTTTGGACTGGATGCCTTCTGGAAGAAAGGCGTTAATCAAACACAAGTTACTGGGTTCAATAGAGAGGCAATTGGGTACAATTCTCTGGCCTGTGCAATGCAGCAGGTCAGACGAGATCATCTCATGGCCCAGGGATTTCCCTACAGCCCCCGTGAATTTCCCCAGCACCCCCCACCCCAGTTTTGTGAACTAGTTACATGCAGTGTTGCCAATTTAGTGATTGTTTGGACATTTGAATTGAAATTGAAACATTAATACACACTTTAAAAGCACATACAGTGTATGATAACACATGTGTATCTGGAAAAGTATAATAGATTTGAAGAGTATGAACATAGACTAGCTTCCTTATACAGCTGTTGTTTTTTATGACAATGTCAGTGCATTCATTTCGGTGAGGTTGGCCAACCTAATAATTTCAAATTGTGTTTTATAAACAAAGTCTAAATGTATCAGGGGGTAGTGGTGTTAGTCTGGATCTGTAAAAAGCAACAAAGAGTCCTGTGGCACCTTATAGACTTTTCGCATGCGTCTGACGAAGTGGGCATTCACCCACGAAAGCTTATGCTCCAATACATCTGTTAGTCTATAAGGTGCCACAGGACTCTCTGTTGCTTTTTATAAAGTCTAAATGAGCTCTCCCTCACAGCTAGGGATGAGCTGGGGCTGCGGGGGGAAAGGGCTTCAGGACCAGGTTGTATTTACATTCACACCTAATCTACCTAGGTACCCAGCAAACAGAGCTGTGTTACCCAAGTGATAGATTTTGGCTGGGGTTGGGTTACAAATCACTTGCATGCGAGGGGGTAATGAAATGTTGTTGTTCTTATTGTATGAGTAAAGGGCAGTAGAACTGTACTTAGCCTGTGCTGATTGAGGGCATCAAGAAAAAGGGTGGGGACAGGTGTTTTGCTTGATGGTCTGCCTGAGTCACAAGTACTATTTGATTTGCCCCTCTCCACTGTTTAAAGACAGAGCTGATAGGCTCCATAGATAGTCTTTTGTTTTGTTAAGTGACCACTACAGCTGAAATCACTGATAATCAGGTCTAAGTGCTTAGACCAGCTGTGGGACAGTGTTTCTGTGGAAGAGATGGCCCAGACTGCACTAGCAGCGAGGTTCCCCCACTGAGAGCTCAGCTGAAATCACTGAGAGCTGGGTGGAACCTCAAGAGACCAACTAGCAGAGGTCACAGTGGCACGTGGCAGCAGAAGGTGATGGCGCAGGGCCATTGGCAACAGAGTGGTGGAGTGAACGGTGGCACAATGAACAACAGTGGCCAGAGCGAACCGTGAGCAGCTGGAGGAACGAGCAAGGTACCTTCTTGCCCCCCACCTGGGAGGTGAATTCATGTGAAAGCACCTCTGAACTCTGAGTCTCCACTGACCAAGGACAACACCGGTGAGTGTTAATGAGGCTGTTAAGAATGCTGGAGAAACAACACAGTTCATGCGAACAAACATGGCTGTGGCATCATACTTTCTATTTAAGCAAGAGATACCACACACTACAAACTGGAGGCCAATGTTAAGTGCATTGTCACTTGTTCATCCTGAAGCTGAACACTGGTTCCGAACAAGACCAGCAAATGCTCACTATCTTTCTGCAAGAAACTCAACTGACTGGCTAGAAGCATGTGGTGCAACACTGAAAGACTCAACAGTTGAAAAAGTGAAGAACTCTCTCACCCCATTCAACAAATTTGCATACATGGCTGATGAATGCACCGATGCAAATGGGCATCAAGTATTAAGTCATATGTTATCTTGATGTCAGTGGTAGGCCAGTAAATGCATTTCTAGATGTTCAAGCTATAGAAAACACATCAGCTGCATCGTTGACAACCTACATCTTAGAAGAGTAAAATGCTTGTCAATTGGACCCCAAACAGATGGCTGCTTGTGCATTTGATGGAGCTAGAAAACTTCGCTGGAAGACATGGTGGAGTACAAGCTTTGCTCAGAGAAAAGTGTAACCCTAATCTCTCCTATACACACTGCATTTACATTTACTCCAACTAGAGCTAGTACGAGCTGCAGACTCTTCAAATACATTTTAAAAAAAGCTATAAATTTAATGTCTTCATTATATCCTTTTTTCAGCAAGAGTCCAAAAAGACTGAATATCTTGAAAAACAGAGAAGATACACTGGGACTGAAGTTCAAATTAGTCCCACCTGGGAAAAACCCTCCGGTTTTCTCATGAGCGATCTTTGGCTGTTGTCTTAAAATTACTCCAGCCGTTATTACTGGATTTGGAAAGTATCTACCAAGATGGGATGGATCGAAGTGAGGCTGGTGGATTACTTTTGCTATTACGTTCAAAGAAGACTATTGCCGTTCTCTCTCTTGTAAGTCTACTGTTGAAACCACTTGGGTCATTAAACAATGTCATCCAGGCATCTGCTACAACAGTAGTAGATCTTTGTCCAGCAATAGAAGCTACATTTGGATCAATCAGAGAGCTATCCATTGAAAAAGTACTGGAAGAAGCAAAACTTCAATCCAGAAGTTGACTAACAAAGGCATTTATATTGAATCCTTAAGTGAAGAGGACAAGAAGTGTTTGTTAAGGCAACTGAAAAAGTAAACAGACTTGATTCTTAAAAATCTACAACAGTGACTTCTAGATTCTACTCAATCTCTACGTAGCTTTTACAGACCCTGTCCTATAAAACACCGACAGTTGAGCGGAGTGAGGCACTACCAGCAATGGGGCTGCCATGTGCTCAGGACAGAATAGAGAATTTGAACACAGAGTGGAATATAATACGACGAATGAATGAAGATTTGACTTCAACTTCTTTTTTATCATCACTAGTGGCTCGACCCGATCTTTGTGCTATGTTTTCTGGGGTGAAAGAAGTAGGAATACATCTCTTCCTACTTCCTGTCACAACAGCTACAGTTGAGCATTTTTTTGGCCTCACTGAATAGAATTTTGTGTTCTGAAAGAAGTCGCCGTCTGCCTGATCATGTGACTGAACTAATGAGCATATCAACTGAAGGAATGGAAGTACCGGACACACGAGAAGCCACCAAAGATGAACGCACTGCATTTAATAAGTTCATGAACAGAGTTGTGCAAAATTATAACAAGAAACCAAGAAGGCTGTAGATGTCGTGCTTCATAGAAGGCTTGAGTAGCCAACTTTAATTTGTGTGATGGGTTTAAAACATGAGTTAAATCTAATAAAAAGGTCCTGAAACATTTTTCAATTTTTACTATGGTGCCATACAGCCCACCTTCACCCCTCATTGGCCCTGATCCCCTCCCCCGATAAATTCAAACACCCCCCCCTAATTTCAATTCCTGGGGAAAACACTGGCATGGCCCCTGTAGCAGGGTGGTCACCCCGCTCCTGCCTGAAGGGGATCAAGCAGCCTTGGAGAGGGCTGCAGCGGGGAAAGCTAGGCTGATTGGGAAAGCAGCCACAGCTGTGGTCAGCTTAATCAGGGCCCAGCTGGCCCTTATAAGAGGGCTGTGGGCCAGAAGAAAAACAAACTCTCTCTCTAGTTCCAGAGAGAGAAGGAGCTGGCTGCCTGGGAGCTGAGCAGGGTACCTAGGGTGGAGCAGTGCTGGGGAAGGGCAGAGGGAGCTGGGGAGCTCCAGCCTAGCAAAGCCCCAGGCTGCAGGCCGAGTTAAGGGCCCACAAATGGGTGCTGCAGAGGGGCGGCCCAGAGATAGGCAGAGGCAGCCGGTCCCACCCCCCTTGCCGATGATGAGGGGTTTATAGACTGCAGCCCGCCCCAGGGAGCGGGGGCTAGATCATGACTGGCAGTAGCCACTGTGGCAAGGTGGGGATAGGGGTTGGGGGCTCCCCGGGGAGGGGAGACCCAGAGAAAGGGGGTACCGTGGTGGGCAGAACCCCTGGGCAAAGGGCACCGGGGTCTGGGAGAGACACGGGGGGCCAGCGGCAGGCTGGAAAGAGCTAATTCCCGAGAAGACCAGCAGGAGGCGCAGTGCTGGTGAGTCGTCGCCCTGCCACAGCCCCGTTAAAATCTCTGAAGTTTAGCACAGTATATCACAGACCTTTTATCATTTTCTTCTTCGGTTACTTCTTTTCGTATAAATTACCTGGTTACTGGTAGCTAATTGGCTAACCTAAGCTATGGGTCTGTGCTACCAGCCTTTCAGTCTGTGGTTAACCACTCTGTGGTCACTGAAATGGTGACCACAGCCAAAATCATTTCCAGGGGGCCACATGCAGTGTCTGTAGAAAGCTGAACAGGAACTTGTTCCTGGCTGTGTTCAACTTCCAAATTCCCTAGAGCTGAAGTCTAAAGATTCTACTTGAAAAGACGGATTGTTGTCATATTGGAATCCAGCCCCAGGCCCTGCTGGTGGTAGGTGGGTATGGTGGAGGTGGAAGGGAGGAGAGGGAGACCTTCTTTCAGCCTCATACAGGGCCGCCCAGAGGATTCAGGGGGCCTGGGGCAAAGCAGGGGAGCTGCAGCGCTAGTACTCACCCGGCGGTGGTCCGCGTCTTCGGCAGCATTTTGGCGGCGGGGGGCCCTTCAGTCGCTCCGCGTCTTCGGTAGCACTGAAGGACCCGCCACCGAAATGCCGCCGAAGACCCGGAGTGACTGAAGGGCCCCCCCGCCGCTGAAATACTGCCGAAGACCCAGACCGCCACCGGGCCAGGGCTCGCGGGGCCCCTGTGGGGCCTGGGACAAATTGCCCCACTTGCCCCCCCCTGGGCGGCCCTGGCCTCATATCACAGTTTTTCATCTAAAACAGCGCCAATTTCATTGGGGGTTGGGAAGACGGAAATATTCTATGTGATACCATAAAAAAGTCTGATCTTTGGCCTTGGTATTAATGATGATTGCTGCTATTAATATCAAAGACAGAGCTAGTGCACTAACTTTGTACGGCACTTCACAGAGATTAGAAAGACATGGGCCTGAAGAATTCATACTCGGCAAAGAACAAACTGATAGCAGGCTCGGGAGGTGGGTAATAAATGTAGTCATGTAACCCAGCTCTATCAAGCTAATCAGTTCTGCAGTAAAGCAAACTGTCCTAGCCTGCCACCCCGCCACCCATTCCTCCTTCAAGTCCCCTGCTCCAAATGCACTTCCACAAGGACACGTCAAATCCTACTGCTTACCTCATACAATCGTTCATTTAAAAAAAAAACACACACACAAAATAAAAACAAGCAATTAATAAGACACATACCAAACTCCTCCACTCAGTCTCTTGCTCTTTGTTGTATTCCACCATCCCATCCTTTGTCTATATGTTGCCTGTTTGGGGTTCAATCCTGAAAGCACTAAGGAACGTGGTCCAATGGGACTACTCACAATAGGAAGCATTATACTTAGGCCTGGTCTACACGGGGGGGGGGGGGAGGGGGGAATCGATCTAAGATATGCAACTTCAGCTACGAGAATAGCGTATCTGAAGTCGACGTATCTTAGATCGACTTAGAATCACTTACTTCGCGTCCTCGCGGTGCGGGATCGACGGCCGCCGCTCCCCCGTTGACTTTGCTTCTGCCTCTCGCCGACCTGGAGTTCAGCAGTCGACGGGAGAGCGATCGGATTCGATTTATTGCGTCTACACTGCACACGGTAAATCGATCCCCGATAGATTGATCGCTACCCGCTGATCCAACAAGTAGTGTAGACGTACCCTTAGTAGCAAGTGTCTGCAGGACTGAATCTCTAATTGTAAACTCCTTGGGACAGGACATGTGTACCCTTATTTGGCTATAAAGTGACTAGCACACATTTGGTGCTATATAAATAATAATGAATAATGTGTCTGGCATGGCAACCCTGCAGAATCTTTTTAAAAGATAGTTTAAGTCCTGGATGGTGAGTGCGGGAGAACTAACCTTTGCTGAGGTGCTTGGGTCATTCTTCCCCCAGAAGCAGAGAGACTAGGTGGGGGAGGTAATATCGTTTATTGAACCAACTTCTGTTGGTGAGAGAGACAAGCTTCTGAGCTTGCGCAGAGCTCTTCCACAGGTCTGAGAAATGTACTCTGAGAATCATAGCTAAATACAAGGTGGAACAGATAAGCAGTTAACTCATTTTCAAGGTGAAGTGGCCTGTTAACACCTCTCCAGCCACTGGGGGGAGGAGAAGGAGGAGAAAAAAACTGGAGGGCCCAGCACAACTACAGCATCACTACATATGCCCAGAATTAGTCACTTTAAAGAATGTGGCAAATCTCGTGTAGTCTTCTCTCCTGTACTTTGGAGCACCTGGCTCTTAATTTCACCCTTTGTTTATATAGATTTGTACATCTTACGGCCAGAAGGGACGATGAGATCATCTAGTCTGATTTCCTGCATAACACAGGCCAGAGAGTTTTACCAGTTACTCCTATATTGAGCCCACTACCTTGTGTTTGACTAAAACAAATCTTCCCGAAAGACAGACAGTTTTCTTCACGAGAGGGAGAATCTACCACTTCCCTTAGTAGTTTGTTCCTTGGGGTTAAATATTAGTGCCTTATTTCTCATTTGAATGGGTATGGCTTTGACTTCCACCCATTGGTTTTTGTTTTGCCTTTCTCTGCTAGATTAAAGAGCCATTTGGTACCCAGTATTTTCTCCCGATGGAGGTCCTTATACACTGTAATAAATCCTCTTTTTGATAAGCTAAACTGAATGGCTCCAGTCTCTCACTATACAGCGTTTTTTCCCCCAGTCCTCAGATCATTTTTATGGCTCTTCCCTGCATCATCTCCAAGTTTTTGACAGAATTTGGACTTAATGTGACTTACTTTTTCTTAATTCATCCTTGCATCTGAAGAAGTGAGGTTCTTACCCACGAAAGCTTATGCTCCCAATACTTCTGTTAGTCTCAAAGGTGCCACAGGACCCTCTGTTGCTTAATTCATCCTGTTACTCCTTGCTACATCTTCCTTGAGCCATAATAAAAAATTCCTCTCCTGCATTGGTATTTATACCCTTAAACGGATAACATAAGAACATAAGAACGGCCGTACCGGGTAGACCAAAGGTCCATCTAGCCCAGTATCCTGTCTACCGACAGTGGCCAATGCCAGGTGCCCCAGAGGGAGTGAACCTAACAGGCAATGATCAAATGATCTCTCTCCTGCCGTCCATCTCCACCCTCTGACAGCCAGAGGTTAGGGACACCATTCCTTACCTGTCCCGGCTAATAGCCATTAATGGACTTAACCACCATGAATTTATCCAGTTCTCTTTGAAATTCTGTTATAGTCCTAGCCTTCACAACCTCCTCAGGTAAGGAGTTCCACAGGTTGACTGTGCGCTGCGTGAAGAAGAACTTCCTTTTATTTGTTTTAAACCTGCTGCCTATTAATTTCATTTGATGACCCCTAGTTCTTGTATTATGGGAATAAGTAAATAACTTTTCCTTATCCACTTTCTCCACATCACTCATGATTTTATATACCTCTATCATATCCCCCCTTAGTCTCCTCTTTTTCATATCCTCCCTTGGGGCCTGAACCTGTAAACACGCAATACCTTGCTCAGTGCTTACATTAGGTGTTGCCTCCTTGACTTCCAGGAGTAAGCTCTACTGTCAGTAGGATTGGCAGGAACACTGTCTTTGGGCTCGAGCCTGCTCCCAATGGGTATGTCTACACTGCTGCTGGGAATAAGCCTCACAGCCATGGTAATCTGGACTCATGCTAGTTTAGCTCAAGATAACACACTAAAAATAGCAGTGTGGACGTTGCCGCTCCAGCTGAGACTTGGGCTAGCCACCCGAGCTCAGACCAGGGGAGCTGGTGCGTTTGAGAGCCTGAGCTGCCTGCCAAGCCACAATGTCCACAGTAAAAACAACGAGGAGTCCTTGTGGCACCTTAGAGACTTAGGGTATGTCTACACTTGCCATTTAAAGCACAACAAGTCCCTTTTTTGCGCTAAAACCGCGGGCGCGTCTACACTTGTTCATGACTTTTTGCGGTGAAACTCAGAAGTTTCACCGCAAAAAGAAAACCACCTTCACAAGAGGCATACAGCTCTTACCGCTGGTTTTTTTGCACTGCTGTGCAAGTGAAGACATGTCCTAGCAGTGAAGACACCTTTTGGCCTCTGGAGGATATCCCACAGTTCCAAAAGCGACCACTCTGGCCAGCATATCCGCAGCTCTGAGGCACGGACGTCCGCCCCTCCCCCTGTAACCCCGGGAAGTTTGAAGCTCCTTTTCCCTTTGTTTGTAGATGTGGCAGAGAAAGCAGCCAGACAGCAGGAAGTTTAAACAAAAATGTCACGGAAGAAACAAGGAAGTAATGGGGCTCCTGAGACATGAAGCAGGGAGGCAGGGGGCACTGAGCAGGGCTCCAGAATGCCTTCCACTCACCCCCCCTTCCCACAAGACCTATCGAGAGAACTGCACTGTGGGATAGTGCTGGTAGTATAAACACTCTCTGACTCCTGAGAAATTGAGTGAGTACCCACAGCAGCACTTTTCTTTCACCAGTTCCCTATCACCAGTGAAACTTATAGCACAAAAACTCTAAGTGTAGACATACCCTTAGGCCTTGTCTACACTACCAAATTGTGTCACCAAAAACTGCCTTTTGGCGACAAAACAGCAAGAGCACACACACTCCCAGGGGACTTTTGTCGCGAAAAACGCCCAGTTTTGGCGACCAAAACCGTCCACCCCTATGAGAGACTTTTGTCTTTCCCCCTCCCTTTATTGTCGACAAAGAGTCAGTGTAGACGCTGCTGATCGTTTTGTCGACAGAACTGGCTTCCGCCAGTATCCCACACTGTATCCCAAATCATTGCTCCTGTTCTGCCCAGCACTAGGGACCCAGCAGCAGGAAGACTTGCCGCTGCAGGGGGAGGGGGACAGACTGTTGTTCTGCTTTGCCATTCCTCAGCACGGAGAGCTCCCAGAGCCGTTCATGCTGCTCTCGGCAGCTGAGGGGACTGTGGGAGAACTCGGAGAGAATCCCAAGATGCGCAATGAGCAACTCGTCCTTCCCACAACACTGCACTGTGGGATACATCCCCACGGTGCATTGCTCATCCTGTCAATGACGGTGTCCCCAGTGTGGACATGATCTGTCGACAGAGGGAGCAAGTGTGAATCCCCTTTGGCAATTTTTGTTTTGTCGACTTTTGGGTGTCGACCTAAGTTTTGTCAACTAAACTTGGTAGCGTGGACAAGCCCTAACAAATTTATTTGGGCATAAGCTTTCGTGGGCTATAACCAGAGCCGGCTTTAGGACCTGCGGGGCTCAATTCGAATACCCGGCGGCCAGGGCCGGCTCCAGGGTTTTTGCCGCCCCAAGCGGCGGGAAAAAAAAAAAGCCGCGATCGGTGGCAGCTCCACCACGCCGCTTTCTTCTTCTCCGAGAGGGACAGGGACCCTCCGCCAAATTGCCGCCGAAGAGCCCGACGTGCCACCCCTTCCCCTTGGCCGCCCCAAGCACCTGCTTGCTCAGCTGGTGCCTAGAGCCAACCCTGCCGGCGGCGGTCCGGGTCTTTGGTGGCACTTCGGCGGCGGGGGGCTCGCTCCGGGTCTTCCGTGGCACTGAAGGAACCCCCGCCGCCAAAATGCCGCCGAAGACCCGGAACGGACCCCATGCCGCCGGGTGAGTAAAAAAATTTAAAAAGCAGCTAAGGTGCGGGGCCCTGTTAGGCGTGGGCGTGGGGCCCTCTTAGGCGCGGGGCCCAATTCCAGGGAATCAGGGGAATCGGCCTAAAGCCAACCCTGGCTATAACCCACATCATCTGATGCATGGAGTGGAAAATACAGTAGGCAGGTATATGCCCAAATAAATGTGTGAGTCTCTAAGGTGCCAGAAGGACTGCTCATTGTTTATGCTGATACAGACTAACACAGCTACCCCTCTGAAACAATGTCCACAGTGCTATTTTCAGCGCATTAGCACAAGCCTGTCGACCCGGGCTGGGAGGCTTGCGCCCAGCTGCAGCGTAGGCATCTCCATCGAGGTCAATGGCAAAACTCCCATTGATTTCAGTGGAGCAGGATCAAGCCCTGAGTCATCATTTAGCCAGCCTCAGCATAGCTAGCTCGTTTACTACAGAAGGGGTGTGGACTGGAGGCTTGAGCAGAGAGTCTGAGCTGAGATCCTGGCCCCGGTGAGTCAACGGCAAAACGCCTGTTGACTTAAGCGGGGTGGAATTTCATCCCTGAATTTTACGCCGGCTCAATTATTGACTAGCTGTTGGGCTTCAGATAAATCGCTTCACTCCAGCGTCTCTGTCTGCAAACTGGGGATAATAATGCTATTACCCTGCCTCATAGGGATGTTATGAAGATTAACTAGTAAATGTTTGTACGGTGCTTTGAGCATGGCACAGGAGTTACCCTTAAAGCATTCCAGTTGCACCTTATATAAGGTTATCTCAGTGTTTGCCAGATCAAGAACCGGAATACCGTAGATACCCAGCTAACAGTAGATAATTAGCTAAGGCAACTGAAAAGTTTTAAGGGTCATCACTGGAAGGGGCTTTCTGGATCTTTCCTCATATGGTTCACACATTTTGTTCCTATTTTCTACTTTCCCTCCAAAGGATTTCTGTTATTTCTGCTATTGCAGTAACTGGAATAAAATACAGTATTCCAGGTATGGCCCCTGGGAGCCGTTTACAGAGACTCTCTCAGCACTGCTCTGCTCTGCGATGCCTCTGCACGTGTGGCCCATAGTCGCAACAGCCTTTTATTTTTTTGTGCCCTAGCAAAGCGCCTAACCACATGCTCAAATTGAAGCATGTTAGTCATAATACCCTTCCTATTCAGTAAACCACTTCAGCACATGCTTAATTCGTACACATACATGACCCGTTATGACATGGGAATAAAGCACACACTTAAAATTAAGCATGTGAATAAGTGCATTGCTGAATCAGGGCCATACTGCACGGCATCCTTATAAATAGCCCCACAGCATTCTACAGTACTGATCCAAGGTACTACAGCTGATAATAAAGATGCTGCAGTGGTTCTGGCTATCAGTGTAGAATACACTGTATATTTTTATAAGGGCACTGGTCTAAAATCAGGGATTGTCGCAGGGTAGGTAGCACCATCTTTAAAAAGTTGGTTCCTTTTACAGGTTTTCTTTTCTTAAAGAAAACCAAAACCCACCCCCAAATTTTAAGGGACAGCATCAATTTAAAATCACGTCTCGCTGGACATGGTTTGGCTACTCTTATTATAAGTAATGTCTAAAACCACTAAAACTTATTAGAAAGGAAAAAAAAACATTTTTTTTTCTGTTTGTGTATTCGACAACATTTTGTGTCTGGGGAGTGTCACCGTTTCCTTACTATGAGGGTCTGAAGCTGCAAACACACAGGAGAGTAACTTTACTGACACATAGCCCCATTGAAGTCAGTGGGACTACTCATGTGAATAAGATTTGATCTTGCAATATGGGGTCAAAGGGAGAATATGGAGCTCATTTATGAACAGGCCCTCAGCTGGTTTCCCCTGTAGTTTGGATGAATCATTCACACAAACCACAGGGCGAAGAAAAACATTTAAAAACAGGCAAACGTGATGGTAAAACCACAAATACTGGCAGGGGGCACCTGAAACCATTTGTTTTTAACTGACTAGATTTTGAGTTGGTCTCTCTTTAGGTCCCAATCCAGCAAAACACTTAAGTATGTGCTTAATTTTAAGCCCATGAGTAGTTTCATTAAAGTCATTGGGACTACTCAGCTGTTTAAAGTTAAGCGTGTGGTTAAGTGCTTTGCTAGACTGAGGTCTGTATCATCATCTATATTCTGCAATCTTCAAACGATTTATTCCCTTCATTGCACAAACTATTGTTGTATTTCTCTTTTTGGGTATGTGCAAAGTTTGTCCTGGGCACAAGATATTGTTTTCTAGTTTGAACTGCTTCAAAACATCTTATTTTTAAATAGTGATCTCAGACACACACCCAAGTGACATATATTTATCTTTTCTGGCTTAAAGTTTTTGATTACAGCTTGCTACATTTTGAGCTCCAAACGGTGAGGGAAATAACCTTCCCTTCAGCCTTGGAAGTCTGTGTAAAACCCTTGTATTACAAAAAAAAAAAAAAAAGACAATGGTAGTGGTTGCTAACATTCACACTCTTGGAATGGTGACATTCCCTGCTGTAGTTGAGATTAATACACAGTAGTGCTGAGATATCTCTATTGTTTCACTGAAGAAAGATTTCTGGTTTTGTTCTCTCTCTCTCTCTTTACATATATATATATACACACACACACACATATATATATGCACATATATACACACACACACATATATATATATACACACACAGTTTTTTAAAATTACAGGTTGTCAAATAAAGATGGTTCTTCGTATATAATTATTAGAATTTTTAAAATGCAAACATTCGTACTGAATATTATTCTCTAGGAATTATTCACCCAGCTCTAAAAATCAATCATGAAGTACTTAAATCAAACATACCCAGTGATGTCACTACAGAGGTGGGCTTAAGCCCTAATATTTGGATTTGGACCTGTGTCTGGGTTTCAGATTTCTGCAAAGTTGAAGGGTGTTCAGATCTGGAGTTTTGGTTCAAGTCCATCTCTAGCCATAACATTGTAAGAGAATGGGACAAATTCCTCTCTGGTTTAACTCCATTTTCTTACTTACATTACACCATGAATCTAGCTCAATAAAACCAACATCTTGGAAACAAACAAACTTGGAGTCTATATCATATGTTAAGTACTAAAACCAAATTAAATTCTGATTCCAAGTTTGTTTTAAACAGACTCCAATAGTTGTTATGTGTTCCATCTGGTCTATAGTGACCCTCCTCTGCATTTTTCCAGGACCATATCCAGTATGGATTGGCCATATTGAGTCTTACCCTTCCCTTCAGCCTTGGAAGGTTATTTCTTTCAGGCAAAGAGGGTGTCTGCTTCCCCGTTATCTGGTTTATTTTAACATTCCTTTCTGATCCAGTTTGGCGGGGGAGGAGGTAGCATTTCACAATAACCCACTGGCCCTTATCTTTCCAGAGATTATTCCTTGGCTGGCAGCATTCCTGAGTAGAATTATGTGGTGTCAGTCAGACGCCTCATTAGCATCTCAAACTTTTGGAAGGAATTTTCATTACATTTCTGATCCTAGCTAAAAAGTGATGTCATAACCCATCCATTCATGTCTTGGAGCCTAGATTCAATAGTGTGTCACTGATGTACATTTTTTGCTCCTTATCCTTAATTACCTTCACAGCTATCAGGAAGGCACCAGCCACCCCAAGCTGCATGACTCTCCCTCTTTAGCTCTGAAGTTTTAAGTGCAAGACCTATTCGTACCATTTGAAAAAGGGATAGTGCCCTAATTTCTCATAGAAACTAAAGACGGGGAAAGTATATCAGGTTACCCAATCCATCCTATGGCCACTGCAGGATTCTCCCCTATTTTCTAGTTCTTTGTCCAGCAAGGGGTGATGGACTCACAATGGACAGTTTCTCTGGGAAGACAAGCAGCCACATTCTACACACCCTGAAGCCTCTTAATTGCTTCCACCTTCAGCCTTAGCAACAGTGAATTACCGGTTTCGGAAGAAGTGGGCTGTAGTCCACGAAAGCTTATGCTCTAATAAATTTGTTAGTCTCTAAGGTGCCACAAGTCCTCCTGTTCTTTTTAGTGAATTACCGTAATCCATAGCCAGAGAGTTTAAGGCCAGGAGGACTGGCGGATCATGGAGATCATCCACTCTGGTTGGTGACAGCTTTAGTGTCATTGGCATCTTGTTGGTAGTGCATCCTCTGATATCTCATGACTTGTCTGATGTCGATGTTGAAGAGGAGGGGAGTACAGGATATATCCTTGCAGGTCTCTGAAGGTGAGGGCCTATCAGGAAAAGGAAAGGTTGCCCCTTGCCACTCTGTGCGTTCTGATGGAGAAGAATGATTGGAGCCAATGGAATGCTGTGCTGTCTATTCCAGCTATTACATGCAGGCAGGACTTTTATACCCTGTGAGCCACTGGGTCAGATGATGCTGAGAGGCTAAGTAGTACAAGCAGTGAACTATGGCCTGTACTGATTGCCATGAGGAGGTTATCAAGCAGTACTACAAGAGGCTCTCTCTGTGTTACTTCCCTCCCTGACGTTTGATTGTGAAGGAACCAGGATGTCAGCAGGGGTCATAAGTTGTTGGAGCTTAGTTTTAACCACTTTCTAAATGATTTTTAAGCATTTTGTTATTTATTAATTATTATTGTTGTTATTATTATTATTAATTATTATTATGCACAGGATTGAGAAGTTGGAGATCGGGGGATAGCAGGTGAGATTTTCCAGCTCAAGTGTTGGTTTCTGAGAGTGGGAGTCCTGTGTCCCAGGGAGGTTGGCAGGTTCGCGTTTCTGAAGGAAGCGCTGGTACGGAGATGCTGCTCACAAATGCATTGGCTTTTTTCACATACTACATTGTTTTCCAAGTTGAGTCTCATTTTATTATTTTGTGGCCATATTTCTAACCTCGCTAGATCCTTTCATTCTATGTCTCCATCCTTGCTGCTGTTCTTAACACCTCCTGACTTAGTACTGTCTGCAAATGTAATTAATAGGCTGTTAACTCCCTCTTCCAGCTCATTATGAAAAAATGGTGAAGAAAACTGGGCCTATCACAGAAAACCCTGACACCAGAAAGCTCATTTTCAAACCCTTCTCCAGTTCCCCTTTCACTTTGATTTTCCTAGTCAAGATGGCTCTCACAACAAAGAATCAAGTAAACAGATACTAGGACCAGCTAACATACATCCATGTGTTTCAAAATGAACTACTAGGAAAATTGGTGAGTCTTTTCAAGAATTCACTAATTCATGATTCATTCATAAGATATGGAAAAAGGGAAAATATAATTCCATTGAGCCTTGTAAAATTCTATTCATTCACTCATCCAGGGCAAGTAATTTTTTAGATAGGCAAATAAAGCATCATGGTGTTTTTTTTCATTAGCATCAATCATCCTGGCAAAGGGCAGGTAAGCAACTCTTGTACTTGGTCTGGTAAATTTTCATGACAGTTTTGGGAGGCTGTTTCCATTATTAATTCTATTAATTATCATTATTATAAAGAGGAAGTACAAGTCAAGAGACAAACAAGTGGGACTTGGGAGATCTGGATTCTAGTCCCAGGTCTGTCCCTAGCCTGCCGGGTGACCTTGGGCAAGTCGCTTCATTTTACATGTCTCAGTTTCCCCATCTGTAAAATAGTGATAATGATACTGACCTCCTTGTAAAGTGCTTTGAGATCTACTGATGAAAAATGCTTGGTATTATTATTATAATAGAGTGCAACCGGGTTATAAATATCAGTTATATAGTGGCTTGCCGCTACATATGTGATCTATCTATATTCATGGATGTCTAGTGCATGTGTTGTACAATGTACCCTCTGCCCCCCAAGCAGGAGGTCTCAGCACTGACTGAGCTGGGAGCAGGTAGCCGGCAAGCAGAGAGGAGGCTGCTGGACTGTAATCCTGTTCTATGTTCTTTACAGAATAAAGCCTTCTTCCTGGTGGTTTGTCTGAGTGGGTCTGGTCTGAGGTGAACACTCACTGACACACAATGCAGAGCACACAAAGGAGACCCAGGCCCAGTTTCCCAAAGTTGTGTAAAGTCACAAGGCATGCTTCCCCTATCTTGAACAACCTCATACTGGGCCAGTGAACAGGAGAGGGGGTATCTAGGCAGCAATAGAACAGTTAAGAAAAGTGTCAGTTGTTTAGGAATGGACCATTTCTCTGCTCTTCTCCATAGATTTGTTTGGCGAAGGAACCATCTTGCTAGCTCTTCTTCTGTAGTAGGCTGACCAGGACCAGATAGCAAGTGTCAAAAATTGGGACAGGAGGTGGGGGGTAATAGGTGCCTATGTGAGAAAAAGACCCCAAAATTGGGACTGTCCCTATAAAATCAGGACATCTGGTCACCCTATTCTGTAGCCATGGGCTAGACCTGGTCAAAAAGATGTGTCTTGTATTGTATTATAAAAGAGGTGAGATGCTAGTTCTTCCCAGTTTCCAATGGTGGGAGAACACCTGGACAATTGGAAAGTCATCATGGCTTCTGGTAGGGGTGGTCATGGTTAAGACATGGGAATCTGTCCATTGACTTCAAAGGGCATTGGATTGAGGCCTCAAAACCCTGCTGGAGCTCTGTGTTCATATCACTGGCATGACAGATAAGTGAAAATCAGCAGATATTGTTGTAACGATGCTGGCTTTGGTGGGACCCAACTGAGAGAGTCAATTGGGGACAAATTGCTTAAAGCAGGGCAGTTACAGCCCAAGGCTGGGGTTTTTCCCAAGGCAAACCAAACAACCAGACAGAGAGGACTTTGGTTTTACCCCACTGGCTAACCACAAGTCACACAAGCAATTCCCTTAGACACTCCAGTTTCCCAGTATCACCATCAGTGCCACTCGTTATGGGGATGAATGGTTATGAAAACCAATGTCCCAGTAAAAGAAAAATGGTTCTCCTGATCCCAAAGGACCAAGCCCCAGACCCAGGTCAACATATAAATCAGATCTTACTCACAAATCATGCTGTTGCCAATCCTTTAGAATCTAAAATCTAAAGGTTTATTTATAAAAGGAAAAAGATACAGATGAGAGCTAGAATTGGTTAAATGGAAACAATTACATACAGTAATGGCAAAGTTCTTGGTTCTTGTAGCAGTAATGGAATAAACTGCAGGTTCAAATTAAGTCTCTGGAGTACATCCACAGCTGGGATGGGTCATTTAGTCCTTTGTTCAAAGCTTCAGTGTAGCAAAGTCCCTCCAGAGGTATGAAGCAGGATTGAAGACAAGATGGAGATGAGGCAATAGCCTTTTATAATCTCTTGCAGGTGTAAGAACACCTCTTTTTTCTTACTGTGGAAAATTACAGCAAAATGGAGTTTGGAGTCACATGGGCAAGTCACATGTCCATGCATGACTCAGTTTGCAGACCGATGCCATTGTTCACGTTAGTTTGAACGTTTCCAGGAAAGCTCAGATGTGGATTGGCGTCTCCCAAAATCCACCGTCAGTTAAGTGTTTCTTGATTGAACACTTAATTTGCACATTTCTTTCTCAAGAAGCTGACCAAATGCTTTACTAAGGCTACTTGAGAATCAAAATACATTGATATATAAGTACACAGCCAATATTCATAACTTTAACTACAAAAATGATACACGCACACACAGAGTAGCATAATCATAATTAGCAAATCATAATCTTTCCATAGACACCTTACACAACAACCTTTGTACAATATTTGTTGCACATATATGACAATGGTTGCAACCATGCTTTATACGGTCACTGGTTATGCCAGTAATGTCACGATTGTATATTAAGAATTTCTTTAGAGCAATTGACAAGGTTTCATGTCAAAGATGTCCAGTCCAGGTAAGGAAGTATGGATGTCCATAGCAGGCCCTGCTGGTATTCCGGCATCTCTTCTTTCCTTTACAGGACACTCAGAGCTTCATTTTACTTCCTTGGTGACTAGGGTTACCATACGTCCTCTTTTTCCCGGACATGTCCGGCTTTTCGGCAGTCAAACCCCCGTCCGGGGGGAATTGCCAAAAAGCCAAACATGTCCGGGAAAATGGCGGCTCTGCTCCTCCCCGACTCTTCGGCTCTGTTTAAGAGCCGGGCTGCCCGAACGCTACCGGCTTCGGGCAGCCCCCTTGCCTCCAGACTCTGCGCCGCCGGAGCCCAGGAGGGGAAGTGCCCAGCTGGGGGCGCAGGGTCCGGAGGCATAGGGGCTGCCCGAAGCCCGAGTGCTACCGGCTTCACGGTTTGCTGGGCAGCCTCCAGACTCTGCGCCCCCGGCTGTGCACTTCCCCTCCCGGGCTCCAGCTGCGCTGGGGAAGCGCAGGCTGGGGGCGCAGGGTCTGGGGGCTGCCCGGGAAACCGTGAAGCCGGTAGCACTGGGGCAGCCCTTTCCCCCTGGCTGGGAGTGGAAGGGAGGAGGGGGCGGAGTTAGGGTTGGGAAGGGGCGGAGTTGGGGCGGGGCTAGTGGTGGGGAAATGGGCGGGGCCAGGGCCCGTGGAGGGTCCTCTTTTTTTATTTATGAGATATGGTAACCCTATTGGTGACAGAGCGGAGTGACTCATTCCCAGCAAATAATTTCTGACTTATTTCACATCATGTCCTGTCAGCAGATGAGCACTTCCTTGGATTTACTCATTATTCAGAACTAGCTAACAAATTGCTTTTGTGATTAATTTTTTGGGCAACTTTTTGGTTTGATTGTGAGCAGTTCTTGGCAAGAGTTCCATATGCATCGTTTACTATGCGAGATGTGTCAGCTGGTTGTCGTTGCTCAGATGAGTCATGTGGTATTGTTTCTATTTCCTAATTGGAGAAGTGCATAAGCCCTTTCAGCACAAATACTTGCATGTCTATATTTAACATCTGGTTTCTGCATAAACACTTACATGTGACTTCGAAATTCTCATTGGATGACACTGTGTCAGCACAACTCAAGTGAATGAGCATTCATGGAGAGCAAACACAACGGGGGCACAAGTCAATTTTCCATGACTTCAAGTGAACATGTGTTTATAAAGCACCTGGGTCCATAACTAGGGCTTTTAGGCACGACAGTAATACAAATAATAAACAATTATAATAAGGCGGCTTTTTGCGGTATTTACTGAGCTCTGACTAGAAACTTTGATCTCATACTGCAGCATCCAGCATTCTCAAGAAAGAGATCTTGGAGTCATTGTGGATAGTTCTCTGAAAACATCCACTCAATGTGCAGCGGCAGTCAAAAAAATGAACAGAATGCTGGGAATCATTAAGAAAGGGATAGATAATAGGACAGAAAATATCATGTTGCCTCTAAATAAATCTACGGTACGCCCACATCTTGAATACTGTGTGCAGATGTGGTCGCCCCATCTCAAAAAAGATCTATTGGACTTGGAAAAGGTTCAGAAAAGGGCAACAAAAATGATTAGGGATATGGAACAGCTGCTGTATGAGGAGAGATTAATAAGACTGGGACTTTTCAGCTTGGAAAAGAGATGGGGAGATATGATAGAGGTCTATAAAATCATGACTGATGTAGATAAGGAAGTGTTGTTTACTACTACTCATAACACAGGAACTAGGGGTCACCAAATTAAATGAATAGGCAGCAGGTTTAAAACAAACAAAAGGAAGTATTTCTTCTACACAACGCACAGTCAACCTGTGGAACTCCTTGCCAGTGGATGTTGTGAAGGCCTAGACCATAACAGGGTTCAAAAAAGTACTAGATAAATTCATGGATGATAGGTCCATCAATGACTTTTAGCCAGGATGGGCAGGAATGGTGTCCCTAGCCTCTGTTTGCCAGAAGCTGGGAATGAGCGACAGGGGATTGATCACTTGATGATTACCTGTTCTGTTCATTCCCTCTGGGGCACCTGGCCCTGGCCACTGTCGGAAGACAGGATACTGGGCTAGATGGACCTTAGGTCTGACCTAGTAGGGCCATTCTTATGTTATGTTCCTGCCTACTATTGGCTGGGGATATTTGTCATCTGTGTTCAGGAATGCCTCCTACCCAATGTGTTTGTTGTATGTCGCTCTGTTAAATTTTATTTTTCATGTTAAAGTTTACCATTCTGTTCTTTTTTGCTTTTATATGTTCAAAAAAAATGTTTCAATGAGAAATTTTAAAGGTTATAAAGAAGTAACACACAGGATGCTAGGAAGAACACTTCCTTAAGAGCAAGAAACAAAGGGGAATCATGGGTGGAAACATTTAATGTTGGAAAGGTGCTAAAAATGCAATGGCCCAGGGTTTTCTCTCTCTTTTGTTCCTAATACTGTTGAGTGGTGTTGGAGTACTGTTAAAGAATTGCTACTTTGCTACTTTTCACTGCCTGGGGTGGTTGAATTTCAGTGATGAGGCACGTGCTCCACATACATAGTAAGGCTTTGACTGTGGCATTTCTAACCTCACCAGTTCATCTTCAGGTCTCAGTGATCTGTCAGATCAAACTTGTAACCCTTCTGCCAGGTGGAGCCAGCAGCAACAAGGGCCAGGTTCAGCATCTGGGGGGTTTTCTTAACAATATAGCACAGAACAGGCTCAAGCCCCCACCCAGTAATCTGGGAAAATTAACCACCACCCTATGGTGGTTTTAAGAAGTAATACCTCTTCTCTTGCAAGCACTGAGTCAGTGTATAGCAAAGAAAACTTTTAATAATAATAAAAAAGGAACCCAGCATTAATTGGGAAAATGCCACAAAGGTGATTTGCAAGTAAATGACCATGAGCAAAACACCCACCCCAGTGTCCATTGGGCAGTGTCCTTCACTTCAGCTTCTCACCTTGTGGTGTGAAAATCTGACAAACAAATGTTCCTTTAACGTGCCACTCCCCTCTCCCTCCACCGCACCTCACTCACAGTTGTCGCCCTTGGTCAGTGAAGACCCAGAGTTCACCTCCTTCCCCAGGGCAGGGGGAAGGCATCGAACACGGCCACACTGGCTGCCACTGCACCCTTCACTCTGTGTTGCTGCCCGCTCCTGCCACTGTGCCAACGTCCACTTTACCGCTGGCCGCCGTGCCATCGATCACTCTGCCACTGCGCCATCACCCGCTGCGTTGTTCAACTCTAGCCTCTGTGATGTCTTGAGGTCCCCCCACTTAACTGGGCTCTCAGTGATTTCAGCAGTTAATGCAGGAGCCTCCGTACTAAGGCAGGCTAGCCACTCTTATTCACTGGAGACACTGCCCCACAGCAGGTCTAAGGTTTAGCACTTGGCTCTCAGTGATTTCAGCTCTTGTGACCCATTACAAAACAAAAGATTCCCCATTGAGTCTAATCAGCTGTCATTAAACAGTGGAGAGGGGAAGGGTCAAATAGTATCTAGGACTCTTTAGGCAGAGACATACCTATGACCGCCCTCTCTCATCTCCACAGGCTTTGGCAGCCCTAGCCCCTGCTTAGTGAGCGCAGGTCAGCTGAGGGTGACCACCCACAATCATGGCATGCCAAGCACAGTCCTGCTGGCCTCTATTCAGGCAGCAAAGCTAACAATTTATTACCCCTGCACCCAATACCAAAGTGATTTGCAATCCAATACCAGCCAAAGGTGGTCATTTGGGCAAAGCTGCTCACTTAGGCAGAGTGGGTGTGTCTACGCCAGTGGTCACCAGCCTGTCGATCCTGGATACTCTCCCAGTCGATCACGATCTCCAGCCGCGGTGGTGCAGTGGGGCTGCCTGCTGCTAAGGCAGGCTCCCTGCCTGCCGCTGCCCCACGCCGCTCCCGGAAGTGGCCAGCATGCCCCCTTAGCCCCGCGGGGGGCGAGGGGGCGGCAGGGATCTCCACGTGCTGCTCCTGCCTGTAAGCACTGCCCCCACAGCTCCCATTGGCCGGGAACAGGGATCTGTGGTCAATGGGCACTGCAGGGGCGGTGCCTGCAGAGAGGGGCAGCACACGGAGCCACATGTCCTCCCCCCCACCCACGGACCTCAGGGGCACATTGGCCCCTTCCGGGAGTGGCGTGGCCACATGGTTCACAACTGGCTGGTGGGGGGTGGCCCGGCTCGTAATAGGGAGGAGGTGCCGATGTGCCTGAGTGGGACCGGGGTAGGCAGGGAGTCTGCCACCCGGGAGCCACCCGAGGTAAATGCCTCCCAGCTACACACCACACTCCAACCCCCAGCCCTGAGCTCTCTCCCAGAGCCAGCACCCCATATCCCCTCTTGCATCCCGAACTCCCTCCTGCACCTGCCCCGAGCCCCCTCTCAGAGCCAGCACCCTATGCCCCCTCCTGCACCCCAACCCCCTGCCCCAGCCCTGACCCCCTTCCCAGAGCCAGCACCCCGTATCCCCTCCTGCACCCCAACACTCTGCCCCAGCCCAGAGCCCCCTCCTGCACCCAAACTCCCTCCCAGAGCTTGCACCCCTCACCCCTGGAGCCACTTCCCACACTGTGAACCCCTTGGCCCCAGCCCAGAGCCCACACCCACTCCCAAATTGCACTCAGAAACAAAACAATATAAAACTTTAGAGCCTACAAGTCCACTCAGTCCTACTTCTTGTTCAGCCAATTGCTAAGACAAACAAGTTTGTTTACATTTACAGGAGATATTGCTGCCTGCTTTTTATTTACAATGTCACCTGAAAGAGAGAACAGGCATTTGCATGGCACTTTTGTAGCCGGTGTTGCAAGGTATTTACGTGCCAGATATGGTAAACATTCATATGCCCCTTCATGCTTCGGCCACCATTCCGGAGGACATGCTTCCATGCTGATGATGCTCATTAAAATAATAATGTGTCAATTAAATTTGTGACTGAACTCCTCGGGGGAGAATTAGGTCTCCTGTTCTGTTTTACCTGCATTCTGCCATATAATTCATGTTATAGCAGTCTCGGATGATGACCCAGCACATGTTCATTTTAAGAACATTTTCACAGCAGATGTGACAAAACGCAAAGAAGGCACCAATGTGAAATTTCTAAGGATAGATACAGCACTCGACCCAAGGTTTAAGAATCTGAAGTGCCATCCAAAATCTGAGAGGGATGAGGTGTGAAGCATGCTTTCAGAAGTCTTAAAAGAACAAAACCAACAAGGAGTCTGGTGGCACCTTAAAAGAACAACACTCTGATGCGGAACTACAGAACCGGAACCACCAAACAAGAAAATCAACCTTCTGCTGATGACATCTGACTCAGATGATGAAAATGAACATGTGTTGGTCCGCTCTGCTTTGGATTGTTATAGAGCAAAACCTGTCATCAGCATGGCCGCATTATTCTGGAATGGTGGTTGAAGCATGAAGGGACACATGAATCTTTAGCGTACTGGCACGTAAATATCTTGCGATGCCGCCTACAACAGTGCCATTCGACTGCCTGTTCTCATTTTCAGATGACATTGTAAACAAGACATGGGCAGCATTATCTCCTGCAAATTGTAACCAAACTTGTTTGTCTGAGCGATTGGCTGAAGTAGGACTGAGTGGACTTGTAGGTTCTAAAGTTTTACATTGTTTTATTTTTGAATACAGTTATTTTTTTGTACATAATTCTACATTTGTAAGTTCAACTTTCATTATAAAAAGATTGCACTACAGTACTTGTATGAGGTGAATTGAAAAACACTATTTCTTTTGTTATTTACAGTGCAAATATTTGTAATCAACAATAAATATAAAGTGAGCCCTGTACGCTTTGTATTCTGTGTTGTAATTGAAATCAATATATTTGAAAATGTAGAAAACAACCAAAAATATTTAAATAAATGGTATTCTATTATTGTTTAACAGTGTGATTAATCACGCGATTAATTGCGGTTAATTTTTTTAATCTTTCAACAGCCCTATTTTAAACTCCTTTACCATATCCGTTTTGACTGGAATGTGTGTAAGCTCATCCATCTTCATGAGCAGGGTTTATAAACTCTGCTAGACTTACGAAGAAGTTCATCAAAGCCCCCCAAATTTATGAAGCAATGTATAAACTCCAGTGAGATCTCCTTCTCTCTTTTTTTTCTCTCTCTCTCTATATATATCTTTTCTAAAACGACTGCACTAGTCACACAGAGGGCAAATTAATAAAACTGATTTGGAGTTCCTTGACGAAGTCAATTTTTAGATAATGATGTCCCAAACATTTTTTAAATGTTAAATGACTTCCAAAACAGAAAAAAAAATTCATTTTTCAGACTCTCAGATCTCTAAAACGTCCAATTAGCCAGAGATTTTCTCACATATGTCCTTCGTGTACAGGAAACCACACCGAGAAATGTGAGGTGAAAAGAAGAAGACAGTGAGGAAGTTGGGGGTAGAATTCATAACTGTGAGCTGTAACTTTAACCATGAAGTCACTGTAGCAGCTCTATAATAGAAAGTAGGGATTCAGGAGGGCACGGTAAAAATCAGAAATTTGGGATTAGGATTAACAAAGAAAGGCAACCAAACTGGGTTAGATGGCATTGGCCTGTTCTTAAAATGTTTTATATTCTCTGCCCTGTTATGACTCAGCCCCTGGCAAAATTGTTGCCTTCTGAAATTACTCCTATCAAATCGCATATAAATGTTAGTCTATTTGTGTTTCGTTTTACTAAAACTACAAACCTTCTCTCAAAATCAAATGTTTTATATGAGACTCTAATATTGGTGTACTACACAGATTTAGCTGATTATAACCCAGATCTAGAATACAAACTGTGTATGAACACTGAAGCATTCCTATTCACACAAGAAAGCGCTGACATTGTGTACCACTGTATCAAATGCTTTTACGTCTTGATGTGTCCCTGCCAAGTATAACAGATAATATTTACAGAGCCTTAGACACACTTCACTGTTTAATCTTTCATGGCCTCATGTATACAGACATAAGGGTCACCAGCGCACTGTGATGAATAAATTTCTTCTAGGTGGATCTCCACTTCATCACTGTGCTCTACTTAACTGAAACAAAAGAATCAGTTTCAGAATAAACCAACAGGTATTTTATCGCAACAAAGCCTGCCCTACAGGCAACAAGCAAGAGTGCATGGTTGTGTCTTCTTTCTAGTTAGGGTGACCAGACAGCAAGTGTGAAAAATCGGGACGCGGGTGTGGGGGTAATAAGAACCTTTATAAGAAAAAGCTCCAAGTATCGGGACTGTCCCTATAAAATTGGGACAACTGGTCACCCTATTTCTAGTCCAAGCATCAAGGGGCAAATTCTCAGAGTTGCCCACTCTCACAGCTTGAATGTAAAGCTTGCTGTAATTGGTGTTTTCATAAAGCTCCACTTTTAAGTTATGTGAATATGTGAAAAACTTGGCTTTCATTTAAAAAAAAAAAAACAGTGTTTAGCCATGAAGTTGTGGAGAACCCCTTGACAATGTGAACCCTAAAGGCTCAAAAATGAGAAATGATCTAAAAACCAAGAGGTTTTTTTCCATCTCATGGTTTTTCAGGATCTGATTCATGATTTTCCAATGGCTGGGCCTGGCCATAGTGAAACTGATCACCTGCAAAGAGACGAGGTAGGAGAGAAATCCTTCCCCCAGGCCCTGGAGAGGGACTAGTCCAGTGGTTCTCAAACTTTTGTACTGGTGACCCCTTTCATATAGCAACCCCCCTTATACATTAAAAACACTCATATATATATTTAACACCATTCTAAATGCTGGAGGCAAAGCGGGGTTTAGGGTGGAGGTTGACAGCTCGCGACCCCCCATGTAATAACCTCGCGACCCCCTGTGGGGTCCCAACCCCCAGTTTGAGAACCCCTGGACTAGTCTCAGTGGCACAAGCAACTTCCCCCACTGTGCATGGGGATAGACCTGAGAATCCTAGTCTCACTCCCACTGCTCCGGATATGTCACCACCAGTACTGGCTTGCCTGCAGCCATTGAGAGAGGCCCCCAAATTGCGGGCCCCACGCTGAGCAGGGTTTGCAGAACCCCTATGCATCAGCTCTACTGCTTGTGCAGCAGAAACACAAAGGTTTCTTCTACCACCCTATACCGGAAACCTACTGACCGCTACACTTACCTACATGCCTCCAGCTTCCATCCAGGACACACCACACGATCCATTGTCTACAGCCAAGCTCTAAGATATAACCGCATTTGCTCCAATCCCTCAGACAGAGACAAGCACCTACAAGATCTCTATCAAGCATTCTTAAAACTACAATACCCACCTGCTGAAGTGAAAAAACAGATTGACAGAGCCAGACGAGTACCCAGAAGTCACCTCCTACAAGACAGGCCCAACAAAGAAAATAACAGAACACCTTCAGCCTCCAACTAAAACCTCTCCAGCGCATCATCAAAGATCTACAACCTATCCTGAAAGATGAACCCTCACTCTCACAGATCTTGGGAGACAGACCTGTCCTCGCTTACAGACAACCCCCCAACCTAAAGCAAATACTCACCAGCAACCACACATCACTGAACAAAAACACTGACCCAGGAACCTATCCTTGTAACAAACCCCAATGCCAACTCTGTCCACATATCTATTCAAGTGACATCATCATAGGACCTAATCACATCAGCCATACCATCAGGGGCTCGTTCACCTGCACATCTACCAATGTGATATATGCCATCATGTGCCAGCAATGCCCCTCTGCCATGTACACAAACCGGACAGTCTCTACGCAAAAGAATTAATGGACACAAATCTGACATCAGGAATCATAATACTCAAAAACCAGTGGGAGAACACTTTAACCTGTCTGGTCATTCAGTGACAGACCTGCGGGTGGCTATCTTAAAACAGAAAAACTTAAAAAACAGACTCTAACGAGAGACTGCTGAGCTGGAATTGATATGCAAACTAGATACAATTAATTTAGGATTGAATAAGGACTGGGAATGGCTGAGCCATTACAAACATTGAATCTATCTCCCCTTGTAAGTATTCTCACACTTCTTATCAAACTGTCTGTACTGGGCTATCTTGATTATCACTTCAAAAGTTTTTTTTTTCACTTACTTAATTGGCCTCTCAGAGTTGGTAAGACAACTCCCACCTGTTTATGCTCTCTGTATGTGTGTATATATATATATCCTCAACATATGTTCCATTCTATATGCATCCGAAGAAGTGGGCTGTAGCCCACGAAAGCTTATGCTCTAATAAATTTGTTAGTCTCTAAGGTGCCACAAGTACTCCTGTTCTTTTTTTAAAGGTTTCTTCCACTCCTTTGGCAACATTAACCCCTAAGTGCCTTGTGTTCATTCCTGTTCCCTCACAGCCGGAATGAGTGGATTACGGGGGATCCTGATGATTCTTACATAACCAGCCTCACCAGTTAAAGAGGAGAGACTAGAGCTAGGCAAAGCTTTTTGATCAAAACTTTTTTTCCAGCCCAAAAAATGCATATTTGGCAACACCAACATGTTTTGGGAACTCGCCGATTTTGCTGAATTGTTTATTTGAGAAAAAAAACTGTTTCAACATTTGCAACACAAAACTGTGTGATTTTTCCATTCGAGATGACTTTTTGTTCTTTAATTTTATTCTTTTATTTGTTTATTGTTTAAAATTGGAAAACAAAACATAAAAATGTTTAAAAGCAAAACAAAATATTTTGTTCAGGTCAAATGAAATGTTTTATTTTTTTAACCTTTTGATTGTTGAAAGTTTCATAAACAATATTTTTATCTAGGACCAGTGTCTGAAAAGAAGCTCACTCTGTGGCTAAAGAAATCAAACCCACAAAAATGGAGTTCCTTTCATCCTCTCTGTTATGATTTTCACATTTCACACATGCAGTCTGTTTGCAGATGCCTCTTAGAACAATGTATTATTTTGGGGCTGTGCAGAAATTGTAAATGGCTCATTCTAAGAGCTCTGGATTTAACATTAAAAAAAAGCCCCAAACCCAGATTATCTCACGTCCAATCTTTTGGAATTCCCTGGATCCATTTTTACAGATTCTGGCTTTAGAGATGTGTAAGGCAATGCTTTCCAGTAGAGTTCAAAACATCCCACTCTGGGTCTGATCCTTCTCTCACTGCATGGACGGGAATGATCTTGCAAAGAATTATCATCAGGGTGTAGATATACTACAGAATTCTGACAGGTCTTCTAAGATCGCAAATATGTTGTCACCTCTGGATAGGGTGACCAGATAGCAAGTGTAAAAAATTGGGACGGGGGGGTAATAGGCGCTGATATAAGAAAAAGCCCCCAAAATCGGGACTGTCCCTATAAAATCGGGACATCTGGTCACCCTACCTCTGGGCATGCCAATAAAATTCCACTTTACCAGGGCTTAAGTAGTTCATGTTTAGCAAGGGGACAGACCCCATATTCCCTTTCTGTCTTCTCCTTACCCACCCCACTGAATTTGATCCCTAAGCCTAAGTTGTTCGAAAAGCAATAAAACCACCCACAGACGTCCAAGGATATTATTTATATAGGCTCAGAGTACATCTGAAAGTGAATCCTCTGCCTAAGGAGCTTTTAACTCAAGCAAGAGATACAACTATGTAGGAGTCAGTTGCAAACCTTACCAATATATAGACTCCCTCTATTCATAGCTCCATAGTGACGTGACAAATCTAGAGGTCACGAAGTTGGTACCTACTGAAATTACATACACCTATACAGAAGCCTTTTTTGGGGTGGAGGAGGGTTGACCTTGTCATTAATGTATTGCTTCTTCAGGGCTATTTGATTATCCCATCCATGCAATAACATGGCACGCAAGCTTTCCTTCTCCTGTTCAATTCCACGGGCTTCTAAAGAATTTTCAAATATTTAAACAAATGTTTATCTATTATTTGTATTATAATGCGCAGGAGCCGTACTCATGGACTAGGATCCCACAGTGCTAGGCGCTGTACAAACACAACAAAGAGATGAGGTGACTTGTGTGTGCGCATCATGTGGAGTGGAACATTGCCCTAAACGTGACTTGATAAAGCTAAATCACAACAGCTCCTACATATGTTTAACATTCTTAGTGTTGAGTATTTAGAGGTAGGCAAAGTTTCCCTCTCTTCTGGCCTCCATTTCCCTCAAAAAGCAGGATCCTCTGGCCAGATCCTCAGCTGGTAGAAATCAGCATAGCTCCATTGACTTTAAAATGAGGATCTGGCCTTCGGTGTCTTTACTGAAGCCCAAAGGACCTTCACTATGTCTCCTTCACACTCAAGACTCGGCACTGAAGCCACCTTCTTTCTAGCTATCCAAAGGCTGGCACTGCAGTCCATTGGTTTGGCTACAGGACGCACTGTTAAGTGACTTGCTCCCTTCCCCAATAAAACAAACACACTGTCCTGACAGCTCTACCAGCTCATGGAGAAAGTAAGATACAAGAAGCAGGAATCAAATCTTTGTTTCCTGAACAAAGCAGTGCAAAAACGTCTAGTAGGCCAGAATCATAGAAATTAGCAAAGGAAAGGATCTGCTAGGTGACCTAATCTAACTGCTCTCAGAGACTATGATCTGCAGAGAATTTGCTGCGGTTGTTACATTGCATTAAGGAAAATAAAAAGTTATTATTTAAATGTATTGTAATGAACTGACTATTGTGTATATACGTAGGGCTTCTGTTTTGGGGGGGTATTACTTTCATTTTGGAGGATTTATTTTTAGCAATTTTTGAGTTTTATGTCGCTGTCCATACATCGGTTCTTTTTGTATATACTGAAATGAATATACTGCGTCTTACACACATACTGTAATACTGTATATTATATACATTACTCATCTATAGCCGTACATACCGTAACGTTCCCTAGTGCCCTTTAATGTAGTTCTGTTTTGAACAGCACCATGTTAAAGTGCACTAAGGAACCTTTCGTGCGCACCAGCAGGGTCTACGTCAGTGGTTCTCAAACTATTGTACGGGTGACCCCTTTCACATAGCAAGTCTCTGAGTGTGACCCCCCCTTATAAATTAAAAATACTTCTTTATATATTTAACACCATGGAGGGAAAGCAGGGTTTGTGGTGGAGGCTCACAGCTCGTGACCCCCCCATGTAGTAACCTCACAAACCCATGAGGGGTCCCGACCCCCAGTTTGAGAACCCCTGGTCTACCTGGACCAATTAACATGCAACACGGTGCACTTTAGAAATCACATCTTCATCATCTGCATTTCTCCTCTGTGTAGAGAGGCCCTTAGACAAAAGCGGTGTTGCCATGTTCTTAAGTACATCCGTAAGCATTTTGAATCGCTCTTCACACTTGTACTTAAATACTTTAAATACTCTGTACTTATTTGTACTATGTACATGTTAAAGGCACTGAAAGCACAAAACTTTTTTTTATCTGCAAGTATTTTTTTTCAAAATAGGTTTTTGAAACAATCACATCCCTCCTAACTGTCCTACAAGCGCCCATGGTGTGGAGTGGAGTGACGCTTGTCAAGCCTATGGATTTGGTACAGAATTTTCAAAGTCAAGAACCAAAAAAATACTGATTGGAAGAATTGAAGCAGGATATGAACGGGAAGGATTCAGGACTGACGCCAAACAACATGAGCAACGATATTTTGGTAAATTAGCCTTAGCACGCCTGCTAATTGAGATAAAAGTTTCATACATCTATAGCCTGGATCCCAGACGGCTGCTGTCATCACGTTTTAAACTACAATACCAAGCAGAAAGGAGAGAAGTGAAAAAGCAGCTCAAACTGACACCCAGCTTACATCTCAAAATAACACTAAGCTGACTAGTGAGTGGTTAATGATTCATTTGTTTCATGTACAAATGTGGTATTACATATTGAGAGAGAAGATGCCTGTTTTATACAGCTTCTCTAAAAACAATTATAACAACAACAAAACTGTCTTGTGTTACCATAACAACCATGAATTCTTGGATTTGTGACACTGTCATAAGGGTAGCATCTGTAGATGTGATAGGGAGGGAGAAAACTATTGAACTATGTTCTAAGTGGGGCTAAAGACAAGTGGTTTGTGATCAGTTTCCATATGTGCTTTTTTTCTCCCATAACTGTTGTCGCTATCTCCTTTTCAACCTGGACACAGCTTCTTTTCACTGTGTTTAGGGGTTTTGAGGCAAATTCGACTTGCTGCCTTCCTGCGTAAGAGACACACGTGGGCCTTCAAAGGTTGCAGCTATTGGCAGTAAAACTGATTTGCTGCAATGATATTTAGAAACTGCTCTTTGTCTACACTTACAGCTAAACCATGGCTAGCACTGATTCAGCTAAAACCAGTTGCTGAAAAGTTACTATTTGGTAACAGAGAAATGCCTGAAGTCGTTCATTGTGATCCTTAAGGCCTTGATTCAGGGCTTGGCTACACTTGCAAGTTAGAGCGCATTAAAGCAGCCCCAAGCGCCCTAACTCCCGATGTGTCCACACGGGCAAGGCACGTAGAGCTCCTGGACTCTGCAGCTAGAGCGCTCCTGGTAATCCACCTCCACGAGTAGCATAAAGCTTGCTGCACACCGGCGGAAACACCCGGGCGTCAGTGTGGATGAGGTGTTGCATTACTGCGCTGTGATTGGCCTCCGGAAACATCTCATAATCCCCTGAAGTCAAGTGGCCATTCTTGTCATTGTTTTGAAATCAGCTGCAGGCATGCAGATATCCCCTTTCAAAGCTCCGTTTCTGACAGCCGGCTCCTTATCTGCTCCGGGACAAAACAAACCATTAGTGTGGAATGCTGCTGTTGTGAGTGTGGGGGGAGGGAAGGCAGGTCTGCTGCTGTCTGAACTTACAAGACAGCATGCTGACACACTCTTTGCCCCCCAAAACACACTGTCTCTCCCCACACATACACACAACACACTCCCTGTCACACTCCACCCCACCCCCCCATTTGAAAAGCATGTTGCAGCCACTTGCATGCTGGGATAGCTACCACAATGCACTGCTCTTTGTGGCGTTGCAAGAGCTGCTAATGTGGCCATGCCAGTGTGCTTGCAGCTGACAACGTAAACTGCTGCTGCGGTCTCCGAAGGCTGGTTTAACTCCAGTGCTCTACATCTGCAAGTGTAGCCATGCTCTCAGGAAAGCTCTTAAGCAACGTTTTTGAATTGGGATGTTTTCTTGGATCCAGGCCTTATAGTTTTATCCCACTGTGACGCGTGGCTAGAAAGGGTTAAACATCCTGCAAAATAGATTACCTTCAAAAGACATGTGGGGAGATAATGTTTGTGGTTTTGTGTATTTACATCAATGTAATCAACAGTCCTTGTCTACGCTGCATTCTGATAATTCAGAGGTCAAAAGAAATCCTAGCATTTAAATGAATTGTAAATACAGGATATCTCTGTATTCATCTCTCTTTGAAATGTATAGCAAATAATCTGTGAATGGTGGAGGAACAAGCAAATGGCCTTACGTTAATTCTATAGCTAAGTACCGGAGATGGACTTCTTTCAAAGTCAGGCTAATTACCTTTTGTTCCCGAAGGAACTCCAACTTATCAAAAAGACATGACATTGTATCAAAGATCCTTGGGGCCTGATCCTGTTCATCTCAGATCTGCTCCGGCTTCATCAGGGGAAGTTTGAGTCACTAGACTGAGGTCCCAGTTATGCTGGTATGACTTGAATATGATATTTGGACATTGGACTATAAACTATGAACTATTTCTGAAAGAACTCTTTGTAACTACAAAGCTCACCATCTCTGCTATGAATCTGCACCTCAATGAATTGAGCTCATGTCTGTACGTATATTGATCTTTTAACCATAGTCTCTCTCTTTTGTTTCTTAATAAATTTTAGTTTAGCTAATAAGAATTGGCTGTAGCACGTATTTGGGTAAGATCTGAAACATTCATTACTGGGGAGGTAATGTGTCCAGTCCTTTGGGATTGGTAGAACCTTTTCTTTTATATACGATTTACAAAAATTTCCATCATATTTGACGTGGGTACCTGGATGGAGGCCTGAGGCTGGATCTCTTTAAGGGAACTGTTTTATGCTGGCTTAGTGAATCTAAGTATTGGAATATCCACCAGCTTTATGGGGATTGTCTGCCCCATTCTTTGCAGTTCACCCTAATTGAGTGACCACAGCTGTCTCCCCACTAGGACCCCTGGTCACAGTGATGTAGTCGTGCTTGGATGCACATTACCACAGATTAATTGGGTTTTTGGATCAGAACCACACGTGTGGTTTAAGGGTTTAAAAGTCAGTTTAAAAGAGTTTAAGAGTTAAAAGTCAGTTACAGTGAGTGACCCATGATCAAGATCCTGACAGAAAAAGCCTGGAAGAATTGTGCTTAGGAGAGGGTTATATTTTAAGCAAAAGGCCCCAGAACAGGAACTGAAAAATCTGTTAATTGCCAGTGATAAGGAAGCAGACCCCCTGAAAACGCTTGCAGTGAGAAACCAGCAGCTAGAACTTGAACAAAAGCAAAACATAGCTGATATGGAAGGAGAAGCTGCTGAAAGAGAACGCCTGTGGTTTGAACAGGAACAAAGAATGGCAGATATTCAACTGCAGGAACTCGAAGCGAAGGCAAAAGTGGACAGACTTAAGCTTCAACTCAAGAGAATAAAAGAACAATAGGAACTGTTTCAGAGTAGCAGCCGTGTTAGTCTGTATCCTCAAAAAGAACAGGAGTACTTGTGGCAACTTAGAGACTAACACATTTATTAGAGCATAAGCTTTCGTGGGCTAAGGTGCCACAAGTACTCCTGTTCTTTTTAATAGGAACTGTATCATCCTGGAAAGCCAGCTCCTCTCAACAACAAAGATGGGGATAGAATCTATCCCCTTTGTAACAATGTTGGTATGTTGTTTGACTCTAAGCAGTGGTCTGTGTGTAACCAAATTTACTCCAACACTGCCACCTTTCATGTAAATGCTTCTACTGTGAGCTCAGGTGAAGGTAACCCCATAACCCGTGCAGAGAATGTAAAAGTCAATGGGAAAAACTGTTTAGGGCAAATTACAGCTTCTAACATCACTCTTGTTAAAACAGATTTTGTCAAAGAGGAAGATGATTTACCAAATCAGAGTGTGAATATTGTAATCCTCTATGAGTTTACTGTGCGTGTGCCTTTAGCCAGAATCCATCTGGACTGGAATGGTGTTAAACATGAAGTTATCGCTGGTGTAAGGAAGTTAGTGCCTAAGGATCTTTTGATTGGGGATGATATTTGTGACGGGTTGGATCACAGAAACCCCCTTGGGAGCTGCCACCCGATGTGCAAAGACTACCCCTGCTCCTGTTTTCCCTGCCAGCTCAGGACTCCAGCACCCTGTCTTGCTGAGCCAGACACTCCTGTTTGGCTCCAGACACAGATCCAGGGTCTGAATCTCCTGTCCCAAAGCTGCAAGTTTACCTGAAAACAGCTCGCAGTAGTACGCTTGTCTTTAGCACTCAGATGCCCAACTCCCAATGGGGTCTAAACCCAGATAAATCCGTTTTACCCTGCATAAAGTTTATGCAGGGCAAACTCATAAATTGTTCGCCCTCTATAACACTGATAGAGAGATATGCACAGTTGTTTGCTCCCCCAGGTATTAATACATACTCTGAGTAAATTACTAAATAGAAAGTGATTTTATTAAATACAGACAGTAGGATTTAAGTGGTTCAAAGTAGTAACAGACAGAACAAAGTAAGTCACCAAGCAAAATAAAATAAAATGCGCAAATCTATGCCTAATCAAACTAAATACAGATAATCTCACCCTCAGAGATGTTTCAGTAAGTTTTTCTCAGACTGGACACCTTCCAGGCCTGGGCACAATTCTTTCCCCTGGTACAGCTCTTGTTGCAGCTCAGGTGGTAGCTAGGGGATTCTTCATGATGGCTCCTCTCCCTCTCTCTTCTCTTCCCCCCTTTATATATCTTTTGCATAAGGCGGGAACTCTTTGTCTCTCCGGGTTTCCACCCCCCCTCACTGGAAAAGCACCAGGTTAAAGATGGATTCCAGTTCAGGTGACATGATCACATGTCACTGCAAGACTTCATTACTCACTTGCCAGCACACACATATACAGGAAGACTCACAGGTAAATACAGCCATCTGCAGACAATGGGAGTCATCAAGATTCCAAACCATCATTAACGGTCCACACTTTACACAATTACAATAGGCCCTCAGAGTTACATTTTATATTTCTAGTTTTAGATACAAGAGTGGTACATTTATACAAATCAGATGATCACACTCAGTAGATTATAAGCTTTGTAATGATACCTTACAAGAGACCTTTTGCATGAGGCATATCCCAGTTACGTTACATTCACTTATTACCGTATTTTCTCTAAAACTATCCCAGTTACATTATATTGACTTGATAATAAGTTTTTATAAAACCATATAGACTGCACAACGTCACAATATTAAAGCTTTGTTCAGTCAGGTTGACGTAAGTCACAGGAAAGAAATAATCCTGAATCTGTGTCTACTAGGGGCAAGGATTTGCCTATGGAGGGTTTCTCTGAATGTTTGTATGAGGAAGATGGCTGTGTATCTGTGCAAAGAAGTACTGCATACGTGGAAAAAAATCCTAATTGTCTGTCTGGTATCTCAGAAATGAATCAGGCATTAGATAAGGCTCAGGAAGATGTTTCTCTAGAGCAAATTAAAATTGGGGATCAGGTTAAAGCCCTAACCGAGGAAGGAAGGGACACAGTCTTGGTAAGTGATAAATTGTTGGCTAGTAAAGCTTGGGGAAGTCAGCCTGACCCAGGTAAAAGTGATGTGCTTAAAGTAGCTCAGTGTAATAAGACTATTTGTGGAAAACAGCAGTTTATCTCTGTTAAGGGAGGGGAAGGCAAAGAGTTTAGATGAGCATAGGCTGCCTTCCGAGCTGACGGCTTTGTCTAATCAGCAGTTTGGGAAGGCCAGGTTAGTGGAACATGAGTATCCCTACACCTTACCTGTTACCGGTGTGGAGAATTGTGACAGAGAAGGAAATGTTCCTGTGTCTGTTAGAGGTAATGACTTGCCCATGAAGGGAGCTACCCCAATCTCCAAGCAGTTCTCTGTGAATAGCCATGTGTGCTGGGACAAAGGAAAGGATATCCCAGGCTGTTTGTCTGTTAAAAGGGAATGTTTCTCCAGCTCTTTTCTGTCTGTAAAGCAGACAGAAGAAGCCTGTCAGCCTATGATGGTTGAAAATGTATCAGTTGACCCAGAGTTGATTCTGGATACGACTAAAGCCCAGGAAGGAAGCGGTCCTGAATTTGTCTCTGCCAGGGATGATGACATTGTGACTAGGTTGCATCCAGTTGCTGTCATAAATAGCTCCCAGAGACCAAGCGATTCCGGCGCTTCTATTTTGCCGGTTGCTAGTGTGTTGCAGGGTAAAGATATGACAAGCTTGTCTGATCAGGGTGATATCACAGCCAGGGCACAAGGAAAGCATGAAGGTGATTGGACTATGTTACCTACTGACCGTGTGGAAACGTGTAACAAGGAAGAGAAAGCTTCTAATTTTGTGACTATGAAGTATAGCGGTTTACCTGAAAGGGGGTTTTGTGAAATCCTCCTGATGGGCCAGAGGTGATTCTGGATGTACGTGAAACTCAGAAGGAGTTTGGTGATTTGTCCGTTGTGCCAAAGTTGGTTCTGGACATAAATAAAGCTCAGAAAGAACCCGTTGCAAGCATGATATTGCAGAAGGAAAGGAATTTCTTGGTGAAGTCCGTGAAAAGGAATTGTTTCCATTGACTCTTAACGGGCCATTGTTGATAGTAAACAGTCTCTCTTCTGAGGAAAGTGTATTGGTGCCTAGTGGCCAACGTCTTTCAAATGAAAATGAATCCACTGAATTTGTTTTGAAAAAAATGGTTAGGGAGTTTAGACAGCCCTATAAGCTTAACCAGCTTGTCGGGGAGACAATGGTGTTGGGACAGGACTGTCCATGTAAACAATCTGTATCTCTGGTTCAGAGGGAAGACTGGACAGCTGAATTTGCAGAGCAGGAGGACAGTTGCACAGTTAATCTCTAGAGAATACAGGGGATGACAGGGAAACTCATCTCTAGATATTTTGGATATGACTTGTAGTCTCTTAGTGGACTTGACATCTGATTCCATGTGGAAGCAGAGGTTGGTAATGGAAGGACAAAAGAACCTTGAGTCTAACATTCTAGTGAAAATGGATGGTATCTCTTTAAGACAGAGTCCAGCCTTGAAATTGGTAAATGTTTGAGTTGATGCAAATTACCTGACTGACTAGGGGGAGAAAGATGTGCCCATAGCCATTAGCAAAGAGGATGCACCCAGCCAGTCAATGGATTCTGTTACACACAAGAGTTCAGATTTTGACCTTACTGGACAGGGAGGAAGGGAAGGATTAAACCTTGCAAATAAAAGCCACAGGTTAACCCTAAAATACCAAAACCCAAGGAAGTGGTTAAACTGAAAGCCTATGTGAAGGAAGACCCTGAGGTCAAGAAAAAGCTACAAAGATTCAAAAGGGCTATTGAACAAGCTGACCTAAAGAATGATTTGTCTAAACCAAAGGCTTGGCATGACAAAAATAATTGTAAATGTACACGTGACAGAACTGATGTTAATGTTATTGCTAATGATTGTAACTAACTTGTTGCTGATATTAAGAACTGTAAAAATGTACAATGTGCCTGGTCTTTTGGAAAAGCCCTTGAACATGTTAAGAGTGGTACCTAATAGAAACCCTTATCATTATGCTGTTTGGTTCAACAAGAACACACTTTGCGTTAAAAAGCCTAATGATGTTGAGGCTTCACAGCTAATGCATAGACATGATTCTAAAACTTTCCACAGCAGAAAAACCACTACACGCTTGAACTGCTGTGCAAAAGGGGAAACTGAGGTACAACTCCTCACAGCCTTCAGGGCTGAATGCCAAAGTAAGTGCTCTCTGAAGAACATTAATGGCTATGTTAAGTCAACACATAGACCAGACCCTGGAATCACTAAAGTGTTTCACAAAGTATGGACTAAGTTTTTGGCTGGGGCCAAAGCATGCCTCAATAATTTGGCCTTACAAAGAATTCAATATAAACACAGCTCATATCAATGTTGGAAGGTCCTTAAGGTGTATCCAGGAACTCGCCCTTCCACACCAGTCTCACGTTAGCGGTGTGACGCGTGGCTAGAAAGGGTTAAACATCCTGCAGAATAAATAACCCTCAAAAGATACATGGGGAGATAATGTTTGTGTTTTTGTGCATTTACATATGTAGGAGTAACAATGTAATCAACAGTCCCTGTCTATGCTGTATTCGGATAATTCAGAGGTCAAAAGAACAGCCTAGCATTTAAATGAATTGTAAACATGGGACATCTCTGTATTCATCTCTCTTTGAAATGTATAGCAAATAGTCTGTGAATGGTGGAGGAACAAGCAAATGGCCTTACCTTACTTCTATAGCTAAGTACGGGAGATGGACTTCCTTCAAAGTCAGGCTAATTACCTTTTGTTCCCTGAGGAACTCCAGCTTGTCAAAAAGACATGACATTGTATCAAAGATCCTTGGGTCCTGATCCTGTTCATCTCAGATCTGCTTCATCTTCATCAGGGGAAGTTTGAGTCACCAGACTGAGGTCCCAGTTATGCTGGTACGGCTTGAATATGATATTTGGACATTGGACTATAAACTATGAACTATTTCTGAAAGAACTCTTTGCAACTACAAAGCTCACCATCTCTGCTATGAATCTGCACCTCAATGAATTGAACTCATGTCTGTACGTATATTGATCTTTTAACCATAGTCTCTCTCTTTTGGTTTTTAATAACTTTTAATTTAGTTAAGAATTGGCTGTAGCACATATTTGAGTAAGATCTGAAACATTCCTTAACCTGGGCGGTGATGTGTCCGATCCTTTGCGGTTGGTAGAACCTTTTCTTTTATATGATGAAATAAGATTTACAGAAATTTTCATCATATTTGACGTGGGTACCTGGATGGAGGCCGGAGGCTGGATCTCTTTAAGGGAACTGTGTTGTTTGGACTTCTGAGTAATCAGTAAGGTAATAAAAAAGCCATTTTATGCTGGGTTGGTGAATCTAAGTATTGGAATATCCACCAGCTTTATGGGGATTGTCTGCCCCATTCTTTGCAGTTCACCCTAATTGAGTGACCACAGCTGGCTCCCCACTAGGAGCCCGGTCACACCCATCTTGAAACATCATCCACTATAACTTCAGCACTTCATAACACCATAAAACTAACGCACTTTATTGGCGTTCTACCTTTTCACTAATTCCTAGCTTTTCCATATTATCAAGTTCAGTTTCTAAATGCATCTGCTTAGGATAAATGGAACTTTTCTCTGTGAATGAATAATTTTGGATTTGTCTATTTTAATGTATGATTTACCTTTAAGACATTCTAGGCTCTAGAAGACAGAGAATTCTCTAAGTATGCTGCCTGTGTTTTTTGTAGGCAAGTATGTGGCATTTACAATGGGCACTTTTTAAAAAAGTGATTTCATGACTAAGAAAGCTTATAATTCTCATAGTGGTGAAAGATCAGCATTCACTACTGGAATTGTTAGTAAGTGATCTGGGCTTTTTTTTGTTTTTTGTTTTTTTTAATTATAACAGTTACTTGCCCCTCTATCGGTATTTTATATCTTGCATATGAAAGAAGCGCTTTGCATTATGTTTTCCTTAGCTACAGTACTAAATATGTTCCTTGATACAATCCTACCTTATGCTTGGGTCCGGTTTAAAGGTTACAGCTCTGCCATTAATGTTAGTTGATTTCCTTCATTTCTAGTTTTCTCTTTTTGAACTGCTATAGCATGGACTATCTACTCACTCTGTATCTGCTCACTTACAGCCTGAATCAGCATTTCACTAATTTCAACAAGCAAAAAGGGAAAACCAAACCTTATTTGGTTTGATTTTCCAGTGTTCATTCCCTAAATCTGCTCTCTCCAAGTCAACTGCTCCAGCCTCCCTTATATCCAAAGCTACCTCAGTGAGTCAGCAGATCCCATTTAACTATTTCGCAGCTGGGTCAACACCTGAGAGCAGGTTGGGGGTTCCAGACACACACTGCCAAGCCTGTCAGAGCAGCCTCCATAACCAATTCCGTAAGACGCTTTTCTGCAACGCCTGCCAGGGAGCCAATAACAAGGCAGGAACGATCTTTATTTTACATTTTGTACAGCATTAAGAGCTTGTCAGAGCTTAACAATTAATAGATTCTAATCATGAATACAACGTTCTGAGGGCCTAATTTTCTCCAAGCAGGCCCCCCTCCCCAGACCTGATGAGAAAAATGTGAAGTCCTGGTGCATCATATTTGCTGCAGCCTCACCCTCTCTCATTTCACTCTATTTATTCAGATGTTACAGATGTTGGTCCTCCACCCCCGCTGCTCAGGGCCCTGGAACAATTACCTTCCCCCGCTCCCCTTTTTGAGCCCTGCCCACACACAACTTTGTGCAGACAGTTGTGTGCTTGTCTTGCATGCATAGTTCTGTATGTATCTGTGCAAAGCCCCATTTTGAGCACACATGGGGAGAAGTGCATGTGCAAAGTAGGCACATGGCTGCACACACAACGATGCTTGTGGGCCTGATGTATGAAAATAAGTCCCTGAAATATTTTGTATTCAAAATACAAGGATGCCACAGCAATCTCGTATATTGGAGAACTGAGCTCATCTGTAGTACAGAGGTTTAGATCTGGCTACAGAAGGGAAAGTAGTATACGCTACTTGTTTTGGTTTAGTTTACGTACGGTTTTTCTTTTTAAAGGTATCCTGCATCAATTGAGCAATGGAATATTGTGAGGACAGTGCCACCTAGTGGTACTACAAGACCACACAATGGAAAATAATCTATACTATACTTTCAGAGACAAATTACATTTTGGAAGTTCTCAGATGAAATCCATTTTTGAAAATATCCGCACAACACTTGCATTTATTTTTTCCTTCTTATCCAAAAAGAAGGGAAGGAACAATGGCCCATTGATTGAGGAACTGGCCTGGGACAGGGGAAACCCAGGTTCAATTGCCTGGTCTGCCACAGACTTCGCGTGTGACCTTGGGCAAGTCATTTAGCCTCTCTGTGCCTCAATTTCCCATCTATAAGTGGGGATGATAATGCTTCCTTACCTCAGGGGTCCCAGAGAGGAGGTGGGCACCACTGAGATAAAAGTGCCATCCATTGAAACATCCTGAAATGAGTCCCCAAAGACATCCAAATGGAACATAACTAATATATACCAAACAAATGAATCTATACCTACACACTCACATGCAAACTTCTTCGGCTGCCTATAATTTTTGTTTGATTAATGAATACTACTGGGGGAGGGATAAGAGAAGGCTACGGTATCAGATTTAACACCTGTGCAAACCTCCTTTCCTGTGTATGGATGTAGAATTACACTATTATAGCATATTTATTCCACTAAATTTATTTATTGACTTTAGTATGGTTGAAATTGGAGCATTACAATCTAAATCTGTAGGCCAAGAGTTAGGATTCAGGATTGTAGGCCAAGAGTTAGGAGTGTTCTATTTTGGACCAATGTCCTAAAATTTTCTCTCATACAGTTTCCAGCAAGCAATAAGAATGCCTTGCTTGATTATATGCAATCTATAGGACACAGAATTGATATTCAAAACTCGGACCATCAAGTCTAGTGTCCTGGCTCTTTCACTAACCAATACCTAGGAAAAGCGGGACTGATTCTCCAGTCTTGCATCGACATTTATACCTGTTCAAAGAGACTGGAAAGTGGTACCATTGTAATTTTGTAGCATTTTACATCTTCTTTGCATGGGAATAAATGACTAAGCAAGATGCAAGACAGTAGAGAATAAAGTCCCTTTTGCAAGCTTCCCTTGTGAGCTGTGGGTCCTAAGTATCTCTGAAAATCAAGCTCAAGATGTATCAACAGTTGGGCACCCAAAATTTGAGGCACAATTAGTTAACACTTCAAAAACATGGCTGTATAGCAGTAAATTTATGTTGCATTCAACATCACAGTGGGAAAAAATATAAAAAGTACTTTATAACTGCTTCTGATTCTGCCTTTTGGGCATTTTAACAAGCAGTTATATGATATTTGTACACAATAGTGATAAATGCAAATAAGGTGCATACTTGCACACCTAAATTATTTGAAATTCTTGTCGTTAGGTTATTGTTAGTCTTAAAAGACAATAGCCCATTGAAATGAATGCTGTTCAGAGCTGTTGTTTTAGATTGTCTAAGCACTATGTGGGGTCATCTTTGAAAAGTTTTCTTTAAAACTATAAGGGCTAAGAATGCACTTTAAAAAAAAAAGGAAGCTTATAATCTGAATCTGTTGTAGAATCAGATAAACACATCATTCAGATCAGATGAGCCCATGGGCTGTAAGTACATAAAGTAATTACTATATGCTCCTTCAGTGAGTTTTCAACTGATGATCAGTGTCAGCTCACTACATTATGGAATCAAAACAACTGCAAAAACCGAGCCCACAAAGTTTTGAGTAAAAGTTTGACTTTTCATCTGAAAAGAAAATTATCTATTTACCCTAAGTAAAAAGTAAAACTGAAAAATATTGTCTCTACTAATTAATACCTGATGCTTCAGAAGGAGGTGAAAAAAGCCTCCCATGTAGCTAGATGCAAACTCTGTTCTTATTTCCATGCGTACAAGCAGCCATTTACTGCAGGTCAATGGAACCTACGCAGGTTGGGGCACTAGGAATGCAGGGTCTGTTAAGTGTCTTTTAGGGGGAGCACATCTTCCGCACTGTGCAGAACCCAACTCTGTGGGGATTCCGTCTCTGGCCATGCATGGGGTGAGTTTGAGATCGGAGTCAGAACAGTTCAGAGGATGGGCATGTTGAGGACTGGAGGATCCTTTTGGCCCTTTCCTCCAATCCTTTCCTGCCCTCAATAAAATGATGGGGTAGTGCCACGGGGTGTACACCGGGCATTAGGCGGGAGTAAGTTTCATGGAATGGCTCCACTGTTGGTTCACAGTCTTGCGGGAAGTATTCTTTCCGTCCCCCATAGATCTCCCTAGAGTTCACCCAAAATAATCAGTTAGGATAGATACAGCAGACTAGATTTGCTCCTTAGCCCCATGGACCATGCAATACAAGATAGAATAAAATGCTTTTGTGACCCTTTTAATACTTTTATATCTCAAAGTATGCAGTTTGATAATTCTGTATCATTTAATCTTCAATTATTCACTACAAATTTTATTAATGATTATAAACTCATAATATCTTTTCTGGCCCACTGGTTAGAACTCTAGCTTAGGATTTAGGAAAACCAGGTTCAATTCCCTGCTCTGCCTGTTGCAGGGTATGCACACCCTGTCCCTTTGGGGCAAGTCGGGGTTCTGATACTACCGGAATTACAGTCTACCCGACTATCCCTGGGCTGAGAGCAGCACGACCCGATGGCCAGAGTCACTATGGCTTCCCTGGGGATCAGGGCTGTGTGGCCTAATGGCCAGAGTCAATATGGATGCCCTTGGGGTCAGGGCGTTGCGGCCCAATGACCAGAATCAGTATGACTGCCCTGGGGATCAGGGCTGTGTGGTTTAATAGCCAGAGTCAATATAACTGCCCTTGGAGTTCAGGGCAGCACGGCCTAGTAGCCAGAGTCAATACAACTGCCCTTGGGGTTCAGGGCTGTGGGGCCTAATAGCCAGAGTCAGGGTCTGCCACACAGGGGGGAAGGGAGAGGCTGATGGCTGGGGTAGGGGGACCCAGGCCCTCCCTGCTCCACTGGGTCCCGGCCCAGGGGCCTGTCAGTGGCAAGTATGGTCACCGCCCTGTCAGCAGGGATCCTACTGCAACACACTGACCTTCCTCAGGTGGGAGATACCACTCACACCGCCTCCCTGGGCCACTTCCTACTGTGTCTCCTGAAGCTGGGGTCCGTACCTTGTTGGGGCCTCCAAGCTCCTCAGTATAGATAGCTACCTGGGATTCTGACTCCAGCTGGTTGGCCGTAGGCAATAGGTCTCTGGTCTGGTCCTCAGGATCTCTGGGTCCAGCAGTCAAGATCTGAAGTGGCTCCTGGGCAGGAGCCTCCACCAAATGTCCTTCCGCCCTGGTGGTCAGCCTAGAATGAGCTGGGCTGCTCCCTTTTATGCTGAGGCAGCAGTATATGGAAATATGCTTAGAATGTGTTTTATGCTACATATGCCATGTAACATATCTCCGTAAAGGTTATGATCTACTGACTGTATTAATCTTATTTGTATGCATGTATCATTTTTGTATTCGAAGTTATGAATGTTATGAATGTTGGCTGTGTATTGGCTTGATTTCTAAATAACCTTAGTAGAGCATTTGGTCAGTTCCTGGAGAAAGGAATGTTGAAATTAAGTACCTAATCAAGAAACACTTAAAGGACAATGGATCTTGAAATGCTCCAATCCACATAAGTCTACTTGAGGACGTTCAAGGTAGCATGTAAACAATGGATGCTACCTGTAAAAACTGAGTCATGCATGGACATGTGACTTGCCCAGGTGACTCCTAAATTCCATCTTGGAGCTAGACTTTGCATAGGAGTTAGGAGGGGGTCTCCACCCAGAAGAGAAAGTCTATTTAAACCCCTGGGAGACCCCTCCATTTTGTCTTCAGCTGGCTAAAGAGAGAGTCTCTCCACTCCCCAGGATACTTGGAAGAAACTGGAATAAAGGAAAGTGACTGCAAGGGGTGTGAGTGATTGCTGACCCAGGCTAAAAGGAGATTAGTCTGTAAAAGGAGCATTCTGGAACTGGTGAGGGTCTTATCTGTATTCAGTTTGATTAGACATAGATTTGCGCGTTTTATTTTATTTTGCTTGGTGACTTACTTTGTTCTGTCTGTTACTACTTGGAACCACTTAAATCCTACTTTCTGTATTTAATAAAATCACTTTTTACTTATTAATTAACTCGGAGTATGTATTAATACCTGGGGGGAGCAAACAAGTGTGCATATCTCTCTATCAGTGTTATAGAGGGCAAACAATTTATGAGTTTTCCCTGTAAAATCTTTATACAAGGTAAAACGGATTTATTTGGGTTTAGACCCCATTCGGAGTTGGGCATCTACAGGAACACTTTTGTTAGCTGTTTTCAGGTAAACCTGCAGCTTTATTGCAGGTAATTCAGACCCTGAGTCTTTGTTAGAGAAAATGGGAGTGTCTGGCTCAGCAAGACAGGGTGCTGGGGTCCCGAGCTGGCAGGGAAAGCAGGGGCAGAAGTAGTCTTGGCACATCGGGTGGCAACTCCCAAGAGGGTTTCTGTGATCCAACCCATCACAGTTGGGTTAACCCTTTCTTGCCTAGTGTGAGGTATGCACACCCCGTCACACTGCCCTAGACTTCCTGTGACACCTTGCATGGCACTTAGCCGATCTGTGCCACAGTTCCCCATCTATAAAATGGAAATTCCCTACTGCTCAGGGGAGTTGAGGGGATAAATACATTAAAGATTATAAGGCCATGGCATACAAGGGAGATGGCAGCCATACGAGTCCCTGCAGCACTGAATTCCACATATTGGCTATGTGAAGAAATATTTTCCTTCATTACTTCTGTGATTTGGAGTGATCCCCCTTTTTAACATTCCAGAACAGCATCAAAAGAAAGCAGTTATCTTGTTCCACTATACCCTTCCAAATGTCAATACCCTACTTATGCCCCATCACAGAGGGTGCAGTTTTCAAGCTTGCTCTGCTGGCCAAGTATAACCCAACAGGCCACAGCCATGACTACACCCTGTCCTCAAGAGTCTCAGCAATTACTCCACCGCCACCTTTTTAAATTAGAAAGCATCCTCTGTTGTAGGTTTATTTATTAATGGTCCAAATAACTCTGCCCACAGCCTTAAAACAAACCGTAGTGTCCCAACTTAAAGTCCTGGGTCAATCTCTTTTCTGTGCTTGGTTCTTCAGGCATTCTATTCCTGTTTCCTCGGCATGGGCTCCGAGTTCCTTCATAAATGAAGCAGTCAACCAAAATGATCTCTTTCCAGCCAGGTGTAATCACAGTGTTTTCATATTCCCTACCTGCCCTCTCTGGGCCGACGTTCTTTCCAAGTGGTTTCAAGCAGCTTCCCAACTATTCTCTTTTTGACCCCTGTCCTGGTAATCACTACAGGAGCCAACTTCCCTCCTGCAGCTCTATTCAGTGCCTTCCCCCAGTCTCCTCTTCCAGCCTGTTTCTGGGATGGCTGTTTTATATCTTCCTTCCTTTTTTAGGGACCTGGGTGCAGCTCTTTTCTTATCTTTTAATTCAGGTGTTGCCCGGCCCCTCATTAAGCCCCGCCTACTCATCATGGGAACTGGACCTGCTGCACTTGAAGGGGCCAGCCGCCCTGTGACAAGCCCCCTTTAACATTTATTCTAAACTAAATAATGCTAGAGTTTATTCTCTCAGCCCAGTGTATAAATCCAGCAGACAATATTTAAACTGAAGCAGTTAAACAAAAGCAGTCCTTAAACAATGTGTGTGGTGGTGTGACTTTGAAAAGAAATAAACTCAAGTTTCTAAGAAAGCATTACGATCAAGAGGAAAAAATTACTTCAGTGTTCTTTAATTTGCCAATGCCCCATTAGCAACAAATTCTTGAATCATGATGCTTATAAGTGATTCATTTTCAAACTCTTTGGCTGCTGGCATCTACTTCAGCCTCTGTGTAGCTTTAAAATGCCAATTTTCTATATTGATTAGAAAATTAATAACTCAATATTTATTTGTATTTATTCTAGTAACTGCCCAACACATGAAGATGCCATTAATATGAAAGGTCTCTCTTCCACCTCCCTCCAGTATGTTCAAAGCTTTAAGATACTAGAAGAAAGTGCCAATGTAAGCAACAATTTGAAATGAGAACAGGAGCTCGTACATTCTTTATAAATATTTTACTACATGAAACAGACAAATCAGACAGATTCTTTATCAAAAACAAATCAAGCCTTTTTAATGAAAAGAAATTATGAAAATGTTTTAATCAGTATTTCTAGAATGCCTCTTCCCTCTTATACTGTGAAATATTAGCTTGGAATTGGCACCATGTAACAAAATTATTAGAATACACCAATCATCGGTCTAGACTGGTGGTGATGTGACAGTGCAAAATGCAGGCCCCATGAGGAATTCAAATTTGGATCCAGAAATTGGCCCCTTGATCATAGGTCAACAGATGTTGGGAATGGAATGGAGGCAGCATGCTTAACCCAGTAGGTGAAGAGGTTTTGTGCCTCTGCTAAGCAATTACTTCTGGATGACACTCAGATATGCGTAGATTGGCTCTGGAAGGTTAGTCCAGTCCTTGTCAGCCAAATGGAGGATCAGTGCAGATCTGGGGTCACTGGAGGTGATGTTGGGAAAGAAAATAAAGGGGCAAAATGGGAAGTCTTAGAAAAAACCTTCCCAAACAAACAAAACAAAAACCAGCAACCCAACACACAAGACAGGAAAACCTTGCAAAAAGAATTCTAAAGACTGCCTGCAGATCTTATGGTACATAAAAATACCTAAAGCAGCTCAAAGTTCTTCAAGAAAATTCATTGGGCCACTGTGCAAACTTAAAATTCTAACAAGATCAGATTTTTGATCTGTAAGTCCATTTTACATAGTATATCGATGGAAAGGATAAATGTTGCCAAATCCTCACAAACATAGAACCAAAACACCCAGGTTAGAACAGTGAGTGTCTGTATCTACAAAGCTCAGAAGTATTATTCAGCAGACAATCAAAAGTAAGAATAACAGAATATAATTTTGCTTTTAGCCCATGTTAACCTGTTTTTGATAGTCGGATGGGTGAAGACCAAAAAATGAATCCCAATTTGAAAATTAGCCTCACAATACGTTTTCTTGAATTTAATAACTATGTAACATGTCAGAAGGTTTATGAACATCATTAAATAAACTACCTCTGCACAATCTCACATTTTAGTATCAATATTCTGATACTTTTATAGCTAACTATACACATTTTTATATAGTTAATTTGACTATAGAATACATAGGTTTGAGCTCTTTTGCAAAATGGTTTAGCTCAAATAGTTCCAAGGTACAGGGTTCTCTCAAATAAGGATATTTTTATAAATGTAAAATTGGTGCCATAATGATCAGAAGCCACATACAAGAGATATTTTCCACTAGCTGTCAAAGATCATGTAACTTTAAAGTATACACTTTTTAGACTGGCCACTAGATAGTCAATTAATCTAAAACCAATCAACCTTGTAGCAGTCACATATCCATCCTACAGAGGGCAGGCAGTACATTACAATGAGTTTTTCCAGTTCTTACTTTTAAAAAGAGACTATCAGGATAAAAATTATATGTGTTTGGTTTTGTTGCCATTTTTAAAAACATTTCTGTTACTAGGAATATTTTAGGTCACAGGAAATGGAAATATGTAAACTAATGTATTTCCATCATTTTTCTTGTTTATTTGCTATTTGCCTGTTACTCAAATGGAACACTGAAACAATCTAATTTCACTTTCTGCTTTTCGTGTGGTAACATAACAACAACACTGTTTGGGGTTCATAACTCTGCAACATGGTGTTTAAATATGTTTTTTAAAGGTTTGGTTTTTTTTTTATAAATGCTTTTAAATTTTAGACACACATTTACATAAGAACAGACGTACTAGGTCAGACCAATTGTCCATCTAGCTCAGTCTCCTGTCTTCCGACTGTGGCCAATACGAAATGCTTCAAAGGCAATGAAAATAATAGGGCAATTATTATTTCTATTCACCTTATTTTTTATAAAAACATTTTTAAAAACAGATCCTAATTGTTGAGTCTAAACAAACCGGCAGCATCTTCCACATATTTGTACAATATCTTTATGTTTCAAACGATTGCATTAATTTTATTTTGATGCATGTCAGGTAAATGCTTTTTAAAACTAACTAAAGAGGGAGAATTAAAAAAAAAAAAGGCATTGAAGACAACAAACTGTCAATCACCATATCTATATACAGGTTTGGGAACAGTATATATCACCACACAGACACACAGGAATGATCGTCTTTCATGACTAAGCAATCTAACAAAAGCACAAGACAATATGCTATGTCTAAACTTGATATTGTTGTTTCGGTGCATCTATTGCTATCATCCAAAACTTACTCCAGGGAAAAGGTAACTCCCAGTGCAAAAAGGAAGTATTTAAGTTTATATTTCCATACAGTTCCATGTGAACTTGTGGAATTATCTTCTATGAACAGGATAACATCTCTTGCATATTTCTAGAAGTAGGTCAGCATCTAAGACTTAATCATTTTGAAGAATGCCCACAAGCCAATGGACAAGAGAACGATCATATTTCAATCAGATGCAAGTCAATTTCCAAGAAGAGTACGCTAAAATTTCCTAAACATTTGCATCTCACTTCCTGTCAGCAAATTTCACATTGATGGAGTCTCCAGGAGTCAAAAGTCCATGGGTTTTGGCCTTGACTGGTTTAGTTTTGGGAGAAATTTTGATCTCAAAATTTTGAAGCAGCTGAAAAGAGACATATGTTGATATTAGAAAGCTTATAAATCGACAAATACAAATTTATAATTCTAGAAACAGAAAACCAGTAATACTCCTTAGAGTTCATCACTACCACTAACGTTGCTGTCCGTTCCAGTGAACCTGCTTAACATGATTACTCTGTAGGGAAAATGAAACTTGGCTCCAGGATGGAGAACATGGTTGACAACTATGCTCCTCTGGCACAATGGAACTTTCTACAATAAGAGAAAAGCTTGTCTGTGCAAGAGACAGAGCTTTTTCGGAGGCTGGCCTAAAACTGTGGAAAGAACTCCCACAGGAATTAAGGACTATCCACCTTCTTCTCTGAGTGCAAGGCACATATATCTGACCTTGCCTCACAAAAAAATATATAGCATGTGCATATAATTAAAAATATTCCAAAACAAAATACTCCACTGCACACACTTCTCCCCCTGGGCAGAGGATGGAACAATAGAACATGACAGATGTTGGTCACATTTCTTAATGCAAGTGCTCGGATAATAAAGTGATGAGCATGATACAAGAATCTAGATAGAACAGAATAACAATAACAGGCTGTCATTCAATCAAGGTGAATCTGCTGATATTAGACCATTGCATTGATGCCGATGATACATCCACTAAAGTAGCATGAGAAAAAGCACATGGGAGAGGCAGCAACTTTTTTGAAGTGCCACAAAGCATTACACAAATGACTGGAGCACATCCGAATAGATCAGTTGTGACTGTGAAGTCATGGTAGTAAAAAAAAAAAAAAAAAGATTTCAAACCCTCGTGTTTTAATTGCTCAATCTGATCCAAAACTTTTGGGGGATTCTCGGAGATGGATACATAAAGTAGGAATTGATGGGAAAGCCTTCTCTACCTCAGGAGACAATACAAAATCATCTATATAAAATAGCAAAAAGAATTCATGCAGAAGCCTGAAAAAGAAGATACAGGGATCAGAGAAAACACAGAGAAAGTGGATGTTTGGTTTGAATGTTGGTTAGTATGGTCTGCCTCAGTCTCAGGATTACAAACCTACTTCACTTTCTGGTAAATGCTCCGCTGTTCTCAATCAACAATGTTTTAATCAAAATGCTATAACTGAGTAAAGAACCATCCTGCCATATGCCAAGAGAGCCTTTCATTTAAAGGTTGCAATTGACTTATGAAAATCCTTCTATACTCAAGTAATTTATTTCCTTAGTAATCTTACATTGGATGTATTTTGCTTGTACTACAACTGGGATTTACAATGTTGATTTCTGCAATGTAGCTTTTTATTGACACGCTTAATTCTAAGCACATGTGTATTCTTAATGAAAAAGAATGCAGGATTGGGGCCTGGTCAGCATTCTTTAAACAAAGCTTTTCTTAAATAAAAAGATGTCCAGAGGCAGTTTGCATATTAAAGAGCTGATACTAATATATTTTTATCTCTTTATAACACTGTCACAGATTCCTCACCTGAATCAGTGCAAGGTGAATTTCCAGTTCTGCAATTCTTTTTCCTATACAACTGCGAATGCCATAACCAAATGGGATGGAACCAAAGTTATCCACTCTGTCCATATTGTCTTTCCTCAGCCAGCGCTCAGGTCGGAAATCATTTGCCATTGGGAAATTCTCTTCCTCATACGATGTAGCATAATGACAGAGTGCTAACTGGGTCTGAGAAAACAAATGACATTTTATTTGTAATTAATTCTGATACATGTAGCAGTAATAATGATAATTGAGTTATAGTTTCTGTAACATGAAATATGATAGGTTTCAGAGTAGCAGCCGTGTTATGCATCCGAAGAAGTGGGCTGTAGTCCACGAAAGCTTATGCTCTAATAAATCTGTTAGTCTCTAAGGTGCCACAAGTACTCCTGTTCTTCTTTTTATGAAATATGATGGGTAAAAAGATGATGTAAAGAGCAGGTATCTCAAAATTAGATCTCCTTCTCATTGGCTCAAATTAGATCATCTTCAAAAACTTTTAGGCTCAGTAAAAGATTCCTCATGAGTTTGTATAAACAGAAAATACACCCTTTTCTATACTGTTTTTCTCCTATATGTATTGCCTAACACAATCAAAAGAAAAGAGGAAGAAATGGTTACTCACCCTGTGCAGTAAATGAGGTTCTTTGAGAGGTGCGTCCCTATGGGTGCTCCACTGTAGGTGTGGCAGCACCCCCTGCACCTGGGATCGGAGATCTTCACCAGCAGTGCCCGTCAGACTGCACGTGCGCACCTCCCCTCTCTCGCACTGTGTGCGGGACGTATATACAGTGCTGTGCGGTCTGACCACCCCCAGTTCATTCTCTGCCGCAGAGCTTCTATTTTCGTCTCTGAAGCAGAGGGGAGGAGGGCGGGTAGTGGAGCACCCATAGGGACACACATCTCGAAGAATCTCAGTTACTGCACAGGGTGAGTAACCTTTTCTTCTTTGAGTGATGTCCCTATGGGTGCTCCACTGTAGGTGACTATAAAGCAGTGACCCTAGTTGGAAGGCTTGGGTTTCGGAGCAACATGTACTGTCGAGGATAGGACAGCATGTCCAAGGAGAGTATCCGCTGCAGCATCGTGCGTAATAGCGTAGTGCCAGGCAAAAGTGTCTGTTGATGCCCATGTGGCAACCTTACAAATGTCATCAATGGGGACATTATTAAGAAAGGCAAGCGAGGTAGATAATGATTGTGTGGAATGTGTTCTGATTGAAGTAGGAGGTTTTCCATCATGGAGTTCATAAGATAAATGCATACACTGTGAGATCCATTTAGAGAGGCACTGTTTTGATATACACCTCAACCCTGATATAATGTGACCCGATATAACACAAATTCGGATATAACGCGGTAAAGCAGTGCTCCGGGGGGGGGGAGGGGGAAAAGGGGCTGCGCACTCTGGTGGATCAAAGTGAGTTCGATATAACGCGGTTTCACCTATAACGCGGTAAGATTTTTTGACTCCCGAGGACAGCGTTATATGGAGGTAAAGGTATATCAGTGCCTCCGGATCTTTTGGTGGTGGAGAGGAATAATCATGGCAATTTCCAGAAGGGTTTAGTCCTGTCCAAGTAGAAGGCTCATGCGCGCCTCACGTCTAGGCTTAGAGCTGCCTCCTGTTGATTACTGTGAGGCTTTGGGAAGAAGCAAGGGAGGTGTATTGTTAGATTGAGATGATAAGATGTTGGGACCTTAGGTAAGAATCTTGGGTGTGGGCGTAGTTTAATTTTGTCTTTACACAACACTGTGTATGGTGGATATACCATGAGGGCTGTGAATTCGCCTACCTGCTTAGCAGAAATTATGGTGAAAAGAAAGGTCATTTTCATTGATAGGTGTATGTAAGAACGGGTTGCCATTGGTTCAAACAGGCGCCTAGTTGGAGAACGTAGGACTAGGCAAGGGCCCAGGCCATGGTCAAGTCTTGTATATGACGATAGAGATTTTGAATACCCCTAAACAAGCGCTTCATGAGCAGCTGTGTGAAGACAGAGTGGCCATCAATGGGGGAGTGAAAGGTAGTGATTGCCGCCAAGTGTAGCCTAATAGAGCTATTGACCAATCCTGGCTGTTTAAGGTGTAGCATGTAGTCAAGACTAAGTGGCAATGGAGAGTGTGCTGCGTCCACCTGATGTGAGGTGCATCAGCAGTGAAATCTAGTCCATTTTTGAATGTGTCTGGTTGTGTCACGCCTGCTATTCAAAAGTATTTGTTTGATTTTGTCTGAGCAGGTTATTTCTGGACCCCAGAACCACAGAGGAGCCAGGCTTTGAGGTGGAGCATCTGTGGATTGGGATGGAGAATGCATCCTGTGAGAGGAGCCACAGTTTTAGGTAGAGAGAGATCCATCAGCATACCATCATGCATAGAAGGTAAATATACCAGACCTGTTGTGGCCATGTTGGAGTTATTAGTATGACATGAGCTTGGTACTCCTGTATTTTGCAAAGTACTTGGAATAGGAGAAAAGGAGGGAAGGCATAAAGGAGTGGTGCGTCCCAGGTTACGAGGAATGTGTGTCCCAGCAATCCGCGCCCCAGTCCTGCTCTGGAACAGAATTGAGGGCAGTGGGCATTGTGTTGAGTGCCCAAGAGATCTATCCTGGGATGGCCCAATTGGCTGAATCTGGGGTGAAGTGCTCACATATCCAGCTCCCCTCCCACTCATGATCGTGCAAGAACATCCTGCTCAATGTGTCTGCGGTTGTGTTCTGGTGTTCTGGGAGGTATGCGGCTGAAATGGAGATGTTATTCTGGATATACCAGTTCCACAATTTGATTGCTTCTGAGCATAAAGAGTGGGACCTCACTCCACCCTGCCTGTTGATGTAATACATGCAGGGGAGATTGTCCATCATCACTCTTATGGTATGATATTTGAGAAGAGGTAGGAAATGTCAGCAGGCATTGAAAACTGCTCGTAGCTCTAGGAGAATGATGTCTAAAGTAGATTTGGTGGACAACCATCTGCCCTGCACTGTGTATTCGTGTAGATGCACTCTCCAACTGATTAGGGAGGCATTGGTGTTTAGTATCATAGTCAGTGATGGCTGTAGGAAAGGAACTCCAACAAAGACATTGCTGGGCTGTGTCCACCACAGCGGTGAGTCCTTGACTCGCCTCAACATGGATAAAAGTTTGTGAATAATGTGTTTGTGGGGGAGGTATACGATACAGAGCCATGCTTGAAGACATTGCATGTGCAGTCTTGCGTGCCTGACCACAAACATGGTCACTGCCATGTGGCCTAGAAATTGGAGGCACATTCATGCAGAGATCTGGGGGCAGACCCGTGCGGCGGATACCAGATCCGTTATAGCCGAGAATCTGTGAGGTGGTAGGAAGGTTCTGGCATGTATGGCATCCAACTGTGTACTGATGAATTCCAGCTGTTGTACTAGCATTAGAATGGACTTTTCTAGATTAACGAGGAGGCCTAGCTTTGTGAACAGGTCCATTGTTATATGGACAGCTTAGAGTGTTGATTTCAGAAAGGGTCTTGAGGAGACAGTCGTCCAAGTATGGAAAAATGACGAGTTCTTGTTTTCTTAGGAAGGCCACGACTACTACGAGGACCTTGCCATAGAACCTTGGCGGGTTCGAGAAGAGCTTCATTAATCAGTAGTCTGCTCTCTGAGGAAGAGGATGTGTGGAGAATGTCCAGCAGTTTATACTGCTGGTCTTTGACTTCTTCCAACGGTATCTGGAGGGAATACACCATCCTATGGAATAGATCTTGAAAGTGCCTGAAGTTGTCGGCAGATGTAGGGGGTGGAGGCATAATCGCCTTGTCAGGTGAGAAGGATGAAAAATTTTAAGTTGGGGGAGCCTCCTCTTCCTGCTCTTCCTCCTGTTCTTCCTTCTCATTTGGTACTGGTGGTGGTTCAACTTCCTGAGGGCGAGAGACTGATGGAGAAGGGAGAGGTGTAGGTCTCCGACTTTGCTCTCTGGGAGGTTCCTGAATTGTGCCCTGTAGCCCAAGGGTCCCAATATGGCCTGTTTGGTGGGAGTGGTACATATGGCTGCATCCACAGTGGTCCCTGCCAGGATTGGGGGCCAGAGTGAGGATAAGCCAGTGCAAATTGTCAAGTCGTCAAGGGAACAATAGAGTCCTCCTCCTCCTCCCAGGGGAAGGGAGGTGCTGTCCTTAGCGAAGAGAGGAAGGAATGTTGTGAATCCGGAGAGGAAGGAAAAAGTGGGGGGAGATCCCATCAAAGAAGTGGAGACTCCGGAGTGTCAGATATCAGCAGGTCTTTAGAGTATCTGAAGTCTTGTGGAGGGGAAAGGAGCATCATTGGTGCCTTTGTAATACACGTTGCTGATGAGAGGGTGAATGTCCCTGAAATTTCAGAAGATGGCTCCAGAGATTTAGCCAATGACTTGGCCAGTGCCGAAGACTTGCCTGGTGCCAAAGTTTTCAGTGTCAATTATTTGATTGGTGTCGGTTACTTGGCCGGTGCCAACGATTTTAATGGTGCCGAGGACTTACTCGGTGCCAACAGTTTCATCGGGCTGCCTCACTCCTCAGAGCTGGGAAATGGCATCGAGGTCTGAAGGTCTGGCCGGAAAGGGTATTTAAACTGTTTTTTTGAGCCTGTACCAGAGGTACTCAGACGAGCCCTGGAGCTACGTCTCTTGTCAAATGAGGTTGAGGCCACCAACCTAGCCAGGGACAGTGTTCTGGCAGGCTGTGCCTCAGAGTGTGAGGAGGAGGAAGCCCGTTGCTTGTCATCTGCACGATCATAGGATGACTTTCTCTTCACAGGGCATGGAGAATGGGGGTCAGCAGATGACCTGGCAGAGCGTGAGGACCTCTCTGGGGAAGAGTCTGGGCCCGGGCCCGATGCTGGATGTAGCGATCTCTCCATGAGGAGAAGTTTCAATCTAATGTCCCTGTCCTTTCTGGCTCTGGGTTTCAGGCGAGGCAGTGTCTCCAGACAGCAGATATGCTGCAGGTGGCTGTCCATTATTGAGAAGGCGGCCCCACATGAAACGCGCTCCTAAACTTTTCAGAGTAGTAGCCGTGTTAGTCTGTATCCGCAAAAAGAACAGGAGTAACTTGTGGCAGCTTAGAGACTAACAAATTTATTTGGGAGAGACGGGCATAAGGGTGAAGGGAAAAGGCTTCCTGGTCGGGAAAGGTGGGGGAAGTGAGAAAAACAGAAACCTAAACTATGAGAAGAACTGTAAAGATAAAGTTAAAACAAAAACATATATATTTTCTTCAGCTAGAAGGAGAAAGAAGAGGAGGAAAATACTAACTACACTATCAGGCAAGGCAATCTCTATGAGGGAATAGGAGAAGCGCGCTCTGCTAGTGGAGTCTGTCCCAGACCAAAGGTGGTAGTGAAGGAAGTGGGGGCGGTCAGACTGCACAGTGCTACATATACGTCCTGTGCACAGCGCAAAAGAGGGGAGTTGCACATGTGCAGTCCAATGGTCACTGCTGGTGAAGATCTCCATTCCCAGCCATAGGGGGTGCTGCTGCACCTACGTTGGAACACCCACAGGGACATCACTTGAAGAACTGCATTTATAAAAAAAGAAATTGGAGACTAGATTTTGTTCTCAACTACTTTGGTGTAAATCCTGCATATCTTCACTGACTTCAACAGATTAACTCTTAATTCACACCAGTGTAACAGGGGAATTTGGCCTCAGGAGGTGACACAACAGGAGATATCATGGCAAAGAACATACATCACAACTTATAATATAAAAAGAGCAATGAACAGAAGCCACATGTGTACATCTAAGAGCAGAATTTAGCCATAAGGGTTGACACAACCCTTTCCTTCAGAAACATTATGATCTATTTTGTGAACATATATCAGAATTAAACCAGTGGTTTCAAACACACGACTCATGAGCCAAACCCACTCCCGGTGCAATGTATTTTTGTGGCCCACATGCCACACTCAGATTCTGCAAAATCTAAGCTTTCATTTTTTTTTAAATTAAATTTTTAACCTCATGACTGTGAAAATAACTTGAACCAGGTGTAAATCAGTGCAATTCTTAAGTCTGCAGACATTGTGAAACAATAACTTTGAGGGATGTAGATTCCCCAGCTCCCTCGTTAACCTCATGGGTTGTTAACGTTAAAGTCTATTTATGACATTGTAAAGGTCAGCATTAATTATTTAGCTGATGATTATTTTAGAGCAGATGGGATGGGGAAGGCACAGGTACAGAACTGGGAATTGTGTCAGGAAGAGAAATGCAAGATGGAGACGGGAGGAGACAGACACAAAGGCTCATATCCACAAAGGGGGATGGACCATCGGTCTCCCACCTGCCAGGCGGGTGCTCAGCACACCAGGCTATAAAATTATTCTCACTCTCTCTTTGGCACACTGACGAACTATTGATTTAAAGCGCAACAGCTTGAACAAGAGGGATTGAGGGAGCCCCACATCAAAATAACCCATCACTCAGTGGTTGGAGCACTGTCTGAGAGCGGGGGAGAACCCTTCCCACCTCCTTTCTCCCTATCAGGTAAAGGGGGGAATTGAAACTGGGTCTCCCACATCCCAAGTGAGTGCTCTAACCACTGGGTTATAAGGTTGGCACCACTCTTTCCTCCTCTTCCTCCAGTTGTTTGTGTGGAGTGAGACAGATGCCTAATTCATTCTCACAATAAATGACGAGGCCTGACTGCAGTAGAGCGGTTCCTGTTTGTGGATCACTAGCAGAGATAGGTGCCTCCCTGCAGCCCAGATTTAGGTGCCTATCTCCATGAAATGGACAGAACTTAGGACATACCACTCTTGTCAGAATTTCCCATTGGCTAGCTTAGGCAGCTTCATTGTATAGGGAGCCTAGGTGCCTAACTCCGATGTGGATCTCATTGTTCCAGTGATTTTCCAGGTAACTCCTAAGTTCCTTTGTGGATTCAGGCCAAGACAGTGGAAAAGGAGAGAAACAGAAATGAGAATGTAGAAGAAAGGAAAACAGAGATCGGAAATAGTGGCAGTACTAAAGGTGATCATGTTACCAAGAGAGATGCTGAATGCAACAATAGATAAATAATAAAGAATGTTAAGAACGCAAGGGTCTGATTCTTTACACTAAGGCCCTTTTACTTTGCTCTGACAAGGTAAAAGGATTTTAAAGTGGGAGCAAATTACATTTACATCCATTTAAAAGGCCACTTAACTCTTCCACAGCAGTGTCAGGGAGCCTAACGTAAATGAGAATCAGGCCTTCTAAGTTTAGTTACTTTGTAAAGGCATATTCTACCCTTCATCTTGTGTAAGTCTCCAAATGGTATCAATGAGAGTTCCACTGTGAACTGAGGTTAGTTTGTAGTCCTAATTTTATACCTTGGCTAGGACCATAATTAAAACAGAAATTCATCTCTCCTGACAGAATGAGATTGATACCCCAAAACACACTAATTTACAAAAATAATAAAATGTGTGCTCTAGTTTTGAAACCTAATCATAACATCCTAATACAAATTTATCAGCAGCCCTCTTTGTTTCTAGGGTACTGAAGAGTAAAGCCAAAACGGAAAGGTTCATCAGAGGGTGAGAACCAGTCCTTCTAATAAGGAAAACACTCACATTTACATCAGGATTCAGGTAAAAAACATAGTCAATGATTAAATTATCTTTTTTCCACATAAATGAACACTATTATAAGTTCCTCTTTCCTGCACTCCCATCTTTGATGATATCCTGCAAAGTCACACCAGTGTAATTCTGTCTTAATGGACGACTTTCTATACCTAAAGACATACATCTGTCAGGATTGGTCTAGGTATATTTATCCTGCCTCAGCATGATAGGGATATCCCTATAGGAGATAGGGTTAGAGATAGAAGATGACCTCTTGAAGTCCTCTCCAGCCCAACATTTCTATGATTCTATGAAGAAAATCTGTTCCTCTCCCTCCATAAGACCATCACACAACTCACCCCTTTTGGTATCAAGTATCCTCCAACAACCAAGTCTTCTTGTGTCACTCTACCATTTCCTGGCAATACTGGGAATAACCTACAGACAAATGTTAAGGAGGGATTCAGCATCTATAATTTATAAAATTTACAAAGGTTTACAAAGGATCCAGTTTAGCTACCACATTAACATACACTCAGAGTGCAAAGAATTGTAGCAAGTATGGATTCTGTTGGGGACCAAAAGAGTGTGGGGCACCATGGTCTATTAGTCTCTATAAGACTAGTTGCTAGTATCTCTGTAGTTCTAATTTTGGCTCTGCCAGAGAAATAATGAGACACAAGATGGGTGAGGTAATATCTTTTATTGGACTAAAGTATCTTTTCCGGATGTGAAGAAGAGTTCTGCGTAAGCTCTAAAGCTTTTCTTTTTCACCAACGGAAGCTGGTCCAATAAAAGATATCACCTCACCCATCTTGTCTTGCCAATATTCTGGGACCAACACAGTTACAACAATATTGCAAACAAAAGTGAAATAATGGGTAGCCTGAACATGATAAATTAATCTCGCTGCCTGAGTTTCTCCATCTGTGAAATAGGGATAATGATACTTCTGTCATTGTACTTCCATGAGCACAGGGACTGCTCCTGGCTAGCAGAGCTAGCCACCCCTAAAAGGGAGAAGTAGGTTATGCATCCATGGCCTCAAGAATTGTTGCAATGGGCACACTCTCCCAGTACTCTCCGAGGCACAACTTCTCCAGAACTCCTGCTGAGGTAGTGTGGTTTCACAGTCCCTCACAGTGACCAGTGCTCTAATGGCACAGTCAAGCTCTTAATTATCTATCTTACAGGAACATTGTGAGCATTAATTAGTTAATATTTATACAGCACTTAGAAAACATAAAGCATTATATAGGTGCTATGTATGATATTAAATTGCTCAGAATGCACTCGGTATACTGGTGATACAATGAATACAAATAACAGCAGCCACCAGCACCAACTGAATACATATTTTAGCTTGGACACAAGAATCACTATAACCAGAAAGAAACTGGCAGACAACTGCAAGTTGATAATTAAAAGTTTCACTTACCTCAGGGTTTCTTTGAGCAGGCCTCTAATCATTGGCAATTTGGGAACATCATCTGAAGTGGGAACTTGATCTTTTCCCAGATTATTGACTATCTCTTCATACACAGATTGCTGAACTTCAGGATACTTTGCCAACAAGTATGTTGCCCAGGACAAAGTGAAAGAAGTCTAAGAAAGAAACCGCCAACATTATCAGGAAAAAGAAAAAAATAATGAAAGTAGCTACAAATGTTTAATTCAATGCCAGGAAAAACAAGCAGTTTTCAACTAAGGATTCACTATGTACACACACCGTTATAAAACAAAAAGACTATGAGTAACATCTGGGTTTCAGGGCATGGAATCAGTCTACATCATCCTCTACCTCAGCCCTTTTCCACCTGGAAAAACACCAGAACTACCCCTCCTCCATATTTCTACCAGTGAAAGATCAAAAAGCGACAGGAAAAGTAAACTACAAAATGATATATGTAACACAAAAGCTATAAACATGAATGGATGAAATTAATAGCTAGTTCTCAGTTACTGCTGTGTTTTTCCTCCCAACAAAAATATTCTGCAGGAGACAGAATGATAGAATGCTATGCAGAGCATTTCCACCCGCTGTAAGCATATTGCATTCTCCTCACAGAATCCTACTAATGAGAACATTGCCATGATCATTTCTAGGATTATATCTCATCATTTAGTAAGTGATGTAACACAATATGCATTTTCCAGCAGTTGGAAACTACTGTAGCACTAATATGACATAATTCTACCTCCTATGGAAAGTTTTCCTGTCAACGCTTAAGGGGAGTGTGTGTATAAATCAGAGTTTAAAACAAACCAGCATAATTCACCTTTTTACTCTCTTCATGAGAGCGGTTTCCATTAAAATGGCATATTCAAAGAAAACAAATCAAACATGTATGATACTAATGATCATGAAAGACTGTACAGAATGAGGCATTTAAAAAGACACTGGCAGATTAAAAATCATAAATCCCGAGTGTGGCTTGCCCTGCATAACCACACAAAGGCAGGAATAGGACACAAGAACAGGAGCCATTGCCCCATCCTTCTCCACACCAGCTAAATGACTGAAGTTGGTGCAGGTGCATGTGTGTGTGGGAGACCACCCGTTACCACATCCAAAAAGAAGATACAGAAGCCTCTTCTGAACCTCCTTCGCTCAGAACTCCTCTTCACAGACAGAATACCTCCAAGACTGATTGATTCAGTGTCCCTTGGCAAGCAAGGCAGTTTCCTTTTTTATAATACCTTAGATTACTAAAAGAGAAAGAAGATTTAATCTCTAATTTATTTTTTTACCATTCATGTGGTTTGAGTTTGCATTTTTCTCTGCTTATATAATGAAAACAGATTATTCAGTTTCATTTTTGTATAGTTACCAGTAGTTACCAATCAGTTTTACTTTCAGGTTCTCATGCACTAGCACAATGTTGGAATTTTTGGGTTGCCAACAATATACTGGTAAAAACAAATGTATGGAAATATTTCTGTTGGTATAACTTTACCAAATTGGAATTAGAGAGCAAATTTGACATGACAGTGACCTTTTCAGTTTGTGTTTATTTGCAAAAATAGGACACAATGCTGAAAATTTTTAATTTTTTTTTTTAATAATGGAGATATCCCATCTCCTAGAACTGGAAGGGACCTTGAAGGGTCATCAAGTCCAGCCCCCTGCCTTCACTAGCAGGACCAAGTACTGATTTTGCCCCAGATCCCTAAGTGGCCCCCTCAAGGATTAAACTCAGAATCCTGGGTTTAGCAGGCTAATGCTCAAACCACTGAGCTATCCCTCCCCCCTAAAATCCTGTCCCCAAATGTGTCTACTCTGCAATGTAAGCCCAGAGTTAGTAGAACTTGAGTTAGCAGACCACGGGTTTGTTTACCTAGGGCTTGAGCATCTACACTCATTTGTAACCCCAAGTTAGGAATTGTTGAAACCTGGATCCCAACCTGGGGCTCCAGTGTCTACACTGCATTATGTAAGCCCAAAACCAACCACCCATATCCCTGACTTCCTTGAGCCCTCCCAAAATGTGTACATTCTAGCCCTTTTTTTCATAGTTCAGTGTGGGAACACTTGACTGGCCACCAAAAGACTGTCCAGTGGACAAAGAAAGTTGGCTGGTCGGATTGTGTAATACTTTTTGCAGATTCCCTGTGCTTAAGTTCAGGGGGACTGCAGCCACACTGCAAAGCAACAGGGCTTGAACCATCGGACCCAGCTTGACTCAGGTTCAGACCCTCCGCCCCAGGGGTGCCCCTGGGTCATAGCCCTGGGTTAGTGCGATTTGTGTGTAGATGGAAGGGAGATTAGGCTTCAGCCAGAATTCAAACCCTGGGCTTACATTTCAGGGTAGAAATACCCCAAGAATCCTCCTTTTAGCCTTCCATCCCTATAACATCCTTCACTATAGTTCAGTTCTGGGCTGCTCCTCTCTGAAGAGGCTGACAGCTGTGCCAAACTACACACAGGAGTTATTGTAATATAAACAGTGTCTCCTCTCAGGTTCCCAGCTCCTTCACATCCTCTTCAAAACTGGCTCTGTGCTACAACAGCCAAAATGCTTGGAAGCCAAATAACAGCTTTACAAATTTATTCTAAATCTTTAATAATCCTTGTGAGCTCTTTCAGTTTCCATCATGTAACAAAACCTGAAATGACAGCAGTGGAGAAACAGGGCTCCCTCCATTTCTATCATGTACCAGAAGGGGAAAGCCAGAAGCACAGGTTTCTCATAAAGTAATCATTGTCAGTTGAGAAAGCTGTATAAATGCAAACACAGAGTCTGTTGTCGTGAACTAGTACACTGCCCTTTCGGTTTAATGAAAACTCTCTCAGCCTAAAGGTGGAAAATTAGGGCTTTGAAGGGCTGGAAAACTAATGGGATGAATAAATTGTGTTTTATTTAAATAAACAACAATTAAAAGCTCACCAAGCTCATAAGCCTCTGGAAAACTTAATCAGTGAAGTAATTCTCAATACAGAAATAAACCCTTACATATGCTTTTTGTTCGGAGGCTAATAAAGTTTCTTTTTTTCCCAACCATCCTGAATCCCTCCAGACCGCTCTCACACCAGAAAAAGCTGAATCCAATTAGCAATAAATGAGCTGGATTTTTATTTCAAGCTTACTGGCAAACAAGCGTGTATGGGGTTGTATATCTTCATCAAACCCTTCTAGGCTTGATCCAAAAAGCTTGCTTTATTACAGTCTCTAGCACATGGCTCATTTATATCTCTGTGGATGAACCCAATCCTAGAATGCAATTCTCAGCTGTGCTGAGCCCACGCTGTGGGGCAGGGAAGGCATCGTTGGCTCTAAAACCACCTTTATGCCACCCCAGTCTCTAATCCACAGGGATGTTCTAACATAGACTGTCAAGAATGGTTCCTTAGGCATTATGTGTATCATACTCTAGCCTCGCCTCCCCCCCGCCCTGGCTCCATCCTGCCTTGGAATGCCCCCACCACACCCCATCATGTCCCCTATACCAGGAGGGATGGCAGAAAGATGGCACAGAGGTCAAGCTTCCTCCATGCTAGTGACTTCACATCATCCCCTTACGATTGGTCTAAGGTCCCCTTGATATCAGGCTAGTGGCGCAAAGGGACTTTAACAGAGGCCACATATCTTATCTATAATGTCTCTCAATGATTAATTGTACATATACCAAAATCCATTAGCAAGTTCTAAATATACCTATTTTTTTAAATAGAGAACCTCAATAGAGTTGCCTATTTCTGTTTTTCTGAAGGGCCATTACATATTTATTCCATCGCCAAACTACAAAAGGGAATTTAAGAAAAACTAACAAATACATATATTTCTAGTAGACTGTGAAGGAGTGTCCCACAGGAAATGGTGGAAGCCCCATCACTTACAAAGTTCAAAATCAAATTGCACTGTAGAGAGTACATTTTGGCTTCAGTGGATGGACTATATGAACTAGTATGTATTTTCCATTACTACTATGATTCCATGATTCATACATACAATTTATGATGCACAAAAACGCTTACATATCACTGGCACTAGGTTGCAAATGGAGTGGATTTATACAGCAATAAAATTGTCCAAACAAAAAACGATATAATAATAAGCTTACTGTGTCCACTCCTGCCAGAAGCATTTCAGTCATATTGGCATAGATCTCTTCCACCGTAAGCTCTTTACTCAATAGGAGATAGGTGAGTAGCCCACCTTTTACTTCTTCTCCTTGGTCCAATTGGGACTGAATATCCTTTATCTTGTTGTCAACGTGGATTTGACCTTTTAAATTAAAAAAAAAAAAAAAAAAAATTAAAAAATTCCCCTAATCATTGTTCAGCCCTTCTTTTCTTCCATCCCTTCTTTCCGATTTATACTTCGATGATTACAAACATGGCACCTCAGGTGTAGACATGGGTGATGCTAAAGAAGAGGTCATACCGCAATGCTTAAACCACCCCACAGATTGGTCAGATGCTGACCTCGTAGAAAAAAGAACCATAATTGGCATATTCTTGTATGAAGACCGCACATACATACATACATACATACATACATACATACACACACACACACACACACACACACACACACAAACAGGTGATCTTGGTAAAGCACAGAATCTCCACCTATATTTTAATTCCTTTTTCACAGCAGGCGCTACTGCAAAAAAGAAACAATGTGAAAAAGAAAGCTGAAAACAAAGAGATTGGATTCTGTTGTTGTTCAGTTGCTGTTAATATTAGTCAGAGGTCTGCAGGGAAAGGGGTTGTTTGTTTTTGGAGGTGCGTGGTCCACAAGGGGAAATGATAGAGACCCCATCAAATGAATTCTTTAAAGCAATCAAAAATGTATTATAGGGAATAATTTTATATGCGCAGGGTATGGACTTGATTTCCTGATAGATCTTGCGCATCTTTAATTTTAGTCCTGAGGAAATTCTGCAGGAACCACCTCCTTCACAGAATGCCTGTGCTTCGCATGGGTGGGGGGATAACCATGGGTGCAGTTGGGGGGAGATTCCCCCCACCCAAACAGAGGCGAGGCATGGAGGAAGCACACGGGGTTACCTGCCACTGCCCCCTGCCCCTCATTTCTGCAACCGCAGAGCTGCCCAGCTGAAGGAAGCTGCGTATGGGTTCCACTGACTCTGCAGCTGAATGCCACCTCTTGGATCCTAATGCCAGTCATGCTCCCCTTCTGTGTGCTGGGAGCCTTCCTGTTTTCTGTGCAACAGTGAGTGACCATGGTGGGACTGGGTGAAGGGGGGCTGAGGGGAAGAGGCAGTGGGAAAGGAAGAGGGGGTGGAATAGGGTGGCGGAAGGGAATGTGGGAGTGAGGAGAGGGGGATGGGGCAATCGGGGAGGGGGATGAGATGGGGAAGAAAGGGGATGGAGAATCGCAGGGGGAAGCAGAAGCCCGGCATGTGGCATCCCCTTGGCTGCATCTGGGACTTCCCTGTTAAGCAGGCCCATGGAACCCTCACCCTGACAAGCCCTAAGCCCCTACACCTAGACCCCTCTGCTGAGCCCCTCACACCCAGACTCCCACCCCACTGAGCCCCAACCAGCTGCACCTGGATCCCCACCCTCCCAGCAACTGGACCCTCCCACTGAGCCCCCCACACTCAGACCCCCTCTGCCAAGCCCCATCTCCCCATACCTGGACCACCCCCCCACCCGCCTCCACGGAGCCCCCTACATTCAGAATTTTAAATTCCTATTAAAATAATTTTTTGGGGGTGCATAATTTTTAATTTTTTGGCGCATAATTCGCTCAGGAGTAATTACTATAGGTCAATACAGCTCCAGCCATATGACAGATTTATATAGTTAATAATCTGAAAGAACCTCAAATCTTCTCTCAAAAAGTATACATTTGGGGGAATTTAGAAAAAGAAGATTCTGCTACAATATGAATGAAATAATATGCAGACGCATGCAGTTTCTAGCACTACTTCTGCAGGGTAAAAAGATTAGAGGGTTTCTGATACCCCCAAATTTTAAATGAGAAATATGAAAACAGAACTCCACTTCCTCAGAGTGATTATAGGCCACTGAAATGCTTGTAAATAGAATGTTTCAAACCATATGCCATACTTTCCCTTACTTTTCTTCCCTCATTTTTTTAAGTAGTAGGTATGTTTTAAGAAATACTGAGTGCATTTCATGCAGAGTTCATGAGCTGATTCCTCATTTTGTTCACAATCAGTTGAAGAGATGATGGTTTTGTCACAGAGCTCCTGTTCCAAAACTCCACTGAAGTCAATGGGAAAAAAAACTTCTGTTAAATTGAATAGGTTTTGAAAAAGTGCTTAACAGATGATTCTGACTTCAAGTGAGGAACAAGCAACAGAACAGATGAAAATAAATAATGAACCGGTAATGAAAAATAAGGGACTAACTAGACCATATTGGCAAAATTGTTTCCAAATGGAATATTTTTCAAACTTTTACGTAAGAACATAAGAAGGCCATAAGAAGAGTGTGGTGACAATACCAGCCCGGCATACCTCAGTAAATGAGACCTGCCGTTGCTTCTGTGGTGCTATCTACAGAGCCATCCCATGCGGTTGCTGCCCAGTCTACATCCCCTCTCTCGACGAGGAGAGCACTGCCTTGCTCGAGCAGTATGAGGCATCTGGTGACCCAGATGTCACTGGCCCTCTGATCGAATCATTGGACACTGCTCGCTGAGCCAGATGGAAGGAGACAACCGAGAGGACGAGCTTTACCCGCTCCAGCCACAAGTGTTGGAGTTTGCTCTGATGCCTTGGAGCAGCGCAGCAGCCACCTGCACTCTGCCGATTCTCAGTGACACCCAACCAAGTAGCTGGACACCTACTTAAAGTGGCTAGAGCACCTTTGGAGGAACAGGTGCGAAGACAAGTGAGGAACAAATGATGTATGTTTAAATATGTACACCAGATCAGAAGCTGCCCAGAACCGTTCACTGTAACAGAGCTGGAACAGACACTGGGTAGCATCAAGTGTGGAACAGCTGCAGGCTAGGATAACATATCACTGGAATTCCTGAAAAACCTTGGCCCCCGTGCTCAGCTTTGGCTTGTGAAATGCAACAGGTGAATAAGACAGACAAACAAGGTGGATGGGTAATTGGGGTAATAAAACAAATAAGCTTTAGCAAAAAAGCAAATGTCAGAATATCTTTAACCTCTGGATAATAAGCATGATTTCCCAGAAACATAGAAGATAGAGATGGAAAAGATCTGTTGGGCTGCACAGTCCATCACTTGGCCAATAAAGGATTGTTTCCTAGAATGCTTTTCCTAGTTTTCTGTTCAGTCTACTTCCAATTGTCCCAATCAGTGCGGCTTCCACCACTTCTCTTAAAAGATTACTGCACCACAGCCTAGTAGATCTCATTGTCAAGAAGTTCTTTCTGATACGTATCCCAAATGTTCATCTAGTTTCTCTTACTGTACCACCCTACATAATCCCTTAATACTTCTCACTGTAGTTTATTCCTACTTTTCTTCCTCTTCCCCAGTTTCTTACTATAATTTTAGGGTACAAATGCAACAAGCTCTATTCAAATACAGTGACAGCAGCTACAGAGACAAAGTTGAACTTTTCTATTGTTAAATCTTACTAAATTTGAAGAGTCCATCCCAGGATCTGCAGAACTCTCTCCAGGGTTTTGGAATAAATGGACGAAGCCATTTGGGAATTGCCCCTGCATACATAGTTGTCTTAAACATGCTAAACATCAACTCCAGAGCCTCAATGTATTCCACAGTCTTCTCTGGGATGTTGTTTTCCAGGCAGCCCAATCGGGATTCATACAGAATAGTTGCCACACCTGCACAGGAGAAACGTCACAGAATTTACAGTCCCTTCATTCTTTTTTTTTCTTCTTTGAGTTATTTATGGTACAGAATTAAAAGGTAAAGGAACATAACCAAGTCTGCAAAAACATGGTTAATTAGTTTGACTAGCACTTACTGGAGATGGTTTAGGGATAATACAGTCCCTTATAAAACAGAGGGTAGATTAAATGACCTCCTTATGTGTCCTTTCTATGATAAAAGAAATAACTTTAACATCTCCTTTATCTCCTTTTTAATAGATGGGTCCCTTATTTGACTCATGTTTATATTTTCCTTACTGTCTTTAAATAAAACTAAAACAAAACCAAACACATACACACATCACTTTTCTGTAGACTCATAACTAGAGCTTTCAAGAATCTGGGGCAGAGTGGAAGGGTTGAGCACCCCCAGGGCCCTGAGGAAGCCGGCGTCGGTGTCCAAGAAAAACTCTACAATTTCATTCTCCACGAACCAACCCCAGGGACCTTCTACATGCTTCCCAAGATTCACAAACAAGGGAATCCAAGCGGACCCATCGTATCTGGCCATGGCACTCTTACTGAAGGAACATCAGGACTCATAGAAACATCCTCAAACCATTCATCACACAAAGGCCCAGCTTCCTCTAGGACACAACTGACTTCCTCCACAAACTCTGTAGTATTAACGACCTCCCTCAGAACACCATTCTTGCCACTATGGATGTCACCTCCCTATACACTAACATCCCTCACAATGACAGCATAGCTGTCTGCCCCAAATATTTACAAGACATTGGACAAACCTCATATATCTACCCCAAATACATCACCAAACTCATCCATTTCATCCTCACCCATAACCATTTTTACATTCAACAACACACACTTCGTCCAAACTATGGGAATAGCTATGGGTACTAGGATGGCTCCCCAATACGCCAACCTCTTCATGGGCCACCTTGAAGAATTATTTCTGGACAAATGAACTACGAAACCAATGATATACCTGAGATACACTGATGATATTTTCATTCTCTGGACAGATGACTTAAACTCCCTTATAGACTTCCAGCACAACTTCAGCAACCACCACCTATCCATTAAATTCTATCTGGAATACTCCCATACCAGCATCAGCTTCCTGCATACTGCAATAAGCTTCAACAATGGAACCCTACACACAACCATATACAAGAAACCCACGGATCACCACACCTACCTTCATAGATCCAGTAACCACCCCAAACACACCAAGAAATCTGTTACTTACAACCAGGCACTCAGATACCACAGAATATGCTCTGAGGAGAAAGTCTGGGATACACACCTTAACACACTCAAAACTGCCTTCAACAAACAAGGACACTCCACCAGAAAAGAAGACTGCATCATAGAATAGGCCTGCCAAATACCCTGAGAGAACCTGTTTCAATACAGAAATAAAACCGCCTCTGACCACACACCCCTACTTGTCACTAGCGCCCCATATTGGAACCCATACGGGGTGTCATCGAACAACTACAACCCATACTCAATGGGGACCCATCCTGAAATAAATCTTTTCTGAACCCCCTCTTCTGGCCTTCCAACAACCCCCCAACCTCTCCAAGCTCATCATCAGAAGCAAGCTCCCCACAGGCCAGGGACACACCACCTCAAAGTAGCACCAGATCAAAACCAAAACAACAGATACAAAACCTGCAGACATACCTCCACTGCTACAATGATCGACACCCCCGACATACACCTTTCAAGATTCATGGGTACTACTACTCATGCCTATAGCAACATGTAGTGTACTTCATTCAGTTCACTCAATGCCCCAACAGAAACTATGTGGGTGAAACCAGACAATCATTACACTCTCCAATGAACTCACATAGGAAAATGATAAAAGATAAAAACACCCTATCACCTGTGGGTGAACACTTTTCACAAAGCGATCACTCTATATCTAACCTATCAGTCTTCAACCTCAAAAGGAACCTGCACTACATTTCAAAAGATGAGCCTGGGAGCTTAAGTTCATAACTTTGCTAGACACTAAAAACCATGGATTGAATTGAGACACAGGATTTATGGCTTATTACAACAATCTATAACCCACTAACAATGCCTTCCCAGTTGCTTCCCACCACCACTTTCTTTCCTTTCTCTGACTGGAGGGGTGTCAACAGGCCACTTCACTTTGAAGGATCCCTGGAAATATGTGTTAACTGCTTACGCTAAATAATCTGTTCTATCTTGTATTTAGCTGTGACACTCTAAGTTTCCCAGATCTGAAGAAAAGCTCTCTGTAAACTCAAAAGTTTGTCTCTCTCACCAACAGAAGTTCATCCAATAAAAGATATTACCTCACTCCCCTTGTCTCTCTAGTTCATGCAGTGTCAGTTAAAGAACCACATGAAACTTTAAAACAAAAAACAATAATTCAACCACTGCTGAAAATCAGATATTTGGGAAAGGAATAAAACAAATGTTTAAATGCACAAAAACAATGCTACATAACAGTTACACAAGAACATAGGAATCGCTATATTTGATTGGACTGGAGATCGATCTAGTCAAGTATCTTTGTCTCCAACAGTAGCCAGATGCTTCTGAAGAAAGTGTAAGAACCCCACAGTTAGGCACATGTAGGCACTGAAGAAAAATATTTTTCCCGGTTGAAACTGCAGACAGAATTTAGGCAGGCGCTAGTTAAGTGAAGCATTTGTAGGATCAAGCCCTCTGATTGTTTTAAATGAGCTTGAGTGTGGCAGTGGCAGTTTATGATAAAAAAATGCCTAATTATAATCACATGGTTTAGCATTAATTTTCTTTCCAGATATTATATGGTCTGTCTCTCACCTTCCATGGAATACTTGAAGAAAAGGTTGTTAACATTGGTCACGGTTTCCCCATCTTCCTCTTGACTCCTGAGCGTGTGGATTCTCTTAATTAAATCTGTGATAACTTCATTGACTCCTTCAGAGAAAACAGCCACATCCTTGGGTTTCAGGACCTTCTGCCTTAGTACACTCCTCATTTTTAGCCATTGCTCCCCTTCCCTAGAAGAAATAATTTAAAATATCTATATATAATTCTTCCTGGTAATCATTAGCTGGGCAGGAAGTTCATGAATTAAATAAGAGTCTCTCATTAGCAAGTGATAAACAAATTCATTGGTAAAACTGAAATCACTACTGGAAAGGAGTATAGTGGTCACTGGAGTGTCAAGTAATATGTTCTTATGTTTCTTATTCTGTATTTACTGCAGGTGGCAAGTCATTCCATTGTCTAATTCACCTTACTATTACAGTGAGCAATCAAGTTTGTAAGTTAATTAATGTGTACTGGTTAGAGCTTTAGGACTCTCAGTATTCTGGAAGTGCCTTCAGATAACTGTTTAGTCACACCTGCTAAATACATACAGTACCTGACCAACAAAACACGTCTGAGATTCTGGTTTTATTCCCATTAAAATAAAATTTTAAATATATATTTATCTTTGCTAATTTGTTTTCTTTTATACAGATTTGGTGCTTTTCTCCCAAAAGCATCCAGCATAACCAGATTTCATGGACCACTGGTCTGATTTAATATACCAAATCCTGTTATTGGCATATCAAGCCCAGTTATGTTTATTCCAAATCTAGGGGAAGTTTTCTGTGAGAAAAGTTTACTTTCTGTGAGAAATGGTACTTTTCGAGACCTAACAACCTACAGTATGAGAAGTTCAAGACAGATCATTAATACATTAAGAATTACATAACTTAGAACAGTGGTTCTCAACCAGGGAGTACGCAGAGGTCTTTCAAGCGGTACACCTTTTCAACTAGATATTTGCCTAGTTTTACAACAGGCTACATAAAAAGCATAGCAAAGTCAGTACAAAGTAAAATTTCATACAGAGAATGACTTGTTTATACTGCTCTGTATACTATACACTGAAATGTAAGTACAATATTTATATTCCAATTGATTTATTTTTATAATTACACCTCTACCTCGATATAACGCTGTCCTCGGGAGCCAAAAAATCTTACTGCGTTATAGGGGAAACCGCGTTATATTGAACTTGCTTTGATCCACCGGAGTACGCAACCCCGCCCCCCCGGAGCGCTGCTTTACCGCATTATATCCGAATTCATGTTATATCAGGTAGCGTTATATCGAGGTAGAGGTGTATATGGTAAAAATGAGAAAGTCCGCAATTTTTCAATAATAGTATGCAGTGACACTTTTGACAGACTGGGTGGCCTGCTGAGGTGAGTCGGGGGTGGAGTGGCGCTCCCCCTGTGCGGAGCTGACCTGAGCCCTGCCAGCCCTTGCCCCTTCCCCCTCCCCCCCCAATAGAAGTCAAACTATGCCTATGCCCCAGGGTCCCCCCTGCCCCCACTGGGCCCTGGAGTTTTTATAGCATGTTGAGGGGGGCCTCAGCAAGAAAAAGGTTGAGACCCCCTGGTGTATAACACTGTAGCTGGAGTAAATCAGACACACTGAAATGTTGGTTTTTAGATTGTTGGAAGCATTTCTTACAGCCAGAGTCTCTTTTAGCTGAAATATGTAGAGGCCTGTGTTTTTGAAACTTAAGGTCCTGAATTATATTTCCAATGTCTCACATATGCAGTTTAGTTGATGACAGCGGTGTCTGTATCTAGATGGTGATGGATGTGTTACAGTTCTTTATTTGTTTGCAGTGTTGTCAGTGGCGGATTTAGAGTTAGTGGGGCCCTGTGCGCAGCTTCGTTTTGAGGGCCCCCCTCAGGACCCTGCCGAGAAAAAGAACATTCTCTCTTATCTCCCCCCTGTTGTTCATTATTTTTTTCTTCATCCTCCTCCTATATTATAAGTAATGGGAAGTCAATGAAAATGCAGTGAGGTACCTTGATTGGGGCAGGTGGTTGGGGTGCAGGATGGGGTGCGGGCTCTGGGAGGAAGTTTGGGTGCTGGGTGAAGGCTCTGGGCTGGGGCATGGGGTTGCGGTGTGGGAGGAAGGGTGCAGGCTCTGGGTTGGGGCAGGGGGTTGGAATGAGGGGTGCGAGTTCTGGGAGGAAGTTTGGGTGCCGGGTGCAGGATCTGGGCTGGGGCAACGGGTTGGGATGCAGGAAGGGGGCAGGAGGATGGAGCTTACCTCGGGCGGCACGGCTCCCGAAGCGACTGGCACACACACACCCCCCTCTGGCAGCGGCCCCTAGGCGGGGCGGGGGGTGTCAGGGGATCTCCACGTGCCGCTGCCTGCAGGCACCACCCCCACAGCTCCCATTGTCTGCAGTTCCTGGCAAATAGGAGTGCAGAGTTGGTGGAGACACCCCTCCCCCCCCCACAGGGGCCGCAGGGACATGCCGGCCACTTTCAGGAGCAAAGCAGTGTGGAGGGAGGGAGGCAGAGCGGGCGGGGAGCTGCCTTAGCCCTGCTGCTGGCACGTCTCTGGGGTAGGGGCAGCACGTGGAGCCACTCCCCGCCCCCCCGCCAGGCCTGCACAGAGACATACCAGCAGCCGGCCGCTTCCGGGAGCGGCGGGGGCCACCTGCCATGGCATGCAGGCAGCATGCCTGCCTGAGCCCTGCTGCACTGCCGGCTGGGACTCGGGGACAGATTGTCAGATATTTGTCCTGCATTTTGAGGCCCCCCGTGTCGTTGGGGGCCCCGTGCCACTGCACATTTTGTTTCATGGTAAATCTGCTCCTGAGTGTTGTTGCAGCCATGTTAGTCCCAGGATATTAGAGAGACAAGGAGAGTGAGGTAATATCTTTTATTGGACCAACTTCTGTTAGTAAAAAAGACAAGCTTTTGCGTTTACACAGAGCTCTTCTTCAGGTCTGAGAAAGGTACTCAAGAGTGTCAAAGATAAGTACAAGGTGGATCAGATAAGGAATTAACACATACGCACCAACTTAAAGCGGCACTAGTTGCTGCCATAACAACAGATGCAAAACCTGCAAACATATCTACACTGCTCTGATCATCAATATCCCCCCAACAAACACACCTTTCAAGATCCATAGGCCCTACACATGCCCATCACAAAATGTACACTAAATGCCCCCCAAAACAACGCGGGTGAAACAAGACAATCACTACACTCAAATGAACTCACACAAAAAAAATGATAAAAGACATATACACCATACCACCTGTGGGCAAACAATTTTCACAAAATGGTTACTGTGTATCTGACCTCTCAGTCCTCATCCTCAAAGGAAACCTGCACAACATCTTTAAAAGATGAGCCTGGGAACTTAAATTCACAATTCCACTAGACACCAAAAATCATAGATTTAATAAAGATATTGGATTTACAGCTCATTACAACAATCTGTAAACCACTAACATGCCTTTTGCCTAGGATTGTAGAAATGTTAACTGCCCACTTCACCTTGAATGGTCTCTTGCAACATGAGTTGATTCCTTATCTGTTCCATCCTTGTATTTAGCGTTGTGGCACTCTGAGTACCTTCCCCAGACCTTCCACAGAGCTCTGTGTAAACTGGGAAGCTTGTCTCTTTCACCAACAGAAGCTGGTCTAATATCTAAAGATATTACCTAACCTACCTTGTCTCTCTTACAGTTATTTAAGCAGACAAATCAACAGTCTTTCAAACATTTTTAAATTGTTATTTGCATAAGCACTCCCCCTGAAAGTCTTCCACTTGGAATGATGCTGCAGTAGGTTACAGAAAGTTACTGGACCAGAGAGGAATTTCATTCCCTCCATTCCCCCACTGCCTACTCTTCTCTTGCTATCTCTGGAACACCCACTCCATCTCTAGAAAGGTCTCAGTCATCCATGATCTCTTCATATCTTGCTCCCTCCAGCTCTTGGCTCTCAGAGACTTGGATCCCTTCGTTTGGCATGGCCTCTGAAACTTGCCCTTTCTTATGGAGGCCTCTCCTCGCACACCTCCTGCCCTGGATCAGATCACAGTGGCGTTGTCGGGCTTCTCTCCCATTCCTGCTGCTTCCAAACCCTCCCTCTTCCCACCCTTTCTTCTATTTTGAAGAGCACTGCATCCAACTCTTCTCTCCTTTTCCTGTCCATTTTGCTATCGTCTACCATCCACCCAACTCCTCCCCATCTGCCTTCTTCTCCAGCTATGATCCCTGGCTCTCTCTCGTCCTCTCCTCACAATCCACCATAAACCATCCAACCCCCGTAGATGCATGTTTCCTCACCCTCATGTCTTCATTCAACCTGCAGCCCTGGTTCAACTATCCCACTCGCAAAAAGAGCCATTCATTTGACTTGGTCTTACCCAAGCACTGCTCTCTTTTTGATCTCCCTGTTGCTGAGTTCCCCTTCTTCAACCATTATCTAGTCTCGTTCAACATTGCCCATCAGCCCCCTCTCTCATGCCCTGTCATTTGGCCTTTCCATGACTTCCAGGCCATCAGCATTGATGACTTTTCATCTGCTCTTTCTTCCCTTTCCTCCATTGATATGGTTGTTGATTCACTCCATTCCTCTCTCTCCTCCACTGTTGATTCTTTTGCCCCCCTTTCCCATTGAATCCCACAATCCCAGTTGTCTTTTCACCACCTTTACTCATTCCTCAAACTCTCTCATCTTCCTGCTTCCACTTCTCTCTTTGCAGAATATCTTGCTGATTTCTATCAGGAAAAAAATGATAAAATATTATGTGACTTTCCCCGACTCCTCAGCTTGCCTTCCCTTCCCCCTCCTACAACTCTTCTCCTTCTCTCTCGTCACAGATGCACAAATTCTTCTCTGATCTCCTCCTCCAATCCCTCCACTTGCCCCAGTGACATCATCCTATCCCATCTCCTGATCTCCCTTGTGCCCACTTTCATCCCCTACCTGACTCATCTCCTTAACTGCTCACTATCCTCCATCTCTTTGCCTTCACAATACAAACATATTTTAGTCTCTCATATCTTAAAAAAAAAAAAAAAACACCCGTGACCCCACTTGCCTCTGCAACTACTGCCCCATCTCCCTTCTCCATTTCATCTCCAGACTCACTGAACACACTATCTATAATTGTTGTCTGGAGTTCCTCTTCTCCAATTCCATCCTAGACCCTCTTCAGTCTAGCTTCCACCCTCTACACTCAACTCAAACCGCTCTCACCAAAGTCTCTAATTATCTCTTTTTTTAAGCCAGATCTCAGAATTATACTCCATCCTCATTCTCCATGACTTGTCAGCTGCCTTTGATACAGATGACTATGTTTTGGATGTCTAGCTGTCAACTCAAATTCAACATGGCTAAAACAAAGCTCCTAATCTTCCCCCAAAAACCCTTCCCACACTACCTCCTTTCTTGATCACAGTGGACTAACACCACCATTCTATCTGTCACTCTGGCCCATAACCTGGGTATCATCTTCAATTCGGACCTCTTTCTAGGTCCCTCACATTCAGGTTATGTGTAAGTCTTGCAAATTCTTTCTGCATAACATCTCTAAAATACAGCCCTCCTATCCATCCACACAGCTAAGACTCTTGTCCCAACTCTCATCTCCATTACTGTAATATTGTTTTTTCTGGCCCTGATATATGCAATTTTGCCCCCTTTATATTCATTCAGAATTTTGCAAAGAACATTTTCCAAGCCTGTTGCTTTGACTGTGTCATCCCTCTCTGGAAAGCCCTTCACTGGCTCCCTCTTCTTTATCATATCAAACATTAGCTGTTTGTCTTCACTTTCGAGGCCCTTTATGACCTATGGTCATCCTACCTATCATCTATCATTCAGCATCGAAAGGTTGACTCCCCCCTCGAACTGGCCATTGAGGTTCGCTTCTGTTGCCTACTTGTTAAATTTTCATTCTTCATGCTGCCTCCCATGCTGCCCCTCATGCCTGGGACAAGCTTCCTATAGACATCTACAAAACTAATTCATTATCCTCCTTTCAAACCCTCCTTAAAACTCTCCTTTCCTGTAAGGTCTACAAAAACATTTACAACGGTTAGGCTGCTGGTGTGCTGAGACCACAGCCTACTTACCATGCTGACCATATTGTCTAATTGTTTCCTTGTACTCCTTCATTTGTCTGTATCTATCTCTTGTCTCTATCTCAGTTCTTTTGGGGCAGGGACTGTCTTTTTGTTCTGTGTTTGCACAGCGCCTAGCACAATAAGGTCCTGGTCCATGACTGGGACTCTGACGTGCTATGATACTACAAATAAATAATAATAATAATAATAATAATAAGTGGCACCTTCCAAATCTTACATTATGGGCCCCCTATTCTGCAAAACAAAATAAGAACATAAGAATTGACATGCTGGGTCAGACCAATGGTCCATCTAGCCCAGTATCATGTCTTCTAACAGTGGCCCGTGCCAAATGCTTCAGAGGGAATGAACAGAACAATTATTGAGTGATCCAACCCCTGACATCCAGTCTCAGCTTCTAGCAGAGGTTTAGGAACAACTGGAGCATGGGGCTGTGTCCCTGACCATCTTGGGTAATAGCCTTTGATGGACCTACCTTCACAATCTTATCTAATTCTTTATGGAACAGAGTTATACTTTTAGACTTCATAACATCCCCTGGCAACGAATTCTGCAGGTTGACTGTACATTATGTGAAGAAGTACTTCCTTTTGTTTTCAACTTACTGCCTATTAATTTCATTGCGTGATTCCCATTCTTGTGTTACATGAAGGGGTAAAAAACACTTCCCTATTCAGTTTCTCCACATGGTTCATGATTTTATAGACCTGTATCACATCCCCCCGGCCCTTATTCAGCTCTTTTCTAAGCTGAACAGTCCCCGTCTTTTTAAATCTCTCCTCGTATGGAAGCAGTTCTATACCCCAGTCATTTCTGTTGCCCTTCTCTGTACCTTTTCCAATTCTTATATATCAATAAGGAGCCATTATTTTGACTCTGGCCTATATTTTAACCTTGAGATTTTAGTGCAATGTGAATGTTAAATGCATTATCAGGCTTTCACTATATAAAGCCTTTTGCTACTGCAATTTTATCTCATCAAAGTAAGAGAATGGCCATGACTCACAAAAAGGTTGGTTCCCTTTTACATAAACACATTACATCATTGATTACTGTGAATGCTTCACAAGGACAATTACCCTCATACACCCACCCACACACAAAATCATGTTACATGCAAGCTTTCAGAGGCAGATAACTCTTCTTGAATCAATCATATGCTAAATGAAAAAAACACCAGGCTGATTTATATGGTACTTCAGAAGATTAACATGCTTTGATAATATAAATTAAGAAGGGAAAAAAGTGACTATACTTACGCAGAAATAAGTCCTGTAGCTCTCCCTCTTAAATCTCTGTACTCTTGCCAGGATTCCATGTTAGCTCTTTGTGGAGTTCTACCTTCTGCCCGGAGCACTTGGGCAACCATGTCTCGATCTGCAATGGACACTACAAACTGTGGACCAAAGTGAGACTTGAAGATCTTTCCATACTCCTGAGTGTGTTTTTGCTGCAACATCAACAACAAATCAGAGAAGAAAAACGTTATGGAAAAAAAAATAAAGGCAAAGGAAACGGATACTTTTGTTATAGAACATATCAATTTGCATATCAACCATGCTTCTGAATATCAGCCATCTTCAAAGATATTTCATTACTTGAAAGACAGGAGTTGAAGACCAGCCTGATGATCTAGTGGCAGAACAGTGAGTAGTCATGTGTTGGATCCAGATCGAGGTTCCAAGCTCTTCATCACTCTTGAAATACTCACTATGACCAGAAGGGGAGGCCACTGCTATGCAGGATCTTTGAGGCTGGAAAGACCCCAGACCTCCACATGTCACAAAGGGCTAGCTACACTGAATATTGAAGAGGTGAAAGGACTTGTGGAGTAGGGAAATGTGAAGCTCATGTCCAAAAGAGTGACACAACTGTTTCTTCCCCATATCAACCTGTTGTGCAGTGCTCCATTATAAAAATATTGGTCTCATATAAAAGATCAGCCCTGAAAAGATCAAAACAAAGGATGGAAGTAAAGGGAGGTCAGAAGCATAATCATGAAGTAAATTTGTACTTTTTTGTTTTAAAAAGGCTCACTTGTCCCTCTCCAATAAATGGAGCAATTAGTGCGTTCCTTATTCTTTAAATATATGGAGATATACCTATCTCATAGAGCTGGAAGGGACCCTGAAAGGTCATTGAATCCAGCCCCCTGCCTTCACTAGCAGGACCAAGTACTGATTTTTGCCCAGATCCCTCAGTGGCCCCCTCAAGGATTGAACTCACAACCCCTGGGTTTAGCAGGCCAATGCTCAAACCACTGAGCTATCTACTTAACGGCATTACCATTAGGGCTGCCAGCACAACAGCACTGCATTGAAATCTCCAAATTTTAGAGTAGATTTATTATGACAAACATCTCAAAAAAGACATACACTGTCAGGTGGTGGAAAAGAAGAGGTGGAGGATGTTCTACTTATCTAGTAAGATATCTCTGCTGAGTGATCCATGAATACTAGCTGGAGGCAAAGAGCAGGCAATTAAGAAAGAGGAATTGAGAAACATTCAACAATAAAAGAAAATACCAAAAAGATTTCCTAGGAGATTATTTTACAGAGCGATGCTCTATCTTTCCCAACAAATAGGAAAAGATTAACAAATTTCATTCAGAGATGGTCTTGAAATGAAGCACCCATCTCTCAGGAATTAATTTTGAATATATCTGAGGAGAGATTAGGAACTAAATGTAGGCCGAGGTGAAGCCACAAAACCACTTTAGGAGATACATCATTACCTCGATATAATGCCACCCGATATAACACGAATTTGGATATAATGTGGTAAAGCAGTGCTCCAGAGGGCGGGGCTGCGCACTCCGGTGGATCAAAGCAAGTTCCATATAACACGGTTTCACCTATAACGCGGTAAGATTTTTTGGCTCCCGAGGACAGCGTTATATCAAGGTAGAGGTGTAGTAGATATAGATAATAAAAATCCATTAGCAGGAGAGATGGTGTAGAAGAACCAAGAGTTCTGAAGGAACTCAAATGTGAAATTGCAGGACTACTAACTGTCATGTGTAACGTATCATTTAAATCAGCTTCTGTACCAAATGACAGGAGGATAGCTAATGTGATGCCAATTTTAAAAAAGGCCTCCAGAGGAGACCCCGGCAATTACAAACCAGTAAGCCTGACTTCAGTACCAGGCAAACTGGTTGAAACTATAGTAAAGAACAAAACTGTCAGACACATCGATTAACATCATTTGTTGGGGAATAGTCAACATGGTTTTTGTAAAGGGAAATCATGTCTCACCAATCTACTAGAATTCTTTGAGGGGGTCAACAAGCATGTTGACAAGGAGGATCCAGTGGATATAGTGTATTTAGATTTTCAGAAAGCTTTTGACAAGGACACTCACCAAAGGCTTTTAAGCAAAGTAAGCAGTTATGGGATAAGAGGGAAGGTTCTCTCACGGATTGGTAACTGGTTAAAAGATAGGAAACAAAGGGTAGGAATAAATGGTCAGTTTTCAGAATGGAGAGAGGTAAATAGTGGTGTCCCCCAGGGTTCTGTACTGGGCCCAGTCCTATTCAACATATTCATAAATGATCTGGAAAATGGGGTAAACAGTGTGGTGGCAAAATTTGCAGATGATACAAAACTACTCAACATAGTTAAGTCCCAAGCAAACTGTGAAGAGCTACAAAAGGATCTCTCAAAACCAGGTGACTGGGCAACAAAATAGCGGATGAAATTCAATGTTGATAAATGCAAAGTAATGCACACTGAAAAACATAATCCCAACTATACATATCAAATGATGGGGTCTAAATTAGCTGTTGCCACTCAAGAAAGAGATCTTCGAGTCATTGTGGATAGTGCTCTGAAAACTTCCACTCAATGTGCAACGGCAGTCAAAAAAAGCGAACAGAATGTTGGGAATCATTAAGAAAGGGATAGATGATATGACAGAAAATATCATATTGCCTCTATATATGTCCATGGTATGCCCACACCTTGGATACTGCGTGCAGATGTGGTCGCCCCATCTCAAAAAAGATATATTGGACTTGGAAAAGGTTCAGAAAAGGGCAACAAAAATTATTAGGAGTATGGAACGGCTGCTGTATGAGGAGAGATTAATAAGACTGGGACTTTTCAGCTTGGAAAAGAGACGCCTAAGGGGAGATATGATAGAGGTCTATAAAATCATGATTGGTGTGGAGAAAATAAATAAGGAAGTGTTATTTACTCCTTCTCATAACACAAAAAGTAAGGGCCACCAAATGAAATTAATAGGCAGCAGGTTTAAAACAAACAAAAGGAAGTATTTTTTCACACAACGCACAGTCAACCTGTGGAACTCCTTGCCAGAGGATGTTGTGAAGGCCAAGACTATAACAGGGTTAAAAAAAGAACTAGATAAATTCATAGAGGATAGGTCCACCAATGGCTATTAGCCAGGATGGGCAGGGATGGTGTCCCTAGCCTCTGTTTGCCAGAAGCTGGGAATGGGCAACAGGGGATGGATCACTTGATGATTACCTGTTCTGTTCATTCCTTCTGGGGCATCTGGCATTGGCCACTGTCGGAAGACAGGATACGTGGCTAGATGGACCTTTGGGCTGACCCAGTATGGCTGTTCTTATGTTAAGAAAATTTACAATCAGAGAATCAGGACTGGAAAAAATCCACCATCAAGAGAGCAAATTTAATTTGAGAGGTATTCCTTAATCTTCCACTACTGTACAGATGAGATGTTCAATTGCCTGTAATAACCTTGGACAGAATTAATCATTCTTTAACATATTGTACTATGTTCTTATAACATACGTACATTCAGTTATACTCTTTATGGTGAGATTTATATGCTAGAATTCAATAAAGACAAATTTGGACTAAATTTTGAGGAGTGAAATCTAATGAAATATGTGTTCTTTCCACAAATAATAGAAATAGAAGATAACTCTTCAGGGCAGGAATATTGCCTTCCATTGTGACTGTACAGCATCTAGCTCATCTGGGGACATTACTTGTAAAAATAATAATAAAATAATAAACAAAATGGTGTTTTGTGCATCACAGGTATATTGCAGATATGGCTGAAAGGTCTGTTTGATATTTTATGTCACAAACCCATTAATTCCATTTTTGTTTCTTGTTACAATTATTAAAAATATCCTACCTTGTCTCCCTACTCCCTCATGTCATGTTGTACTTCACACACAACATTTGAATTGTCAGAGTCCAAACCCTTCCCCCATACCTTTGTTTTCCTTCTCTCTGAACCTACGGATGGAACAGAATAGCTCCAACTCCACTGAACTCAAAACTCTTTTCCTTTACCCAGAGTTGCTGTAGGCACTGCTGCTCTGGCCAATTAAATTCTGGAATCAGGTTACTGAGAACAGAACCTTCATTGTAAAAAAATGCTTAAATCCCCCCACCATATGTTCTGCATATGGAACATTTCTGTGTCTCAAAGAACAATTTAAATAGCTGCAATGGTTACCCAGAGGTTTCAGATTAATTCATTCCTGATGTTCACTCTGTTGTTAAATTTAACAGGGTGTTATTAATCCAGTTACAGAGTATATGCAAACAGGCCATCATGATTTGTAAAGTAAAATGTTTTGTGAGACTCTAAACTGAATAAAAAATACATAAGATATACTGCCTCACACCTTTTTTTGCAGTTTTTCCTTCCACAAATTGTACTGGATTAAGGAGAAAATCCTGTATTATTTAGTGGTTGTGAAAAGTGGAGAAGCATATAGGCATGTATTACTTAGGATTTTTCCACCTCTAGTTTCTTTGATTATTGTTATTTTCAAAAATTTTCATAGCACTAACAAATATTTTAGTTGTTAAAATGAAAGAAAGCAATATATTGCAGAGTAGGTATAACCCTGTTGTAATTTAATTTTTGTATGTGGCTCAGATATCTGTCTTGTACACACACACACAGAGAGATTATTTTTTGCTTTGTTTCTTTTTTGGGGGCGGGGGGGGGGGGGTGTCAGTTGTTTTAAATGGCTACCAATCCAGTTAGGCCAAGAAATTCAAAAATAGAAGACTAAAGTTCAGCTGCCATTGACCTCACTAAAGATTTAGGAGTCTAACTCTACTCTATTTTTTTAAATCTGAATGGAAAGAAACATATAATCTTTACTCTAAAATACAGCAACTTGTTTGAATTTGCCCTTTTTGCCTTTCCTTTCCCTGTCTGGGAATTTTTAGTCCCTCTTCTCCATCCTGATTTTTGTTTCCTTCCATCTTTCACATTTCTATCCTGATAACCTGGTGTTTTCTCAGCAGTTGCCCCTTCCTCTCCCCTCCCTTCCTTTTTTATCTTCTCTGCTCCTTTTCCATTCCCAAGATCACACCTCTGCTGCTGCTTCTTAGACCTGGTCTACACTTAAAAAGCTTTAACTTACGGCACAACTTATGTTGTTAACGGGTGTGATTTTTTACCAACAGTTAAGCCCTAGCATAGGTGCAGCCATAGTGGTATAGAGCCTTTATGCTAGTCTAGTATACTTTGTCCACCGAACTGGAATAAGCTATACTGATATAAGCACTTTTACTCTGGTACAACTTCATCTACATAACAGGGTTTCTGCTGCTTGAATTGAACTATGCCAGCATAGTTAAGGAAGCAAAACTTTTAAGTTTAGACAAGGCCTTACAGGCTATAGTGCATCTGATCCCTCCACCTATAACCCAAGGAGTTTGGTCACTCCCTCATCCTTATATCCCCAGTGCAGCCACAGTTGCAGTCTTTGCATTCTTCTGGAGAGGAAGGGGAAGCAGACCTGCTTAACCCTGGGCTACTGTAAAGCCGGTAATCAAATTTGATAGAAAATGAAGTATATGCTTTTAATTTTGCCTTCTTCAGGGGTGGTGTCTTCGGAGGGCACACAAGTCCCTTCCCTACTGCAGTGGTTTCAGTGTCCGTTCCCTCTTCTTCCTCCAAAGGGTGAAGAGCTCCTCTCTTCCTCTAACGTTTCCCAATTCAAGTTTTTCCCTTCTTTCTGCCCCATCCCTTTCTGTTCCCCTTCCCTCAATGTCTAACAACTCCACAACTTTCCTCTGACTGTCTCATGACCCACTGGATTTTGCCCATTTCAGCTCTCCTGCTCCCCACCGGCTTGACTCCAACAAGGGAAGGAGGGGACTTATATGACTGTTTTTTCCGCTACTGCTTGATGCTGCACACCTTTTCTCCCTTCTCTATACGGTACCTCACCACAGTCCCCACACAGCCTCATGTAGCAAGAGCAGATGGAGAAACCAAAGAGAATGTGACAAGGGATCAACCAAGGAAGAGAGAGAGGAAGTTTCAACAGCTGGTCTCTTACCTAGCCAGCAATTAAGAGCGAGCAAGAGAGAAACAAAATTGTGAATGCCGATCTAGCAAAGCTGGAGACACCACTGGAGAGCCCAGAATTCAGATGGAAAGCTATCCTCTGGTCAAGAGCCTGAGGTTAAGTTATTTTAGGCAGCAGGGATTCCTATGGTGGGTGTAACTACTGCGGGAAAATTCAAACCTATCTACAGTGACATCCCACCCTGTAGTGCAGAGGTAGGCAACCTAAGGCTGTGTGATTTTCAGTGGCACTCACACTGCCCGGGGGGCTCTGCATTTTAATTTAATTTTAAATGAAGCTTCTTAAACATTTTAAAAACCTTATTTACTTGACATACAACAATAGTTTAGTTATATATTATAGACTTATAGAAAGAGACCTTCTAAAAACATTAAAATGTATTATTGGCACGCGAAACCTTAAATTAGACTGAATAAATGAAGACTCGGCACACCACTTCTGAAAGGTTGCTGACGCCTGCTGTAGTGTATTGTAATGGACCATCCTTATGTGATGCCTAAAGTCAAATGTTATCTAACAAAAAGAAACATTTGATCAGACAGTATTTTTTCTACAAATAATTATTCTAAAGGGTCAATACTGTGTTACAAATGTCTGATTTTGTATCAGGCATGAAAACCCATTAGGTCCTGTCCCTGAAAAAGAAACACAAGCTTGTATTTTTCATACAGTTCTTTATTTTCTTAAAATGCAGGTGCTCACCCTAAATCCACTTGTCCAAGGAAGATGCAGATGGGAGGGAAGGGAGCCCCAGCATAGGAAAGAGTGGCTGCTTAAAAAACAAAGATTGAAAAGAGGGAGTTCTTCTAAAACACATTCCAGAGGCTATGTCAGCAGCATGCTCTAATTATCGCACGTCTCTCCTGTTGCTCCTGGGAATTGTGCAAAGTGGCACGTTGCAGGCTGGGGCCTATCAAACGCGAAGGTGCAGGGCATGGAGATGACAGGTCCCAACCCACGATGCATTCCATCTTTGCTCTCTGACCCAGACAGACCAAAATGATGACCCATTGTCTAGGCTGATCGTTCCACAGGCCAGATTGTAGGAGCCCTGGGACTTCCCTTTAGCCACCCACTCCAGACACTGCTCCTCTCCCACCCAAATTAAGTATCTGGCATCAGCATGTGGTACCTCAGCTGCCCTAACCTGTGTCATCGCTTGGCCCACCTCAGAGTGGTTTATCACGTCTGGATGTAGGGCTTTAGTGTGCATACAACCGTGTGTGCAACATGAGTGAGCACACAGCCAAGCTGTGGCCAAGGGGCCCCCAAGCCTGCAGTCACTCATTCCCCCATCCCTTCTTAGAAGAATCATAGAATATTAGGGTTGGAAGAGACCTCAGGAGGTCATCTAGTCCAACCCCCTGCTCAAAGCAGGACCAACACCAACTAAATCATCCCAGCCAGCTTTTTGTCAAGCCTGATCTTCAAAACCTCTAAGGAAGGAGTTTTCACCACCTCCCTAGGTAACCCATTCCAGTGCTTCACCACCCTCTTAGTGAAATAGTTTTTTCCTAATATCCAACCTAGACCTCCCACACTGCAACTTGAGACCATTGCTCCTTGTTCTGTCATCTGCCACCACTGAGAACAGCCGAGCTCCATCCTCTTTGGAACCCCCCTTCAGGTAGGTGAAGCCTGCTATCAAATCTCCCTTCACTCTTCTCTTCTGCAGACTAAATAACCCCAGTTCCCTCAGCCTCCCCTTGTAAGTCACGTGCCCCAGCCCCCTAATCAATCATTTTCACTGCCCTCCGCTGGGCTCTCTCCAATTTGTTCCCATCCCTTCTATAGTGGGGGGACCAAAACTGGACACAATACTCCAGGTGTGGCCTCACCAGTGCCGAACAGAGGGGAATAATCACTTCCCTCGATCTGATCTGCTTGCATCGCTCTTACTTCTTGCCCACTACAAGGAAGCCTCCTCCCCCGCCACTAGAAGGGGTTACCATATTTCAACACTGAAAAAAGAGGACACTCCACGGGGGCCGCGGCCCCACCTCCGCCCCTTCCCTGCCCCCATTCAAACCCCTTCCCCAAAGTCCCCGCCCCAACTCCACCCCCTCCCCTGAGCACCCCACATTCCCCCTCCTCCCTCCCATCCCCTGGGCTCCGGCTGTTGTTGCGCTGGGGAAGTTGCTTCAGCCCCGGGGTGCGGTGGAGAGTGGCGGGAGCCGGGAAAGTTGGAGCCCGGGGAGGAGGCGGCTGCGTGCTTGGATGCCGCCCGCCGCCTCTATGCCCCGGCAGATCGCGAGAGTTGTAAGTTTTGCTGCAGCCATTCGCACTCGGGGTCCCCTTACCATGCCTCCCTATTTTCCCGGACATGTTCGGCTTTTTGGAAATTCCTCCCCGACGGGGATTTGAGAATCAAAAAGCCGGACATGTCCGGGAAAATCCGGACGTATGGTAACCCTAGTCCAGCCCAGGGCTGCCCGGGGGGAAAGGGGGGTGCAAGTGGGGCAATTTGCCCCAGGCCCCACAGGGGCCCCCACAAGAATATAGTATTCTATAGTATTGCAACTGGTTTTTAAGGCCCGGCTTGACAAAGCCCTGGCTGGGATGATTTAGTTGGGGATTGGTCCTGCTTTGAGCAGGGGGTTGGACTAGATGACCTCCTGAGGGTCCTTCCAACCCTGATATTCTATGATTCTAACTTTTTTTTATGGAAGGGGCCCCAAAAATTGCTTTGCCCCAGGCCCCCTGAATTCCCTGGACAGCCCTGGTCCAGCCCCTCCCCTCTACACAACCACCCCATCCCATCCCACACGTGGGGTCCGTTCCCCGCTGTCTGCCAACAGGGGGCGCAGGAGGGAGGGCAGCTGCCTCGGGGACGTGGGGGAAGCCGCGCCATTGGCTCCCTTCGGGCAGCGCGAGCCCCTTTGGAACGTTGGGGAGCCGCGACCGTTGGCTTGGTTCCCCCCCCCCGCATTCCACCTCCAACTTTGGCGCGCGCCGCCACCTCCACTTCCCCCCCCCCCCGCCTCAAAAGGGGTGGAGGGAGGGTTTCAAATGGCCCGCCTGCTGCTGCGGGGGATGGCTGTGTAAACAGCTCAGCAGCGGCAGCCCCGCCAGCCTTCACGCTAATACACAGCCAGCGCGGGCATATGCACATAAACCGGCCCTGAGGGGCCCGACCCGTGAAGGGGCTGCATGCCTGGGGGTGGGGAGGGGGGAGTGAGGGAGAGTTAAGAGACAAAATGGTCTCTCTGAGGAACGCTGGGGAGATGTAGGTGAAAAAAGCTGAGGGAACAACCCCCCCGCAATGTGCTGCACGGCCAAATTCTGCCCCCAGAGAGACGTGCGCACCCACAGCACAGTGGGGCGGCTGCCCCAAGCCTCAGGGAGGTTGTAATTCAAATTTTCATGGCAAGTCACCGAAATTCTGCTTTGTGGTGCTGACACTGTCTCGTCCTGGAGACGAAGCGAGTTGGTTGGTTTTCGGTAAAATCTGAGGAAAAATCCTCCCGCGTGTTCCTCAAAGGGGGAAAAAAGCACCCCCTGCCAGGTATTGTTATGGCTGGGTTTCTTCAGCTCTACGTGTAATGTTAAACAAGTCAGTCGTGCCCACTAAAACCCCAAACAACGAAGGTTGAAAAGACGGGTAAATATCGCCCGAAAAAGGGAGGAGGAGGAGGAAGATGCAGAGGAAGCCCCACGAGATGCTGGGTTTGTGGGTGATAAAGCCCTAAAATTAGATAAGAGATTTGGAAAAAAAACAACACACGAATCAGCCAGAAATCTGTTCTCACTAAAGCAGATTTTAATGCATTTTTTGCAGACTCTGTTGTCTATGGCTGAAAAGCACGTTTTTAATAGTGTTCTCTGGTGGAAAGAAAGAAGAAAGCAAGGGTTTAAGTCGCCAAACACTAAAATACTCATTAAATGAAGATTGAATGGGGAGAACAGGGATCTGTAAAGAAACACCCAACTCTATCATAACAGCACCAACACGACGTTGTAATGACGAGCAGGATTAACTGGATCAACTCATTAATTAAGCAGCTACTTTATTTTTAATTGGCATCCTAGAGTAAATCAAAACATGATTATTTTAACTACATTGTACCTGGATTTCATGAATGCGACCAAAGCCGTCCTTCCAGAAGAACTCAACTAGATTGGAGAGGGTTTTGGGTCCAGGCATTTCTTGCAGGCTCTTCACGTTGCAGTGGTGGTGCTGAGTGGGTTTCAAGAGTCCCTCTTCCCCCTCTGAAACTGCCACCATCGCCTCCTCTTTGTCCTTTGCTGCTGCTGCTGCAGCTGCTGTTGTAGTGTTATTTTGCACCTCCAAAGTCTGGCTGCTAGAACGTTTGGTCAGTTGGTGAAACCCGCTGACAAAAATCACACGAGAAAAGCAACTCCTTTTCTCAGGCTCAAGCGCCTGTTTGCAACTGCTGGTCAAGATTTTGGCGAAAAGAGGCATTTTTTTCTTATATTCAGTAAAAGTTCTATTTGGTTTCTGCAGCCGCTTTTTATTTGATTGCCGTTTCTCTTCTGCTTTAACTTGCGCAAGCAGCACTTCTCCAATCTTTTAATGCCTGAGCATCGGTTTACACAGACCATTATTAAAGGCTCCCTCCCCTAAGGCAGGAAAAGGGGTGGTGGTCTGGAATGAGACTTGAATAAAATGAGCCTATTGTTTTAATTCAAATCCGATAAATTTACTAATTAAGCCTGCTCTGAAGCAATCAAGGTTTAGATTCCACCCTTCCGCCCCCTGTTTTGGCAAAAATCTCTCATGGATTACAGTTTTCTCATTCATTAAAAAGTGGTGTTAAGATTAGTAAATGATTTTTTTCCTGAAAGCTAGCATTTCCACCTTTCAGCAAATACTAAGGTATTTTAATAAAACTTATGTAACTACCACTCAATGTGCCATAAAATACAAGAACGTTTTTATTCATATATAAAGACCAGTGCTTTTCTACAGCAAATATGTTTGCCAACAATTCCTGTGATGATAATCAGGTTGCCCATATGTTTTCTTTGTTCTTGAATTTATTGCACAAGTATCTCTCCTCAGTATGCTGTACTTTCCTCGAGAAGTAACTTCTGCATGTTTTTGTAGAACAGTTTCAACTGAACATTATCTTGTAATTGCATGTCATGTTCAGCCACCCTTTGACTCTTGTTAAATATGTACACATCTATAATGAACTGTGATTATTTTTTCTGCACAGGGAATTAAAGTTAAAACTGGATAGCAATTTCTTTTGCACAATTTTAAAAAGAATTGAACCAACAAAAGCCTGCTAAAATCAAATAGTGTGTAATAGCTATTTTTTATAGATTAAATCTGTTTTTATCCTTTCTTCCAGCAATTTTTAGTTACTTCAGTCCTTTTTGTCAGCTTCACTGGCCACACTTCCCTTTTCCCTCATCCATGGCAATTCTGTCCCTCTGTTCTACAGACTTAATTGCCTCTTGGCTTGCCCAGACAAAACCTTCTTTCTTGGCTCTCCATGTTATAACTGTTCCTTTTTCAGTTTCTACCTTGTCTTTGTTTCTCACATCTCTACTATACAACCTGTCACTGAAAAATAATAATAGACTTCCACACTTTATAGCACCAATATTCAGTAGTAACAACACTTTTTCTGCAGTGGAAATATAGTGCTGTCACTAAGGCAATAATGTTCAGGACTTAATCATTCTATGCCAGTGGTTTTCAACCTTTTTTCCATTTGTGGACCCTTAAAACATTTCAAATGGAGATGCAGACCGTTTTGGAAATTCAACCTGTGGTCTGCAGACTCCCACCATAGAAGTCTTAGACTGAAAACAGACTGAACAGAATTCAACTATAAATGTTGAACGTGCTCGGCATGGCGTCAGCATTTGAAGTAGCATGAAAAAGGGCACTAAATGGTGGGCTTCTATAGTAATGACAAAACTTCCGGGTTTTGACCTGTAGGTGGGGGTATTCACATACTTTTGATTGATCAGAAAAATGGAATGCCTTTTCTGGCATCTGAAACTTTATTTTCATAGTCACCTTTCGTAGACCCCTTAGAGTCTGCTGCCCTCTCCCCGGACCACTTCCTACCCCGTCTCCTTGAGCTTCCCAGAGTAAACCATTCCAATAAAGTCTCTGACCTGCACACTTTGTCCCGTTTCTTCCTTGTGGGTTTTCACAGTCTGTATTGTCAGGTAACAAGCAATGAGCTCCTGGGTAGTAGCAGAGAAGCCATCTGCTCCCTTCCACTGCCCTGCCTCTGAACTGCTCTGCTTCCCTTTTAAAGCCCTGCCTCCAGCTTATGCAGGTGTGTCTGGGCAGGGCCACCTGGGCCCAGAGCTGTTCCTTAGCCCCGTTCTCCAGTGAGAGGTTTGTATATCCCAGGGATCGGCAACCTTTGGCATGCGGCCCATCAGGGAAATCCGCTGGCGGGCCAGGATGGTTTGTTTACCTGCAGCGTCTGCATGTTCGGCCGATCGCAGCTCCCACTGGCCACGGTTTACCATTCTAAGCCAATGGGGGCAACAGGAAGAGAATATACAGTACAACTTCCTGGTAGACAAGTGTTCAGAAGAAATCAGAAAGATGCTAATAACATTACCATTACTACAACCACAGCTTAATTTAGTATTAACTCTGATCCCCTTGCTTATGCCCTTCAGCACATGCTCATTTATCAGATTATTTCCCCCTCAATATTAGTAGCTGCAAATATTTGGTGTACTGGTTCTGTTGTGTTGTGAGGGTAGTTTGGTGAGAGGTTATGTGCAAGAGGGTGTGATGGACAGCTAGCCGCCTTAGATGGACTTTTGTGGGTTTATGTCAGATTTGGTGTATGTGTAATAACTTTAACTGCTTGACAGTTAAATTGAGGGAGGGTTATTTTGTGCATTAATTTCCTAGGTTTTGTTAATGCTTAATCGGGGATGAGGGTTTACAAAGTGTGTGAGAAAGGAGGGATATTGATAGAAGGTAGAAGTGCATTTGTTGGTAAAGAATATTTTATCAACAGTAGAGAATGAACCATGATGTGTCAACAGTCACACATGAACCCACCTCTGCTGTAGGATAAAGTCTGAAAGAAAAGCATTGCTCCTGCCAGAGAAGATGTATGTGCACCTGGCCAAATCAATCTGGTTTGCATGTGCCAAACTTGCATGCACCCCTTCCACCATGCATCACACTTGTGTGTCCCCAGCACCCTCGATCACTTGATCACATTTGTTATGTGCAAACAGAAGAGAGTTCAAATTAGTGATATATATGTACTTAGGGTGGGGAATGGGGGGGAAGGGGATAATTGCCATGGGGCCCAGGTGATTTAAAAGGGCCCAGGGGCCCCCGGTTGCCACCGCTGCTGCGGTAGCGGTGGCAGCCCCACTCCCTTTTAAATTGCCCAGGCAGTCCACAGAGCCCCTAGGCGCGCATGGGGTGGTACCAATGGCAGTGAAGGCAGACGAGCAGGCATGTGGAAGCCCTGCGGGCATGTGGAAGCACTGTGCGTGCACACACAATTTCATTCCATGATGTATTTATTTAATTTAAATATATAATTCAAAATAACAACTTTTCACTTGCAAGCTTTCTGCTGGAGAAACATGACCCCAGGAAATAGTCTGATCAACTGCTCTGAGACTTGGCAAATGTGTACCAGCATCAGGGTGTTTAAGGCATAAATATTTAAATAATTAAAAACACACTGGAGCAAAGGAACTGGAACTAAGCTCTCTCCCTTCCCACTCGTGACCACTGGACTATAGCATCATTCTCACTCTGTCTTTTAACACTAACTAATTGAAACACATTTTAGTGATTACAACAAACATTTCTTCCCATTTCTAGTCTTTCAGCTCTTTTTCATATCAATACATGATGTTACCCTGAGCCTTGAAAGCCCCTTATCACAGTCTTTTTAACTTAAATAATACGCTTTGTCCCACTGTATTTGCCTCCAACTTTTGCTGACTTTCATAATATGACTTTTGATATTTAATGGGATCACAGCACAATCTCATATGGCATACCTCCTTGATTTAAAACCTGGCTTGTATTTAGTTTAGGGCTCCTGGCCTGCCTCCCAGCCCAGGAAGGACTAATGCCTAAAATCTTTTCAGGCCCTTTTGTCAGGATACAGTGTATTCTTTGCGCACAGTAAAACAGTTCAACATAAGTTCCACATGTTGTTCAAGAAAGCTATGTTGGCCTGGTGGGTGTCCGAGATCAGGGCGCGCACACACCTAGAATGGAATGGACATGAGCAACACATCTCAAAGAACAACAGTTACGAAAGGTAGGTAACCGTTTTTTCCCAAGGCTGCTGTTGAAGCACACTGGACTTTGGGCTACACCCTTCCCCCACTTATTGAAAAGATGACCTTGTCCCTTTCTTTTTTTTGAGGACCGGTAAGTAAATGTCCTGGCCAGTGTGGAACTGGGAAACGACCTTGGGCAGAAAAGCCGGATGCGGGCGCAGCTGGACCTTTTCCTTGTAGAAGACCATATATGGCGGCTCCGAAGTGAGCGCCCTGATCTCGGACACCCGCCAGATTGACATTATAGCCATCAAGAAGGACATCGTCCAAGAGAGGGGCAGGAAGCTAGGGTTTCAAAAGGAGGACCCATGAACTTTGAGAGCAGCAGATTTAGGTCCCGTGGGGGAACCGGATCTCAGACGTGCGGGTACAGGCACTCTAGACTTTCCAGGAATCACGCCATAATGGGATGGGTGAAGACCGACCTGCCCGGATTGACTTATTTTATAATTACATGATAAAAAGAAGAGAGGAAGCAATTTTTCAGTAATAGTGTGCTGTGACAATTGTATTTTTATGTCTGATTTTGTAAGCAAGTAGTTTTTAAGTGAGGTGAAACTTGGGGGTACGCAAGACAGATCAGACTCCTGAAAGGAGTACAGTAATCTGAAAAGTTAGGAGCTACTGAGTTAGGGCACTTGCAGCACTTTTGGAGGGGAGTGCAGCTGAGGAAGAACAGCTCTAATCTAGCACTCAAGCCTCAAACTGGTAGATATCCCAGTAAAAAATGTGTGTAGACGTTTACAGAATTAACTTTCCCTCCTTGCCTTACTGAGGGAGCCAGGAATATAAATGACCATTGGCTTTTGAATGATCCATACTGTCAGAAACAATGCGGAAAAACTAGCTTTCCATGCAGCTGCCCCAGGATGGTAGGAATTGAACTTGATTTCCCAATGTATTTTTGGACATCCCTGCAGTTAAAAAGCCATGTGGTTAGAAAGCCCTGCCTTTTGCTTTTTCTGAATGTCCACACACTCCTTCCACAGGGGAGAATTTTTCAGGCAATCTATGCAGATACCTCCATCACAGAGTTCTCTGCATACTTTCCCATTTCGCATGGGTTTGTCTGTTAGTGTCATATATGAGTATGAGGTGAGAGCAGAGCTTGTATAGTCAGTTATGAAAGCAGCTTTGGTTTAAGAAAAGTCTGTTAATATAGATAAACTTTAGGTTTCTGCACCCCATCATCTATCACATGACAGCCACTAAAATCTAAACCAAACATTTTAACAAAAGAGATTAAAAAAAAAAAAAAAAAAGATTAAAGAAAATGAGGAAAGAACTTCAAGTCCATAGCAGTGCTAGCATTCCATGTGACTGTGTTCAGTATTTATTAAAGAACATTAATTGATTGCAACAAGAGAGAATTCAACTTTGCACATGGATTTTTTTGTAACAGGTCTGGAGCCTGACCCTTCCCATGCTTCTTTGTTACTTTTTTCTAATGAAGTGTTGGTATTTGAGATATGGAGGGATATAACTCATAGAGAAGACTTTTAACATGTCTACATAGCAGCAGCTTTCTCTGTTCCACTGAGCCCTTCCCTATTTCTCTTCCTTAAGTACAAGTCACACAAAGATAAGTAAAGCTGTGAATACTGTAAAGTAATTAACTAATCAAAGGATTAAAAAGCAAAAATTGGAAGGTTAATGAGCCTGTTCTCCCTTGGAGATATTCCTAACTCCCATTAACAGCAATATGAGTTACAAACAAACTTTGAAAAAAATAAACTGTTAAAGTCCTAATCCTGCAACCCTTAATCCAGTGGTTCCCAAACTTGTTCCACCGCTTGTGCAGGGAAAGCCCCCGGCGGGCCAGGCAGGGTTGTTTACCTGCCGCGTCCGCAGGTTCAGCCTATCGTGGTTCCCAGTGGCCGCAGTTTGCTGCTCCAGGCCAATGGGAGCTGCTGAAAGCAGCGCGGGCCGAGGGACGTATTGGCCACCGCTTCCAGCAGCTCCCATTGGCCTGGAGCAGCGAGCCGCAATCGGCCGAACCTGCGGATGCGGCAGGTAAATAACCCTGCCCGGCCCGCCAGGGGCTTTCCCTGCACAAGTGGCGGAACAAGTTTAGGAACCACTGCCTTAATCACATGAGTCCATTTACTTACTCAGTGGAATTACCTGCGTGAATACAGGATTCCTTTTATGAATTGAAGGCATAAGATTGGGGCTATGGACTTGATCCTGCTCTTACTGTAAAGCAATGGCAAAACTCCAAATGATTTCAACAGGATGAAGTTCAGGTCCTGTATTTGTAAATCAATCACTTTTGTACTATATACTGAAACGTAGGAAACTAAAATATTGCATTTGTCTTGTTCACTTGAGCCCTAATGTACTCTCTACTATGACTATATAGTTTTGTTTTCACAAATCATCGCCCTCAACTCATATTGAACTCAAAGTTTAGATTTTGTTAAAATGAAACATTAGAAAAATACCTTAAGACCAATACAAATAATTCCATTAATTTGTGCATAAAGATTCCAAAGGAAGAAGTTATTTTAAAAAAAGTGAACATCTGTAATGTTTGCAACCCAAACATTGCAGCATATTCTCAGAGCTATGAAACCTGGCTATGAACAAAAGTAAAACAGATTTAACTGATTTTCATTGTACACACTGAGAATAATGCAAAAAGTAAACAAACAGCATAAAAAATGAAAACAAAATTCTTGACTGTATTTGTTATTAGTAACGTAAGTAAAAAGGCATTTATTTACAAATATGATTTTTATTTCAGTGTCTCTTAAATATTTTTAGCTATTTATTTTGTGACAAGCCCAAACTTCTAAAAATGTTCTCTATAGTTTGTTTTTTTTATTACTTTTAGTAAATATATCTATAAAATTGTAAGATTTGTGCATGACAACTATTTTCAAACTCAGTTGTAATTAGCAATATCTGCTGCTCCACTATGGAGAGAGTTTTTATTTAAAGGGAGACTATTAGCTTAAAATATAGTCATTTTAAAATAGCGAATTAAAAGTAATTTCCATTACTACAACTGTTTATAAGACCCACAGCAGATTTTTGTGGCTTTACAATCTCATTTTCCTATTCCAGTTTGAGGTTGGAAAGGAATTTTCCCTCTGGTCAGATTGGCCGGGACCCTTGTGGATTTTTTGCTTTCCTCTGCAGCATGGATCGCCTGTAGGAGCATCTGGACATATCTCATCTAGTCAGTCCCCTGACATTGCAGAGGTCTTGGCCATTGGTAACATAGGTGCCGACTTCCTCTCTTTCCCCTGGGTGTCCGACCCCCCCGGCCCTGCCCCCACCCCAGCCCTTCCCCGCCCCCATTCCAACCCCTACTCCAAAGTCCCTGCCCCAACTCTGCCCCCTCCCTGCTCCTATTCCAACCCCTTCCCCAAATCCCAGCCCCGCCTCTTCCCTGCCTCCTCTCCTAAGCGCACCATGTTCCTGCTCCTCCCCCCCCCTCCCCCCCGGAGCTTGCTAATGCCGCCAAACAGCTGTTTGGCAGTGGCTGGGTGGGAAGCGCTGGGAGGTAGGCGGAGGAGCAGGGACGCGGTTTGTTCAAGGTGGGAGGAGGATTTTCCCTATGGGTGCCCCAGCCCTGGAGCACTCACGGAGTCTGCGCCTATGATTGGTGGCAACTTAGTTTCTCCTGTTCTCCAGAGTTAAACTAAAGAATTTCAGTCCTCAAGTCACTGAGCTTAATACAGGAATAATATAAGGGCCTGTGATATACAGGAAGCCAGACTAGATAATCTAATGATCCCTTCTGGCATTAAACACTAAGAACATTAAGCACTATGAAAATGACATGCTTTTGAAAATGTTATCCTTTGTGATTACCTTTCTTCTAGCCTTCTATAGAAACAGGATGGTGCTTTTCCTTCAAAGTCTGAAATAGAAAGAGAGAGGAGAGGATTTAAGTTATAAAAAGTCAACAAACAGTTTAATGTGGAAGAACTTGATTTAACTTAGAGAACTCCCTTTATAGGTGTGTGAGGAAGAAAACATGTTTTTTCACAACAGTGATAGTATCTCTTACCTTAGGTCCCACTCCTACAGTTTTTGCTCAGGCAAAAGTTTTTAAAATCAATGGGAATTATGCTTGAGTAATGTCTGCTGGATAGAGCCCTTTGTGGATGTTTCCCTAATTTCAGGTCGCTGGTTAAGATCAAAAGAGAAAAAGTAAAATAAAAAGTCTGGATTTCATCGACAAGCTGTTCAGCTTTTATTCTTCTCTGGCTAATTGTCTCTCAAGACTCTCAATGTGGTTAAACCAGTGTTAAAAAGAGGAGAAATACCTATTCATTTGTTTTACTTAAAGTTGTAGTCTGTCTCTTAGTCACATTCACTTTTCATGTCTGTGTCTGACAGTCCTGGAGTTTTCATTTTAATTTGATCTCCCTTCCACAGATTTATATTCTACCACCTAGAGTGAATGTACTGAATAGTTCTACAGCTTCACGTCAAGATTGCATATGGTCCTGTGGCTTTCATTTTAATTAAATGGAAAAAGCTGAACAATGCTAATGTGAGATCATGAAAACATCTGCTGGATGGCAGTACGTGAATAAAAATTCACAGATGTAAACCTGGAACTGTGAAAGATAAGACATATTCAGATACAATGAGAGCGTTTCATCATAACATTATAGGAAAGACACTGGAAACAATCGAAAGTTGCACTAGAGACTTGGGTAAGTTGTTCCAGTCGTTAGTTACCTTTGACGTTAAATATTTACATATTATATTTCTAGTCTCATTTTCTCTAGGTTAGGCTTCCAACCATTGAATCTTTAGATTTTGATTGAATGGCTTTTTCTGCTAGACTTAAGAGCAATCTATTATAAGAAATCTCTTCACCATGACAATACTTGTAGACCATGATCAAGTTTCCTTTTAATTTTCTCTTGTTCAATCTATTTAGTTTATCCTTCTCTAGTCTGTCACTATAAGGCAGGTTTTCCAGAACTTGAATAATTCTTGTAGTTTTTTTCTGAACTCTTTCCAATTTTTCAATGTTTTTTTTTGAAGTGGGGACAAAACAACTGGACTCAGTACCAAGTAATGCTCTCGCTAATTCTGTATACAGAGGTAATACCACCTCCTTACTCCTATTTGATATCTCCCCATTTATACATCCAAGGAGGACTCCCACTCTTGTAGCTACAGTATTGCACAGCAGGATCTTGTTCAATTGGTTATCTAGCACAGCCCTTAGGTCCTTTTCAGAGCCATTGCTTTCTAAAATACAGTCACCCATCTTATAAATGTGACCCATATTCTTTGTCTCTAGATGTATCACCTTGCATTTGGTTGTGTTTAAACACCTTATTCAAATGATCCCACCTTTCCAAATGATCTCGATTAGTCTGTAAAACTGTCTGTCCCCATGGTTATTTACATCTTCACCAATGTTTGTGTCATCTGCAAATTTTATCAGCAATGATTTTATTTTCTTGCAAGTTATTGATGAAGATACTCAATATCATTGGCCAAGAATGATCCCTGAAACAATCCCACTAGAAATGCCCCTCAATGAATGACAATTGCCAATTTAAAATTACTTTTTGCAATCTGCCAGTTAACCAGTTTTTAATCTACTTAGTATGGGCTATATTGAGTTTGTATAATGCTGTTTTTAATCAGACTATCAGGTGGGACAAAGTCAAATGCCTTAAGGAAGTCTAAGTACATTATGTCAACACAGTTACCTTTATTAACCAAACCAAGCAAAAAATGAGTTTGCTTGACAAAACCTATTTTCCATAAAACCATGTTGATTGGCATTAAGTAAGATACCATCTTTTAATTCTTTACCGATGGTGTCTTGTATCAGCCTTTTCATGGTCAGAAATGACTTCTTGGGTTATCCACTCAGCCCTCTCTGCATTTATAGAACCTCTTCCTAAACCATTTATTTAAAATCTTATCTTTTACATAAATGATAATAAAATATCCTATTTAATCCAAGCCTGATTAGCAGAATGATCCCTTTTACAATCAAACCAACAAACAGCATGAATTTCACAACAAACAAACATATAATTTGGACTGTTAGGACATCAGTTTACAGAAAAGAGCCAGGATAATTAGAAACACTAGGAAACTAGTATGCACAAAAAAATTGTGCAGTGAAAAGTATTTATTCGATAAGTATAGAATGGGAATGGCCTAGCAATTAGAGCAGTTAATTGGAAGTCTGTTCTATCCAATCTATGTATTTATAATGCTCTCATCATTGTCTCAACTAGGTACCAAAATATAAGACAGCAATGCTTCAATCCAAAAGGATTTTTGTTCTCCACCCTTCTCTTGTTTATTTTGCATTCTTAAGGGGTTGTAAAGCTCCAACTTATTCTGATCTTCGGTTGTAAGAAAGTCCATCACCTTGGGCTTTGACAGCTGCATCTCTCTTGTACGTACCTATCAGACAGTCATGTCCTCTTTACTCTTCTAGTTGTCACTATGCTTATCTAACATTTACAACTCTCTCTCATATAGCAACCTCTCCAGCCACCTACATTTTTTAAATTTCTGTTCTCCAAAATTTCCTGGTCGTGTAGTGCCCAGAACTGAGATTATTATTTCAGGTGTGGCTTCACTTTCTATTGCTCATTTCCTTCATACAGAAATTCAAAATATAGGCCTCTTCAGAAATGTGAGATACAATATCGCATTGCTCTCACCAACATGCCACATGACAAATATTTTAATGATCAGATTAAATTGATCAGATTATTATTAAAATGATCAGATTAAATGTTAGCACCAAGGAATGGTCAGATTAACAAGAGTGTTTTATTTGTTCTTGTTTACAGCTCATTATGACAAATCCTTGAAAAATGGTACTATTAATTTACTAAATTAATACAATTAAATATTCCTACAGCATCACTAGCAAAACACTCCTGTCCTGAATTTAGACAGGTATTCACCTAGCTATATTTATGCCACACAGATAAACTTGAATTGCCTGCCAGGATATTACCCTTGCAAGATGGCTTTTGTAAGGACAAAAAGTGCAACATTAATCAACTATTACTTTGTTATTACTGAAGAAAACAGAATGGGCCTTCATTACAGAACAAGCCCATGTCACACATTAACACTATCTTAAAGTCCAATAGTCTAAAATAGTATATAGCATAATCTTCTATTTCCAGAGCACCAAACTAGCATTATTTCTTATTTTCCTAAATACAGATCTGTTTGGTTCATTATGGAGGTATCAACTTCAGCTCCACAATTAAGGATGAGTTGAGTTTTACAATTAAAGCAGAGATTTAACATCTTTATGTACAACCAAATGAACATTTACTGAATATAGAATGAATTTTCTGAAAATTGATAAGTAAATCTAATTAGTTTAGAATTAAAATTAATTTAAAAATAGATCCTTTAAGAAATTTGGATCCTGCTTGTATCCCAAACGATCTCATCAGAACACCAGACTTGCCTCAAACTTTTCATATAACTTAAACTCACTAATCTTGTGCCTAGGCTATATGTGAAGAAGTTTTACAATTAATAGTAATTTTTTTCTGTTACTCTGAATAAGAAAAGTTACTTACTTGTACAGCAACTGGAATTCTTTGAGATGTTGTCCGTATATATATATATATTCCCTTCCTGGTACACATGCCTTCAAGCTTGGAGCATTTGGGCCAGCAGTAGTTGTTGGGTCTGCACATGCACCCTGAGTGTCCTTGCATTCCCATACTGAAGGAATAAAAGGTAGTGTGGGTCCGAGTGCCACTCAGTTCCTTCATAGATCTCTAAATCATAGAATGTCAGGGTTGGAAGGGTCCTCAGAAGATCATCTAGTCCAACCCCCTGCTCAAAGCAGGACCAATCCCCAGACAGATTTTTGCCCCCCTCAAGGATTGAACTCACAACCCTGGGTTTAGCAGGCCAATGCTCAAAACCACTGAGCTATCCCTCCCCTACCACTCTGAAGTGGGACGCTGAAGCAAAGGGGAATAAAGGTGGGTCATGAAATTTTATATATAATATATATGGACAACATCTCAAAGAACTCCACTTATTGTACAGGTAAGTAACTTTTCTCTCTTCTTTGAGTGCTTGTCCATATATATATATATGGACACTCCCCAGCAGCGATCTGACTAAAGTGATGGGTGCTCTGAGTTTCACTTAAAGATAGACTGTAAGAAACAGCTCTGCCAAAGGAAGCATCTGCTCCGGAAGCTGTCCCTAAGGTACATCTGATTAAACGTATATATAGAACCCAATGTGGCTGCTTTACAGAATGCTTCTCAAGGAAGCAGACAAAGCTGCCTGTGAACTAGTGGAATGGACTCTAATATCTGCTGGAGCTAATTTAGCTAGTTCATAGCAGAGTGTAATCCACCCTCAAACTCATTTAAATAATCTTTGGGTGGAAATAGGATTGACTTTTATCTTCTCAGCAACAGATAAGAACGGTCTAAGAAATGAAGTGAAAGGTATCATTTGCTGTAGTAAAAAGGCTAAGGCCCTAGGCACATCAAAAGATATGTAATTTAACTTAACCATAGAATCATAGAACTGGAAGGGACCTCAGGAGTTCATCTAGTCCAGTCCCCTGCACTCAAGGCAGGACTAAGTATTATCTAGACTGTCCCTGACAGGTGTTTGCCCAACCTGCTCTTAAAAATCCCCAATGATGGAGATTCCACAACCCCCCTAAGCAATTTATTCCAGTGCTTAACCACTCTGATAGTGAGGAATATTTTCCCAATGTCCAACCTAAACTGCCCTTGCTACAATTTAAGCCCACTGCTTCTTGTCCTATCCTCAGAGGTTAAGAACAACAATTTTTCTCCCTCCTCCTTGTAATAACCTTTTATGTACTTGAAAACTGTTATGTCCCCTCTCAGTCTTCTCTTCTCCAGACTAAATCCATTTTTTTCAATCTTCCCTCATAGGTCATGTTTTCTAGACCTTTAATCATTTTCGTTGCTCTTCTCTGGACTTTCTCCCATTTGTCCACATCTTTCCTGAAATATGGCACCCAGAACTGGACACAATACTCCAGTTGAGGCCTAATCAGCGCGGAGTAGAACAGAAGAATTACTTATCGTGTCTTGCTTACAATACTCCCGCTAATACATCCCAGAATGAGGTTTGCTTTTTTTGCAACAGCGTTACACTATTGACTCATATTTAGCTTGTGATCCACTATGACCCTCAGATCCCTTTCCGCAGTACTCCTTCCTAGGCAGTCATTTCGCATGATTAGAATGAGGTTTGGAAAAATATAGGTGGATTTATAACCTGATTTAAACTTTTCAGTAGAACTTAGGGTGTGGTCTCGGACATCTTTTCAAAGTGAAAAATAGTATAAGGGGAATCCACCATGAGTGATCTTGTTTCCCCAATTCTCCTAGCTGATGTGACGGCTACAAGGAAGGAGGTCTTTACAGATACGTGTAAGAGAACACGATGCCATGAGCTCAAATGGAGGACCCATGAGGCCCACAAGTACACCATTAAGGTCCCAAGTGGGAGTTGGTGGTTCTTATAGGTGGAAAATCTCTCAAGAAACCCCTAAGAAATCTGAAAATAGTGGAATGGGGAAAAAAATTGTATACCCCTCTGTAGGTGGATAGAATGTGCAAACAGCTGCAAGGTGCACCTTGACAAAACTAACTGAAAGTCCTGAGTTCTTTAGAGAGAGTACGAAGTCTAAAATGGCAGGGATTTGTGTCTCAAGAGGCTGAAAGTGATGGTGTTCACACCAAGCTGAAAATCTCCACTTAGCTGCATAAGTCTTCCTGGTAGAGTCTTTTGGCTATTAGTTAAAATGTTCTGTGCACCAACTGAACATAACTTCACTATTTCTGACATTTCTATTTCTTTGGCTTCAAGGTCCAAACTTGTTGCTGATTTGCCCCAGCGAGAAAGTTGTGGGACCCTATACAGTGAGGGCTGCCTGCCCAGCCCTATCAACTCTGGCCGCTAGGACACACCACCCTGCATCAAAGGATAGTCCTATCAACTGTGGCCACTAGACCACACTGCCTTGCACCAAAGGGCAGCCCTATTGACTCTGGCCACTAGGCCACATGGCCCCGCACCAAAGAGAAGCCATGTTGACTTTGGCCACTAGGCCACGCTGCCCTGCACAGGAGGAAAGCTACCTTGATGTCTATCCGATACCCTGTGACAGGGTGTACTTACTCAGTGACACAGTCATTCAGAAACCAGGCTGTTAGCTGTAGTGTGGATGTGCTGGGATGAAGGATGGCTCCTTCATTCTTAAACAGGTCTGGGAATAGTGGAAGCAGTTTTGGAGGATGGTTTGACAATTGTAACAGTTTCAGGTACCAGAACTGCCTTGGCCAGGCAGGAGCTATCAGGATGACCCTGGCTGCATTTTGTCTGATCTTTCTGAGTACCCTTGGGAGTAACACAATCAGTGGCTAAGTGTGCATCAGTGCACCAGACCAAGGAACACATATGATAGGGATCCTGGACTCTGTCCCCCTCTGGAGCAGAAAGTACTTGACATTACTTCTTCCTATCAGTCACAAATAAGACTACTGATTGGATGATCCCATTTCTTGAAAATCAACTGAATAACTGACTAGTGAATTGTCCATTCATGCTCTGATGAAAAGTATCTGCTCAAATCATCCACCAGTGTTCTGCAGCCCCATATGGTGAATTGCTGAGAGAAATATCTGATGCTGAATGCACTAATTCCATAATTGAACTGTTTCTTGGCACAGAGGAGATCGAGTCCCTCCTTGAGGGTTTGTATAAAACATGGCAGTTGTGTTGTCTGTCATTAACTGAATAGACAGTCCATGTATTGGAGGTAAGGGCTCCATGAAAGCTTTGCACACTACTGAGTTCTTGAATATTGAGTCTCCATTTGCCTTGTACCTGATTTGTGATCCAAGTGAGGTTCCTCTACCCAATAATGAAGCATCAGTCACTATGGTCTTGGTTGGGATAGGTGGGAGAAAGGGACTCCCATTCATACCTTGTTATGGTTCTTCTACAACGAAGAGAGTAGAGAATGTCTTGTGGCACCATCAGAGGTATGTCTAAGTTGTGCTAGCTCAGAATGTGCACTGATTTCAGCCAGTCCTGCATGCAACAAAAGTGCAGTCTAGCATGCAGCATGACAAAATGCAGGCGGCCATGTGACCCAGCAGATTTAGACAAGTTCTTAGTATGGTTTGAGGATTTGTCTGAAGCTGGGAGACAAGCATGGCCATAGTCTGGAACCTGCTGTAGGTTAAGCTCTGGCTGTCTTGGGGTCTATAATGGTCCCTATAAATTCTTGTATTGGTGTTATAATGGCCTAAAAGTCAACAGAGAAGTCCAAGGGATATGAATAGCTAAAATATGCTTTGGATGGAGCGCTATACCTCTGATGAGCCGGTCATCCAGGTATAGAGAGACACTTATTCTCTGTCTCCTTAGGTGTACTGCTACTACTGCTAAGACTTTTGTACATACCCTTGGTGCTATAGAAAGGCCAAAGAGAACTCTATATTGGTAGTGGTTTTGATGTAACGTATCTCAGGAATTTCTTGTGACCCGATGTATGGCTATATGAAAATAGATGCCCTGCAGGTTGAGAGCCGCAAACCAATTTCCTTCATCTGGAGATGGTATTATGCAGGCTAAGGTGTCCATTCTGAACTTTATTCAGTGGATAAAGGTATTAAGTGCTCTCAAATCCAGAATTGGCCCTTATCTCCCTTTCTTCTGGGTATGAGGATATAGTTTGATTAGAAACCTTTCCCTCGGTTGTATAGGAATCTCTTCTATTGCTCCGAGAGACGGGAATGAATCTACTTTCTGGAGTAACAATCTCTCATGAAAGAGGTCTCTGAATAGGGATGGGGAAAGTGGAGAGGAGGCAGGTGTAGAATGATACAGGAATCCCTAAGTGTGAAAAGCATCATCTGTTTTCGTTCTGAACAAATCTGAACCCTCAAACAGAAAATTCTCCACTGTTGATTGCACTTCTCTTGGGATCCTGGAACTTTTCCCAGCATAGATGCATGCAAAACATCCAGTAACTTACTAGGAGCGCTCTGTACCTTCTCAAGCAGAATCTGAAGTGATTGGACTACTCTCATCATCTGTTTCCGGAAGCTTTTATAGTCATCCAGATGAGACTGCGCTAAAGGGATCACTGTCTCATCCAGAGACAAAGAAGAGTGGTTACTGGTGCCTGAATATCCTAATTTCTAGGTTGTTGTTCTTCCTCGAGATGCTGAGTATCATGAGGGGATGCTTGAGGTTATACTGTTTCTTGCCTCTGAGTAGCTCTCTGAGACAGTACATGTGAGGTATGCCCATAATAAGGACCCCACTGGTTCCAATATGGCCATACAGTAGCCAGAGTTGAAATGCTCAGATCCAATAGCTTTATCTCTACCTAAGAGGAGCCAGCAGCCAGTGCTGACATCAGTGGTACTGCACACACCTCAGTAGTCTCTGTATTTATTCAGACATACCTTCAATTAATGGTAATGGTCAGCAGTACACTCCCTTGAAGACCCTCTGGTACTCAACTCAGGCTGTGAAATCTCCTTGGATTGAGAATGAAGGGATTATTTTGATCTCTTCTTTACAGAGCTCTCTTGAGAAGAACTGCCTCTACTCCTTTCCATCTCAGTACTCAACAGGGACAGTCTTACCCAAATCCATGGAAGTCCAAAGGAGCCCTGCAGCTAACAGATATTGAGCTCCCAGGGGCACATCTCTTTACCACAAACTGATGTACCAGGTACAAAGGCTGACCTAGGTCTGAGTCAGGCCACATGGAGAAGTTTAGAAGAAACATTTTAAGCCTTGCTCCTCTGGCTTTTAAAGTCCATTTAGAAAAAGGGCTTGCGGACAATGCATTTACTGGGGATATGGGACTCCCCCAAACAAAACAACAACAAAAAGATACCTTGTCTGCCCATCAGTGTGACATGTCCTGGTAGCAGGAAGGTTCTGGTCAAAAATATATACAAGGGAAGGAAAGAATTTAAAACTTTCCAAAATCTAATTAAAGTTCATCAAAAAGGGGAGTGCCAATGGGCAACTACTAAATCTAAATAACTAAACTGGAAATTTGTGTATCCAGTGAGAGTGTAGCTCTGTCTCAAACCCGAAGGTGGGGAGAAAGAACTGTGTAGCGGTTGGTCCTGCACCACCTTTTATGCCCTTGGGATGGAGCATGAGGGCACTCAGGGCATATCTGCACAGACCCAATGGACACTGCTGACCAAAAGATGCAATCTCAAGTTCATAGGGTGCATGTGTGCCGAGATTGGAAGGACTATACATACATACACACACTATATATATAACAGGCTGAGGGGGGATATGATTGCTCTCTTTAAATATATCAGAGGAATAAATACCAGAGAGGCAGAGGAATTATTTCAGCTCAGTACTAATGTGGACACGAGAACAAATGGATATAAACTGGCCGTCGGGAAGTTTAGGCTTGAAATTAGACAAAGGTTTCTAACCATCAGAGGGGTGAAGTTCTGGAACAGCCTTCCGAGGGAAACAGTGGGGGCGAAAGACCTCTCTGGCTTTAAGATTAAGCTTGATACGTTTATGGAGGGGATGGTTTGATGGGATAACGTGATTTTAGTCAATAACGTGCCATTGCTGGTAATTAGTAACAATGGTCAATGATGGGATATTAAAAGTTACTACAGAGAACTTTTTCCGGAGGGTCTGGCTGGAGAATCTTGCCCACATGCTCGGGGTTCAGCTGATTGCCATATTTGGGGTCGGGAAGGAATTTTCCTCCAGGGTAGATTGGCAGAGGCCCTGGAGGTTTTTCGCCTTCCTCCGCAGCATGGGGCAGGGGTCGCTTGCTGGAGGATTCTCTGCGATTTGAAGTCTTTAAATCATGATTTGGGGACTTCAACAGCTGAGTCAAGGGAGAGAATTATTCCAGGAGTGGGTGGGTCAGTTTTTGTGGCCTGCATCATGCGGGAGGTCAGACTAGATGATCATAATGGTCCCTTCTGAGCTTAAAGTCTATGAGTCTATATATGGACAAGCACTCGAAGAGCTGAATGTTTCTTCAACAGAGGCTGAAGAATTATTTTTCTATAGAGAATTCCACAAAGATTCAAAATGGCTGCTATCTCCCATTAATAGGGCTGAAGCAACCACGGAGGAAGAAAACGGACATCCTTCTACTTTATGGACCTTTGGACACCAAAGGCTTCCTGTAAGAGAGTCTCTAATTAGGATTGAGCACTATCTGATTGTGGTAATGGAGTTCAGAAGAGTTTAGAATTCACAAGACATCATCAGTTTGGGAGACTCCAACGTTAACACAGATCACAATATAAAACCTCCTGCCCGCTTCACTTTTGGTTTCACACAGGCAATGGACACACCCACCGACACAGGGGGACAAACCCAGGATTGGATATAGATATTAGCAATGCAAGAACTATCCTTCCTTCTTCAGGCAGAGATCAGTATTTCCCCCAGCACATAACAGGAAGCTATCATACCATCGCTCACCATTGGAAACTTGGGGCCCTGCTAAATTCCAAAAATTGCTCACAGAAAATTATTCAATTAAGAGCCTTGGGAGAATTAGTAAAACACTGCAACCAAATCCCTGAAAAGAGTCTTGGGCATCAAAGCAACCTTCCCACCACATTGCCCCTACACATCTATCCACCCATATTCTTATATTGACATCCATCACCTTAGTATCTGAGTTGAGTACGCCATTGACGTGTGAGTTAAGGGTATTCTGCACCTTACAGGATGGGCGCAGAGCTGAAGCAATTCCACTGTTCCTTTCCAATCTTCTCAAATGAACTGAGCGTTTGGGTGCATGGCAGAGAAAACAGGAAAAAATTAAGATTATCTCCAACTATAGCAGAGATCATTATTCACTTCTTCCAGTGAGCTGTTCATCATGCAGGTCAGCTGAACATCTGCATCAATAAACCAGGTACAGTACAGTCCAACTACCCTATGGACTAGAAAAAGTAGGTTACACAATAAAAGCTGTCTTAAAGGATGAAGGAAATTACACTAGAAACTGCATGGGGATACTTTGAAGTGTTCACTTTAAAATGTGAAAGAGTCACTTGAAGGTGATCTTTTAGTGAAGGTTTTTCTGTATATCAGTAAGTGACCTATGAATAGGCATTCTTCAGACTATTAGTAACAAGAATTTTGAAAACTTGAAAGATCTGAGTAATCAGATTTATGGAACATTAGCAGGCTATGATCCAGATACAGTTATGCATAACTTTAAACAAGGGAACCTATTGTTTATTTTAAAACGTAGCAATGTTCTCTCTAAGCATAGTAGAATACACACTAGCTGTTCAACTCCGAAGACCTAGATTCTACTCTTGCAATGAGTGGCAGCGGTTTGCTTAATTCTTACCACACATGCAGTTGTGAGTACTATTTCTGTGCTGAGAACAGTCTGAACAGCAGAGATCTCCGTGCATTGTGTCGTAGCAGGAGGGCTAGATGTCAGGACCAACATACATTATCAAAGCTGCAGAGCACATCTTTTGCTCTAGCCAGTGCTATAAATGCATCATGAGGATTAATTTAACTAGTAAATTACAGCCATCTTCACATCTGGCATATTACAGCTTTTTCAAAGTTTGTAACAGCAGAAAGTGGTTCTGAACTGAGCATTAAAACCTGACAGAGATAAGTGTCCCACTAGGAACATTGACAAAATTGTCTGTTTAATGATCACATCATCCCACTTCGTCATTCTGTTCTGCTAAACAAATAATTCAACACACTGCTTTGTGTAAGGCCCAAGACAAAGAGAGCAGATATGAGGAATGGGCAAATGTTCCAGTGCTGTGCCCTTGCTTATTGTCTAAGGAATTCAAAGGGGAAAGGAATGAGCGTTAAGATTGTACACACATTATTCCTATATAGGTATCTTAACTCAAGCTACCCAAGCACCACCTTGATTGGTTCCAGGCTTGCCACGTGGAAGGAAGACACAGCACAGGGGAGGGAGAATTGAGCATTGTGAGATGAAGTTGCGAGGACTAACAATGAAACAATTTGAATTGAACCTGTTGGGTTCAATTCTCAGATCTGTCTGGATCTGGTGCTGTTATACAGATCCTGGGAATATTTGTGAAACATTAGAAGCATTTGTGTGAATGTGAACAGTTTGCATTCCAAGCACATTAACCAAAAATGGAAACACCAGCATGAACAGGGCTTTGGTGTTTATTTCCCGTAAGAAAATAAGTCCATCTCTGTTTTATTTCCTCAAAAGAGCCCCCTGAAGACTTAACCCCTAATATACATCCCATCCAGCATAGTAAGGCTAATCCTAGCCTTAATTTATGGAGATATACCTATCTCATAGAACTGCAAGGGGCCTTGAAGGGTCATTGAGTCCAGCCTCCTGCCTTCACTAGCAGGACCAAGTACTGATTTTTGCCCCAGATTCCTAAGTGGCCCCCTCAAGGATTGAACTCACAACACTGGGTTTAGCAGGCCAATGCTCAAACCACTGAGCTATCCCTCCCCCTAGATCTGTGAACTGGTGGATCAAGCACAGCATTACATTATAGGTTGTTTACAAAAATCCTACTCACAGAAAGGAGCTAATAAATGCAAATATCAAAAGTTTTGGTCTTATATCATTAGTGGGCTGTTTGGTGGGTTTGTATTTAAAACAAATCTCAGGAGTTTCATGATTACATTTATTTTGACAGGCATTTTCGCTGTGGTAAAAGCAAATCCATCGTTGAATCAAATTAACAAGATTTCTTTGCCAGTATTGCCAAGAATCAAAAATACCTGTGTTTTAAAAAAGGGCTTTCTCCATCGCAACCCAGCTTCCCCCTCTCCCTGTAGCAAGTCAAAATGCTACCTTTTTATGCAAAACTAATTTCCATGATAATATGCCAATGTTAAACAGAGGATTATTTATGGGTGCAGTTTATGATGTATACAACAGAAGATAAACTGTAGTAAGAACCCCAAAAATACAGGTTAAATGGATTGCTCATTAACTTCTAAATATTTTTCCTAGGTTTACTCCAGTGACAAAGTCCCACTTCAGGTTTTTTCTCTTGAAGCTTCAGGACATGTTGAGCTAGTTTGTTATAAATTTAAATTAGGAGTACAAATTACTCAATTCTCCATATGTAAAAAATAAACATCATAAAATGTGAACAATGAATGATTTTTAATCAAGTTTTATTTAAGCTTTTCCTTCAAGCATTTTAGACTTTGCTTTTTTTTCAACTAGAATATTTATGATATAAATAAAATTTTAAACATTGGTACAAACTTGATATACAAAAAAAAGATCACGTTTGCAGCATTTGCTTAAAAAGTGGTCTTTAAATTCACTTGATAAAAATAAAGGTTTTATTACCTTGGGAACACCACATAGGCATAAACAGGGTTCAGTCCTTCTATAACATCTTTCACTGTGGTCAGAGATAGTTCCTTCACTTTTTCAGCCTCACCCATTAGCACAGATATATTGCTAACTATTTATATATCTATATAGCCACACATTAAAGAGTCCTTTAAGGGTCTATAAGATATTTAGGCTCCATATTCCGCTGTATGGAAGGATAAATAAGTCCACAATTTGACAAAATGCATCCATATATTACATCATTTCCTGAAACGTTTGAAAAGTGGATGGACATGTTTATTTGAAGATGCCTTGCTCCGTGAAGTGTGATATTCCATATAAACTGCATCATCTGCTCCAGACATAGAGCTCATTGTGCCAAAACGACGGGACACCTAGATTAAGAGAAATCGCAATTGTTCAGTTTAACTATATACATAATCTCCTTAACCCACTGATGCCAGAGTAGCTAGATACAATGCTGAATGATCAAATTAATATAGCTATTATTAAGTTATATATATTTTAAATTAAATACTAAATCACTGGACACTTAGTGGATGATCAAGAATTCTGTATACCTAAGTGCATAGGTAAGTATACCCCTACTCCTGCACCAGGGATGCTCCTCAACCAAAGCACCTCACAACACACTACAAGAGTAATGTGCATCTCTAGTTAAAGTTGGTATAACAAAAGCAATGGAGCTATAGAAGAGATACCTCAACCGATTCAGAATTCAAAGGGCATTCCAGCCCAATGCCACCACAGTTAATGGTCAAGCCTGAAGTCTGAGCTACAGTCCTATGATGTCCCCTTAACTCAATGTATTAGCAAGCCTTAGGATTGTCTATGCAGGGACGCTAAGGAAAATTAATCCATATTCATTTTGAAAGTGGATTAGTAAAACCATATTAAATGCCTGTGGGAACACCCTCATTCAGACTAATGTGGCCTTAATTCAGTTTATCTTAATTAACTTCACAAGTGAATAACCAAATAAAGGCCACTTGAATTCTGAGTGAGGGTGTTCACACAGGGATTTAATGTGGTTTAACTAATCCACTAAAATTCACACGTTTGGTTAATTCATATTAATTTTCCTAGATCTCCCTATGTAGAAAAGCCTTTAGTTTCTAGTGTTTATTTTTAGGGAAATCATGTTTTATTTTCTATGAGTAAAAATAAAATAGCATATACAAAGATTGATTATCAGCCTTATTTGAAGAACTATACTCTGGGGATGAAGTCCTGGAGCATGAAACCTTTCAATCAGTGTGACACTCCAAATAAATTAACTGCACTAGGATATTTTTAATGTGTATTTCATAAAACTGATCTCTATAAAAGAAATTTGCCATCTGCCACCAATGTCCTAAAACATAAAAGGATACTGTAGCGGTCACACCTGTTCAAGTGTCTCATTTCTCTCTAGTCCCTAAGCTAGCAGTTACTCTCATCGTTAACTAGGTGTTAGAGGAGCTGAAAGTAAAGAATTCTATTTTTCAACGTTCTGTGTATTGGCACTGTTATGCAGAAGCAAGACTAAGAAGTAAGGGTCCAGTTCTGTCGCATTTGTAGTCCACAGTTACCAGAAGCTAAGTGTTCTTCATTTACCTGAGTTGACTTTGAGCCATACTCTCCTGCTACCACCTCTTCCTCAGCATCCAGGTCAGACGCTTGCAGGACCTTCTGAAGAAGCTGTTGCTGCTCTTCTTTGGATGAAAATGAAAGTTGTTCTTCTTCCATTCCTGCAAGCTTTGTGATCACCTAGGAGGCAGAATGTGGTGGAGGATGCATTTGCTCAGTGTTCACTTTAGTTTTTTTAAATTAGCATCTCCACATTTCCCAAGAAAATCAACTATGCCCCCTCCCCCCCACCCCAGTGGACCTTACTGCATTTATAGCGTATTAGCAGTCCATCACCTTTGCTTCACAGCTACCACAAATATACGTAGGCTTGGAAAGATTACATTTTTAAATTAGTAAATGTCGGTAAACTTCGATTCACCGCACACACAAACTGACATGCGTCTGACGAAGTGGGCATTCACCCACGAAAGCTTAGGACAGATCCAGACTAACACAGCTACCCCTCTGACACTAGACACTATGCAAGGCACTGCATTTAGCCATATGGAATGGAAATCTATCAACCTCATGAAGCTCCAATACATCTGTTAGTCTTAAAGGTGCCACAGGGAAAAAAAAACTGACAAATATTTCCATCACTGATAATCGAAATTTACAGATGGGCAAGGAAAAAATGACGCTTCAGAATGTAGAACTTGATTTAAGAATTTTACTTTGTATATTTTGACACGTGATGTTGACAGTTTGTGTTTTAACAGTTATAAAACTTCTAATTTTTGACTCTCAACATCTACTGTCATTAAATTATTGTCTGACCCCTCCCCCCAATTTTATACAACTGAGAAAATTTAAATTGATAAAAATAGAAAAAAAACCTTAGAAATAAACCGATAACATCCATCAAAATTATTTTTAAAAAATCGAATTCTGCCAAGTCTAAATACACATAATACAAGGTGAATGATACCACACACCTGCCTTGTTACATTCTGTGCTAAAGGAACCGAATGTAAAATGTCATTTAGATAAGAGGCTAGAACAAAAGCACATAGCTGAGGATGAAGGCAGGCTTATTTCAGAATGTTCAGCCAAACGCTTAACGTACCACATTGAAAAGGAAATTGAGCAAAGCACATTTAGCTTAGTAATTATATTTGAGTTAATAATAAAGAGGGCAGAAAACTGCTTTTTTAGATTACAGTTTCTTCTTATGGACTGACCCACTTTTGTTTATTCCTCTAGCTTTCTTCACTAGTCTACATTTTCATGAGGCACAGTCCACCAGCTTTCAGTATGAGAATTCTGACACGTGCATCCCACCCTGATTTGCCTTTACCACCAAGGATACGAGTACAGTTTAGCACATATTTTAGTCTCCTATTTAGTCAGATATCTGGGCAAGTACATTTACTATACTATCTGCTGGTAATATATCACCACTCTACTTCAAAGTCCTCCTTTCCTAGAGAACTCCAAAGTCTCCCAGCTTCTGCTTCTTAGGGCTGGTCTACACTGGGGGGGGGGGGGAAGAATCGATCTAAGATACGCAACTTCAGCTACGAGAATAGCGTAGCTGAAGTAGACACATCTTAGATCGACTTACCTCCTGTCCTCACGGCATGGGATCGACAGCCACAGCTCCCCTGTTGACTCCACTTCCGCCTCTCGCTCTGGTGAAATTCCAGAGTCGACAGGGAGCACGTTCGGGGATCGATTTATCACATCTAGACGAGACGCGATAAATCGATCCCCGATAGATTGATCATTACCCGCCAATCTGGTGGGTAGAGTGGACGTACCCTTAGTCTTAGTGAAAAAAGAACGTTTACAATATACGACTATTCACTGTAAATTCCGTTTCTTTCACAATCACTGAAACATCTCTCCCCTCAGTAGGGCTATCAGACTCAAAAACAACTCTGTTTAAATCCAGAGTAGAAAGGAATCGACATTTCCCCCCCCATTTTGATTACTGATCCAAGTTTACTGCTTTAAAAAATTATGCTAGTCCTGGGTGCACTTATGACTTCCCAGTGTTTCCAGCCATGGCAGGTTTCAAGACAGACATTCAAACTGGGTCATACGGATTTATCATCTGGCTTTTTCCTCTCCCATTTCAATCTAGATATCCTCTGAACACCTGAGTTCTCTTGAACGTCAACAGTTAAGAGGTTAATGCTTGATACCATTGAGAAGCTAGGACACCAAACTGTGATCATATTTTATAAAGCTTTGGTTTATATAGTTGTTTAGAATATATAATTAATGCCAGTCACCATAGTTTATGGAAAATAGATCTTGTCAAACAATATTATATATACATATTTATGAAATTACAAAGGTATAGTGTTCATGTAATATATTTAGACTTCTATAAAGCATTTTGAATAAGAAACTGGAATGACAGAATATCAACATGGAACAAAAATGGATTAAAGACTGGCTAACAGACATGTCTCAAAATGTAAACAGAAAAGGGGAATCATTATCAAGGGAGTGTATGTTTCTACTGAGGTTCCACAGAGATCAGTTCTTGGCACAGTCGACAAATACTTACACGGGGAACAAAACTTTGATAATGGGCTCTTCAATCTAGCAGACAAGGGTATAACAAGGGCCAATGGCTAGCAACTAGACAAATTCACACTAGAAATAAGGTGCACATTTTTAACAGTGAGGGTAATTAACCACTGCACAACTTATCAACAGTTGCAGTTGATTCTCCCTCACAGGAGATTTTTTAAAATCAAGATTGAATACTGGAGTGTATCTTTTAGAAAAACACCTAAACAGAAATTAATTCAAGGAAGTCTCTATGGCCTCTGTTACACAGGCCTACCTAGATCACAATTGTCCTTTCTGGTCTTACAATCTGTGAATCTATGAAAAATAGCATATGCTAAGATTGTGTCCAGCTTCTAACAGGAAAAAGTGTAGAAAGAAGAAAAATGATTTTAAGGTGTATTAAACTGTCCCTTGCGATGGTTTAAAAACAAAATGATGTGTACAACTAAAGAGAGACTCTTTGGTTTTCAACAGAATACAATACTTGTTTCAAGTTGGCCTGGTTCGAGAAGTGTCAAATTTAGAAGTTATCACCGATTCTTTGGTCTAGTAGGTTTTTCTGCTATTGGTCCAAGATTTAATATAAAAGTCTTAGATTTGTAGAGCAATATTTTTCAAAGGGAATATACTTTAATAAGATAAAACATGAGACAATTACAGTTAACTCACTGGGCTCTGAGTAAGGAATCATGACAAGAGGGCTCTATTTAAAAAGCAACTGCACTACACAAAATAGCAAAAAGATTAAAAAAGCCACAATTTTTATCCATACAGACAGATATAACACATGGAACTATTTAATAAATGGCACATCAAACTATCCATACATAGAAAGTGTTTCCAGAAAACTATATATATATATATTTTTTATTTCCCACGGTACCAGCCTTAAGTTTGGCACCAACCATTTGGCACTCATACTGTCCTAGTTATAATGCCAATTTAAGGCTCCTAAAACTAAGGATTACTTGCAAAAGGAAATCTCTCTGTTTTGGCCTTTTTTAATTAGTTCCATAATCCAAAGCATTCAAATACAAGTAAAGCAATTTCTTTGAGTCTTTTTGGCTATAACCATGTAGGCCTGTTCGCTATTAGATCAACACTAATCTGCAACTATTTGGGCAAACTTGATATGCCACAAAAAAGGCTTTCATATATAAAGACTGCAGTGAAATTATTTCAGTTGTGAGACCTGTTCTGAAGCAGTCCTCTTAACTGGCCATAGACTATGAAAAAAATGATTCTTCTAGAGGTTTTATCCATGTAAATCCCACTCCAGATTGTGCATATACCTCGTGTGTGCAAGGTCAGAATCTTTCAATAGTAGCGTCCATTGGGCTACACCTACTTCCCTCACCCGAGGACAAAGGGCAGAGCAGCCACAACCATCCCACAGTTCCCTCAATTCTTAATATCAATTAAAGACTGATGGAGGGCGGATCATGGGCAAAACACTGAAGAACCAGAGTTATTGTAAGAGAAATATCAGGGGGTAGCTGTGTTAGTCTATATCCACAAAAACAACAAGGAGTCCAGTGGCACCTTAAAGACTAACAGATTTATTTGGGCATAAGCTTTTGTGGGTAAAAAACCCACTTCTTCAGATGCATGTAACACAAATAATCATTTTTTCTCTGAATATTTGATCCCATTTTAGGGCTCTGCTTATCAGTCACCATCTGGAAGGTGGGACTGAGGAGTCCAAGCTGCCACTAAATCAGGATAACATTCCCCTACCATATTTGGCACCTGATCTTTCCAACAAGTTGAGGGCATAATATTTAACCAACAGTAAAGGGGTTCTACAAGTGGCTGCCAGGCATATCTCATATGGAGAGGTTTGTAAAACAAGCTTGCGCTCTAGTGGAATGAGCTTTGACATCTGGAGGAAGTAGACCAGCCACGTGATAGCAGGCTGAAATACCCAAAATAGATAACTCAGTATATGTCTATGTTGCAATTCAGAAGTGTGATTGCAACATGTACACATACCCAAGCTAGATCAAAGATAACTAGAATAGCAGTATTAGAGAAGATGCAGCACCATGGGTGATGGCCGCTTGAGTAGGTACCTCGAGTCCTGGGTGGATAGGACTTCACTATTGTTACTTGAGCTAGCTATGATCTAACTACATCAAAGTTAGCTCAGGTATGTCTACAACCACTGCAATTGCACCTCCCAATTGCAGTGTAGACATACACACAGATGTTCTCTGGAAAAAAGCCGTTTGCCTCTTAGAAGCACTATTTATGGCAACAGTTTGGAAGTCTGTCTGAAGGGCTTTGTCCTATTAAGATACTACAGTAAGACCCAGAAACATTTAAGGTGTTAAGTTTCTTTACCCCTGGAGAGAAATGGGGTTTTGGAAAGAAAATGCGGAGATAAATATTGTTTTAAATAAAAGTTTGACAACTTTGGGGATAAATGTGGGATGAGCTCTCAATGGAATGGTGTTTAAGGAGGGTCGCCCATTAGAGTTTGGAGTTTGCTGACCCTTCTGGCTGATGTCAAAAAGGTGATGGGGAAAAGCCTCCATGAGGCTTGAAAGGACAATATTAAGATCCCACATTGCAGGGATTCCTTAATTGGTGGGGAAATATGGAGTAACCCCTTTCAAAATCTAGATACAGTGCGGTAAGAAAACTGACCGTGACTGGAAGAGGGTGTTGTCATGCCAAAAGCACTGCACGGTGGACCATAAAGTAACTGAATGAAAGTTCAAACTATTTCAAATGTGGCATATAATCACGGATTTTAGGTATGGGGCCTCCAAAAGGTCATGGTTGTGCCCAAACAATTTTTTTCCCCACTTTGTGGAATAAGTATGCCTTGTCAGAGGTTTCTGCTCTGCAGTAGAATTTCTCATATTTGCAGTGAGAAATTTCTGCTAGTGGCATTCAGTCAGCCAACATTCAGGCTGTAAGGTGCAGTGGTTTTTGGTGGGCCTGGGTGTAATATTTGCCCTTGGTTCGGTGTTATGTCTAGACAGTCTGGAAGTGCTATCAGAGACTGAGCAGACATTCCGAGCTCTGTTAACCAGAGCTGTCTGGGCAAACATAGTGCTATCAGAGTCAATGGGGCTGTACCCCACGTATTTTTCCATATCATCCTGAGTATTAGTAAGATCCGTTGAAATGCCTAAATGAGACATTGATCCCACAGTATAAAACGATGTCTTGTAAGGATCCCAGGGTCACATCTCCTCTAGAGCAAAAGACTGGACAGTATGTTTTCTTTTTGATGGGAAGCAAACCTATAATGGGATTTCCCCGCTGGTGAAATATCTGTGTGAGAAGGGAACTCTTCAGTGACCGTTTGTGGTTGGTAATGGATTGTCCTCTTAGGAAGCCATCACTGCTGGCTCCTAGGAAATGAAAAGCTACTGAGGTTATTCCATGGAGTTGACATTATGTCCATAACTTGATTGCCTTCTACCACAGGGGTGATGAGCAGATACCTCCCTTGCTTGCTTACATAATACATTGCAGGTGTGTTGCCTGAGAGAATCCATACTATGGAATTTTTAAACAGGTTGGAATGCTATGGAAGCTAGAGAGATGACTTGCAATTCTAGAGCTATGTAAGGATTCATGTCCTTTTGGGACCATACCCCTATTCTATTCTATCTAGATTTGTATACCACATTCATCCCCACAGCATCTGAGCACCTTCCAATAGCAGACTAAGCAACAGGAATACACATATCTCATGTGTTTGTTCTCTTATCCCATCCCCAGAGTAGGAAAGTCCCTGTATCTCAAGGTGGTCCAGGTTTGCACCTAGCCTGTTCCTGACTGATGTCTTATCGGTCTTTGTAGGAGGGGATGGAGAAGGATACCCCTCTTCTGAACTCTCCTGATGTAACTGAACTGGTGGTCAGATAACAGGATGTAAGCTAGAACCACAACGTGTGTGGTCATCTGATGTCTTGTGGGGTGGTAAACTGACTTTAGCCAGCATTGCAATGGACATAGGTGAAATTTGACTAGTGGTGTCAGGTAGGTGCATGCTGACATGTGGCCGCTAAATCTGAGGCAAGTTCTGATTATGGCTGATGAGTTCACTTTGATGTTGGTGATAACTGTCTAGAGAGAGTGAAATGCGTCCTTGGGAAAGTACGCTTTGGATAACTTGGAATCAATTAGGGCTCCTATGAACTCTGTGATGGGTTGGGAGTCTTTCCCCATGAAGCCCTGCTGCCTACATAGGTGAAGGACACAGTTCTAGGCTGTGGTGACTTCTTGATGAGACCAGCCAATTGTCTAAATATGGATAGATGGGAAAGGTTTGTCTCCTTAGTTATGCTGCCGCAACAAGTAGGCATTTTGTGAAGACTACTGGTGCTGTGGAGAGAGACTGAACAGCAGTCTCTTGTATTGGATCACAGTATTGAAGTCATGTCTTGGAGATCGACAGCCACAAACCAATCTTGAGCTAAAGGGAAGGGATGATGGCCGCAATCATTTTCAGCTTGAACCTGAAATGGCATAGATATTTGTTCAGTCTGCTCAGGTCTAGGATAGGACAAAGACGCCCTTTTGTCTTCAGAATAAGGATATTTTGGGATCTGAAGCCTCTTGGCCTAAACGCCGCAGGTAGTTTCTCAAGGACCCCTAGATGAAGCAGGGAAATTACTTCTTTTAGTTGGTTTTCCTGAGAAGGATCCCTGAAGAGGGATGGGAAGAGATTTGGGGGAGAGAGGGAGGATTTAAATAGGTTCTCGTATTCAGTGGAGACAACTTCCAGCACCCATTTGTCAATTGTTATTCCAGTTGGGCTTGGCAGAAAAGAGAAAGATGGCACCTGAAGGTGGAGTTTGGGGAGGACTCTCATCCAGTTTCAGTGTGGTTCTCAACTCCTGCGTTAAATCTGATATCTGGCAGCTGGTGTAGTCTGAATGGTGATTGCGAAAGAGATTTACTTCTTTTGAGAGAGTCTCATCTTCTTCCTAGGTGGGTACTCAGAAGGCCGTTGTTGAGAGTAGCTGGGTGTCTTCTGTCTAGTTTGCCTTTTGTATCTGAATAGCTTGCAGTTTGGGGCTGAATGCCCACTGACCATAGTGTGACTCTGGATGTAAAGCATCATCATCAGTACATCATATTAATAAATCTGTACCCAAAACTGAGAAGTCTACTGTATTCTGAGTCTCCCTAGGAATACCAGAGGCATGATGCTCTTTTACATAGTAACTGCAGTGGCCCTATGTCTAGCCATCGTGTCTGATGCATCCATGGCTGCTTGTAACTTCTTTGCCATTAGGTTTTTTTTTAGTCATAATAGTTTTTAACTGCACTCTATAGAGTTTGGACAGAAAGAAAGATATTATGTCCCAGGTTACATCATTCAATTTCGCAAACAAAGCTTTAGTTCACTATTTGTAGCTGAAGTGATGCTGATGAATAAGCCTTCCTCCCAAAGAGATCTAGTTTCTTTAGTTTTTTTTTCTCCTTTCAGGTACTCTTAGACCCTTTAATTTTTTTCATGAACTGCAAAGTCCACTAAAGAATCCAATGTTGGGAGGGTGTATAATCGCTCAAAACCCTTTTGGCTACTTGGGTAGCTTTTTTTCCTGCTCTTTTAGCCGTCGGCGGTAACGTTGCTTGCATTTGCCATAGAATTTTTGCAGTTCTAAAATGCCCTTGTTAATGGGCAATGCTATTATAGCAGAACTGAAAGAATATATTATGTCAAATAAGTTTCCTTAGTCAATGAGGTCTCTGTTTCTGGTTCATCAACAATCCAGGCAAAAAACTTCTGGAAGGGTCTAAAGTCATCAGGAGATAGTATAAGTGCCAAGACAACTGCCTTGTTGGGAGAAGATGATGAGTCTTGGGGACAGGATGAAGGATGTTGGTCAGGTGGTTCAAGATCTGTCTGTTGAATGGTGGGGAAAAGGTTCTCTTCTGAAAGATGGAGTAAACGTCTTCCAATGGTGGTGCTAATCTTTGAGGCGACATCAATATCAACCTGTTTTGGTTGGGATAGTTATTGATAACTATGCCAAGTCCTACTGGTGCCACTGGTCCAATGATAAGGAATCAGAACTGCTTCATTTACAATTTTTTGAGAGCTATCTTTGATAGAATAATATCTGAGTGTGGATGCTGAGAACAAATCCTGAGAGAAAAGATACCAACCACTGAACCACTAATTTGGGCAATATGGTTTCAGGAATAAAGGCTGTTCAAACTGCAATTCAATTATGAAGCCTTTCATGACAGCATCAAGCAGAACTGATGAAGTGGAGGGAAGGAAAAGGTCACAAATGAAGAGGGGGGAGAAAAAAAAAAAAGAGTAGTGTTCTTAAGATATAACCAAAGGAAGTAAAATATACTAAGATATTCACTGGACTCTGATGTACACTATACACAATATCACCTACAGCAATGAGGACTTTGACCAACTGGGGACACAAAGCTAGTTTACTTGAGTCTCTATTCTCCACACTCTCAAATGGGAGGGCTTCCAAAACTTACACGTTAAGGCCATCCCATTTTTGTGGAATCAGCCAATTTTTCCCATATGTGTTGTTTCTCTGGCCCCACTCCCCAGTTGTTGCCTGCTATAAAGTCAGAATGCTTTGCCTTGTCAGATGCTGTAATTAATGCTACCTTAACCTGTCCTCTACAGCAGTACAGACACCACAATATAGTAATGTTACAGCAACAATAGTTGCCTGTAAGCACCAACTGATTAACCAATAGCACCCTTCATTATCTTCAGGAAGTATATGAGGTACATTAAGACTCCAAGATGTGCAAATTTGACATTATACGCACAAGTCATCAGTGTTCCACATTAAAGGGACAAAATTACCTTGAAGCTGTAACCTTGATCTACCAGAAATCTTTGTCGTTTGGTTGAATATGCCATTTCCTGAGTATCTTGAGATACAAGGGAATAAAAGAAGGCATTGTATTCCTCTGCAACCGTCCCTAGGAGACAAGAGGTATTAGACAATTAGCCTATATGAGTAAATTGAAGGATAAAAAGAAAACATCCTGAGCAGGAATGTAAAGTTATTTTTAAAAAATTGCTTTTCTGAACATACTTTAAGTAAGTGATCATCTACATAGCATGGAAATTCTTGATGAGGACTATTGATAGCTTGAAAAGAATATGGGAAGAGGCAACGGGAGATATTGGAGACCTAACTCTTGGAGGAAAATAGTGCTTGTTGAATTGTGTATTCCAAACGAGGTAAGAACAAAAAATTCCCAAGGGTGCTATGCAGGATAATCTTAAGAACAACTTAAATTGTGCTTGCGATACAAGTCAGGAAATAGTACAGCAGCAAGATACCAGAGGAAAAGTTTTATAAATGTAAATGTAGAGATTTACACTGACATGGCACAAAACCAGATGAGACAATAAGATATTTAGCTAGGAATTAGTAAGGCTATTCAAAATTCTGAATAACCTAGGCTATATAGTTGTATATGGGTAATAGATTTTATGGCTCAAACAATACAAAGCAACTATTCGATAATCCAGCCCCTCTCCTGGCCACCAGCTAGTACAATAGTGCAAATGTTACATCTATTTCAGACCTTTTCAAATCCATACTGTTCCATCGTGCAATCTAAGCAACAAGGAATCAAATCCTGAGTATGCACTAAGGGCTGCACTTTCTAATTTCAAACAGAAACAGCACTCCAGGTAACTACTGTCTAAATACAAGGCACTTTAGGAATTTTTTCAAAAGCACTTAAGCACTGAGGAACACAAGTTCTGTTTTCAAAAGCAACCTAGGCACTTAGTCAATGGGACTTAGATGGTTTAAAAAATTAGATATGTGCATTTAGAGCAATGCTACAATAATTTATTTGTGGTATATTTTTACTAGGATTATCGGTCAGGAGAGCACTGAGGAATGAAAATGAATTAGAGGGAACTTTACTTGTAGATAAAAATGTGTATTACTTGGAGTCCACTTGGAAATTAGATACTGATTCTAATAGGGATTACCCAAATGAAAAGTAGCACAAATACATGCAGTATATTTCTTCTAATTTATAAAAATATATGCACCTATCCTATGCTTTGGGTGCCTAGACGATGAACTGAAGGGCACCTGATATAAAAGGAATACCCATAAATATGCAACTTGCCCATTTCTCCACAGTAGCTGGAGGAGAGGGGAGCTTTACAGCATGCCAGAAAGGATAAGAAACCACACTCTGCAGTCCGGTGTCCGGGAGTGAGATTCCATGTCACTGACCTTCACAGAGAATGCCCTGACAGCACCTACTGTTCAACCACCATGTGACGTTATTGATATAATCTGGGACCATATAGATCATTGTTGCAACCAAGGTCCTGTAGTGGCACGCAAATCTTGTATAAAGGGGGTCAAATGGGGTGTCTAAGACAAGGTTATGGTTTACTGGTTATGATTATGCTGTCTATATGTGTGTATCACTTTTGTAGTTGAAGTTATGAATATTGGCTCTATACTGTCTGTATTTCAAACGTATGCTATGCTGCTGGGTGACATCCCAGACAAACTGGTGTTAGCTCTGCCTAGCCTGCTTGATGGCCCATTAAGGACCATCAGCTATACAATGGACCCATTGAGAGAAGGCAGATACGCCTTGTAACTCAGCAAAGTATGCAGGGACTGGCCCATGTGACTCCAGACTCCATTTTGCTGTAATTTTCCACAGTAAGAACAAAGAGGTGTTCTTACACCTGGAAAAGACTATATAAGGCTGATGCCTCATCTCCATCTTGTCTTCAATCCTGCTTCATACCTCTGGAGGAACTTTGCTACAAGCTGAAGCTTTGAACAAAGGACTGAGGACCCATCCCAGCGGGGGATGTATTCCAGAGACTTGATTTGAACCTGCAGTTTATTCCATCGCTGCTGCAAGCCTGAACCAAGAACTTTGCCATTACTGTATGTAATTGATTCCATTTAACCAATTCTAACTCTCATCTCTATCTTTTTCCTTTTATGAATAAACCTTTAGATTTTAGATTCTAAAGGATTGGCAACAGCGTGATTTGTGGGTAAGATCTGATTTGTATATTGATCTGGGTCTGGGGCTTGGTCCTTTGGGATCAGGAGAACCTTTTTCTTTTACTGGGGTATTGGTTCTCATAACCATTTGTCCCCATAACGAGTGGCACTGGTGGTAATACTGGGAAACTGGAGTGTCTAAGGAGATTGCTTGTGAGACTTGCAGTTAGCCAGTGGGGTGAGACTGAAGTCCTCTTAGTCTGGCTGGTTTGGTTTGCCTTAGAGGTGGAAAAAAACCCAGCCTTGGGCTGTAACTGCCCTATTTTAGCAATTTGTCCTGAGTTGGCACTCTCAGTTGGGTTCCGCCAGAACCGCATTGTCACACACCACCAGTGACTTAACTGTGGTGGCCGGGCAAGGGAAGACAGGGATCTCAAGTAAGGAGGTCTCAAATTATTTAGGGCCTTACAAGGTACAACCAGCTCCTTGAATTCCACCTGGAAGCTTACTGCAAGCCCTGCAGATCCCAGGGCACTGATCTGACATGTTCCCCATGTGCAATTCCATTCACCAGAAAGGACTCAGCATTTTGCACTAGCTTCAGCCTCTAACTAGTCCCAAGATGTAGACCCACACCGAGTGCATTACAGCAATCTAGTTTCCAGGTGATAAAGGCATGGATAATTGTGGCGAGGTCTGCACTGAAGATAAGGTCATACTTCTTACATGGCAAGGATGGGAAAAGCAGCACTGTGCACACCACAGTCACTATCCAGGCATCCAAAAGCAGTCCCGGATGTGACAACCATGGTGTTACAAATGGTTGCACTTTCTCAATGACGGCAGCCAGCAAGTTCTACTAAAATTCTCCTGGCTGCCTCCCCCAGCCAATTAACATTCTCTCTCTCTCTCGGATTATGTTACAGTTGGCCCCAAGCTCTTCTTGGCACAGTGGTACCTTGCAGGAAAGAACCCTTGAAGTAAAGGAACAGTTGCCTCCAGCTACCTTTTAGGTTCTCCCAGAACAATACCAGAGCCATTCAAGAGCAGCTCAACCACTACTGCAAGGGTCCACAAGTGAATCTAAGTCTTATGCTCCAAACCATCAAAGGTACCTTAAGAGAATAAGCATAAAGTCTTCATCCACTGACAGGATAGCTCAGTGGTTTGAGCATTGGCCTGCTAAACCCAGGGTTGTGAGTTCAATCCTTGAGGGGGCCACTTAGGGATCTGGGGCAAAATCAGTACTTGGTCCTGCTAATGAAGGCCGGGGGCTGGACTCGATGACCTTTCAGGGTCCCTTACAGCTCTATGAGATGGGATATCCCCATTAATTAATTAATTTATTTATTTATTGACTTGAGGCCAAGGAAATCTGATCAATCAAGAAACCGAGCACTGCCCCACTACCACCTTCTCAATGACCTTCCCCAGATGGAAGTCACAGTTAGCCAGAATGTCAGTATCAAGAATTGGTTTCTTGAACTCTGGCCTCAATAGCTTAAGACCACTGGCATCTTTCCCACCACATAGGGAAACATCAACAAACACAAGCGAAAACGGACACAGTACTCTCCAGCTGGCCTTCACTCAAAAATTGTAGCACAAAAGCACTCCAGCACCTCTGTAACCTGAATGGCACCAGCTGTAATTCAAGCAAAGATGACAGCATTTTCCCCTGCTGGATGTGGTTCTGTTTCTGCGTCAGCAGACAACTCATTCTGAATCAGAGCAAGCCTGTCTGCAAAACAACATTACATTTTTCACATGAGTCAAGCTCAATCTGGGTGGTTACAGGCTTTATCAGGCTGTTGGTCACTTCAAACAGTTCTGTTGTGATGGAAGGAGAAAAACCTGTCTTTACTTCCTGCAAAGCCACAACATACAGTCTTAAAGTCTGCACATCATAATTGGTCAGATTCACATGAGACTTCCACCATCAATGCTCTAGTTGTCTCTCCTCTTCTTTCATTTGTTATGGGTCATCAGCACCACAGTGAGCTGTGAGGACAGAGTTGGTGGAGTGGATATTTAGGGACCACAGAACCAACAATGGTACACTGACCATCTAGGCCAAGCAGTAGTTAGATTCCTCTTCCTTAATTATGGAAGCCATCATTCCAGAACTGCAGCCAAAACTTAACAAGTTTTTTAATTTACATTTATTTGAAAAGGAAAGCCTTTCAGGACTGAAATAAATGTTCATTCTGATTTTCAACAGATTAGGTTTGAGGTGCAGAGTGATACGTGTTAAGCACTGAGCTGCTTTGAGATCTGCCACTCAGAAATTTCTCAAATCAAAATCCACAGCTCAGAAAATGGCAATTTCAAATACTAAGATTATGCAACTACAAAAAATATTTGAAAATATAGTCTCACTGTCTTGCAAACATGTTTATCTGGTTTTAAATGTGAAAATTATGCTGGTGGAAGGTACCAGTCAGTCGTCCATCTCGTGGTTGAAGAAGGGAGGGTATCTAAAGCACTAAGGTCTGGTTCATGAGTTTGGAGGGAGCCTCGAAAGTTATGTTCCATGAATGTGCCATGGTATGGGAGCAGTGGCTGAGCCTGCAGGTCCTCGTGACATAGTGGCCTTGAGCTTTACTGGGAGCTAATCAGTACCCAGTGCTGCAGGAGATTCAAGTCACCAAAGCATTCTCCCATCAAGTATAAAATGGTGAGAAGCCCAAGATGTGTCAAGAAAAAGAGTCAATCCTAAAATTCTTTAAGTAGGAGGGAAGAGAACCAATTGAAACTCCTGCATCCCACCCCACCCAGAATCACATAGCTTGAAAAGAGCCCTTACCGAAGAGGGAGGAAGAATGAATAGAGGGTCCTACTCAGGAGATGGTGGGGAGGGAGAACAGTATGCTACACATCATGCCACCCAGAAGCCTGGAAGGGAGGCATAAGAGTGTATCAAGGGGAAAAAAAACAGGATTTGTTTGTTAGCCATTTTCTGAAGTTTTGGTGGTTCCATGCCCATCCACACCTGTCCTCTACAGAACAAGCACCAAGCAGCACACCACCTTGCCAGCGTGTGACCGCTGCTCTAGAGCAGGGGTCTCAAACGACCACGAGGGCCACATGAGGACTAGTGCATTGGCCTGAGGGCAGCATCACTGACACTCCCCCCCATACCACTGCCCCCGGCCCAGACCCGCCCCAACTCCACCCCACCCCTTCCATGAGGCCCTGCCCCTGCCCAGTCTCTTCTCCACCTCCTCCCCTGAGCGTGTGGCTCCCTGCTCCTCCCCACTCCCTCCTGGAAAGTGCTAAGCGCCACCAACAGTAATGCACCTCACTCAAAGGACAAAACACGCACTTAGTTAGATTTACTTCTGTTAAAGCCCCCCCATTGCACTGGGCTGCACCACCACTTCATCCCTGCTCTGCCTCTTCCAGGGGTGGCAGGTTTGTAGAAATTTTGGTGGTGCCGAGAACCTGCCCGCCCCCCCAAACTCCACCCCCACCTGCCTAAGGCTCTGGGTGGGTGGGTGGGTGGGGGTCTGGGGTGCAGGCTCTGGGAGGGAGTTTGGGTGCTGGGTGCAGGCTCCAGGCTGGGGCAGAGATGCACGTTCTGGGATGGAGTTTGGAGATAGGAGGGGGTGCAGGGGTGAGGGGTTTGGGGCATTGGAGAGGCTCAGGACTAGGGCAGGGGAAGGGCAGTGCCCTGGCCCTGGGGAGGGGGGGCACTAGGACCCCGCGGAAGTAGGTGATGCTGGAAGCCGGCAGAGCAGAGTCAGCATGAGCTGCAGGCTCCGGGGCGGTGAGGGGGCAGCGAGTGAGGCCGGGGGACACTCGGGGGAGAGACCTGGCCCCAAACATTGGGGAGCAGCGAGCTTAGCTGCCACATAAAATAACTGGGGGTGGGGGGGCGGGGGTAAGGGGAGTTTGGCGGCAACAGGAAGTAACTGGGGGGAGCGCGCGCGGGGAGCTTGGTGGGCTGCAGGGAAGAGCTCCGCGGGCTGCGTGTTTGAGACCCCTGCTCTAGAGGGACTATCTAGAAAAGTGATAAGATCATTCGGTCTCCATACGCAGACAAATACTTGACCTCTGCAGATACTTTCAACAATATTATCAATTTGTGCTCTTTTTGACAGTGGTGTTGGTAATGCTGACACTTGCTCGTTAGGAACTGCAATGAGACCCAATCTCCAGAATACTGATTAAATGCGTTTCAAGACAGCACTTTGCTGCTGCTCAGAATATGCACATGGGGTTTCCTGAAGAAAATGAACCTTAAGTTCTTAAAGGAAAGGAAAGGAAAGGAAAGGAAAGAAGAAGAGAGAGCCAAGCAGGAGCAAGGGGTGATCAAGTGTTCCAACAGGCAGATAGGAAAGGATAAGAGATGAGACCAAAAAAAATGAAACAGAGAAAGATAAATACATGGCTAATAGAAAGAAAGAAGTCAGGATAAGAAGTAGAGAACATGAAAGAAGCAGAAAAGAGATGGTTCCTTAGTGTAGCACAGTTTAATAGCTACTCTTCAATTTTTAATCTTACATGTAATCTTGGGTCAACAGTGGCCACTGCCGACTATGGCAATCTGCCTGCTTAGTTAAATGGATGCTTTGTGTTACACCAAAATTTGAGTGTTCAACCTAAATTATTAAGAATTCCTAATCTCGTACCAGGACCCAAGACACAGAGCCCAAAACCAACCTCATTTACCTTTTTTGGCTCTCAGCACTCGTCCCAATCTTTGAGCCTCCTGTCTTCGAGACCCACCATGGGACGAAATCTGAATCAGAACATTGGCTTCGGGTAGATCAAACGATGTGTCACCTACCTACAATACAAACGCAGCCTCTCAGCAATAAGCTGTTTTTCCACATTAAGAAATGAAGACAATGAAAAATACAACTTTGGTGATGCAATAAGAAGTATGTCAAAAATAAGTTGGCACATGTAACTTACTGCGTTTTTAAATTACATTTGCACCCTTCAACCTGATGCAGTATCACAGTGAATGCCTTCACTTACCTTGGAAATAAAGATAGTGTTGATTTTTGGATTGTGCTTGAAGTTCTGTAGAATCTGCATTCTCTCTCCTTGTGCAGTAGGACCATATATGTAAGGTCTAAGATAGAACAAAGATTGAAAGTAATCAGTTCTCCAGACTTCTCAGAACTATTTATCCTTAGGTTAGGATACCACAGAGGGGAGTGCAGTATAACCATTTACAATTTCAGATCAGTCTATAAATAGGAGTGTTTTGACTTTGTTTAAAAACAAAAAAAGTTGTGCTGCTCATCTTTAATCCTTTGGCTCTTTACTGTAACCCTGCCCAAATGCATACTGAATCACCGCCTGGGGCAAACCCAAGCTGCCAGAGGCAGACATCTTTCCACTTTCTGCAGAAATAAATCCTGACAGCGGTAAATGCTTTTCATTTCATGTGCTCTGACTGAACTGCGGATCAGTGGACTGAAAACATTTGCTAATCCTAGATGAAAGGCTGAATGCAGCTGTTAAAATAAAAAGGTGGTTGGTTGGGTTTTTTTTGAACAAATCCAATGAGCCAGCATATGGACAGCTGTGCCCTTCTCACTTCTTCCCACTTGAGTCCTTAAGAATCCAAGTTTCCCTTTTAATTAAATTCTCAGTGTCTCAAGCTGGCTGTTAGGTATTTTATCTGGAAATGATGTCTATGTTTTGAAGTCAACACCTTTCTCCTCCTCTCCAGTAACCCCTGGACCTACGGTTTGTGACCAGAATACAATGTCCACTGGGTTCTATGGAAAAGAACAGCACAACCCAGGATTTACAATGGTGGAGGAAGCTATGAGACTCTTTAGTGTACCTTGCAAGCCAACACTCAAAGGTTAAGATAGATGTGGTAAATTCTTACTTCTGTCTGCAATCTCAAGAGGACAGCAGTGAAGTTCAGACTGTACAGGTTATCTCCTTACAGAGTCCGAAGGGAAAGTGATAATACAGGAAGATTTTGTGGGAATGTTGTACATACTCTGACTTTGTACCTGTAGAGCTGGATTTCCCCTGGATCTCCTTCGTTCCACATAGTCTCCCAACCAGGGCCGGCTCCAGGCACCAGCTTGTCAAGCAGGTGCTTGGGGCGGCCACTCCGGAGAGGGGCGGCATGTCCAGCTATTCGGCGGACGGTCCCTCACTCCGGCTCGGAGCGAAGGACCTTCCGCCGAATTGCCGCTGCAGATCACAAATTTTTTTTTTTTAATTTTTTTTGGCTGCTTGGGGCGGCCAAAACCCTGGAGCCGGCCCTGCTCCCAACCACCTTACATTAGCAGCAGTTTTCCATAACACCGCATATAACTTGACCCCTTCATCGACTCCCTCCCACTTTAAAGTTTGCTGTGAATCTGCAGCATTTGCTGCAAACTCCAGGGCCTGACTGTAAATGCAAGAGAAACTGGCAATGATGTGCAGCTGCTGCTTTTCCATCTCTTCCCCATTCTTTGGAGAAGCTTGTTAACAAGCACCTTCGAAAACCAAGAGAAGCAAGTTTCCTAATTCATGTTAAGAAGTTTTTTCCCTATTTTTTTTTAAAATAGGCCCAAAAGTTTAGCTTAAGTTTACATACTGCACACATCACCATGGTATCTGAGCACAAGAACCCAACTCATAGCATGCCAAGACCTTCTACATCCCCTGGGTATTGGCGGTTAATGCCTTCTCTTACTGAAAACGTCATTCTAGTTTTTGTGCTGCCAAATCTCCTCTAATCCAATTCTTCTACTTGGTACATTTTAGTAACAGTCTTTTCCTAGCCAAAGCTGAAGTGGCTCATAGGAATGAGACACAAGTTGTTTTAAACAATAGTGTTGTTGTACAGCTAGCGAGATCTTGTAATGCTGCTGTAGTTATCAGTCTCCCAGTACTTCTATTTTTAGCCTTCATTTATCACTTCGTTTTAGGATGTGAAGGTGATATTCGTCCCAAACAAAATTAACACACAAAACATCTGCTGTTGATTGAACCAAAATTAAAAAACTTGTGAGAACTTCACATGTCCATCAGGAGCTGCTTCCCAAGACTGTAAACAGAGCTTGTCAAGCATTTGCCTATACTGTTGTAGCTAAACCAAAAAAATGGGATGACCTAAAACTGTTGGGTGTTCAATCTCCCCTTGACTCCCATCCGTTGGGTTTATCGTGATGAACAAGTTATAACACTTCCCTACCCAGAATAAATAAAAACCATCTAATAATAACTTGAAAACCAATCCTTCCTCCAACCAATGGGAAGATAATGAGCCTCAAGGATCAATACCTGTGTCGTCATAATCTGTCAAACCCAGGAAGGCTGGACGTGTCTTCTATAAAGCAATGATTTAGCTGTATTGATAAGCACCATGGCTGTAAGCAAAGAACGGCTTTCATACAAGCTATACTAGCTCTTGCTCCGGATGACGCACAGAATGATGGTCAAGATGCCAGGATCAGCTCAAGAGACTCCTAATCTCAGCACTTAACATGAGCTTTAAGAAACTCCGCCTTTTCTGTCTCATGCCAATCCCCCATGACTGCCAAGCATTGCAATCCTGCCTTCCCTGTGGTACTGACAGTTGTGTAACCTTGGGCTCCACTCCAGAGCCAAAGAGAGCAATTTGGAAGATGGATTTTAAAAAAGCAATCCCCCCCCCATCCTCCCACAACTTAATAACTCTGCCAAAAACCTTCAGCAGTTTTACTTACAATGCTTCTCAAACATCTTTACCAGTCACTAAGTTACAGGACTGCCCCCTCCCGCCCATCTCTCATTTATTGTTTACTCAAAGACTCATTATATTCATTATCTTACATGGAACACCGAACACAGTTATTAACATTCCAGAAGCATCATTCTAGCTAATATCTGTCCAGGCAGGTTTAAGAACAATGATGAAAGAGACCATGAGTTCTGAATCTGGAAGTCATCCAGCACTGTTAGCCAGCTCATTGTTTGAAGTCACAGTGAGCGGGTGTAGAATGGCTAGTGCACTGCCATTCAAAACTCATCACCAATTTGGAAAAAAGAGATAAGGGAGGTTTTTTGTGTGTTTTTTTTTTTTTTTTAAAGAAATACTGTTGGAAACTCCTGGATAGCTGAAAAGGTTTAGAGGGCTAAATGCTCCTCACCATTTCTGCCAAGAGAGGGGAATAGAAAAGCCATGATTTCGACTCATGATTGAAAGGGTAAGGCTGGCTTCTCCACATGCTCCATGGAGGAAACCCTTCCATGAGTATCGGGCAGGGAAGAACCAATCTCCTTCACTATTCCCTCATTAATCCAGCAAGCACATTGATGCTAATCTCTTGGCAAGTAAATTTTAACTTTTACCTCTGCTTTTGCAATTGAACCCTGCCCCAAAGAGCAATTCCAAGGCAACGGAGGAGTCCAAAGGAGCTCCTACAGAAACTGTGCTGCTGTTTATTAACTGTATTACAGTAGTGTGTAGAAGCACAATGTACTAGGCACTGTATAGATATGTTGTAAAAGCCATTGCCCCAAAGAGCTTAAAAATCTTAGTTTTAAGACAAGACTGCCACAGGCCTGGAAGGGGGCAGAAAGCAGGGAAGGCCATGGCTTTCTATGGGCCCTGAAGGATCCAGGGGCTCCCTGGTACAAAATTTCCTTCTCATTTCACATGGGGGCAGGGACACTAGTCTGTTACCTGCACAGATAATTGACCATCCAAATAGCCCCTTATTTAGTCACTTGCCTACAGTGCTTTTATCCTCAGCTTATTTTATTGTGACTATCAGCTCTCTACGTAAGTACTGGTTTAAAATTCCTCCGTAGCCACTACAGAAAATGCACATCTTATCTTATCTTAGAATGTTACACTTGGAAAAATATATTGCAATACACATTGAAATTTACTTGGAATGCTCTTCAATGTTCCCTATCTTTATTAAGTTTAATGTTTATTATAAAAATGCCTGAAGCGACTGAAATTTGTGAAACATATTCATTTTCCAGTAAGGAGAAGGAGATGGTACCCTCCTCATTCACAAATACTTACTTCCCCAGTCTGATTGCATACTCCTTCAACGCAAACACATTGTCAGCAAATACAATGATCTTGTCATTCCTTCGCTCATGAAATTTGATCAGGAACTGGCATGCTCTGAATTTATTTGGGTTCATAGTGTAGAGCAATATCCGCTTCTTTGTTTTGATAGCCACATATTCTCTGTAAAACTCTGGAGACATTGGGCACCAAACCTAGAATTTTTGAGAAAAAAAAATTATACACAGTAATAATGAGTCATTATTATTTTATGATATTCCATTTGTAGTAGAAAACAGATATTCATAGATTTTAAGGCCAGAAGGTACCATTATAATCATCTAGTCTGATTTCCAGCATAACCCGGGCCAGAGAATTTTACCCAATAATTCCTGCAACAAGCTCATAACTACTGGTTGAACTAGAGGATATATTTTAGACATCCAATCTTGGTATAAAGACAGTCTTCTTTTGGACTTCCCACCACTAGTTGAAATCATCTCTTAAATCACTGTCAACTGAAAGAGACATTTAGTCTTCATTAGCGTATAAGTGTAGCAACTCCCCAATCTGTTTTTAACATGTCCATGCCAAATTCCATTTAATTTTAATTACTATTTTCCAGAGATTTTTTTCAAAAGAATCCATCACTTCACTGGTGCACATGTAGATTCTGCAGCTCCTGAAGTGCTAGCTTCAACTAATACTGCTAGCTCAAATTAGTAGGGTTCTAGAGGCTCTCTCCATTTATGGTCTTTCTTTACAATACATTTTTTTAGCATTACATGATTTTATATTTAGTGAGAGACCTTTACTTACTGTCATATTATTGCATATAATTAACCAAATTTGAGGAACTTGCCACAAATGCAGTGGTATTATCTGTACACCATAGTTTAGAGTAGAAGTTCATCTTTTTTTTTCTCTCTAGTCTACATACCATGCTCATTACCATAGAATCCAAGCACCCAAGAACAGAACACTTGCAAATAAAGCTAAGAACAGATAACTACATTGTAAATGAAAGCATAGTTTATAATAATTGTTTAATAAATCAAGTTTAAAAACAGAAATCTGCCATTAATTTAAATGAACATTTGCATTATGGCATGGAAACAATATAGGAGACACTGCTGAATAATTATGTGCTTCCTTAGTGGTCATTATTATTTTCTTCTACTCAAATCCCATCTTCAGTGCACAGATTAAACAAGTGGACTATACAATGGGTTTAGAGGAGGTTTCCTTTCCCACCAGGTTAGAGTCTAACAATGGAACTGCTCTGGATTAGGCTTTATCGCTCCTGCACATCCCCTACTTGAAAGGGGTACGAAATTTTACATCAATGAGTATTTTCAGCTAGGACCAGCAGATGTGTGAGTTTGCTAGGGGAGAAAGGGGAAGATAGAAATAAAGGCTAATTCTTGACAACAGAATAATTTAAACCACAGGATTTAGGAATTACTGCCACAGAGTACACAGGATCTTTCCCACAAAGTGACTTATGCACTCGTTCAAGGGTAAAACTAGTAAAAATGTACTTCCATCCCCACTGATCTTTTCATTTTAAAATTTTGCATGGCATGCACTCCAAGGTATAAACCCGGTACAGAATCTGGGGACAAGTTTACTGCAAATCAGACACCTCTGGAAACAGAGCTAGTGGAAATATTAAAAATAATATTAGATAGGAGCAGCATTTACCTTTAACATGCTGCAGCTACTACCAATATAATTTTACATTCTGTAACTCACATACTGAAGCAGTGAATGAGCAAGCGATATATGCAGTGAATACGATCTGCTGTATCATTGGGTAGCACTGCCCTCTACTGCCACTTGGAAGATCTGGATTCAGAAGCAACCAGGTTGCTTTCTCAGGCCAGAATAGATAAGGCAAGCTATGAAATGACACACTACATGAATGTGAATAAAGTTCATACCGGTCACAGACGTTCGTTACTTCCCAGAAATCACCATTACTTGGTTGGTTGGTTGGTTGTTGAAATAATGTAGATTCTAAATTAAATGTCCAAAAAATCTAACACTCTCTTGAATAACATGAGCTCGCACAAAGCTGCAAGTACCTAAGAAAAGTTCACAACAGGGAACATTCTTTGTGAGTTGTATGCCATATTTAATGCACAGGAGGTCAGCCTAGATGATCATGATCATCCCTTCTGACCTTAAAGTCTATGAGTCTATGACAAGAGTGAGCAAACTTTTTGGTCCGAGGGCCACGTCTGGGTATGGAAATTGTATGGTGGGCCATGTATGTTCACGGAATTGGGGTTGGGGTACAGGAGGGGGTGAGGGCTCTGGCTGGGAGTGTGGGCTCCGGGGTGGCGCCAGAAATGAGGAGTTCAGGGTGTGGGAGGGGGCTCCGGGCTGGGGCAGGAGGTTGGGGTGCGGGGGGGTGAGGGCTCCGGCTGGAGGTGCAGGCTCTGGGGTGGAGCTGGGGATGAGGGGTTTGGGGTGCAGGAGGGTGCTCCAGGCTGGGATCGAGGGGTTCAGAGGCTGGGGGGGAGGGGATCAGGGCTGGGGCTGAGGTTGGAGGGTGGGAGGGGGTCGGGATGCAGGCTCCAGGCAGCGCTTACCTCAAGAGGCTCATGGAAGCAGCAGCATGTTCCCTCTCCAGCTCCTACGCGGAGGCAAGACCAGGCGGCTCTGTGCACTGCCCCGTCCGCAGGTGCCGCCCCTGCAGCTCCCATTCACTGCAGTTCCCAGCCAATGGGAGCTGCGGGGGCAGCATGCGGAGCCCCCTGGCTACCCCTACGCATAGGAGCCGGAGGGGGACATGTTGCTGCTTCTGGGAGCCACACGGAGCGCTCCCCAACCCCGCTCCGTGGCTGCAGCGTAGGAGTGGGGCAAGCCCCAGATCCCGCTCCCCACTGGGATCTCGAGGGCCAGATAAAAATCGGCTGGTGGGCCAGATGTGGCCTGCAGGCCATAGTTTGCCCACCCCGGTCTATGAGCTATCAACAGTGTGTGCAATAGGGAAACCATACTCCTGAAATGAATTGCCTGAAGTGGCTAATCATGGTTTCGTCAGCATGGATTTTTTGGTTTTGTGTTTTAGCTTGTTCAATTTCCAGACATTCCAACTCCTGACAGAGCACCATCCACACAGTCCGGCCTCAAAACAAAAACAAACAAAAAACGTAATTTGGATGAGACTTGAGATTTATAAGGTTCTTTTTAGCAAGGCAAAAAATTACTCATTCTTCGGGGAAAGGCGGCTGGAAAATGCTGACAAATGTAAGTAAAACTAAAACAAAACAAGGTTTTGGTAAGCTTGGGTGTTACTTGTAAATAAATGGGTACAAAGATAAGATGAAATTTTCAAATTGTTGTCCCTCTAATACTGCAGTTTCAGTGCTAGTGTACATACACACGCATTTACCATGACAGCAGTTCTCCCAATAGCTCCATTGGAGGGACAAGACTAGTGGAAGCTCCATAGGACCAAGGGCAGGCGCGCTATTATAGCTGAGAGGTTGGAAGTTCAATCTGTTTGGGGATTTATTTATTTTGTTTTGTTTTAAGGAAAACCAATTTGTCCCTAAGGAGACTGAGCTCTCTCTCTAAGGCAGTGGAGTGGCTGCTATCAACTGAAAAGCTATGATCATTAGTCCTCCCACCATACACGTTTTTATTTAAGACAACACTATGGTTGATAACACAAAGCAACACTAAAGCAGGAGAAAAGCCTCTAAGTTTGCACCTTTGGCAGTCATTCATTCTGGGACACCCCCTCACCTGCCAGCCACTCCCTGTATGGACACCCTGAATGGAACGGCAGAAGCACAGGCACCGACTCATTTTTCCAGGTGGGTGCTCCGCCCCAAGACCCCCCTCACTCCGCCCCTTTTCCCAAGGTGCCACCCTCTCTCCACCTCTCTCCACCCCAAGGCCCCCGCCTCTTCCCAACCCTGCTTCCCCCCCGCAGCACTTCCCAACCAGCACCAAACAGCTGATCGGTGGGTGGCTGGGTGCTGAGCACCCGTTTTTTTTTTCCCCATGTGGATGCTCAGGGGCTTGAGCACCCACGGAGTCGACACTTATGGGCAGAAGGAGAACCCCAGAAGACTTCCATCTCACAGCCATCACTTACACTGAACTCTATTCCTGTCTGGGGAATTGCTTTACTTTATTTCAGTTATATCCTCAAAAGCCTGAGGGCTTAAAATGTGAGAGAAAGATTTTCCCTTCTCAGGCACCATAGTTTACGCTAATCCTTTCCCTCCAATTGACTGACTAGAGGAGCAGATCACACATGGGCACATTTCAAAGGTATCACAAGAACCAGTGGCTGGAATTTACAGCCAAAGAAATCTGAACGTGAAACAAGGCACACATTCGTAGCAATCAGGATAATTAACCATTGGAAGAGCTTTCCCCAGGGCTGTTGGAGGGTCTCCATCACCTAAAGTCTTCAAATCAAGAGTGGGTGCCTTTCTAAAATAAAGGCTGTCATTCCACCACAAGTTACTGGGCTGGATACTAGGTGGCATTCCATGGTTTGTTATGCAAGAGAACAAAGGAGATGGTCATAATAGTCCCTTCTGACCTTAAAATCTACGATCAAAGCACTACACTAGTATTGAAGCCAGTGTGTGCATGTCTGAGGATGGGTCTACAGACAGCTAACCAAGTACCACAGTATCAGCAGTCAGCATTAGTGTCTCAACAGATGCATGTCCAGATACCATTATATGAGCATGCAATGACTGAGTCACAATACGGGATTTGCCATGGATTTATGTTGATTACCGACAGTCTTGCCTGAAACGCACAGTATCTCAATATTGTTGCAGATCTATAAAGAAGATTGTTTGCCCTAATTAAACATAAATGGGATTAGATAGTTCTGGCTGCAAGAAAATATAGACTCTAGCACTTGTGGTAGTAAAAAGCAGAGCATCACCTCAGCACACTGGACTTTAGCAATGTAGCCGTTGTTCTGCAGCTCCATCCAGTTGGCTTCATAGAGTTTTGGTCCAATCAGGAAATTCAAGTCGACAATTTTGTCGTCTTCTCTGACGAGAGTAGCAGTCAGTCCCAGTTTGCAGTGAGCTTGCACAATGGTGAGCACACGTCTGAACATTCTGGCTAAGAAACACAAGGTGAGATTTCCTTTTGAGTTCATAAATGGGTTAAAAAGACACACATTGCTGTGTTAGCTATACGCCAGAGATGAGCACAGTATAAATGGTTAAGCAAACACAGGATTCTAATCGAATATTACTCCTACATTAAAACCAAGCACTAGATTTGTTGCAGCTTTTGACTTATACTTAAGCACTTTTACTGCACTGTACATCTTCAAAGAACTGTACAAACCTAAAGCTTAAGTAGTCCTCCGACCGCAGTATTATCCATGTCCACTGTCCGGAGTGGCTCACAAACGCGGATGCCAACCTCAGGGTAGACTGTTACCAACCAGGGTGCTAACACCAAACTGGCTGTGTTCTATCGTTAGATTTCACCAACCCAGTATCAAATGTGAACTCCTCAAGCAATATAACAGCCTTAACATGGAGTTACAGAGAGTCCCCTTGGGCACCCCGGTCTATCTCCCCACCCAGGCAAGCCCGCCTTTGTGACAGAAGGACCGGTACACCAAAAAATCACAACAATGTACAGGTTACTTCCAGTCCCAAAAGGATCAGTCACTTACCACAGGTCAATTGTACCTTAGATCTCTCATCAAAGACAATGCTAATAGCCAATCCTATATTAAGCTAACTAAAGGTTTGTTAACTAGGAAAACAATTAGAGTTATTTGTAATATTAAAGCAGGTAAACACACACATATATGCGTTACAGTCTTAGGTTTCAAAAAGTAATAGCAGCTACCGTAATATGCAGGCTCTAACCCAAACTAAGCATCTTGGGGATCCCCTTGCTTATGTTTTGAAATACTGCCCTGGCCAAATTCCAAGCAGCAGAGTGATATAGATCCTCCTGGTCAGGGATTTTTATTCCTTTCCCCCAGAGTTCAAACGGCGATGGGATGCAGATTTGTGCATATCCCCTCTTCATGGGCGTGGGAGGAGCAAAGTCTTTTGTTCATTGATGTTCCACAGCAGTTCGCCTGGTGCCTAACACCTCTTGTGGCAGAACTAGTATTTTACGCTTGGTCAGGTTTCTCTCCTGATTGTGGGGGTTTCCAGTTTCATAAGAAACACTTTTATAGTTACAAAGCAAACACTCCAATATTACCTTATAACATGGGATATGGATATAAGAAGTGATATTAATGCAGGTAGCAACTCACAAGCATTTTATAAAGTCCAAACACAACTCTATAAATCTAATACCTATTTTAACAATACTAACACACAGGTGAGCCAGACTGGTTTCCAGCTATGCACTGGTCAGTGATCAGTGGGGATCTTGCCATGAGCTGGCACCTGGACTGCCAGCATCACAATCCCCGTTTACCCGACAGAAAAAAGGAGGTATAGAGGCATTAAGTGACGTGACCTAGCCACATAGCATTTCAGAGCCAGGACTAGAATACAGGGGTTCTACCATTCCTAGGTTCAGTCCATTGGAGCATGATGGCATCATCTCTCTCAGGCATTTCTAGCACTCCCATCATCTTTCTAGTAGCATAAAGTAGGCCTTCTGCCTTATTTTTTATGACCAAGTCTAAGAAGCGATGATGGTAAGAAAACTGAGGCAAGAGCATAGATCTTCGTTAAAGTGGCTGCCAATGAGCAATGGCTATTTCCATATTTTGCCATTTCTCCCACTTCTGTTAATACTCAAAAATTACATGCAGAGACTTGGACTGGATTGGTGGGGCATTTCTAACCAGCATTATTTTCTGTAAACTGAAATGCTCCCATTCTTTCCTTCCAACACCATATATCCCTATCTGGAAGTCAACACACCTATCTCAACTATCAACAATTATTTCAGAAACAAATTAGCATGGATATATTTCCTCCCAGTAAAATACATACATAGACAAAGGGATCCCTAACTTATTCATAGGGACCACACTTCAAGAGATTGTATCAGGACACCTCCCTTCCCACTTAAGAGAATGCAGACCAACTCCTCTCCCACTTGTGGTGATGTAACATGGCAACTTTAGCAACTGTTACATGAAAAGTAAATGGCTATTAAGTGTACTTCAGGAATCTTTTAGTGAAGTTTAAGCAGCTTCAGAAGAAAGCCTGCATCATGTGACCATCCATTCTCTGGATCAAAGCTCTAGAGATGACACTTCTTATTACTGTAATTAGGAAAAAAAGTACTAACATTACTATAATGCTTTCCCACTGGTATTAAGAATGGTAACACGTATACCCTAACGAGTTGATAGATCTCTGGAAAGCAGTCTTCATATAAATACTGCAGTACTGAAAAAACTTGTACCAGAGCCTATGATCGTCTACATGTATTAAGCCTCAAATACTAAGCTATGAATTTATTCTAGAACTTCAGAACAACATTATGAGAAAGCCAGAAAGAAACTGCATGGCAACAGTAGCACAGCATTAACAATGGGTCTGGGGGGAGGGGACTATTTAAGAATTTGTACACTCCTTACCAGGTATGGTGTGCACCTCATCAAGTATCATAAGGCCCCACTCTTGACTTTTAAGCCATTCCATAACTCTCTCTGCCTCCCAAGACCTCTTAGTTGTGTGTCCCAACATAGAGTAGGTGCTAATGGCAACAGAGCAGCCGATAGGCTTGTCCTTGGCATCTGACGTGAATCGACAGATTTGGCTGTCATCTATGGTGGACCACATTTTGAACTGGGCTTTCCACTGTTCCACAGAGACAGAAGAGTTGCCAAGTACCAGGCAGCGCTTACGGACTGTACACGCAGCTGTAACTCCAACTAAAGACTTGCCGGCACCTGCATGAGGGGAGGAAAAATAAGAGCAACTGTCATCAGTAATCAACCCGACAGACAGATCCCATCATTCCTTGGATAAAAAGGGGGAGGGGAGGAAAACCACTGTGGAATGGTTGGCCAGGAATCCTAGAGGAGGGGAAATTTCTCAGTATCCACAGCTTTAAGACTATAACAGAAACAGCAGCCTTTACATATTAGCAGATGAAACCACACATCTGTGTTTGCTGCTTGTCATACACTTGTGAAGAATCTCAGCACAATCACTGCAGTTAACGTTCTCTTTGCAGCAAAATGAACTGCTTCGAATAGTTTCTTTGTTCCAGAACTTAGGCCAGGTCTACACTACAAGCTTACATGGGTAGAACAGGGGTGTGAAAAATCCACTCCCCTAGTTACACCGACCTAACCCCTGGGTAGACAGTGCTACGTTGATGAGACAGCTTCTCCTGTCGACAGAACTACTGCCTCTCATGGAGATGGATTAACTACACCGACGGGAGAAGCTCTTCACTCAAGCACTACAGCTGTACAGTACAGGGTCTTTGTTGCTTCTACAGGCTGAGCCATTGCACACTCCAGGGGCTCCCTGTATTCCTTTATTCCCCACCCCTACAAGCACCCTTTGTGCCACCCTGATAAGAGCATAAGAACGGCCAGACTGGGTCAGACCAAAAGTCCATCTAGCCCAGTATCCTGTCTTCCAACAGTGGCCAATGCCAGGTGCCCCAGAGGGAATGAACGGAACAGGTAATCATCAAGTGATCCATCCCCTGTTGCCCATTCCCATCCCCTTCTATTTCAGAGAGTCCCTGGCAGTTTCCCACCCACCCCCACTGTCATGCCAGGGCTCTGTGTACTCCCAGACTCTCATGGATCACTAACTGGTTAAAAGACAGGAAAACAAGGAATAAATGGTCAGTTTTCAGACTGGAGAGAGATAAATAGTGGTGTCCCCCTGGGGTCTCTACTGGGCCCACTCCTATTCAACATATTCATAAATGATCTGGAAAATGTGAGGTGGCAAAATTTGCAGAGGATACAAAATTACTCAAGATAGTTAAGTCCAAAGCAAAGGGTTACAAAAGTATCTCATTAAACTGGGTGACTGGGCAACGAAATGGCAGATGAAATTCAATAATGATAAATGCAAAAATATGCACATTGGAAAACATATGTCCAATTATAAATAAAAAATGATGGGGTCTAACTTAGCTGTTACTACTCAAGAAAGATCAGAGTCATCATGGATAGTTCTCTGAAAATATCTGCTCAATGTGTAGCAGCGGTAGCCAAAAAAAGCTAACAATGTTAGGAACCATTAGGAAAGGGATCGATAAGAAGACAGAAAATATCATAATGCTGCCATATAAATCCATGGTACGCCCACACCTTGAATAATGTGTGCAGTTCTGGTCACCCCAGCTCAAAAAAAAAAAAAAAAAAAATCAGAAATGGAAAAGGTACAGAGAAGGACAATGGAAATGATTAAGGAGATGAAACCGCTTCCATACAAGGAGAAATGAAAAAGACAGGGACTTTTCAGCTTGGAAAAGAGACAACTAAGAGGGGATCTAATTGAAATCTATAAAATCTTGACTGGTGTGGAAAAAATGAATAAGAAGGAAAAAATAACACTTTCACATAACACAAGAACCAAGAACACAAGAACCATGTGATGAAATTAATAGACAGCAGGCTTAAAACAAACAAAATGAAATAGTTCTTCATACTACACAGTCAACCTGTGGAATTCATTGCCAAGGGAAATTGTGAAGGTCAAAATTATAGCAGTGTTCAAAAATCAATGAGATAAGTTCATGGAAGACAGGTCTATCAATGGCTATAAGTTAAGATGGTCAGGGATACAACTCCATGGCTCTGGGTGTTCCTAGCCTCTGACTGCCAGAAGATGGGAGTGGACACAGGGAATGAATCACCTAATGATTGTTCTCTGTTCTCTTCCTTCCCTTGGAAGCACCTGGCATTGGCCACGGTCAGAAGACAGGATACTGAGCTAGAAGGACCATTGGTCTGACCCAGTATGGCTGTTCTTGCATTTCTTGCTTTGCCATCCTTATTTCTTTTCTTTCTATTTGGAAGATAAATCATTCAGGGTGTCAACATTTTAAAACCCTATTGGGACAATCAGTAGAACTGAGTTGGGGGAGGTATTGTTATGCTGGAAGGTGTTAATGGCTGCCAGTGGTTGGCTCTTCGATCTATAGACATTTGCAGACCTAGTTGCTAACCAGATGCCAGGGGCTCTGTGTCCCCCGCCTTTTTTTTTTCTCCACAAAAATCAACAGGGTTATACCCGGAACATTCCTTGAAACTCTCTGGAATCGATCAGCTTTGGCAGTCAAAAATTGTGTTACAAACAGAGAAATGCCATCTAGTTGCATGTAAGGCCTAGCTTCAGCTCAGGCAAAATCCAACTACTTACCACATGGCAGGACAATAACACCAGATCTCGCACGCCCATTCCCAAACATCTTCCTTAGACTTTTCTCCTGGTAAGGTCTGAGAACAGCTGTGGGCTTCAGGTCTATATTAATGTCAGGATTCACTGAATCATTTCTGAAGTCATACTCTGCCAGCAAGGGGTACTCCAAGTGGATGCAACGCTTCTGAAGCTCTTCAATCATTTCCTGGAAAGGAAACAAAGCTTCTAACAGCACATTCTAAATTTCTAAAACCTGCTGAGGATTTTTTAAAAATAGCCAGTTTATATATATGAGCTGTATAAAGGCAAGTTAATTGTTCTTTTACACCCTTTGCTTGCTCTGTAATAGCAGGAGTTAAAACCTATTCCCAGAATTTTGCTGGTGATCAAAGCAGAAAAGAGAACAATTTAAGTATTATTGTATATTAGAAACAAAGGGAGGAAATTGTTGACAAATGGAAAAAAGTGAGATATTCAAATCTCTGAAAGAGTGTTATCCTGTAGGGAAAGCCCTTGATAATGTCCTTTACAGGACTATTGACAAATCAACATTTTGAAGTAGCAAATCCCTTCTTCAAACACAAAAAATTCAAAATACAGCATATCTGGTCACTGTTTTGTAACTGAAGATCCACAAAAGCTACACATCTGGTAACTGAGAAATCTTCACTCCCCAGTAACAGTTACTCTACCACGACAGCATGTTGCTTTTAATTGCTATCTGAGACATTGAAAAAATGACCCGAATAGCCTGCCGATTTTCTTTGTGTTTCCAATAAGGCAACAAAAGACTTGCCAAGTCTAGGATAAAACTACAGAAACTTCACAAAAAAGCCTCCTAAGTAAGTCTGATCTAATACAGTCTATTCATATACAGCACCTGCTACCTGTTAAGCATTGGTATGCTCCATTCTGTACATGACAGAAATATAAAAAGCATCTTTGTCCAAGGATTTAGACAAAACACTGCAAGAAACCCAGCAAAATCTGATTCAAACCCCTGCATGATCTCACACCTCACTACTTACATGCTCCTGGGATGGGGAAGGCACTTGACAAACAGAAATTAGCCTAACAGAAGCAGTAACATTAAAGGTTCCGCACCCGCAAACAGGAACAGTAAATCTCTTTACATAGGCCAGGTTTGCATAAGGAGTAAGAATGCTATTGTAGCTAAGGCACTAGAGTGGAACTTGTCCTTGGGCAAGTCACTTAAGCTCCTGAGACCTCAGCTCCCCATCTGCATGAGGGAATAAACAACGATCTTTACTTCACACAAGATTGGGTTTTTTGAGGATTGAGGTTGGGATTTTCAAATGTACCCAAGGAGTTAAGCACGCAACTCCCTTTTAACTTCCATAGGCTCCTCTGAAAATCGCAGCCAAATTCACTAGTATTTGTGACATGCTCAGAAATTACAACAATGAGCACCAAAGAAAAGTCCACAAGATCTTACTACACTCCTCAAACATATGGGGTATGTATGCAAGCCACATTAACTACACTATTCAGCAAAAATTAACAGCCAACAAGATCAAGCAGACAAGGTAAATTTAAGGACAGTCTCTCAGTTGCCAGAAGCTGCTGGGGCTGGAAGGAGATGTGAAGTCACACAAAGCATCCAGGTGGATTTAGAGTCTGCCTTCACACTATATTAATATTTTCACGTAATTAACTCTCTCAGGTTTGGTCAGCATAACAGTCCACCTAACACAGAGTTAGCACATTCAATCCTGCAGAAAGGGAACTCCCCATATGCCCTAGCAACTGCCCTGTAGCCTGTCAACATCACTCATGCATCAGCCAGGGAAGGGGCAGTGTCTTGTTCCTCCCACCAGGCTGGAGAGGAAGAATCTGTGATGTGGGACTTTTGGAGGTGGGGGAAGAAATCTTTGTGGCTCAGAGGGCCCCCCCAATAGAAAAGCCTTAGAATATGGTATTTAGCAACCCCATATCCAATTGCCTGCAGTGGGACTCACCAGGAACATGGATGCCAAGGGGTTAACAGATATTTACCTGCTTGACTTCAAAAGATACAGTCTGTGTTTCTTCCTCCTCCTCCTCATCTTTGTCCATCTGCTCGTAAAACTCATATAAGTCAGCCGGGACATCCGATTTATTCTGAGCATCTGTCCCTTGTGATGTTGAAGGACCTCCATCACTGGATTTGGAAATCTGAAAACAGGAATTTAACAGAAGCTATTAGAGATTCTCACTGAGCAATGGTTCATTAATAAGCACAGAGTACTTGCAATGTTTACAACAGAAGGAAGTATGCAATGACCACCACTGCAGATATTCAACAGCGTGTACAGCCTCACAAAGAGGAATCCAGCATTTTAGATGATGACCCTCGATCCCAACGTACTGCTGATTTACTCGTGAATGTCTCCGTGATGAGCTCTGTTTCTTCTCCCTCAGCGTTTCTCAGCCGACACTCTTTGATGACGTGGTCCTGAAGAAGCTGCTGGATGACTTCAGGGTGGGTGCTTTCTACAAAATACCTAGATGGAAAGAACAAACAAGAACTATACAAGCAGTTCCCAACAAGTTTAAAGCACGTTATACCAATCAACAGAGAATCTGTCTGAGCACCTACCAGAACACTGGCATTGACGTTTCAATCTACCTGACAGTGATTCCAGATGGAGTCACTCAAGCTCTAGCATCTTTGCCATCGCTTGTGTGTGTGAAGGTTAAAACAATTGTTGCTACTACAGAGAACTTTTCACAGACACCCTCACAGCAAATATTTAGCTGCTAAAGATTCCCTTGCTTGAATAATCCATTTCAAAAATTAGATAAAACTAGAAAGACTCCAAAAACACCATTCAGATAACCCTAAAAATCTCCCCAATTTACAGTCCAGCTCCAAAAGGAGTCAATTCTTTTGAAGCCTAATTGGGGTGGGGCCAGGAAAGGAATCTGAGTACGTGCAGTGAGCTGCCTGAGCCCTTAGTATTAAGGCAGAAGCTATGGAAACCTTATGCTGCGAGCCCTAGAAGTGTTTCTTCCCCTTGAAGCTTGCCAATAAAGATGCTCATTAGAGAGTCTCGTTAAAATTTGAGCCTACAGAAGCTGAAAAAAGTTTGAACTGGAGAAGCAGAAGGTGGTTCAGGGAGGCCTCCTAAAACTGCTATAAAGAGTTTGCTAGTATTGAACATAAGAACGGCCACACAGGGTCAGAACAAAGGTCCATCTAGCCACGTATCCTGTCTTCCGACAGTGGCCAATGCCAGGTGCCCCAGAGGCAATGAACAGAACAGGCAATCATCAAGTGATCCATCCCCATCGCCCATTCCCAGCTTCTGGCAAACAGAGGCTTGGGACACCATTCCTGCCCATCCTGGCTAGTAGCCATTGATGGACCTATCCACCATGAATTTATCTAGTTCTTTTTTGAACCCTGTTATAGTCTTGGCCCTCACAACAGCCTCTTGCAAAGAGTTCCACAGGTTGGTGGATCTCTGTTTTACCCAAAGGAGCAGGTTACAAGGGAGGCGACAGGGCACTGGGAGTCAGGAGCCCTGGGTTCTATTCCTGGCTCAGCCACTGACATGCTGTGGCATCTCAGGCATGTCACTTCCCCTCTGACCCTTGGTTTCCTCAGATGCAGAATAGAGAACAGATTTTAAGGCTAAAAGGGACCATTTAGATCATCTAGCCCAGTGGTGGGCAACCTGCGGCCTGGCTCATCAGTGTAATCCCGCTGGCGGGCCGCCAGACAGTTTGTTTACATTTGCACAGCTGCCCACAGTTCCCAGTGGCCGCAGTTCACCATTCCAGGCCAATGGGAGCCGCAGGAAGCGGCAGCCAGCACGTCCCTGCGGCCTGCGCCACTTCCCCCAGTAAAGCAATTTAACGCAGCAAAACAAACGTTGTCAGCTCAGCAGTCTGAGACCACAGATTGACCAATTAATGTAAATCAGCGCTCTGGGTTTGAAGAGTCCTTCTAAAAAAACCAAAGCATACCCATGCTAACACAATGACCACCACTAGAGTGAACACAGAACAGTCAAACTTAAAGCAAATAACTACTATACTAAAGCACTGCAAGCAGAGTGAAAAAAAAAATGATATGCCTCCCACCCCAACCCCCAAAATAAAAGAAAAAAGCTGCTTACCTGTTGTGTTTCAGCACTAGCTTTACCTTTCCATAGCTGACAGTACACAGCTACAAACAGACAAGAACATCCATTAGGAACAAGCAATTCAGATTCAGCATAATAAAGCAGTGGCTGATTTAGTGACAGCACATGTTTTTGTGTGTATACAGAAATACATACACACACCCCTGGCTGTGTAACCAGACTGGTTCACCAAGACTAGTACAGGACCAATAAGAGTCAGAACAAATGGGAAGTATAAGGGAGAACTGAAATCAGTCAAACTCTACACGCACAGGATTGCTGAGAGCTGCTGCAAAATTGATGGGTATCAAAGCTGAGAGGTCTTCAAGAGATTTCACAGCCTATTACGGATTACGAAAAAACAAACAAACCCGTCTTAGTTACCATTAAGAACTGGATGCTTTGAAAAACCTGAGCAATTCCTCCCCTGGATACAGAAGAGATGGGAACTATCCCACTATATAGTGTCAGACTCCAGGGCAACAGTCCCATTGTCAAGTCTGGAATCTTTGGTAATATCTGTCAAATAGCAGCTTGTTCATAAATATTTAAGGCTACGCCATGATATCTTTCACACGCTTCTACACTCTCACAATCCATATCCAGAGAGACCTGGAGACCCAGACAGGTTATGGCTATTTGCTGATAACAAGACTGGTTACAGCAGGTGCCCGGCAATGCCCATAATAGTGTTTATTTGTATTATCATATCACCTAGGAGTACAACTCAAGGACAAGGACCCTGCTGCTCTAGAGGTTATCCAAAAACAGAACAAAAAGACAGTCCCTGCTACTTGCTAAGGTTGAAAGGCATAGTCCTCACTAAGGAGCATATGCTTTTATTGTCTTAAAAGAAATTTCATTTTTATCATTTTCAGAGAACTGCCTCCCGCCAACCAACGTATATTAATTTCCATTATTATGCAATAATAACTACAATATGTTTCATTAATGCAAAGCTATGATTGCTCAGTTAAAATAAGATTCTTATAACAATGTTAACTCTGCCACACTGCATAGCTTGTATATTCTATGGAATACTTTCTATCAATTTCCTAATTCCTGATTAAGAGTCTATGTTCTACACTATTTTTATGGTTAAATGTGTAGATTACTATATTTCTGTTAATATAAAAAACACATTCCAAAAAACATACAGGATGTACAACACAGGTGTGTTAATACATTTGTGGGAACCTTGACTATGGCATTTCTGACTTTGATTTTAATAGAGCCACCTCACCTATGCATTAACTTACTATTAAATGCAAAAAAAAAAAAAACCATAAGCAACTCAGACACTGTTGAATAGTGCAGGTTTGTACCTTTTGACAATGTGAAGTTTTAATGCATATAGCAGGGGTGATTCCAGATTTGGGGTCAGATGCTGCAGCACTTACTGACTCCAATTAAATTATTTACATGAACAATGGTTACAAGATCAGACCGTTACATGAAATTTTCTGTTTGTGGGTCAAACCTATTTATAAGATATTTTCAGTATTTAGGACATGTATACATGCTGCATGGAGAAACCAATCAGAAACATGCAATTTTGTTGTCCAGTTCCAATCTGACACAGCCTGAAAGCTATGTTTCTCACGCTATCCTAAGGGTAAAGGAAGAAGATAGGATGAAGAGCGTGCTTCCCTGAATTCTGAAACAGAGCAATAGACGAGAACAGGAATATAGAGACATGAAAAGACAACGGAGAATGACTCTCCACTGAAATGGTCTTACCTTGATAAACTGAATTATTCCATCTGGGACACCCGTCTTGCTCAGCTTTTGCAAATATTCAGTGATGTCACTTGTTTGTAAGCCAACGCTGACAGCAGCATACAGCGAGTAAGCAGTGAGTTTGTATTCGTGTATGTGGGTTGGCCTGCACACAGGCTCAGCAATAGCAACTAGAAAATCCTGAGCATATTTGTAAACAGGCGAAAAGGCTTCCAGGAAAACATGGCCATCAGGAGCCTATAAGACAGCAAAGGAAAAATATGTTAAAGAAATAACGAGGTTGTGTGAGAAAGGTCAAAAGCCCTCTCTACTACTAGGATTAAGGACACACTATGCAAAGAGACCATTGTTATTTAACTGACAGTACATCATGGGGCATCAAAAAAGTGCTGCTGTCTCAGTGTGAGAGCCACATATGGAAGAAAACTAATCTTAAATTCAAGACACAAACAAAAAAAGTCAGCAACAAACTCGAGGTCACCTTGAGGTTCATCTAATCAGTTTCACTATTACCAATTTCCCCATCATAGAGCACCATGTGAGAGAACAAAGCTGTTTAAAAATAGAAACATGAGGCTGTAAAAGGGTGAATAAAATTGATGATTTAAAAAGTCAGATCTTTTAAAATTAAATACAGGTTTATTGTTAAAATAATAAACCTATTTAAAATTAAATTTAAAATTGGAAATTTATGTTAAGGCCTAAACCTATCATAATCTGTTAAAATCATTTAACGAAATACAATAAACAACATGTTTGCTGCCAACTTTTTAAGAAAATCCAACCGCTGAACTGGTGGAAGTCATTGGCTAAGCATCTGGAACCACAGTTTGCTGAAATGTTAAACCAGTTTTGGACAGCAGTAGCAGAGTGAATATTTTCTTCATTTCAGTTTATTCTACTAGTTCAGTTCAATGACTAGTTCTTTCAAAATTAAGAAACCAATGGGAGCTGAAAAAGCAAGAATGCTTGTTATCCTCTTCCACTCTATGAATAAAACCTGGGATGAGATCTACTAACTCTAAAGGCTTGAAGGATATAGTGACCAGAAACAATCAGTTCAATTCGCTAACTACAGATCATAGTTCCTTTGCTTAATAAATCAGTTTTAAAAATAAAATCTGTTTTGATAAACTTTTTTCCTATGCATCCAGCACATTTAAAGTAGTTTAATTTAATAAAACAAAATAAAATGTTGGTTTGGTCCTTTTTTAATTGAATTTGAATTTCCACAAATCATAAGTAAAAAGTTAATTGTCTACTAAATAAGAAATACATCATTCACCATTTCTTAACATAATACAAAAATTAAAACTGAGAACGCGAATACATGTAAGTTAAACTGTATAACTGCTTAAATAAACGTGTATAGATACAGTGTATTCTGGTTAGCAACAAGAAGCACCAAATGTAGTGGAAAGGCTATATTAGTTGCAAATCAATACGGTTACCAACCAATAAAAATAAACTTTTCTTTAGGAAAATAACTAAAACGTACAAATGCAAAATATGATTAAAATCAATGATTTAAATCAAGGTTTCCTGCTTGCTGGTTTCAATCGTGTTGACTTACATCAATTCACCCTGGGCTGTAAAACCACAAAAACTGACAGGGGGACTCAGAGCTAGGTATAGTACCAGAAAGCTACTTTTAACTCATTTTCTGCAAGTGACCAGATATTAATTTGTCAGTGTCTTTTTAATGCATTCAAGTGTAAATATCACTAGAACTGATGAGGTTTTTTCAGTCTGACATATTAATTTTCTGATAAGACCACATACTAACTCTTCGGGAGGAGTCATTATGCTAATCAAAGTTCTGAATCATAACAGCAATACACACTGATTCATGGGATAAGAAGGATGGTCCTCTCATGGATCAGTAACTGGCTGAAAGATAGGAAACCAAGGGTAGGACTAAATCATCAGTTTTCACAGTGTAGAGAAGTAAACAGCGAGTGGTCCCCAAAGAATCTGTATTGGTACCAGTGCTGTTCAACATATTCAATCTACAAAAAGGGGTAAACAGTGAGGTGGCAACATTTGCAGATGATACAAAATTACACAATACAGTTAAATCCAAAGCAGACTGCAAAGGGTTACAAAGGGATCTCACTAAACTAGATGACTGGGCGACAAAATGGCAGATGAAATTCAATGTTGATAAATGCAAAGTAACACACATTAAAAAACAATCGCAACTATACATACAAAATGACTGGGTCCAAATTAGCTGTTACCACTCAAAAGATCTTGGATATTTCTCTGAAAACATCTGCTCAACATTCAGTGGCAGTCAAAGAAGCTAACAGAATATTAGGAACCATTAGGAAAGGGACAGATGATAAAATATCATAATACCACTATATAAATCTATGGTGCGCTCACACCTTGAATACTAGGTGCAGTTCTGGTTGCCTCATCTCACAAAAGATATATTAGGACTGGAAAAGACCAAAAAAAATGATTAGGGGTATGGAACACCTTGCATATGAGGAGAGATTTAAAAAGACAGGGATCATTCAGCTTGGCAAAGAGACGACTGATGGGGTATATGAAACAGGTCTACAAAATCATGAATGGTGTGGATAAAGTAAATAAGGAAGTGTTATTTACACCTTCACATCATACAAGAACCAGGTGTCACACAATGAAATTAATAGGCAGCAGGTTTAAAACAAACACAAGGAAGTATTTCTTCACACAACACACAGTCAACCTGTGCCAGAAGACACTGTGAAGCCCAAAATCATACTGGACACAAAAGAGAATTAAATAAGTTAATGGAGGACAGGTCCATCAATGGCTATTAGCGAAGATGGTCACGGAGGCAACCCCATGCTCTGGGTGTCCTGAAACCCCTGACTGCCAGAAGCTTGGACTGCATGACAGGGGATGGCTCACTCGATAAATTGCCCTGTTCTGTTCATTCCCTCTGAAGCACCTGGCACCGGCCACTGTTGGAAGACAGGATACTGGGCTATATGAACCATTTATCTGACCCAGTCTGGCCATTATTACGTTCTTACTGACGAAAGCAAACTTTATGTTTAAGGGCATAAACAGATGGCCTGCAAGAGTTGGTTGAAAGGGTCTCCCACCAAATACCCTTGCACAACTAACCAAAATTGGTCATATTTCTTTGTGATCCCCTTTACACAGAGGGAACAAGCTGCTGCCAGAGGCAGAGTATCAACTATACTATACTAATTCTGCTTTATTCCAATACAGGGAATCAGATTACTGTGTCACTTAAAAAAAAATCAGTCTATTTGCTTCTATTATCCTAACTTGATTTGTTTCTTCTGTTGTTTACACTGAAATGCACAGATTCTTCCAGAATGCTGCCCTGCTTCACCCACACCTTCTCTTAAAGTGACATTATCAACCCCTTAATTCTACCTACTTCAGGAGTTTTCTATAGGATTAACTCTGCAGATCCCTGAAATGACATCCCCCTACACACACATCCTCTCATGCCATTCTAAACTAGGACTGGATCAAACTTTAAAGTTTGCTCAGAAGGTTTTATACGGGCAAACTCACACCAAGGTTTCTATCTACCCGCAGACACACAATACGTTTTGTTTCCCCCCCCCCCCACTATGCCTCTCTACTAGATTTCAGGAAGCAAAGCATATTTTGAAATGGCTACAAATCCTCCTGTATTCCCAGCTTTTCTCTGGGGAAAAAATATTGAAGGGGGCTTCCAGTTTTAACTTTTTACCTCAAACCTCATTTGTACCATATTACAGAGAAAGGCATTTGTCTAGATAACATGAATCCTTCCTCTAGATCTCCAGTGCATCTTGTCCTATGTCTGTTAGTAATCTAGGGCAGAGACTGTCTCACTGCCTACGTTTTCCACAGCATCTGTCCGTATTGCTGGGTCTTAAGCCAAATTTTTCTCCTCACAGTGTCCCTTTCTAAGTCTACCTAATTCAAACTCACACTTAAGCCACTGCACAATACTACACTTCATTCTCCTTTGTTATTTGCCACAAACAAAAGAAGTCTTTTACAAAGCTGTTTGATGGGACTTACCACCCAGAGCGGACGTGAGGAATGATCACCCTTTAGAAGCATCTGGAGTCTGTAGTCTTTTGCTCCATACTCATCCACTTTGATCCCCGATTCTTCCACTTGCTTCCCTGCTGCAGATGGAACAGCTTCCTGAGACTCTCTACCAGGAGTTTCGTCTTCCTCATCATCGTCATCATCGTAATGACGTTTCTTAGATTTCTTCTTATCTGAAAACAGAGTCACAAAAATTAAACTATAAATTTATCTACACCTTGATCAGTTAAGGTCCATCAAGAAGAAATACACAGACAGCACAAGGCACTGTCCAGATCTGTAGCCAAGCGAGGCAGACATCTGTTAAAAAAAAAAATCTACGTGAAGAGGTTATTGATATGATAAGCATCATGGAAACTTGGTGGAATGAGGATAATCAAGGAGACACAGTAATACAAAATATGTGGAACGACGGGTCGTGCTGGTGAGGGAGTGGCACTACATGTGAAAGAAAGAGTCAAATAAAGTAAAAATCTTAAATGAATCAAACTGTATCACAGAATGTCTATGGATAGAAATCCCATGCTTGAATAATAAGACTATAGCAGTAGGTATATACTACTGACCACCTGACCAGGATGGTGATTGTGAAAAGTTCAGGGAGATTAGAGCCTACAAAGGCAGAAAATGCAGAAAGAATCTGAAGAGCAATTAGCAGGGGAGACAAAAACTAACACCAAAAATACTTTTAAAGTACATCTGAACCAGGAAACCTGCCAAACAATCAGTGGGGTCACTGGAAAATTGAGGTGCTAAAGGAGCACTCAAGGAAGACAAGGCTGTTGCGGAGAAGCTAAATTAATTATTTGCATCGGTCTTCATAGCAGAGGATGAGGGGGAGATTCCCAAGTCTGAGCCATTCTTTTTAGATGACAAATCTGAAGAACAGTCTCAGACTGAGGTGTCGGTAGAGGAGGTTTTGGAACAAGCTAACAAATTAAACAGAAAAAAGTCACCAGGACCAGATGGCATTCACCCAAGAGTTCTGAAGGAACTCAAATATGAAACTGCAGAATTACTAACTGTGGTATGTAACCTATTACTTAAATCAAACTCTGTATCAGATGACTGAAGGGTAGCTAATGTAACACTTACTTTTAAAAAAGGCTCCAGAGGCAATCCTGGCAATTACAGGCCAGTAAACCTAACTCTGTACCAGGCAAATTGGTTGAAACTATAGTAAATTACATAATTATCAGACACATAGACAAACATAATTTATTGGGGAAAAGTCAACACAGCTTTTGTAAAGGGAAATCATGCCTCCTAATCTACTACAGTTCTTTGAGGGGGTTAAACAGACATATGGACAAGAATGATCCAGTGGATATAGTATGCTTGGACTTTCAGAAAGTCTTTGACAAGGTTCCTCACAAAAGGCTCTCAAACAAAGTAACAAGTCATAGGATAAAAGGGAAGGTCCTCTCATGGATGAGTAACCGGTTAAAAGATAGGAAACAAAGGCTAGGAATAAATCATCAGTTTTCACAATAGAGAGGTAAATAAAAGGGTCCCAAAGGATCTGTACTGGAACCTGTGCTATTCAACACGTTCATAAATGGTGTGGAAAAAGGGGTGAACACTAAGGTGGCAAAGTTTGCAGACAATACAAAATTACTCAAGACAGCAAGAGTTACAACAGGATCTCACTAAACTGAATAAGTGGATGACAAGATGGCAGATGAAATTCAATGTTGATGAATGCAAAGTAATGCACACTGGAAAACATAACCCAACTACACAAACAAAATGATGGAGTCTAAATGAGTTATTATGACTCAAGAAATAAATTTTGGAGTCATTGTGGATAGTTCCCTGAAAACATCCACTCAATGTGCAGCAGCAGTAAAAAAAAAAAAAAAACACTAACTGAATGTTAAGAACCATTAGGAAAGGGATAGATTAAAAAAACAGAAAACGTAATGCCACTATACAACTACGTGGTACACCCACACTTTGAATACTGCGTACATTTCTGGCTGCCTCATCTTAAAAAAGAAGATATATTTGAATTGGGAAAAGTACAGAGAAAAGAGAGGGGCAACAAAAATGATTGGGGGTTGGGAACAGCTTCCAAACAAAGAGAGACTAAAAAGAATGGGTCTGTTCAGTTTAGAAAAGAGATGACTAAGGGGGGATATGATACAAGTCTTTAAAATCATCCATGGTGTGGAGAAAGCAAACAGGGAAGTGTTATTCCTCCCTTCACATAACACAAGAATTAGGGGTCCCCTGCCAAAATTAATAGGCATCAAATTTAAAACAAACTTAAGGAAGTACTTCTTCCCACAGTGCACAATCCACTTGTGGAACTCGTTGCCAGGGGATGTTTTAAAGGTCAAAAGCATAACAGCGTTCAAACAAGAAATGGATAAGTTCACAGAGCATAGGTCCATCAATGGTTATTAGCCAAGATGGCCAGAGAGGCAACCCCATATAACTGGGTTGTGTCCCTAAACTTCCAGCTGCCAGAAACTGAGACTGGACAACAGAGGTTAAATCACTCGAAATTGCCCTGTTCTGTTCATTTTTTCTGAACCATATGGCACCGGCCACTGTCAGAAGACAGGATACTGGACTAGATGGAACACTGGTCTGACCCAGTATGGCCATTCTTATAGCTTAGCTCCTGGATGGCAGATGAAGAAGGACCTGGATGTAGGCCCTCTTTGGCAGGAAGCCCTGAGATAGGAATTTAGAAGTGGGGGAAAGGAAAATTCTATTCACATTATTTTGTAAATATAGGGTATGCCTACACTACAAGTGCTACAGCAGCACAGCTGCAGTCATGCCACTGTAGTATAAACACTCACTAACGCCACAAAAGGGGGGTTTCCATTGCTGTAGTAAATTCACCCACTCAAGAGGTGTTAGCTAGGTTGAGGGGAGAATTTTTCTATTGACCTAGTAGTGTCTACACTGGGGCTTAGGTCAGTTTAACAACATCTCTTTTCACATGCCTGAGCAACATAAGTAGGTGGACCTAAGTATTAGGTGTACACCAGGTCTTAGCTTTCACAAGTACAGATCCCTCAACTTCCCCAACTGCTCTTGGCTCCCTGTATTTCAGTCACGCTGATAGTTACAAGGGCTCCAAGCACAACAAGGTTATTTGATGAGTGTACTACAGTAATGACCAAACTCGCACACCAATAATGGGGCTCCCTTATGCTAAGCAGTGCGTAGATGCGCACATGTAAGGCATGCACAGACACATGCCACACACACAGACACACGTGCACCTGCCACACGCTCACACTCATCCCCCATGAGCATACACACAGACATGCCCACACCTGCCACACGCTCGCAGACACACACACACAGACCTGCTTGACACACACACGCATGCACACACCTACTCCACGCACACAGACACACCTGCCCCACCCACGCACACGCACACAGACACACCTGCCCCACCCACGCGCACACGCACACACTCACCTGCCCCACCCACGCACACACACTCACCTGCCCCACCCACGCGCACACGCACACACTCACCTGCCCCACCCACGCACACACACACACACAGTCACCTGCCCCACGCCCAGTCTAAGAGTTACAGCTCCGGGGCCCGGTTTCCAGACGCGGCCCTGCCTGCTGGTGGCGGCCGGAGCGAGGCCGGGCGGGGGCAGCTCCCATCGGCCCGCAGCCGGGCGCGTTCAGGCTGCGCGGCGGGTCCCCACAGGCCGAGCGGGAGCCCCGGGCTGTGCACGGACCCGGGGGGGGGGGGGGACTGGCGGGCGCTCACGGGGAGCGGAGCCGCCCGGGGTCTCACCTCGCTCCCGCCGGCCCATCCTCACAGCCCCGTCACCGCCCGGCCGCCGCCATCCCCGGCCGCCCGGCGCCTGCCCCGAACGTCACTTCCGGGACGAGAGCACCAATGACCCGTCACCTAGCAACCCCCCCATATAGCCCCTCCCCTTCCACTCCCCACCCCCCTTCAGAACCCCCAACCCTCCCCCTGCTCCTTGTCCCCTAACTGCCCCCTCCTGGGACCCCTGCCCCTAACTGCCCCCCAGGACCCTACCCCCTACCTGTCCCCTGACTGCTCCGCTCCCTCTCCCCACTCCTGCCCCGTGACAGCCCCTCCCCTCAGAACTCCCAACCCTCCCCCCCCCCGCTCCTTGTCCCCTCCTGAGACCCTCCCCCCACCCTAACTGCCCCCCAGGACTCTACCCCCTACCTGTCCCCTGATTGCCCCAACCCTTATCCACACCCCCACCCCCAGGACTCCCACGCCCCATCCAACCACTCCCCACCCCCTGACAGCCCCCCCCCAAAACTCCCGACCCATCTAAACCCCTCTGCTCCCTGTCCCCTGACTGCTGCGATCCCTCTCCCCACCCCTGCCCCCTGACAGCCCCCCCACAACTCCCAACCCCCCCTCGCTCCTTGTCCCCTGACTGCCCCCTCCTGAGACCCTCGCCCCACCCTAACTGCCCCCCAGGACTCTACCCCCTACCTGTCCCTTGACTGCCCCAACCCTTATCCACACCCCCACCCCCTGACAGACCCCCCGAACTCCCGACACCCCCCCCGCTCCCTGTCTCTTGACTGCCCCCTCCAGAACCTCCCTGCCGCTTCTCCGACCCCCTGGCCCCCTCACCCTGCCGCTCGGACCAGCGTGCGGAGGAGGAGCCGAGGAGGAGGAGCTCCAGACTGCCGGAGGCGATCTGCGAATGCAGGGAGGGAGGGAGGGAGTGATCTCTGCCGCAGGGGAAGCGGAGGAGGGGCTCTCTCTGGCTGTTGGAGCCCCATGTAAATGGCACCAGCCGGCCGGCTGCCCTGTAAGCCGCGCACGCTCTGCATGGGGAGTCCGGACATTTACAGATTCCCCCCGGACGCTATTTTTAGCTCTAAAAGCCGGACATGTCCGGGGGAATCCAGACGAATGGTAACCCTATCAAATACCCCCCAACATCCCACCCCCACCTCAGTCCTCATGTTTCCCCCTTTGATCCCTGGGCCCCCCCCCGTACAAACTCCAGCAGCCCCCACTCCCCGGCCCCCCCATGCAAACCCCAGCAGCCCCCACTCCCCAAGCCCCCCCCATACAAACCCCAGCAGCCCCCACACCCCAGCAGCCCTCACTCCCCAGGCACCCCAGCCCCCCCCACTCCCCGCCCCCCCGTACAAACCCCAGCACCCTCCACTCCTCAGGCACCCCCGTCCAAACCCCAGCACCCTCCACTCCCCAGACACCCCCTGTACAAACGCCAGCAGCCCCTCCCTGGGCACCCCCTGTACAAACTCCAGCAGCCCACATCACCCCCCACTCTCCAGGCTCCCCTGCAGCCCCTCAACAGGGGACAGCAGACATCTATTTTAAAAAGCCTTTGAAATGTGTAGGGACCATCCGTTGTGCAAATTGTTCACCCCCAGCCCTAATTATTATTTCCATTATCCTCAGCCCCAGTGCATTTTGTCAGGCACCAGGGTGCTGGAACAATTTTTTTTTTTGGGGGGGGGGGCTGCTGAGAGCTATTGAACCAAACGGTAAACCCTCTATATGATGGAAACTATTTCAAGCCAGCGGGTGCAGCAGCACTTCCAGTTCCAGCAACTATCTCAGTCATGCTCAGTGCATTGCATTCCATTGAAAGCTATTCCAGATACAGCCCATGTGGCCTTTCATCTTTGTACAGCACCTAGCACCAGAGGGCACTTCCCAGAAAGAGCTCTTGTCTGACTTACAGCAGAGCTTTTTAGAAAAACATAACATCTTGATTTTAAAATGGCCAGCGATGGAGAATCCACCCCCACCGTTGGTAAATTGTTCTAGTGGTTAATTACCCTCTGTTAAAAATTCACACCTTCTTCCCGCTCTGAATTTGTCTGACTTCAGCTTTAAACCATTAAAATAAAATAAATATAAATTAATGGAAATATCCTCTTAGACCTGGAAGGGACCTTGAAAGGTCATTGAGTCCAGCCTTAACTAGCATGACCAAGTACTGATTTTGCCCCAGATCCTTAAGTGGCCCCCTCAAGGATTGAACTCACAACCCTGGGTTTATCAGGCCAATGCTCAAACCATTGAACTATCCCTTCTCTATTAGATCTTGTATACCTTTGTCTGCTAGATTAAAGGGCCCATTTATAAAATAGATGGCTAGACTCAGGGAGCTCACTCAGCAGATAGCTCCTGTTTCTACTGAACTGTGAGGATGTGAAGCATTATATTAGTGAAGATTACTTAAGAGCTCTAGTTTTGCTCTTATTTTTGAAAGTTGCCCCCTTTCCACATTGAAGTTCTAGTTCTGAATGACAGCATACTTTGAGCCAGCTCCCTTATTACTTCCTTAAACTTTAAACAGATGTTACCTCCCCTTGCCTGGTATGGTCATTAAAAATCCCTCAGCATTTTTGCAGAAATAATGGTTCCAGGCAAAAAAAGTTAAATTTAGGTGACAGGTCCCAATCCTGCAATTTACAACGCACAGAAAGGCTGCTGCAGCCCCATAGAGCCCTGTTGATTTCAATGGGGCTTCATACAAGTGCAGTAGTCTGCCTGTGCATTGAAAACTGCAGAATCCGTGCCTTAGAGAATATCAGTTAAAACTAAGTCAAAGTCATATAAACTCACTACATTTAAAAAAATACTTTTAGACTTATTGTCAAGCTCTGAGCCAATCACGAGGTTGCACTACATCAAGAAGCTGCAGAATATTTGCAATTTCTCTCCTAACAAAGTAACTCTCCTCCCGAATTCTGAATATAGCCTGAATATTCCCTTGTTTGTATAAATAAATACCCAGAAGTCAAATAAAAACACATATGGTAAGATGGCTTTCCCCCCATTCTACAACAGGAGTGTGTCCTTGCAGATGGTATTTCACATATACATTTATCTGCTGGAGTTTACACAGGTCAAACAACCTTTGTTAGGCATGAGCAGGAGTTGAAACTGTGCTCCTGGTTCCCATCTCAGCTACGCAGGCCAATTTTTACTGTGTAACAAAAATCAGAGGCATTTGTTTTACAGTATGAGCGGGTGATCATTTTTTATTTCAATGATTTTTTGCATTTATAAGAGGACTGTTGTAGATTTAAACATTCTAGCTAATAGATGTTGAGAGATGCCATCTGTACCATTACTAACATGTTATATTTTGCTTTACTTAGAAAGAAATTGTCTAGTGTTGCAGGCAAATGCAGTATGTGAAGTGTGCAAATCTGCTGTTTTGAAAACATAAAATAAATGAAGGGAAATACAAATTGGAAATAAATATTTTGTTTTATTAACACTCAAAGTGCCATTATCTATAGTCGTTCCATAGTTCATAAGGTTACATCCAGTAAACCTCTGCACCATAACCTTTCAAAAATGAATAAAAATTTGGAAGAAAAAGCAATCTTTCATTGTGCTAATTCTTGCAGGTCCTCATGCATGATCAACCTAAACAAAGATGTGTACCAACAATATACAAATTTCATATAAACAAAGTCATTGGTCAAACACAAAATATAAACATGGCTTCCTTTACATCAGATACAAAAAACCCAACCCAAACAAAATAAAAGCCATTTACCAGCAAGAAAATAAAACAGGTAAATACATAAAAAAGTAAAAAAAATCAAAAAAGTTTTTATACATTTTTACAAGCACAATTTTGAGAATGTAACAAAGTCAAAATGTGCGTGAAAAGTGGAAGAAACCACACCGTACCTGGCAATTAGTAGGTCCTTTGTTTGACAGAGTATACTGGCTCTTTTCCTAAACTATGGATTTAGAGACATTCAACAGTGCACTGTATACCTAGCATGAGAATTTTTACTTGGTATCACTTTAAACATTATACAGGATTTTTATTTTTTTAAGCCACAAAAATGTTAATCAAATTGGAAGTCAAAAGTTTGACTGGTATTCTTGAAAGGAGTAAGCCACATTTTTAAAGCATGTTCTTATCTCATGCGCCAATCAATCAGCAATATAGTAACATGCTTTTATCTTTTCTAATACCAGAAAACTAGAAAGGTAAAAGGATAAAGAAAGAGAAGCATTAACATTAAATGTAACAAAGAACAGGAAATGGAAAAATCTGACTTTTCTAAGATTGATTTTTTCCCCCCCATATTTTTTCAAGTAGCTCTGAGAATTCAAAGATTGCTTTCCCCTTTTCACAACAGTGTATTTTCTCTGCATCACTAACACTTTAGCATTTTGGTTTTTTACAAAATTCTTAGAAGAGAAATAACACTGTTGTCCCTCCAGAGTGTTTTAATATACTTCTAAGTACAATTCAGGTCCAATTTTGGAAATACAAATACATTTTGAATGATTAAAAACAAAATTAAAAAAATATTTTCTGAACATCAGCCAGCTGAAAATATATTTATCTAGTAAATTATCTCTCAAAGCTTTTATATATTTAATTATTCTAACTAAACATAGTACCCTTAAAAAACAAGTTCATAAAAATGTAGAAATGAAACTGTGGAATAAGTCTACTGGGTTATATATATAGATATATATGTGTGTGTGTGTGTATATACACACACGTGTACATACACACACACACACACACACACACAGTTCGTACACAGAATTACAAGTATACTTTAAAGTTGGGAAAGTTGTTAGACACATTATGGAACTAGTAAGCAACGCTCAACTCCTGAGTTCCTCAACCAAGATATAACCATAGGCTAATACACTTTTACACAAGATATTCCATTTAAAGCAGCAACAGCAGTGCAGTTACTGATAGCAACATCTCAAAAGTAATAAAAAACATACATCCAAACAGTAGTACATTGCACACATACGTGATTCTCATACGCCCATCAACAATTGGTCAGAGTATTAAATCAGTGTACAAATTAAACATTTTCAAAAATGTGCAAAAAAGTCAACATTGATAGAAAAAAACACCTTTGTGTACATACATTACAAACTGTGCCCAGCATTCAACTGAGAGTAAAAACATTTACGGAGAGAAACGGATAGATTAAATATAGAGAATTTAACAGCTACATAAAAATGTACATTAGATCAAAAGGGCAAATTTACACATTTATTCATAGCATTGTGAAAATTAAAAAGCCTACTTTCAAACTTATCCAAGTCTCCAACATTTATTTACAATGATATTCCATTAAATGAACTGTGACACATCTGAGATGGCAGACAAGTTTTAATAAACCATTTACATTTTAGAATGAATGACATCAAGATTTAAACCAGTATTAGGGAAAGATAAACACTGTGAAACTGACAAAAAATGCAATGCTTGTCTTTATATCCACATTTATATATTCTTGGGGGAGAGGGGAGAGAGAAGAACTAAACTTTTTGAAATATTTCCCACCCTACGTTCAGTGTAAACCCATATTATCATTCTTCTCTCCGCCCCATAAGGAGCCTGGTCCTGCAATCCTTACCAGCAGGAGTTCCACCAGCATAACAATTGAATGATCAGGTCCAAATTTTCACTAATTTTTATCCAGTTTTTCACCCCCTTTTAAAAAAAAACTAATGGAAAAAAACCAAGAGCTAGTCAAAATGAGCTTACTAAATTCCGTCTTTTCAATACATGAGAGGTCAACTGAACTACAGTTTTCTTGCTACAGATTTTCCCCAAGGTTTTGCTAATGGCAGAACTTAAATATGATCCAAAAAAGGTTCTGAAGTAAAGTCAAAGCAAATTAAAACAAACTAAACAGAGGTTAAATGCAAAAGCACTTTTTGTTCCTGATCTGGAGTTTAATGACTTAGAAATCCTATCTTGGGGGAAATTCTGCTTCCTCCAGTGTGCATTCATGGCTCTCCCCTTAAGGGCAGTGGAAATCCCGTGTATCTAGGGGTGAGATTTGGCTCTTACATTAAAAGGACTGCTTCCCCCAACAACCTCTGAAGTGTTCTTGTTTGCTGTGGCACTATGAGCAGTTCAGATCATATATCTACTTTTCTTCATGGCTTTCCTTAAATGCCCCCAAGCTCAAACTTGGCTATAAAGAATGTCATAGGAAAGGAATTTAATCACCAAGTTTGTGCATTAGGTTAGTGATGTCAATAAGATTGTGTAGAGTTTTGTTCAAACTTTTCATTTTAATGCTGGAATGAATTTTGCATCTCAAAACAGCAACAATGAAAATCCAAACCTATCCTTAAAAATGGGCAGTGCTGGACATAACCTTTACTAGTGCCTGTTCTATTCTATTTAGCAATAGCTTACTGGTAGATAAGGATGAGTAACAGTACTAGTCTACAAAACATCACTTTTGGCTCTTGTAGAGGGGATAGAAAAGCTTTGGTTTTTTAAGTGATTTGACACTGCATACTTGTCATGAATACAAGATAGGAAGTTCCCAGCAATAAGAAATGGTATGGGCAATAATACCTTTGCTAATCCAAAAAACACCATATGGACTTGCATTCAAGCACACAAAATATGCTTTTTTATATTCATGATAAAGTTTAAAGAGCTAGAGGATTAAAAAGCTAACAAATAAATTTAGTCCTAAACAACTGTAAATCTGACCAATTTGCTCAAGTCTCTGAAGCTGCAGTTTGACATTGCTCAATGTTGTCTGAAGGAATGGCTTACTACACTGCACTGTATCTTCTGCTTCTAGCAGGAAAGCTTTCATTCAAGACAATGGCAGGGTTAGGATTATTTAAAAGAAGAGAACACAATATTATTGGAAACAAAGGTAGCGCATTTGAACTATCTGCTAATTTGTTAAGACCGAGCCAATACTACTGTACACTTTTCTTAGCCAAACTTCATTTATTATAGTACAGTACCATGTATAGCAAGTGGCATGTCTAAGTCTATAACCTTGGGCAAGTTATCTAGCCTGTGTCTCAGTTTTCCAATCTGTAAAATGGGGATAACACTAACATCCTTGCTGGAATGTTTGTACAGTAGGAGAGCACTGTAGGTGCTAAGTATTTTTATCATTTAAAAACAACTGTAGTAAAATCTCAACCTAAAACTTTGCTACAGATACTAGTTAAATTACAACTTTTGATACAGTTAATGAGTTCTGTCTTGGAACCTTGCATATATTTTAAAGACTATTTTGGTGGCACTGAATGATTAGACAGCCATATGATTTAAATATGGTGTCTATACACAAACAAAATTAAGGCATACAGATAAAAAGGCACTAGCTGAAGAGACAGCTGTTAAATTATTTTTCAATATTATAACCAAAAGGACAGTTTAACTCAATTAGAAACGTACCCTCAACTATTACACAAAAATTTTGCCTAAAACAAAATGGAAAGAATTATGTATGCAAAAAGTATAGTTTGTGTTTTAGATTTAACCATACTGCTACTGTACATGCGCTGCAATTCCATTCACAATTCTTTTTTGTAAAGTAAGCATTTTCTTAAAATTATCAATGGACACCATTTTCCCCTCAGACAGGACTGAACTTGAAGCAAAGCACGCTGTTTGTTTTTACACTAAATGGAGTCTGTGCCAGCCAGCTGCTGTTCATATTTTTCTCCATTTCTATCACATAGAAACCAGCTTATTAAAAAATACACAGAAAACCGTAGTTTAATTAATAAGCTTGTTTCTGACTGGCTGAAGTACAACCCAACCTGTTATGTAAGCCAATGGGAATGCAGCATATCAGAATTATGCAGAGACTAACTCACTATTAAAACCAATTTACAGACAAGTTGTTAAATATTTATTACTACACAGGTGTAACAGAAATAAAGTCAGTGTACTAAAAAATAGATGCCAGATCAATAGCGCCTGATTTGAAAAATAAGCATTTCTACTCTCCCAATAAATCTTAACACTTATTTTCTATAAGTCCAGTTCTGCTTTGGTATTTACATAGGAGACCATAACCCTGTGACAACATTCTGTCCCACTGACATTTTCTCATAAATGGACTTAGCACTCACAAGTTAATGATTCTAAAATACTGTAATGTTAGTTGGTAGGTTATTCAAAGTGGCACAGAGAAATCTTGCTTCATGACCCTCATCTTCAATGGGATTTTAATCATGCAGCTCCATGCACCTTCGGAATTATGGACATAAATTTTACTAGTTATAGTGCCAGTGGTGTGCTAGATGCTTTATAGACATGAAGGGATCTACTGTACCGTCATTAAAAGCAGATAATGCAAAAATCATTTTACCTCAACTTGACTTTACCAAGTTTCCAAAAATGCAACATGCAAGGGGCTGAATGTACTGCCTGTTTCTCAAAAGGTAGAATTTGACTGGCTTCATAATTCCTATTTCTAGCTCAAAATATACATTTTTAATTTATACAGTAATTGTTTAAAGGGTTATACATAAGTAGCTTAGGTCAGTTGGCAGGTTCTCCCAAGGGTAAAAACAATAGTTCAGTCCTTGTGATTCATATGACAAGATCTTAATCATAAACAACAAAACTGGTGAAATTAGTCATCATTAAAGAAGTACTATATTGCCTCAGTAGTTTTTTGAGATGTCCAATAATTTACAATCCAGATGGAATTATATTTTAAGGGGAAAGCTATGCCTAAAAGTTTTTAAAACTCTGTATTATTCTGCAAGTTCTCACTTTTCCCGATCTCAAACAAGTTTACCATTGTCCAGACAGAAAGCACTATCTTTTAAAAAGGCACAAAAGCAGCAGTCTTATTTTGTTTTTTCTCCCCAGTCACAGCTAAGAAATAACACTGCAGTATAGAGAAGCCAACTCTGCCTTGCAAACAGGGTATATTTTTTGAAAACTTCAAGCTTCAGAGAGTACAGTTTCTTTTATTGATCCAAAAGTATCTTTAAAATTTCTGAGTGCTGCAGTTAAACCTGATTAAATTTTCCCTTTAACGTTCCTTTTTTGTACTTTTTGGTAATATAAATAACTTTCTTACCCTTTCAGATACCGACTATTATATATGTACATTTTTAGCTTGGTTTTTGGTACCTTCTTAATTCTTTTGAAATCAATTTCAGATATATGGTTTGTACATTATGTAAACTATTAGTCTACAGTAGAACCTCAGAGTTACAAACATCTCAGGAATGGAGGTTGTTCGTAACTCTGAAATGTTCATAACTCTGAACAAAACGTTACGGTGATTCTTTCCAAAGTTTACAACTGAACATTGACTTAAATACACCTTTGAACCTTTACTGTGCAGAAGAAAAATGCTGCTTTAACCATCTTAATTTAAATGAAATAAGCACAGACACAGTTTCCTTACGTTGTCAAATCTTTTTTTAAAAACTTTACTTTTTTAGTAGTTTACATTTAACACAGTACTGTGCTGTACAGTATTTGCTTTTTTTTATTTTCCCGTCTCTGCTGTCTGATTATGTACTTCTGGTTAAAAATGAGGTGTGGTTCACCAGTCAATTCCTAACTCTGGTGTTCATAACTCTGAGGTTCTACTGTATTTTAAAGACAGTCTCTACATAACTCTCCCTACTGTCCCCGCTGCCACTAAATTTTGCTTATGAAGCAAAGGTCCTTTAAAGCACAAAGGTTCATGCAGATTCTTTCCAGAGGCTGCTTCCATCGAGTGACAAAGAAGCCAAAGAAAGTGAACACAAGTTTACTTTAATTTTGGCCCATGGGTTTTCCCTGATTGAACTCTCATCTCACGCATGTAAACCCTGCACTGCTGCTTACCGTGACCAACAAAATGACCAACCAGATAAAAGTCACAATAATCACAGAAAACAGACAACTGGAATAGGCCACCTGCCCAAAATATTGTGATAGTGGCCCCAGTAGAAGAACAACTGATAACCTTTTACAGGTAAATGGATTAGGATAGACCCAGACTCCTAGTTATGCTGCTGATACAGAATTTAGCAGCTAAATTAGAAAAATAAAAATTCAGAAACCTCAAGAGTCTGTCACATGAGCCAACACTAATTTCTCATTGTAGCACCAATACATTCATTTCTTTATTTTCACCCACCTCAAGCTGTTGATAGTCCTACTAAAGACATAAAGCAGAGTGGACTCTTGGGACCATCCTTGTCAGAATGGTTTGATGTCCAAAGCATCAACACATTCTGTCTTTACAGAACTGGGAGGGAAAGACAGACAACTAGTGAATCAGCCATACTAGCAAGAATCAAACTTAAGTTATACAGGTCAAAGAACTTATTTCCAAACTCTTTCTCAAATTCTGTATATTGTCTACTTTTATAAAAATGGGAGGGTTTGACTTCTCTCTCTAAAGTGAAGTCAGTTAGTACATGCTTCTCATTAGTATTTTTCAGTGGAGCTGTTCAAGGCCTGTGAGATTGTGTCTCCGAATTTTACTCTTTTATTACCCTGTTCTAGAGATGGAAAAGATGAATAAACATTTTATGACTGAGATCTAGCACAGTTTGATCCTTCTGGATTGCGAAATTAGAGACTCATCCTGTTTAGCTGCTTTGTTCCTTTTACATCTTTGGTCATTTTTAATGTAAAACTCAGCATGACAGTGTGTGCCGCTGCTCTTTGTTTAGTTGGACTTCATTTTCAAAATTCATGTACTATTGCTGTGTCACACACGCAGCTTTAAAAATAGTCCACTTTTTCTGTGTGGTCTGTCCCTGATGTTTCTATGTTGATTGCTTTTAAGGCTTTCCCTAGGAAAGAGGCATTTTAATGTTATTTTTATCATCATTGCGGCTTGAAAAATATGACCAAAGAAGTCTTGAAGTGCCTTGTCATCATTTGACACTAACGGAATTAGACACAAGGAATTAGAATTCATTTTATTTCAGGGACTTTTTCAAACATCCTAATAACTGGATTGTGTTATTAAAACAATTCCATTTAAAACAATTTAAGAAGGATTATTATATTCAGGTGCATGACCTTCAAAATACATTCCTTCTCAGTCTCTGACAATTGTTCTGAATCTCTTATTCCTTGCAGATAATTTTGATAGTCAGATGATGCATACAGTCGATAAGGATTCATTTTTTTCTTTGCCATTCACTGGATGGTGAAGGACTTTATCTCACACCATTTTGTGTCTTACCATCACCTAAGGAAAGTGACCCCCCCACACACCCTTTTAACTTATATGGTAGGCATATCTTTGGCAGCTGCAGGGGGTATTATTTTTATTTATCTGTTGATCTTTTTAGTTATTTTTTGTTTCTTCATTATGGAGACTATCCCTTGAGCTTTGCAGTCTCTAGGAGTTTGGATCTATCATCTTTGATTTACCTGTAATTCTTGTTCTAGGAAGGTAATAAAATAACTTTATAACAGCTCTCACCAACTACTCATTTAGAGTTATGTTCCTGCCTTATTTTCTTTTGGTCACAAAGGAAGTGTCAGGCAGGTGCTCTATTATGCAGAGCACTCTCTACTGAGGGTTCTAAGTTCTTTGAGCTTTCTAATTCATTTCCAGAACTGTGGGTTCATGCCTCAAGTGTGATATTCAGAAACTGATTAACAAGCTAAAATATAACTTAAAACCCTCAGCAGCAACTACCTACAGTACAAAGAACAAATCACAGATGATGATTTTCTTCTCCCTGCGTGCTAGCTGCTGCTGTATTTTTCCCTGCATCCTGAGACAGTCAGCGGTGTTAGAAAAAGTTACAGTTCTTGACAGTCCAAGTCATATGTCTGTTTTCCCCTTAGTTAAGGAATGAATATGTACTAAAGTGCTTTATCTTTGTGAACCACATCAGTACATTACAGAAACAAAAGGTTCTGGGTCCTGTTGGGGGGCGGGGGAGAGGAGAAGAGACCCTCATTCTAAATACAAAAATTTAGATTCTTGCTTATAATCTAAGTAAAACAAAGAATCAAGAGAAATGTTTTCTCTCTTGTCTTTTTTCTCCTTTTTTTTGTAAAAAAATAAAAATAAAAGTGCAGTCAAATAGAAAATAAACGCAGTAGATGCAAGCTGAGTTGAGGCAGGCTGTTAGTGATAATGTGCAAATGTGTGTCTTAGCAGTTCATCTGCAGATGGTCGCAACTTGGCCTCGATAAAAATCCGCTTAAGGAAATCCCGACTATGGTCCGAGACATGAGGTGGCAGCTGTGGACTGGTTGGCTGGGTGGCAATTTTAAAGATGGCAGCCATTGCTTCATACTCTGCCCAAGGGGGTTTCTCAGTGAGCATTTCCACCACCGTACAACCTACGCTCCTGAAACAGAGGTGAAAGTAAAAGAGCAGGTTACAAACAGAATCATGTTCTCCCCCTGTGGAAACAAACTACAACAAGGAAGCTTACTGAAATGCCACAAATGGAAGACTGTTACCCACGCAACATTGCAACTCAATTTCAATTGAGAAAACAGACTTTTATCACGTCTATAACTACGCACTTTATTTGAAGGTCACACTAGCCACTGCAAATCACAACTTATGTCCTGCTCCACGTCAGCTAACCTGAATGTAATTACTCCAGTGGCAGATGTTTATGTGACTTGCTCATGTGACCCTGGAATCCATCTTGTGCCTAGAATTTTCCACAAACAGACTGAGAACTTTGTTTGGACAGTAAAATTCCATCCACGCGGGAGAAGGTACAAAAGACCCTTGGAAACATCTCCATTTTGTCTTCATGTCCTGCTTCATTTTTCTGGACTGAATTTCTAACAAGGAAGCTCTAAACAAGGACTCATGATCCCTAAGCTATTTGGGTAATTTCCAGATAGACTTTTGCAAACTAGCAGTTTATGCCATCACTGCTTCAAACCTGATATAAGAACTTATGCATATAATCATTGCAATGATTTCCTCGACCATTTTAACTATGTCTTTTCTCTTAAAAATAAACCTTTAGATTTTAGCAACTAAAGGACTGGCAACAGCGTGATTAGTGGGTAAGAGCCGAGTTATATATTGATCTGGCGACGTGGTTGATCTTGAGAGACCAGAAGAACCCTGTTTCATGAAATTGGTTTTCAATAACCACTCATCATAAAGTCTAGTGTCTGGGTGGTAAAATAAGTGCTGGAATGCCTAAGGAGACTGCATTTTTGACTTCTTGTTAACCAGTGTGATGAGACAGAAGTTTACTTTTGTTACTGGCTTGGTATATCTTATGATAGAATAACCATCAGTTTGGGGGTGAGTCTGCCCTATTTCTCAGCAGTCTGTCCTAAATCTGGCATCCTCAGCTGTGACCCACTGACACTCGGTGAGTTTATCTAGACAGCAGGCTAATTTCTTACTTGAAAATAAAATTTACAAATGCTAGAGCCAGCAATCTGAATTTCTGGGCCAACCCCACAGTTAAGTGGCAGTGCTATCACCCACTGAATCAGATTCAGAGCTTGGACCCCATTCAACAGGGTAGCAGGGGTTGAGAACACTACACTACAGAAGCAATTATCTCTGGAGACAGCAGGATAGCCTTGTGATGGTAGTGATGGAGAGAAATGCACTCAACCTTCCTTGGCCCAGAGAAGGCACATGAGTTTGTTTTAACTGCAAATATTTCTGTCACTTTGCATCTCCATCAGGCTCTAGCTCCTACCAGAAATCAGACATTATTTAGTGCAATACCATTACGTTTAAAAAAATGTTTAAGGTGACGACACTCATTACAATGCATTAAGGAGTACTTAAATACTGAAAATTACAATGTTTAAAATCAGGCTGCAACAGACAGTTTCTTCCTCCCCCTTTGGTTTAGGGCATACAATTTCTGTGGTTGTCAGTTCATTAGCAGGAGAGTTTGCAAGGCAGTCTAGAGCTTATTAATCAATTGCTTCATTATACATACCAACTTAGGTTGAAATTATTTCTAAACACTGAGTAGAGAGAATACTAGCAGTACATCAAGGCTCCATAGGCCTTGCCAATTCAGTCTCTGTTCCAAAGAAATATCTGAAAGATATTGCCAAATGGATGATCTATATCAGGGGTCGGCAACCTTTCAGAAGTGGTGTGCCGAGTCTTCATTTATTCACTCTAGTCTAAGGTTTCGCGTGCCAGTAATACATTTTAAAGTTTTTAGACGGTCTCTTTCTATAAGTCTATAATATAGAACTAAACTATTGTTGTATGTAAAGTAAATCACATCAGCCATACCATCAGGGGCTCGTTCACCTGCACATCTACCAATGTGATATATGCCATCATGTGCCAGCAATGCCCCTCTGCCATGTACATTGGCCAAACCGGACAGTCTCTACGCAAAAGAATTAATGGACACAAATCTGACATCAGGAATCAAAATACTCAAAAACCAGTGGGAGAACACTTTAACCTGTCTGGTCATTCAGTGACAGACCTGCGGGTGGCTATATTACAACAGAAAAACTTCAAAAACAGACTCCAACGAGAAACTGCTGAGCTAGAATTGATATGCAAACTAGACACAATCAACTCCGGTTTGAATAAAGACTGGGAATGGCTGAGCCATTACAAACATTGAATCTATCTCGCCTTGTAAGTATTCTCACACTTGTTATCTAACTGTCTGTACTGAGCTAGCTTGATTATCACTTCAAAAGTTTGTTTTCTCTTAATTAATTGGCCTCTCAGAGGTGGTAAGACAACTCCCACCTGTTTATGCTCTCTGTCTGTGTGTGTATATATATCTCCTCAATATATGTTCCACTCTATATGCATCCGAAGAAGTGGGCTGTAGTCCACGAAAGCTTATGCTCTAATAAATTTGTTAGTCTCTAAGGTGCCACAAGTCCTCCTGTTCTTCTTTTTGCGGATACAGACTAACACGGCTGCTACTCTGAAAGTAAATAAGGTTTTTAAAATGTTTAAGAAGTGTCATTTAAAATTAAATTAAAATGCAGAGCCCCCCGGACCGGTGGCCAGGACCCGGGCAGTGTGAGTGCCACTGAAAATCAGCTCATGCACTGCTTTTGGCATGCGTGCTATAGGTTGCCTACCCCTGACCTATATAGTCCTCCCCCCAACAGCACGACTGCCTAACAGGAGGCTCGCTTCTTCACATCTGCACTTGCTGAAGAATATGTTCAGCAACAGTGAAACAAGTTAATAAAATTTGTGTCGTTTTTCACTATAACCTTTCCACAGAAAGCCAGGTGTCTATCTTGGTACAAGTGTTTCTCAATTGTACAATTGGGTCTGCTTATTTACCAGCTATAACTTTACAACAGCAACACCGTTGGGGTTCTCCATTGTTCAAAGTACAGTAGGACACAACTGCTCACTGGTCTGAATTATTCTGATTATATTTTACTGACCTGTGTCCTTTATGCTAGCTGCTTTAAGTGTGGCACTACTGTTTATAAAGCCCTTAATGATGTTGCCTTTGGCAACATGTTCCTTTAGGTCTGTACTGTTGGTTCTCTGTGCTAACACGCCATGTGTTTTGTAAGGAATTCCTTCATGGTTGATATCACCTGCCAACTGTGCTTTTGCTAAGATAGACTTTATAATGTGGAAACATAAATCAGTCTCATTTTAATCTATCCCTACTTCTGAAAGTCATTTAATGTTTCCTCCTCGCCCTGCCAAAAAAGGTGTTTTACAATAGATGGCCCTATATGAGAAGATTATTCACCTTGTGCAGTAAATGAGGTTCTTTGAGATGTGTGTCCCTGTGGGTGCTCCACTTCAGGTGAACGTAGAGCAGTGCCCTCATGAGGATGGAAGGGACTTCAGAGTGGAGTTCGTTGCTTAGGCAAGTACAGTGAGACCTAGTTATGTGTCCAAGCTTGAACCGAGAGTAATTGCATAGTGGTTCGTGAATGTGTGTTCAGAGGCCCCGGTGGCCATCCTGCAGATGTCTAGAATGGGAACATTGTGTAGGAATGCTATGGAGACAGCTAAAGCTCTTGTCGAGTGGGTTCTGATGCCTGGAGGGGCTTCAGTGTTGTGTGATGAATAGCATGTAAGCATACAGCTGGATATCCATTTGGATAATCTTTGCGTCGATATGGCAGAGCCCTTTGATCATTCTGTTGACACAAAAAGTCTAGGTGATTTACAGAAGGGCTTCATTTTGTCTAGATAAAAAGCTAAGGCATGGCACATATCCAATGTGTGCAGGGCCGCCTCTTGAACATTAGTGTGTGATTTTGGATGGAATGCAGGTAAGTGAATTGGCTGGTTGAGGTGGAATGAAGACTATGTCTTGGGCATAAACTTAGAACACACCCTAAGTGTCACTTTATCCTTGAAGAATATTGTGTTTGAGGAGTGAGCCGTGACAGCCCCCATCTCATTGACTCTTTGCGCAGATGTAATGGCGACCAGGAATGCCACTTTCATAGATAAGTGAAGTAATGAGCATTTGGCTATGGGTTTGAAAGGGGCTCTGGTTAGACTTCTAAGAACCGATTTAAGTCCCAAGCAGACTTGGGTTCTCGGATGTCTGGGTACATATTCTGTAAGCCCGTTAGGAATCGCTTAGTAATCGGGTGGGCGAATACCCGACATCCCGTCTACCTGTTGATGGAAGGCCATGATGGCCACAGGATGAACTCTACACGTGAGCTCATAGCAAGCCCTGAGTTCTTTAGGGATAATAATCAATCCATGATTAGTGGAAATGATGCCCGGTTTGCAGCTATTTGTTAGTTTTGGCACCATAGGAAGAATCTTTTCCATTTCTGGAGGTAGGTAGTACACATGTGTTTCTTGCTGTTTATTAACACTTGTTTTATGTGTTTTGAGCAGTTTAGTTCGTTGGGGCAGAGCCATGAAGGAGCCATGCCTTCAGGTGAAATTTGTCCAGGTCCAGATGGAGGATTTGGCTATTGTTCTGAGAAAGAAGATTGCGCAGTCGAGGGAGAGTGAATGGTGTGCAAATCGCCATCCGTGTCAGGTAAGGGAGCCACGTCTGTCTGGGCCATGTCGGTACTATGAGTATTATTTTGGCCCCGTCGCTTCGTATTTTGTGCACCACTCTGGAGATTAGAGATATCGGTGGGAATGCGTATAGCAGAGGAGCATTCCATTTGATGAGGAAAGCGTCCCCCAGGGATTATGCTCAGAGTCCTGCTCGTGAGCAAAACTTTGTGCATTCCTTTTTTACTGATGTCGCGAGCAGATCTATGTGTGGTGATCCCCACATGTGAAATATGTGTTGTGTTATTTTGTCATTCAGTTCCCATTAGTGCGCTTGGAAAAACTGCCTGCTGAAAGTGTCTGCCATCGTGTTCAGTCGGCCTTGGTGGGTATGCTACTATAACAAAGATGTAGAGTTTTATGTACCAATTCCATAGTTTTAAGGCCTCCGTGCATAAGGAGTAGGAACATGCCCCACCCTGACAGTTTATATAGAGCATACATACGATGTTGTCCATCAGGATGCTTATAGTTTTTCCTTGTATAATAGGGAGGAAATATAGACATGTGTTGCGGACTGCGTGTAATTTGAACAGGTTGATATGTAAGTGTGTTTCTGTAGGGGACCACATGCCTTGGGTTGTATGTTGGTTTAGGTGAGCTCCCCATCCGATCAGTGAGGCATCTGTTGTCATTTGTATGGATGGCAGATCCTGTTGAAACAGGATGCCTGAGCAAACGTTTATTGGGTTTGTTCACCATCGTAGTGAATGTAGGACCTCTAGGGTCGGCATGAGTCCTTTGTGTAGGCTGTGCTTTCGTGGAATATATACCGAATTCAGCCATCCTTGAAGGCAGCACAGGTGTAGACTGGCGTGTTTTACAACAAAAGGGATGGCCACCATATGTCCCCAGACTTGTAAGCAGGTACATGCAGACATCCACGGGCAGCCTGAGGCCACCAATATAAGGGAGGTCAGTGCTGTGAATCGGGGCATCGGGAGCGATGCTTTGGCCTCCACTGAGTCCAGGTGTGGTCCTATAAAGTCCAGTTGTTGTACTAGAGTTAGGGTAGGTTTCTTTAGTTGATTTGTAGCCCTAGGGAGTGAAAAAGAGATTGTCAAGCGATGTGTAATGTTCCCGTCCTGGTAGGGCCTTTTAGTAGACAGTTGTCTAAGTATGGGAATATCAGTATTCCCAGTCTATGCAAATGAGCAGCTACCACCATTAGGGTTTTGGTAAAGACTTGTGGGGCTGTTGACAGTCCGAATGGTAGTACTCTGTTTCGGAAGTGATCTTGTCCCAATGTGAACTGTAGGAATTGTCTGTGAGCAGGATGGATGGTAATCTGAAAATAAGCATCTTGTAGGTCAAAGGCTGAGAACCAGTCCCCTTTTCCAGCACTGGGATGATCGAGTTCAGTGTGATCATTTTGAACTGTGGGTGCAGACAAATTTGTTGAGTTTTCTGAGATCTAGTATGGGTCTCCAACCTCCGTTTTTCTTTTGAGTCAGGAAATAATGGAAATAAAACCCCTTCCCTCTGTGTTGTGTTGGAACTTGTTCCACGATCCCTAATTGTAGAACGTGATATACTTCTTGTCTCAACAGGTGCTCGTGAGAAGGGTCCCTGAAGAGGGACCAGGAAGGGGGGTGGGTAGGTGGGATGGAGGTAAAGGGGATGGTATAATCTGTTTGGATGAGCTCCAAAACCTAGCAGCCCATGGTGATAGTGGTCCACATATGGTAAAATGGTCGGAGTCGATGACCAAAAATTCGGGTTGCTTGTTCTAGTGGTGCTGGTGCTCGGCAGAGGTCTGTCAGACCCTCGACCAACGCTTCAAAATTGCGTCTTATTTGATGGTGCTTGGGACATCGCAACCTGAGACTGGGTAGGCGATGTTTCTGTGGTCTGTGCCTTTGTCTTCGTCGAAAGGTCTTTATTGTCGCTGTACAGTTGTCTCTCTATTGCTATGATAAGGTTGGTATCTCCGACATTTTCATGGGCAGATGTCTCCCTGTTCCTCGACTTTCTAGAGGAGAGGGTACTCGCTCTGTCCAGGGAGGAGGTTTCTGGTGAATCACTCGATGGGATTGTTCCCGAAACAGATGATGGTGTTAAAATGATTCTTATGGAGAAATCCCTAAGTCAGAAATCCTGTTCCTCGCTTTGGCTTAAAGGTTGCTGCAATGAGAGCATTTTTGAGGAATGTGCTCCTCCTGTAAGCAGTGGACATACTGAGTGTCCATCAGAGACAGGCATCGTGTCCTTACACAAAGTGCATCTTTTAAACCCAGGAGAGCCTGGCATTTTCAGAGTCCAACTTAAGTCGTGGGACAAATAAATGAAACAGGGGAAAGGGTGAACTCCCGAGTGGGTTTTGTTTTTTTTTAAAAGGGAAAGTCTAAATGGTTAAAACACAAACCCAAGACTAACAATGAACTAACTAACTACTGAGGACTAAACTTTAATAACCGTTTCTAATTCTTTTCTATGTAATTTTGTAACACTGCCTTTGGAGCTCTGTTTGCAGCTGAGGACGGTTGAGAAGGAATGAGGGGGGTTTGGACGCGCGAGCACTAAATGAAGTGCCAATGGCACCGTGAAACAGTTACTGCGCACGGGCGTCCCGACCAGGCACTACCACCAAAAATCTCCGATCTGTGGCGCTGGGATGCACCAGCACCTGAAATGCAGCACCCACAGGGACAGCAGTCAAAGAAGAATTATTCTCATTCTTGAAAGACAGTGATATTTCATTGTGTGTTCTGTGTCCCAAGCATTTTGATCGGGAATGGCACACTATATAAATGAAATTATTAATTTATGAGACCTTTTGAGTATCAAGCATCCAGAGTACAATGCAGTTGCAAATTGCTCAGTGTCATTTCACTCAAAGAGCTCTTCAAATCACAATGCTCCCTTAGCTGTACTGCTCTGAACGCTGCGGTTTCTTTTTTTAAATAAAAGCTTCAGTATAAAATATGTTGGTGCTTATATTTTGCTTGATAGCTAAGTAAGCTCAACATGTAATCCACCCAGTTAACATATGGTAGAGACCTTTAGTATATAAGGGAGCAGAAGGAAGAAACAAAACTAAAACAAATTAGACTTTTCCCCTCTCAACATGGTAGTATTCATGATATGGTTTGGGCAAATGCTACTTAGGTAACTTTTATTAATCACTGAACTGAATTAATTGTGACATTTTCCTATGTTAGTGCCCCTCTAGTATTTACAAGTATGCCCTATAGGACTAACTTCACGTGAGCTTGGTCCAAAGTCTTCTCTTGTGGTCCTAAGTCAGTCAGCACAGTTGCCGATAAACAAAGACGCATCTGTTTAGTGTTAACTGATCTTCCCACCCCCAAAATATATTCTTTGTTGCCTACACAGCTTGTTTTCACCTTGGGCAACCAAAAAACACATAATGAGAGCGCTCACGCTTAAAATAATGAACATTTAAATTTTGCTGTGAAACCATCTCCTCTGGGGTAGTGTGTAGCTTTCTTTCATTAGAATAGCTCTTTGACATACCAGATATCTGCTTTTCTCCCATACCCTTCTCCACTGATAACTTCGGGACTCATCCAGTATGGAGTCCCCATGACAGATTTCATTCCCGTGCCAGAGAGACAGATAGTCTGAAGTCGCTTGCTGGCACCGAAATCACCTAGCTTCACATTGCCTGCTGAATCCCGCAGAATATTTGCTCCTGGAAGAAAAAGAAAAATCTCTGCTTTATATTCAGTAAAAGCCCATCAAACTGCATGAGCGTGAATGGCATCAACACACACTTCATTTAATTGATGCATTATAATAACGACCCAGCACATTACATGGCACAGAACTTGCCCCTGGCCTCAGAACTGTTCTCTAGAATCTGAGCTTTCATTTAAAACAATATTTCTAGCCCTTATGGTTGCAGGCAAAAACCCCTCAGAAATGTGAACCAAGTGTAACTAATGCAGTGTCATCTACCTGCATCTGCAGAGAGTCTGAATAATATAGTCCTGAGGCATAACCTGCCCTATTTGTCTCACTCAAATAGAGTACAGCTTGCATCTAAGGACCAGGAGGAGATGAAGTGTAGTTTGGTAAGCTAGGAAGCAAGAGACTAGGACAACTAGGAGGTAAACTGCTAAAACTAGCTGCTTCCAACTTTCCTGACTCTTATGAGGAGAAGGAGGATCTGAGCTGACTTCTATGGGCAACATCCTGGGATCTGTTTCAGAATGGTAGCTGTGTTAGTCTGTATCAGCAAAACAACAAGGAGTCCTTGTGGCACCTTAGAGACTAACAAATTTATTTGTGCATAAGCTTTCGTGGGCTAAAACCCACAGTGCCACAAGGACTCCTCGTTGTTTATCCTGGGATCTGAGGCCCAGGTAGTGGAACTGGGCCACCCGGAGAACATAATCAAATCCCACCACTGATGATCATGAACAAATTTTACATTAATGAATATTTTCCACTCTGAGCCATAGCTGTGTGTGTACTGGCAGTAGTGGTGGGGATGGGGACAAGAGACTATTTCATGGCCTTAGAATAAAGTGATGTTGCTGCAGAATTTAAGAGTTCTTGCTGTGGAATATATGGAGCTTGATTCTAATCTTAGATTAAGTCACATTTGAATTAATTTAATGTACAAAAAGCAAGTCAAAATCAGAGGGCAGAATATTAGGGGCACCTCTGTCATCTGAGAGTTTGCAGGTTGTCTCCATATCCTTCAAAAATTGACCAATTTGAAAAAAAAAAAGACTGGATTAACTCAGTGCTTCTCAATCTTTTCCATTATCAGAGTGCTCTAGGGGTCTTCACTCCTCTAACCAGGACTACCTATCCGCCCCATTTAGCAATATAAAAATGGCAGGGGGGCCACAACTCCCTGACACTGATTTGCAACCCCTGAGAATTATGGAGGTCCTTTCTACGGACTTTGAGAAAGTTATTGACTTGCCAAATCTATCTTACATTAAGAATGAATAAAAGGGAACTGGGTGGGTAAGAAAGAAGTGAAGTAAGGAAGGAAAGTGCCTAGAGCACTCAGAAAATCTGCATCTTCATATCATGTTCAAACTGAATGACATACTTTTATGTTTACAAATTTATTTAACTTGGTATAAGCATGATAGATTAAATTTTGTCACCTTGAAATTTACAAAAAATTATATTGACACATAAACAGGAAAATAATGTAGCAATTTTAGCAGCTATGATACGGTTATGTCCACCAGATTTAATCACGCTCGCTAAGGGTTTCAACATTGTGTTCTCTGGATTGTTGCTCATAAACATCATTTTGAAAAGTCCTGCTATTAAAACAGTCATATATATCCCTATTAGTATCCTATTACTCACTAAAACATTTTTTTCTTAATTTGCAACATTGGCAATTTTCAGATTTGAAAAACATTACAAAGACTGGACTACTGAAGTAAATCCTGATGGAACTACTTGAAGTTAAGCCAATATTCTGGCATCACAAACTTAGCAGTGACACTTTAATTTTATTGCAATAATTTCCCTTTGGTTTATGAAGCGTCAAATGTTTCAAGTCATGTTGCTTATCTGGATTAGAGAAAGAAGAACTCACTCACATCTCTTCTTTAATTACCTTTAATATCTCTATGTACAATCATATTACTGTGCAAATAGTAAACTCCCTCCAAAATCTGCCGTGTGTATTTTCGGGTCACATTCTCTGTGAGTGCTCCATATGCTTTTAACTGGTCCTTAATGGAACCCTGTGGCCAAAAAGAAAAAGTATTAATAATTACAGCACTTTTAAGAATGATAGAATAATTTATCTTTTAACCATTATTAAAAAAATAACTGGATTGTATGAAGTTTGTACCAGAAGTTTAGAGATGCAAGGCTCTGTAACTTCTCCGGATCAGCTTAATTCACATAAACAGTTATATCTCCAGCTAAACTAAATGATTCAGCCTTTAACAGGAGCATAATGATACACAGAAATGTTATCAGACAATGAATTTTTAAAATACCAAATAGTGTAAATGCCGCTGAGCTACTGTACAGGCAATACAGTAGAGTATTTTCATTCTAAGCAGGATTTTTTAAGAGATTTACTAGTTACATGATGCTGTGTTTGGCATTGTACATGACACAGCCATTGACTGTACCCAATCCATCTTACACTCGGAGAGACAACAAACAGTGAAAAACACACTGGACAACCCAGAGCATGACATTTAAAAAAATGTTATTTGATAAGTTTTAGGTCTCAATAAAACAACAGGCAGAAACTTGGCATAAAAAAGTTTCAGTCTACAACTGATGTTTTTCTAAATATCTTAATACAATTTGGGTTGGCCATTTTAAATTACACACATTTAATGGTTTAAAAAGGAACAGTATCAAGACAAAAACTTAAAACTGTACAGGTCTTTAAAACTGAATACTTTGATACTCTGTCCTCCAGATCTCAGAAAATCTTAGAAGTCTCTGAAATGAGATCCTTCTCTCATCTAAAATCCTAATTTTTCTTCTGTGCAGCCTAACAACAACAAACTAGAATGCAGCAATTATTTACGAACATTTAGGGATACATGAAACAACTGCATCTTACTATACTCACGTCTGCTTGTTCTATTTTGTGAACAAGTGAAAATCTGCAGTTTTCAGAAAGCAAAATATTTCCATAAAGGAGTAGGCAGATAGGAGGAACAGTACAACACACACCTCTGTGCCAACAAAAAGACAGCTGCAAGATTTAATTTTCAACTTATCGCTGGCTATTATTAACTAGTTTTTGCCCTCACAACATCTTTGACTGGCTGACGCAGTGACCTGGTAATAGTGCCCAATGCACTAAGGGAGAGACCTAAACCTTAGAACTCAAGCTTGATCTGTCTCTCCCCAAGTCAACAGGAGTCCTACCAGGAACACCGCCAGCTTTTTTGCCGCCCTAGGTGGCAGAAGGTCCTGCCCCCAAACTACTACCCTTGACAGAGGCGGCGGAAGATCCCACCCTCGAAATACTGCTGACGACTGGGGCGGCCAAAGATCCAGCCGCCGCGGTCGCCGCCCCGCAAATGTTAGTGCCCTAGGCGACCGCCCAGGTCGCCTAATGGATTTCGCCGGCCCTGAGTGCTATGTATGGCTACTGTGATGCTCCCTTCGTAGGCTTGCTAACTGGTTCAAGAGGCAGCTGTATGTATCCCTCATCTGTTAGAAGCATCTCTAGAACACGGTCAAGCTGGAGGTGGATGCAAACAAACAGGAATGTTAAACTTGAGATACATGATTAAAAGTTGTTAAAAAAAGCTCACAAAACTGTTTTTAAAAAGACATTTGTTGCAAAAAGTAGTCAGCCAGAAGCACGCAAATATTGTACTCTAAATTATTCTAATTCTGAATTAATAAGCAATTATTTACAGTAGGCAAAAGTCAAATAATGTTATAACGCAGTTGTCTGTCTTTGGTTAACAATTTATTATCAGACATTTCCTTAACATCTGTTTGTGCTCCTGCAAATCTTATCCATTTAGATCACTGGTTCTCAAACTTTTGTATTGGTGATCCCTTTCACACAGCAAGCCTCTGAGTGCGACCCACCTTATAAATTAAAAACATATTAAACACTATTATAAATGCTGAAGGTGAAGCGGGGTTTGGGGATGGAGGCTGAGAGCTCGCAACCCCCCTTCCGCCTGTAATAGTCTTGTGACCCCCTGAGGGGTCATGACCCTCAGTTTGAGAACCCCGATTTAGACGCTCGGCACACATTCTTTAGAAATGATTGCCTGCAATGAGCTCTCTTGCTTACCCCTGGCATGTATTCCATGAATATAGAGAGTGTTCTTTCAGAGGGATCCCTCAAGCAGCCATAATACTGAACAATTCTTTCATGCAGCAGGTTTTTCAACAGCTGAATCTCACATTCAAGTGCATTTACCTCCTGAAAAGAAAATATTCAGTAAAGCTTACTATAGTTAAGAGACAAATCATCTCACACAACTTTTAGATTTCTGTTAACAAGACTGACTTTATGGAGAAGCTTTTGGGGAATCTAAATTAAGTAGAGGGTTTACTCTGCAGTTTGTGCAAAGTTAACACATTTTCTTGTTAGAAAACATCAGCACTAGAATGAGGGAGAGCAGAGCTACAGCATAATCTAAGAAATGTGTGACTTCTACATATTCTTTAGGGATATTTTCCAGTTATTTCAGTTTCTTTTGATTTCAAGAATCAATCTCACATACTCAGAAACAAGAACCTGTCAGGTACTTTATTTTAAAATGCCGATGAATTCAAGAGCTGTACTGTAATATTATGTTACACATTTTCAGTTGGATGAAAAATTCTCAAATTAAGTCTTCCTTCAGGTATCACTGGAATTAGTTCTTAAAAGCTTATCTCAAGTTATGCCAAATAAGCAACACATTTATCAATCTAAAGTATAGTTCACAATTAATTACATATTTTAGGTTTTTTTCCTCCCAGATCTATTTTATTTTATTATTTATTTTTATAGCATGGAAGCGGTTAAGAGTGGAAAAGCCATTTATTCCCTGTTATAAATTTCCCTATACAAGTTAATTAAAAATAGCTATGATTTAGAATGTTAAGCATTCCAGAGATTCCATGTGGAAGCCCTTCATCAAAACTTGGTACTTATCCATCACAGAACACTTGTGGTACTCCAAAATTAGAGGGAGAAAATTTTCTTGATGTTGCCATGGGTGTGTTACAAGAAGTAATGGCAAGTTTGGGTATCTTCTGAAAGGTAACTACTGCAAAAATGGCATCATGTGGTTCTATGTTTACCGCCTCTATGATTTCCAGAGCAAATTGGTTATTTTTAAAGCATCAGCACTAAAAACTACAGCTGCAAGTCAATCTTTGTTCTGTCTAGCTCCTATGCCATCAGCAGTAATAGAGTCTACAGCTGGAAGTCAGCCAGTCAATTCTGCAGATGTCGCAGAAGCCGCAATGGAATCCAGCTCACTCTCCCCACAACTGGACTGACTATGGAATCCTAATGAAGGAAAAGAAGAATTTATTTCTGTCAGTAAAACTGACAGCTACAACTTGGAATACAAACAAGATCCGGGCAGTAACATGGTGCCATTTTTACATTGTCTCTTTTCTGACTAACTGTTTTTAAAGAAGGACAAGTTCAGATTAGACATATGAAAATACTCAACAAAAGCACTAAAACAATGCTCCTGGGAGAGCAATATAGGGGATCAATTATAGAACGTTCATTGGCATTGGACTTTACCTATAATGTCAATTTGTACGTAACTGCAGTCATATCCATTAAACAGTGTTCTTTATCATAACATTCTCTATTGGTTTCATTATAAAACAAAACTAATGTATGCTAGGTTCCTATATTTTTCACTTTACTACTTGAAGTAATATTTCTGTAGAATGTACCTTCCGTGTTAGATTCCTGTTTAGCTTTATAGTCTCAGGCTGTGTTGAATTTGATAATACATGTTAGTTTCAAAGAGATATATTTGAAGATGAAATCATGTGCTACATAATACTATAATCATTCAACTGAGTTATTTTCATGAAGATTTTAATGAAACAGAATGTCTTTTTATCGTACAGACTCATAGAAGTACACATCCTCAAACATTCATAAAATGAAGTGAAAGCAAAAAGCAACATCGGTTTAGACCATACAGAAAACCACTCTTACAGTGATACCTTTACAAATATTTATTTTAGGGTCTCTTACCTTGCTCATCTCTGGACTGTCAGGGTCAAATTGAACTTGTTTAACAGCCAATTCTCTTCCGGTGTCAGCGTCATAACATAGATATACTCTGCCAAAAGCACCTTGACCCAGCAGCTTGCCAAGTCTCCAGTTAGTTGGTGCTCGTGGTGCTGAAAATATAAGTATGTTTTGTTTTTAGAATGAGTTTGTTATTCAGTTGTTCAATAAAAACTGGAACACAAAAATAAAACACTTGAAAAAAGACTTTTTTAATTTTAAATCTCCATGTAAAAAGCATGGATTTATAAAATTTCCTCTAAATAGAAAAAGTGACCCTATCAGCTATCTAATAACCTATATTTTATCCATAAAACACATAAGTACAAGATACACACATCTGAGGTACCTACTAAGTACCTAAAAAGGAGACTAAAATACATTTAAGTATTTTAAGAGTACCCTTTAAAAACAAGTCATGATCTACAGCAACGACAAAGTATACATATCTAGTATGAACACATACACCCAACCATACTAATTAAGTCCCCCGTTTATCAAAACAAAAAAATTCGACCCATAGCAGCAAGAGTAAATAAAGTTATTTGACTGGTAAGCATCTTACTACTTCAGGTCCAGATGTATATTAACATTATTAAATGTTAAGAAAACCTGTAGTGATTAGTTGTAATATAATGTAAGTTATAATTATAATGTAATATTATGGGTATGCCTTTAATAACATGTATTTTAGTAATTTTGTCAATTCTGGTGTATTATATATTTAACAAGATTTTTTTAAAATTTTCCTTTGAAGACCGTAATGTGCCTTTTTAACTTACAGCGGCTAGGTGGGCTGATGTCCATTACTGACAGGGTAGGATTGTCTATGTCACTTCCCCTTCTTCTCATTCGGGTCTCCTCATACTCTGGAGTAAAGGTGCTACTCCCACTGCTTGTACTCAGGGAGTGATCGGTGGGGCTGAAACTGACTGGAGACCGGAAGCTGTTCCCCTGGGTCCTTCTGGCCCTTGGAAAGGTTTTACGACCTGTAATGATGCACAAAGACTACCTATAATACTGTACCATGAAGAATAAGTACTAAACAATATGTGTATGCATACTTCATGAAGTGTGCACTGAAAACGTAACAGTTCAAACCTTTCATAGAATATGATGGAATGATAATGAAAGTTACTGGTTCAGCCTGCTGAGAGGGAAAGCGTGCAAAATGCCTACCTGTAGATATCAGACTTAAACTAGCTTAATGACTTAGTCCAAGACTGACTAGCTGGGAGCAGTGCATAAGCAACGTCTAAAATTCCTGCAAATAGTTTCATAATTAAGTGACTTTTTCTTCTGATGGTTTGAAGAAAATTGAGACAAGTTCCAAAGGGAACAATACTTCTATCTTCACTGCTATGAGAGGCTATATGTATTCCTGAAAAACAAACCAAAGATACACTAGAGTTCTAATAGTCCATCTAGTGAGGTATCCTCACACAGAGGGTGTTTAAGTTCAGATGAAGATGAAAGACAGTCCATAATGGACACTATGGGAATTACCTGCCTGTAGAAGTTTCTTCCTAGCTCCCATCAGTTAGTGGTTGACATACCCTGAAGCATGGATTCCTTCCCCTCCTTTTTGTCTATCTAATGCAACTCAGGGTACGTCTTCACTTACCGGAGGGTCCGGCAGCAGGAAATCGATGTTCTGGGATCGATTTATCGCGTCTGGTTAAGACGCGATAAATCGATCCCGGAAGTGCTCGCCGTCGACGCCGGTACTCCAGCTCGCCGAGAGGAGTACGCAGCATCGACGGGGGAGCCTTCCTGCCGCGTCTGGACCCGCGGTAAGTTCGGACTAAGGTACTTCGAATTCAGCTACGTTATTAACGTAGCTGAATTTGCGTACCTTAGTCCGAAGTGGGGGCTTAGTGGGGACCAGGCCTCATTATCCAAATGTCTTATCTTGTTTTGAAATACAATACCTTCCAGCAATTAGTTCCACAGGTTAATTATGCATTAAGTAAACAAGTATTTTTGAGTTTTAAATTTACTGCTTTTCAATTTCATGACATATTCTTCTCCTCTTTTATTATGAGAATCAGTAAACAGGAGCGACAACTTAGCTACTCTATGCCATTCCAGATTGAGTAAGAGCGAAGTTTATTCTGGGTAGTAAACAATCACAATTACTCATGGCATTCATTATATGTTCTGTATAGTTTGTGCATAGGCTTTTGGCAGAGAAGGTTTCCATGTACAGCTGCTCCCATGATTCTCTAATGCTCTAATCTACATCTTCACAGGAGCTGTTGTAGTCAGCATCTTTGAAAATCAGGCTACTTTAATTTAGGTACCTACACGCAGATTTGTGATTAACTTTAAGCGTGCTTTACTTTTATTTCAGAGAGAACACCTGTTTGCTTCTCTTTTCAACATTTTCTGATTATAACGTTAACTCTTTCAACTTAATTTTTGAAAAAAGAATAAATATTGAAAATGTTACAGTGTCCCATGCTCACCATCATTGTAATCTTGGTGATGATATGAAATATGATACCTTCGGGGATAAGTCCCGCCTTTTCCAAATTTCTCAAATATTGGGATATCATAGTCTATGGGGAACAAAAAGAAAATATGACCATACACTGCAAACTTAAACACGAGGAAAAATTCATAAAACAAACCAATTTTAATCGGTCTTGCATCACAAGTTTTTAAAAAAGCAACCCTACTCTTAAGAGTTAAGTGGACTGTTGTATAGAGAGACTTGTAAACTGGAAGGCTATGCACATAAAGATAAGCGAATTACCATTCAGCCTACTAATCATGTTCTTTTAGTCCCTATAAATGATAAAACAGTAAAATAATAAAAAGTAAATAAATTTAATTAGATATCACATCCACTCAAACGTGCTACCATCTGTTTCTAAGCAGGCACAAAATTACAATACCATTCGAACAGAAAATGATGTCTTAATATATTTTTTCCTTCAATTGGCAAGAAAGCTTTTTATATAAAACCCTTAGTTAGTAAACTATTTGGAGTTGCAGCATTGTTTATGTGGGAATTTTCTGCATGAAATGTTAAAAGCAATGTCCTGTTTATGCTGAACGGAAAAAAAATTCATGGCAAGAATGGGGGGGGGGGGGAGGGATAGCTCAGTGGTTTGAGCATTGGCCTGCTAAACCCAGGGTTGTGAGTTCAATCCTTGAGGGGGCCACTTAGGGATCTGGGGCAAAATCAGTACTTGGTCCTGCTAGTGAAGGCAGGGGGCTGGACTTGATGACCTTTCAAGGTCCCTTCCAGTTCTAGGAGATAGGATATCTCCATTAATAAATAAAAGAATAAATTTCTGTAAAAATATCTATAAGGCATCTACAGACTTCATGTGTATGGAAACACTGCATCTCTATTCATTTAACGTTCAACACATAAGAAGGGTTTGTCTAGCATCCATGGCTAAACCCCTCCTGCACTGGTGTATCTAGTTGTCTGCCACCCACTAATCCATAGGTCACTGCATGATTCCTACCATAAGCCGGGCTGGTTGCACCACCTATTATTAAGGGTTGTCCAACACTTCCCATTATAAGACCCTTGTTTTTCAGTTTCTTATACGTTGCCAAACTTTAACCATTTGGGCTGACATTTTCTATGCTGGTTGTCTGCCTCAGGCTCAATTTGTCTTGAAAATTTGTGCCAAAAGGGTTGAGATGTTTCTGAGAATGAGGCTGGGAAAATATATATTGTTTTGACCATGTTAAAAAATTCTGGTGACTTTTTCTTGGAAATGCGCTAACACCTGCATGCTTTGGAGCTGGTTTCTGAAATTTGGCAGGGGGTAGGAGTGACCTTTGTTTCAAGGATGTCTTTTTGCCATCTGGTAAAGCCACCCAAATCTGGCTAAGTTATAAGCCTTTACAAAAAATTACGGTTTTCACATACTCAGTTGAGACTTGCTAGCTAGAGCTTTGCAGCTAAAATCTCCAAAGATTCCGTTCTCACTGCTCCAGCCTCTCAGCTCCTAGCACTAACCAGACTTCACATGCACCATTCTCAAAGATTGACTGAGCATGCTCCAACCCAGAGCTACAAAGGCTCAGAAAGATTCTTCCTGTACTGGGGGCTTTAGGCTGGGTATGGAAACTGAGAGCAAGTAGCTGGTCTCTCATGTGCTCTCAACAACTCTCCTGCCAGAATTCAGGCAGCGTGGAGGAGTAGACTGTCTCATTCAAATGCAAAAGGGACAAAAACTGGACCATGAGGGAGAGAGAGGAGTAGATTGGAATAAGTGGCCTGGTGAGACAGGGATTGGAGGTGGAGAAACTGGGATTGGGAGTTGGAGAGGAGACAGACTAGGAATTGGGAGCTGGGACTGGGAGTTGGTGAGGGAAACGGGAGAGGGGTAGGAGGAGGAGCTGGTAGCCAGTTGTCCGAGTAGGGAACACAGATTAGACGAGGAGTTGGGGAGACTGGGACATGGAGCCAAGGAGGTGGGGGTGGGGACTGGAGGCTGAAATTGGATGAGGAGCCCAGGGAGAGAGACTGGGAACCAGAGGTGGGGCAGGAGAAAGATATAGATTGTATGAAGATCCAGGGAAGGACAATGATGGGGGCTGTCTGGCAATAAGACTGGGGACAAGGAGCTGGGACAGGAAAAGAGAAACTGGAGCGGACTGAGCAAGGAGACTGGGATCAGAAGCCAGGAGTGGGGAAGAGTCAGCACTGGGACAGGTTGGAGGGAATGGGCATAAGGGGTCAAGCTTTGAGGAAGTAGGCCAACAGAGGACACTCCCCTCCAGAGCCTGGAATGGAACCCAAGATTCTCGAGTCTCAACATTTCTGCTGTCAGCAAATACCTGTGAACCCCACTGCCAACGTATGTGTCTCATCTTCTGTTAGTGCTGCTCCACATAGAGAATGACAACCTAATACTACCATTTAGTCTGTTAGCTCAAGTGACAGAGATGTGATGATCTAAAGGTTCAATATGACGACACCTGATGGAATTAGTGTGTGTGTATATAAGTGTAATTTCATAGGTTTTTTAAAAAAAATCTTTAAAAAAAATTCAGATTGCAGAGTCAAGCATACAAAAGTTAGGAAATGCCAGAATTAAGTTTGCCTGTGCAATCTTAATTAAGCTCCCTTATGTGTATGCATTATGACAGTCTTTAATTAATGATCATAAACTGTTTTTTCCACAGGACTCCTGCCTCATTCAGTACACCTGATAGACCTACTCTGGGGACAAATTAGGATGTGTAACGAAGCAGGCTGTTGGCTGTAGGATTACTGCCTCATTTGTTGCAGAAGTTGGAAGGTCTGCAGTGATTGAGGCAGGAAATAGCAGGAAGAGATACGGAGATTCTGTGGTTAAGACAGTTGAATGCTGCCCCAGAAAATTTTCTTCCATCATTGTCTCTGCCACAGAGTTCCTGTCTGATGCTAACCAAGTCACTTAAACCAAGCTTTTCACAGGTGGCCACTGATTGCACGCGTCTCATTTTCTGGGTGTCTGCCTTGAGACTCTGGGGTCTAATTTGTAGAAGTTCTGAACACTCACAACTGCAATTCAAGTCAACTGGAGTTGTGCTTCAATATAAAAACTATCACATAATACTAGCTACTCTGAAAAATCAGGTCCAAGCATCTCAAATTAAGCACCCAAAATTAGAGAATACTTTTAATCTTAATCTGTGCTTCAACTCCCCATGTATAAAATGGGGATAATACCTTGTCACCTCACAGCAGTTTTGTGAAGATAAATTAATAGATGTTTGTGAAGCACTTGAATACTATCGTGATGAGTGCCAATGAAAAACCTATGACAAAATTAATAATCCTGTCTTCGCAGAAGGGTTTGAATAGTGTTGAATAGTGTGCACTAAGTAAGATTTAGGACCATATACTGAACAAAGAGGATCAAACAAAATATTGAATAGCTGCCCATTAATTGATTGATCTATTCCGTGCATTGAATGAGGCATGGGACATGTGGAAAAAAACTGAATTAAAGGGTCAGACAGGTTAAATAAATCACCCAAGGTTACACAACTATTCACTGGCAAACCGGAACTATAGTCCAGGTCTGACTCCTAGTCCTCTGCCACCTGACAAAGATGTCTCTCTTGCTTTTGGATGAGAGGCAAAAATTATCTGGTTATCCTGTGACCCAGAAATCCCTTGGTGCTAACTGGCAGACAGTGCAAAGGGTTTCACAGGGATCTCTTGGGTATTTGCATAATAGTTCACCAAAGGGTGGGATGTGAGGTCTCTATTGAGAGCCAGTAGCCACTAGTCATTACAATCAATGCAAAATGTCTGTACTATTTGGATAATACTTAAGGAGTTATGCATCTATATTGAAAATTATGTTCTTAAGGTCTTGGAATTAAGGCAGGTCACCAGGTGGTGACACACCTCAGAAATGTTCCTTTCAGGCAGGAGGTAACAGACACTTATCTCCCCATTTGGCCGTTTGTGTATTCTATGCCTGAGATATATGCCTATACATATACTGAGCCAGCTGTCAGTTAAGAGATTGCAAATCGACCAGAAGGAACAAACAGAAGGGGAATATTCTGTTTATGAATAAAGACAAAAGATTGGTCTGGTCTATCTTGGAAGTCCAAAGGGACACACTGATTTCTTCACCTAGGAAGCAAACTGACACGCATGCTTGTCTCTTGTCTCATGAAAGGAGGGACATAGCCAGCCAGGCTGTAAAGCACTACAAAGATTCTGGGTGAGCAATACTCTACAAGACATGAGTATTTTGTTAAGTTTAGGCTCTACAATGTGTGTTATGATTTTATTTCATTTGTAATAATTTGTTTTCAATACTTCTACTTGCTACTACTTGATTCTCTATGCTTTGTTAAATAAACTTATACTTGATTTCACTATAAACAAATCTAAGTGCTATGTGTTAAGCACAGCAATGATCTGAGGTGAAACTGGTAAGCTGAGGTGTTTTGATTCTTTGGAAGCAGTGAATCTGTGTATATGGCGTGTCCAGTGGATGAGAGGATGTACTGTAGAGACGCTCCAAGGGTTGGGGTGTGCCAACCACTGACCTGTAGAGGGACAGTCGGGCCTGTGAGGTCTAGAGGCGAGTGCTTGTGTGGCCATGGCTGGTAGAGTTGGGGAGCTGAGCCATGACAAATACAAACAAGGTTTCCTCACACTAAGGGAAGGTGGGTACCCCAAGGAAGCATCACATATACTAGGTACATGCATCCTGAGACATGTTACTTACAGCTGGATGTATCTGATAAGACTAAATGGGCCCAGTAGTTTTACCTACCTGAAAACTCCTGGTGGTTATCTGGATAGCTCTGTGCTCGTGGCATCCGAGATTTGGGGTAGCTATCTCTACAAGTGTAAGACAACAGTTTAGATGCTCTGTTACTGGAGAGTCAGAGTAGTCAGGCAAGCACTTAAGTCTTACTGTTTTATAATTATTGAATTACACAGCAAAGTATGTGCTATCCCAGTCTCCTGCACTTGTAAACATGAATGGGACCAACTTTGAAACACCAAGTTTGTACATATCAATTACAATGGATGATCTTGCTTGGGATAGGGAGGAAACGAATGGCACTGCTCATTAGTACAGTCTATTAGTGGACATAAAGCAGTGCCAATGAAGCCACACAGGAGCTCGTGCCTTGCACCTTCATGGATAAACAAAATCAAAACATCAGTTACAGGATATTAATTTATCAAGAATTTTTGTTTAAATACTTTTGCCAAAGAAATGCAGAGTCTCTTGCAACTCTCGGATTTCCTTTTTCCTTCTGTGAAGCTCAAGTGATTTAATAAAAAACTTTAAAAAGCAATTTTATTGAATAATTAAGGGTGTTTCATGTGGTCAAATAATTTCTTACCTAGAAATTTGTCTTTATGTAACTCCCAGCCACCACACAGGAATGGATGGGATTCCAGTCAGACAGAACAACCAATTGCAGTAGAGCACTTCCATAACCATACCACCCCAGCATCTTCCTTTTCCAGATAAGAATTTCTCTAGTAGGCAACAGAAGCAGAAATGGAGAGACAAGCCTAAACCCCTGTTAGGAGTCCTCGAACAAAGTAAGAGGCAAACTAAATGAGGGTCTCTGGATTGGTTGAGGCAAGTCAAAAAATGTCTATGCAAGGAATGTTTTCATAGGATACTTTCAGTCTACCAATCAAGGTTACATTGGTTTTCTTAGAAAAAAATAGGGTAAAAACTAAGGCTGTTGATTAATCGCTGTTAACTCAGGCGATTAACTCAAAAAAAAATTAATTGCACTGTTAAACAACAGAATACCAATTGAAATGTACTAAATATTTTGGGTGTTTTACTACATTTTCAAATATATCGATTTCAATTACAACACAGAATACAAAGTGTACAGTGCTCACTTTATATTTTTTTTATTACAAATATTTGCCCTGTAAAAAACAAAATAGTATTTTTCAATTAACCTCAGACCAGTATTGTAGTGCAATCACTTTATCATGAAACTGCAACTTACAAATGTAGGTTTTTTTGTTACATAACTGCACTTAAAAAAAACCCAATGTAAAACTTTGTAGGCTCTAAAGTCCACTCAGTCCTACTTCTTATTCAGCCAATCGCTAAGAGAAAAAAGTTTGTTTAAATTTACAGTAAATAATGCTGCCCGCTTCTTGTTTACAATGTCATGTGAAAGTGAGAACAGGCATTCGCATGGTACTTTTGTAGCTGGTGTTGCAAGGTATTTACGTGCCAGATATGCTAAACATTCATATGTCCCTTCATGCTTTGGCCACCATTCCAGAGGACACGCTTCCATGCTGATGATGCTCATTAAAAAAATAATGTGTCAATTAAATTTGTGACTGAACTCCTCGGGGGAGAATTGTATGTCTCCTGCTCTGTTTTACCGGCATTCTGCCATATAATTCATGTTATAGCAGTATCGGATGATGGCCCAGCACGTTGTTCATTTTAAGAATACTTTCACTGCAAATTTTGACAAAATGTAAAGAAGATACCAATGTGAAATTTCTAAAGATAGCTATAGCACTCAACCCAAGATTTAAGAATCTGAAGTGCCTTCCAAAATCTGAGAGGGATGAGGTGTGGAACATGCTTTCAGAAGTCTTAAAAGAACAACTCTCTGATGCGGAAATTACAGAACCCAAACCACCACCACCAAAAAAAAAAAAAAAATCAACCTTCTACTGGTGGCATCTGACTCAGATGATGAAAATGAACATGCATCGGTTTGTACTGCTTTGGATCATTATTGAGCAGAACCCATCATCAGCATGGACGCATGTCTTCTGGAATGGTGGTTGAAGCATGAAGGGACATATGAATCTTTATGGCATCTGGCATATAAATATCTTGTGACTCTGGCTACAACAGTGCCATGCAAATGCCTGTTCTCAATTTCAGGTGATATTGTAAACAAGAAGCAGGCAGCATTATCTCCTGCAAATGTAAACAAACTTGTTTGTCTGAGCGACTGGCTGACCAAGAAGGAGGACTGATTGGACTTGTAGGCTCTAAAGATTTACATTGTTTTATTTTTGAATGCAGAGGGTTTTTTGTACATAATTCTACATTTGTGAGTTCAACTTTCATGATAAAGAGATTGAAACCTCGTACTGATATGAGGTTAATTGAAAAAATACAATTTCTTTTGTTTTTTACAGTGTGAATATTTGTAATAAAAAATAACTATAAGGTGAGCACTGTATACTTTTTATTCTATGTTGTAATGGAAATCCATATATTTGAAAATGATTAATTTTTTTAATCGTGCGATTAATCACGATTAATTTTTTAAATCACCTGACAGCCCTAGTAAAAACCCTAAATACCTAAAATCAAGTGCATAACCTTTTACACACCAGCTACAAAGTGGATATTTCAAGCACTGATGCAATCTCTGTACCATACATAGGTTTTCTTATCTGTAAAATGGAGATAATTACTTAACTCAAAGGGGTATTTATGAGACTGAATTAATTAATATTTGCAAAGCACTGATTCTCAGATGAAAAGTTGCTATAGAAGTGCAGAGTATTCAGCAGTAGAAAGCTATTTTCTTCTAAGGAAATTGAGTACACTCTTATTAGAAAACAAATGCTATGAGGGTATGTTTTTGAGGAATGGAGATCTAGGATTCAAGTTTTCCTGAGAAGTCTGTGAAGATTCTTGAAACAAATTCTTAAACATGGTATAAATAGCCTTCCACTGGAAAGAATAGTAATTTCTCTCTCCTTCTCTAATTGGATAAGCATAACTAAATGAATTCCTCCACTAAGCCATCTTTTGCCTCTAAGTACTTGCAAGCTTCTGGAAAGTTCAAATCTCAAAAGTTTTCAAAGACCCTTTTGTGATGCTTTGATGATGACAATTAGCTTACAATTTCATGTCTTTCCCCCAAAAAATGGACATGAAGAGATACATGCCTTAACTCTGAAGGCTGTAACTACTATACAGTTTGTAGAATCCAACTACTTAAAGTTTAAACAATGAGGAGTCCTTGTGGCACCTTAGAAACTAACACATTTATTTGGGCATACGTGGGCTATAACCCACTTCATCGGATGCATTGTTTTTGCTGATGCAGACTAACATGGCTACCCCTCTGAAACTTAAAAAAAGTTTGCCGTCTAAGATGTATCTGACCTTCAACTCCAAGACTGGTGTACTGAATATGGTTCTGATATCAAGCTAGATTTCAGAGTGACTGATATGCTTGTTGCTGTGCCAATATTTTGACTCATGGGACTCCAGTCTAGTTCTGAGTCTACTTAGCATGTGTTCCTAGACACAGAGGTTTTTCCCTACTGGTATAAACATTTGAGAAGCTGAGATAGACCAGAAGACCCTGTTATTGCCATTCTCTGTCCTATGTTCCATAAGCACAAAACAAGATGGGAACAGATGTCTTTCCACACATTTTTTATCCTTTTCTAGCCCTGCATAGCTAGTACAGGAAAGGAGTGCAGTTGATGTTTTGACAGTAAGAACAGATTAGAGGAAGAAATTCCTGCGGTGCTTTGGACATGGGAGGTTAGTCTTTTGCCACTTTTGGCTCCTGTCAGAGCGGAACAGGAAGAAAGCAAGACTTCTGAATGGATATTTATAACTCCGTGAGCTCTTCAATCATCAACAGTTAATTACTGGCATGATCACAAAACACTACAGCAAACCAAATTAAAATTACAAGACAACACAAAGGGAAAACATGGACATGTTTAATTTCTGATGACAATGCAGAAATTTTGCACCATGTGCTGGGTTGAAGAATTTTATTTGAGTTATCTGATGTCTACTCACACCTTAAATCATCACCCAAAATTTAAAAATATTTTAGGATTTTTTTAATGTATCATTACAAAGTTTTGATTCAAACTTCCAATTTCAAATAGATTAATTTTTACTTTCCCACAAAAGAAAATAAACGCCCTCTCCCCAACCATATGGTGAGACCCTCTCAGATCATCCTTCAGTTTCCAGCACCTCCACATATGGATCCCCAATCACTTTAAATGCCGGAAAAGATGGACTTTGCAGCATACGTGGAAGATAAGTCCTTCCACAATGATGTCCTTATCAAATAAGGAAAGGAGGCACAAGGAATTTACCTCAACTATGACTGGCTGTTCTGCCAGTCTGACTGGTTCAACATGGGAACAACCATCCATTTCAGGTTGGTGGATCTGTGGTTCATAAATGTGTACTAATAATTTTAATTAAGTATTTAAATATTAGATAAGAGTGGCACAAAATGACAAAACCTAAGTAAATTTAAAACCAAACCAAGATAACAGTTGACTGTATCTGCTTGTTTCGCCTGTACAATGATTTCTTTCAGAACAGAAAATATTCAACTTAAAAATAAACAAATAAATAAAAAAATCAGCAAATAACGTCCGTCAGTTCATCTGGAAAATCTTCAAATTTTGTTTTATTTATAATATTTGGGCACGCAGGTGGAACTGAAATGTTCAGTAAAATATGTGCGAACAATATAATCCTATGTGTTGAATGGATCTTTATCTGCAATGACTATATACAACTATCGCTCACCTTCCCGTTTACGTTTGCCTGTTTGCACTGATTTATCATCTGTGCAGTAATATTAAGCACAGTGCTGGGTAACCCATTAGTAGAATGGAAGTTTCTTGCAGATTATACCAATATCTAAAGTGCATGTTTAAGGGAGCTGTTCATGGCTGTGGAATACACACAATTTACAAACAAGACAACCATGGCCAGATTTACAATAAATCTCTGTGTGCAACAAAAAGCAGCAAGTCCAGAAACTGATGTTTTAAATTTCATGCATCTTCAAAAACAGGCTGATATGGCACTCTTCTCTTCTGTGCATCAGTAAGCAGTTAAATCCCAATAAGTAAGTAAGTAAGTAAGTAAGAGAGAGAGAGTGTGTGTGTGTGTGTGTGTGTAACGTACACCTAGAATTGTTTCTGAAGGTGAGTTACTATGCTCTGTGGTAGGTACTTCCAAGCATATCTAGCAGAAAGAAGTGCTGAATATAAGTAGTTCTTACCCATCTAAAGGGCTGTCAAGTGAGGGACAGCTTCCTGAGCCAGAGTTTTCAGGACCTGCTCAAGGACAATGGATCCAGCATCTAGTAAGTAACCATAAGAGAGAGGGACTGAAAATCTTTTTTTAAGGTGATGGTTCTTTACATCACATTTTATAGCTCAAAACCCAACATACTGATCATAAAAATCAGCAGTTATAACTGATGTGGCTGAAGTCCTAGTGTATGGAGTCCTGCTTGTTGAAAAGCACTCTGGTGCTCTTCTCCCACCTAATACAAACACATTATTTGTATTTATGTATTTAATTTACAGTGTTTATAGTAAGTTATAGCAATTATGTTAAAAGAAATGTATGTAGTACACCACACAAAGAGAGGGAGTGTTTGCAACACCTATATTAGATAACAAAATTTGCTTGGTCGCTATCTCAGGCTGAAATTTTTTGGAAAACATGAGCAAAAAAATTAGGCTACTAAAGGATAGTTAGCTGTGGCAATGCTTCAAAAAATCCTTTTGTTTTTTAAAGAAACGGCTCCAGGAGAAGAACCTGAATTTGAAAAGGAGATGATTATGGGGTCAGAGGTGTGTCTTTTGCTGCGGCTGTGACAATCCAGGTTACATGCCCTTTTGAGTGGCTGGTCCAGAGAGGATATCAGTCTACTACTTCTACCAGCTAAGTGAGTTATTCCTATAGTTTAAGTAGTAGAGGCATATGCTATAGAGCTGAAGGTCCTACATTAAATACTACTGATGACTCATGCAGGTGGTTGTTACAATTGCACATGCTATAAATATTTTACATTTTGAGTGTCCATACATGCAATCCTTGGTCTCTAATTCCCTGTGAGCATCTGTGTACTTGAAATGTCTGAGAGGCATCAAGTGACTTTATGCAGGCCAATGGTAATGATTTTTATTATGTACAGAAATGGGCTGGATCTGATCAGAGGATTGGTAGGCAGTGTTGTTCAGTGGACAGGGCCTGCACTGAGGGTCAGGAGATACAAGTTCTACTCCCAGCTCAGACACTGACTTGCTGTGCAACTGACAAGTTACTTTCACACCATGCCTGTTTTCTCTTCCACACTCTCTCATCTCATCTCACTGTAAATTCTTCATGGTAAGTACTGACTCTTTACTACTTGTGAGGATACAGTCTACCTGTAGGAGGTCCTGATCCCAAATGGGGCACCACTGTAATAAGGATAAATAATAATGGCCCAGATGTGAAAGGCACATAAATATCCCATTTTCAATCCTCTGAGCTATTCAGACTCCTCCCATCTTTTCCATCAGTATCCAGACGGATACCGATATTCAGATGAGAGCAGGATTTCTTGTAGATTCTGATACTCAACTATTCTACAGAATGAAGCTAACAGACAGATCAGAGGGACAGAATGACACGCCCCTGTGCACCTGCCAGAAGAAGTGGTAATGCTTATTAGGTTTATAGTACTTCACTTTCTTAAACCATTATACAAACATTAACTGAAAAGCTGATAGGTGGGACTTGGTGGGTCAGTCAGTCACCAAGCCCACAGTGACATTTAATCAAGTGGAAGTGAAAAAAATATGTATTACTTGATCCATGCTTTCTGGAATGAACTCGCCTTCACTATTGATACTAGTGAATGATCCATTTCGTACCACCTGGTTCAGCTCATCTGGTATGTACCCCGGGGGAGGTGAACTTCTATCACGTGTATTAGAACCTTTAAAAAAAAATAAAATAAAAGGCAGTTTATTGGAGAACACTTTGCTTGGACTGGAGATTAAAAACAATCCTCTCCTGCAAAAAAAGCTTACTATGGTATTTTCTTTCTTTTGTAAAGCACGAAGTTTGCTTCTACATCTACCATGATTTATTCACAATTTTTAAAAGCTCACTGTTGCTCTCGTGTGGAGCCTGATACTGCAAGGTACTGAACTCCCAATGGCCAGGATTAAAAAACAAACAACCCCAACTGGGCACCATCAACTAAAACTTTAATGTCCTCTCCTAAAATTTAATGTATTTAATGTATTACTTTAAAATGTATTAAGTGACAAAATAAAACCCCAATCCGGGTCAATGGATGTGGACTCTGCTCGTGCGAGCAGCTTCCAGGATCAGGGCTAAAATGACAAATTAAGAACTATTAAACATCATGAGTTAGGATTGCTTACGAGTCAATCTATATACTGAAGGACTGAAAAAATTTCCATTGTTTCTATAGCAGAGAACAAGAACAACAGTTCAGTTTACTGAAGAGGGTTTAAAGGTAACTGCAAAGAATTCACTACTATCACATCACTATGCCCTTTGTATTCTGGAGAGGGTTGCAAAATGATTCTTTGGGATAAAACCCCAAATTAATTGACTCATATTATATGAAAGTGTGTGAAAGGGATGAATCTTAAGGTGCCTTTCAGCCATCTTCCTTTCTCCCAGAGACTAATATATATCAGTTTATATTTTCAGTGTTATCTTTAAGGATAAAACTTACTTTAAAAATATATATATATGAAATTCTCCTTCACATTCCTCACTAACCCAAAATTAAGGGCAGTCATAGGCTTCCTGGGGCCCAGAGCAGCTGTGATCACTTTCTCCTTTACAACACTCCTAGACCTGTAGTCAACATTCTGTGTTTCTCCCGCAATTTTGGTGCCCTTAACTTCATTAGAAGAGAGACAAGATAATTCTAAACCTGTAATCTGGGAATTGTGTCCATCTACAGATCTGTCTCTGGATAAAAATTTGCCTCTGTCAACGTGTAAACTATCTGGTGCATTCTAAATCTTGCATTTAGAATGCCCCATTTTCCGCTATACAGCACAGGCATATAATTCATTAATTCCAGCACACCAGACGACTGGATCTAGATTTCATCAGAATGGAGCATTTACTGACGCCAACTCTCGTGATTTTATTGAGATCTCATGACATTTTACTTAAACCCCAGCTCCTGGAGTCTTATGAGGATGTGAGATTTCAGCTTTCACTAAAAACAAAAAAACAATGTTTTTAACCATCATCATTGCAGAGAAGAGCTTGAAAACACAAACCCTAAGATTTAAAATCCAGAAGGCAAATAAAAATAATCCAAAATGTATTATTTATTAAAAAACAACACAAACAAAACAACAAAACATGATTTTTTGTGGCCTGATTCATTATTTTAAACCTTGCAGTTGGCACTACTTGGTGTTGTAAATAAAAAGCACATTTCAACTGCATCAAACCAGGTGTGACAAATTGTTACCTAAATATAGGTCCTTATATCACATTAACATTTGTATTTAATACGGTCATATTTAAAATTTTAAAGAAAAGATGGCTGAATATCCAATCCCAAAATAAAGTAAGCAAGCATTTAATTAAGCATCCAACTATCTCCCTAACACAGATGAGTTACAGTGCCACACTATTTTCTTTTGTTTGTAAACAGTGCTATATACACTGCAAAATATGCTTACATGATGTGCAAAATCAAATTTAATTACAATTAAATTGACTGAAACAAATGTTACTTGTTCAATTAATTCTTTAGCCAAAGAAGAAGTGAAACCAAGGAATCCACATAATTAAATTTCACAAGTTAACCTCACACTTCAAACTGTGCATAGGAGAAAAGGTTAATTAGCCCAATGCTAACGCAGGCTGCTTCTCTAGAGGTACTTTAAAAGCAGCATGAACAATCTAAATCGTCCAAACATCATTTTTAAGTATGGAATCTTACAGTCAGGAAAATGCATTGCATTTAAATAAATATGGCTTTGTCAGAAGCTCAATCCTGCATGTAATGAAGTCAAAGGAGTATTGACACTGACTTTAATGGATAGAAGGGAGGAGTCTGCAAATGAACAATAAAAAAGAAATCTATAGATGAACATTAGGGAACAAAGAATTAAACCCATTTGCTAATATCCCAAATCTAATTCTATTACAGGGTTCTTTCAACTGTGGATTAATTCTTGTTTGGTCAGTGTTTTCTGCACTAAACATTTACACAAATTAAAAAAATATTTACCTTTATTTAATTTTTCTTTGATTTTTACAACTAAAAATTATCACCTAACTCATCAGCATGAATAAAACCTCAATAAAAGAAATATGGCATCAACCAATCAATCAGGATTAATAGAGATACTTTCTCAAGTACGAGTCTGCGGACAATTTACAGTGAAAGCTCATACTCTTAAAATCACAGGAATATTAATTGCTTTACCTATTACAGACAGCCTGTTTTTCCTCTCTGCCACTCCAAACACTGTATTATCCAAATCTTCCAGTGATGGCAATGGTTCCAGGTTACTTAGGACAGGAACCTAAAAATTAAAAAAAAAAAAAAAATTAAAACAAATAAGTTTAATTCTGTAGTCCCGAAAGGAGAAAAAAAAGAAAAAAACACTACAGATTTCCAAAAGCTCTTTATGTTACGAGAAATGTTTCCATGCAATATATCCTTTTTTTTAGAATATAAGCTTAAGGAAAAGAAGCCAATTTGCTTCAAAGTCCATATAGTTCATATCACTTCAGTAGTTTATTCAAACATTTCTACAACCACATCTTAAATTACACTGAAATAGCAAATTATGTTTCAGTTATAATTAGGATTTTTTTCAAACTTGCAATTTTCAGTTTGTGTCAAGAAAAATACACATTCTCTTTTAGCTCATGGGATCTGATGTTTGGATTTCAGCTTGAAAGAATCACTATACAAAATAATTATTATTATTTATAATGTGGTATAACTCAAATTACCAAATTATTATCAGGGCCTTATTGTGTTAGTAATGTCCACATAAAGTGGTATTGTGGGACATAACACAAATCTACTACATCTCTCCACTGTTACCATTTGTTGTGACAGATGCATTTGAACACTTATTTTTATTTAAAGAAAGTTTGAAATTATTAAATTTATAAAGTTTAAATAGCAGTTTCAAATACTGCACTAGCCTCTGAAATTGCACGCCAATGTTGGCCATTTTACACATTTTCCTATTTTAAAAAATATATCTTTTGCTGATGTATGAAAAACCCACACAAAGAGGGTAATGAATAATTTAACTCTCCAGGGAAACACAGTGAAACTGACCAAATATGAAATGTTACATGCATAAAGTAAAGGAACTGAACAAACAGAAAAACATTCTCTCTAATCTCGGAGTAATCTTAGATGTTACTTGTAACAATAATAGATAAATATTTCACACAGAAGAGTAATTTTTAAGTAGGCAGTGTCCCATTGAACTCTTTAATCTAGACATTAATAAATATACTAATTTGTACCTGTGAATTTCCATGTATTACAAGCAATATCTTGAGGCTCTTCATGTGAACACTACGATCTAGCAGTTCAACAGCTTTGTCCAAATCATCCTGTGTGGTTAACGGAATCACCAGCTACAGGGAAAGAGAGGAAAAAATTAGTCTTAATAAGGGACACAAAAATAGTAGTGTTGGTATAAACCTGATACTGTATGTGACTAAGGACTCCCCCCCTCCCCCACCAATTTTTTTTTGTAAATCAATTAACATAAAATACTATGATAATGCAGCATTGAGACGGCTCAGTCAGGCACTGAAGAGAATCAGGAAATAATATTAAATTTGAATCACAATTTTAACTTTGCCTTCTAATCTGTAAAGCATAATGAAGCAGGCATTCATTACAAAGTAACAACCATTTCAAAATATACAATGTAACATTTTCTGCAACTTTAGATACATGTGTAGCATCTTCTAGTATATTTTCTTCGTTCTCCCACATAGAAGTATCATAATAAATCACTGTACCTTCCCCTCCCCCAGAGCTCATATAACTTCTTTTCTACATCATTATGTATTTTGTCATCTCTCATAATATACATTCAAAATACAATTTTTAAAACAGTAATGTTGTTTATACACATTCACCAATGACTTATCTATTAAGTAATTACATTATTCAAGGAAGGGTGCCAGACAGGAACATTCCTACATGGGATAAATACAGGCCTCACTAGGAAGGCATGAATTGAATTTATCATTTGCCTAGGCCAGGGTCACAAATTGCCAACTAAAATCCACTTAAATTATAATTAACATTTTTTTAAACCATAACCAGATTTTAATCAAATTGGAATGGAAATATCTCCTGTTTATATAAAGAAACTGCAAAATACTGGTCTATATCAATGGATTTTCCCTGCCCACAAATAACTATTGTAATGAAATTTGAGGAATGAAACATTTTGCAAATTTGGTTCTCTAGCAATCAATTAACCTCCATGTTACCCAAAGAAAAACACAATCAAACGGGGTGTGTGTGTGTGGGGGGGGGGGACGACATTTTAGAATAAAACCAGAAACTAAGCTATTAATTAGTATTTGTATTATGTTAGAACCTAAAACCCATAATCAGGGATTGGGACATCATCATAATGGTCACTGTAGAGATATAAAGTACAGTAAAGACTGTCCTATCATAGAATATCAGGGTTGGAAGGGACCTCAGGATGTCATCTAGTCCAACCCCCTGTTCAAAGCAGGACCAATACCAACTAAATCATCCCATTTGTCAAGCCAGGCCTTAAAAACCTCTAAGGATGGAGGTTCCACCACCTCCCTCGGTAACCCATTCCAGTGCTTCACCACCCTCCTAGTGAAATACCTAGTCCTACCTCAAAGATCTTAATTATGATACAACAAGTGGACAAAACCAAACAAATGGTTAGGGAAGAAAAGGTAAACAGTAGTTTCTAATATTTATTAGCTTAACAGTGGTAGGTTGTTTCTAACACACTTCTCCTTTCTCATTTTAACTCAAGAGGAACAAGAGGAGCAGAAAATTCATTCATATGCCCAGAGGCAGATTACCCTTTTGTGGGGCCCTGGGCCAGAGCAAGTGGGGGCCCCTCCCCATCCCTTCCGCCTGCAGTAGCTCCCTCTGCTGCCCCCCGCCCCCATGCTCCTACCAGCAGGAGAGCCGGGCGGGTAGGCAGAGCGGGTTGCGGTGCAAGGGCACCCGTTTTTCTGAGGCCCCCCAGTTGGCTATACTGCCTAGAGGAACTAGGAGGAAGAAAACAATTAAGTCCAGAAATGAGACAGAAGGTCTGGCTCTTTACTCAAATGTTCCAATACTAATAATAGTATTTTACACTTACATAATATTAATTTTTAGATCTCAAAGCACTTTACGGTGAGGGTAAATATCATCCACATTTTACAAAAAGGAAGGGAGGCACAAAGAGATTAAATGAGTTGCCAAAAGTCACATAGCAGATCAGTGACAAAGCTGGGAATAAAAATCAAATTCACACCCCCATCCCCTTCCCCAGTCTGGTGTCCCATCCACCAGAGCATGCTGCCTCCCTACAAAATCTTGCGTCTGTGCCCTCTGCCTTATCCTTGTTTAGACAAATCCCATTCACCTGACGGAATGGTGCAGCGGAGAACCCTGCAAACTCAAGGCAGAAGCGACTAACCTTGGCCCTTCTGCAGCTTTTTATGCAGGAGGCCATCAGGTGGCCTTCAGTCATCATGAAAATACCTTGGATTTCAGTCTTGAAATGTTCAGCTGTCAAAAAAGACGGTTACTCACCATTGTAACTGTTGTTCTTCAAGATGTGTTGCTCATATCCATTCCAAACAGAGGGTGTGCGCGCGCCGCGTGCACGATCGTCGGAGAATTTTCTACCCTAGCAACACCCGGCGGGTCGGCTGTGGAGCCCCCTAGAGTGGCGCCTTCATGGCGCTGGATATATACCCCAGCCGACCCGGCGCCCCCTCAGTTCCTTCTTGCCGGCTACTCTGACAGTGGGGAAGGGGGGCGGGTTTGGAATGGATATGAGCAACACATCTCGAAGAACAACAGTTACAACGGTGAGTAACCGTCTTTTCTTCTTCAAGTGCTTGCTCATATCGATTCCAATCAGGTGATTCCCAAGCCTTACCTAGGTGGAGGGGTCGGAGTGAGACATTGCTGTGTGCAAAACTGCTGAGCCGAATGCAGCATTGTCCCTGGACTGCTGTACCAGTGCGTAGTGAGCTGCAAATGTGTGGACTGATGACCAAACTGTAGCTCTACAAATGTCCTGGATCGGAACTTGAGCCAGGAAGGCAGTCGAGGAAGCTTGGGCCCTCGTGGAGTGAGCAGTGAGGTGCGGTGTTGAGACACCTGCCAGGTCATAGCAAGTCCGGATGCAAGACGTGATCCAGGAGGATAGGCATTGTGAGGAGACCGGTAAGCCTTTCATCCGGTCGGCCACTGCAACAAAGAGTTGCGTCGTCTTTCTAAAGTGCTTTGTGCGGTCAATATAGAAAGCTAGGGCCCTGCGTACGTCCAAGGAATGCAAACGCTGGTCTTGGCGAGTAGCACGTGGTTTAGGATGGAAGACTGGGAGAAATATATCCTGATTCATGTGAAACGGAGAGACCACCTTAGGAAGAAAGGCAGGATGTGGACGAAGCTGCACTTTATCCTTATGGAAAACCGTGTAAGGGGGCTCGGATGAAAGCGCCCTGATTTCAGAAACGTGCCTTGCTGAGGTGATGGCTACGAGGAAGGCTGTCTTCCAGGATAGGTACAGAAGTGAACAGGTGGCTAGTGGCTCGAATGGAGGCCCTGTGAGCTTAGAGAGAACCAGGTTGAGATCCCACGTCGGAACGGGCTGACGTTGTTGTGGGTACATCCGGTCTAAGCCCTTGAGGAATCTAACGACCATCGGGTTAGAGAATACCGAGGACGCGAGTTCCCCTGGGTGAAAAGCCGATATAGCGGCCAGGTGAACTCTAATTGAAGATATCGCCAAACCCTGCTGTTTTAGGGAGAGGAGATATTCTAATATGAGAGGAATAGGTGCCTGTAACGGGGGCATGGCTCGTTGTTCGCACCAACAGGAGAACCGCTTCCACTTGGCCAAGTACGTGGTCCGTGTTGAAGGCTTCCTACTGCTCAGCAGAATCTGCTGGACAGAGTGCGAGCATTGCCGCTCTGCCTGGGTGAACCATGGAGCAACCACGCCGTGAGGTGGAGTGATTGTAGGTCGGGGTGACGTAGTCGGCCGTGGTCCTGAGAGATGAGGTCTGGACACAACGGCAGCGGGATCGGTGTCTGAGCCGAGAGCTCCAACAGTGTGGTGTACCAGTGTTGCCTCGGCCACGCTGGGGCGACTAGAATTACTCGAGCCTGGTCTCTGCGTAGTTTGAGCAGCACCTTGTGGACCAGTGGAAATGGAGGGAAGGCGTAAAACAGGTGGTCCTTCCAAGGCAGGAGAAACGCGTCCAAAAGAGAGCCCGGAGCTCGCCCTTGTAGGGAGCAGAACGCGTGGCACTTCCTGTTGGCTCGAGATGCAAACAGGTCTACCTGGGGAAATCCCCACTTCTGGAAAACGGAATAGATGATGTCCGGACGAACAGACCACTCGTACGTCTGAAAGGACCTGCTGAGTCGGTCCACTAAAGTGTTCTGGACTCCAGGGAGGAATGATGCCGTGAGATGGATTGAGTGGGCAATGCAGAAGTCCCACAGGCGAATGGCCTCTTGGCATAGAATCGACGAACGTGCTCCTCCTTGCTTGTTGATGTAAAACATGGCCGTGGTGTTGTCGATGAGAACTAACACACAGCGGCCACGTAGGAGATTGAGAAATGCCTGGCACGCCAGGCGCACCGCCATCAGTTCCCGAACATTGATATGCAGGGCTAACTGGGGTGCAGTCCACAGGCCCTGGGTATGGTGTTCGTTGAGATGGGCACCCCAACCCAGAGATGAAGCGTCTGTGACCAGGTGCAGAGAGGGTTGTGGGGCATGAAACGGCATCCCCTCGCAAACCACACTGTGGTCTAGCCACCAGGTGAGGGAGGTCAAGACCGAGTTCGGAACCGTGATCACCATGTTCAGGCTGTCCAGATATGGGCGGTATACCGATGACACCCAGGTCTGGAGTGGGCGAAGCCGGAGTCTGGCATGCCTGGTTACGTACGTGCAAGAGGCCATGTGACCCAACAGGGTGAGGCACGACCTCACCGTGGTAGTTGGGAAGGCCCTGAGTCCTCGAATGAGGCTTGTGATGGTATGAAAGCGATTTTCTGGTAGAATAGCTTGTGCACGTCCGGAGTCTAGGACTGCCCCAATAAATTCTATCCTCTGGGTAGGCTCTAGAGTGGATTTCTCTTCGTTGAGTAGGATGCCCAACTCGTGGAATGTGTGTACTATTATGCGGACGTGAGCTCGAACTTGCTCTCTGGCGCGACCGCGTACTAGCCAGTCGTCTAAATACGGGAACACCTGTATCCCTTGCCGACGAAGGTATGCCGCCACGACGGCCATACATTTTGTGAACGCTCTTGGGGCCGAGGATAGGCCGAAGGGAAGGACTGCAAATTGGTAATGCACCCTGTTTACCATAAACCGCAGGAAGCGCCTGTGAGGCGGGTAGATTGCTATATGGAAGTATGCGTCCTTCTTGTCGAGGGCGGCGAACCAGTCTCCAGGATCCAGGGAAGGGATAATGGTCCCCAATGAGACCATGTGGAACTTCAACTTTACTACAAATTTGTTGAGTCCGCGTAAGTCTAAGATGGGTCGCAGACCCCCTTTGGACTTGGGGATCAGGAAGTAGCGGGAATAAAATCCCCTGCCCCTTAACTCTAATGGAACCTCCTCTATGGCCCCCATAGATAGGAGCGTAGAAACCTCCTGTATAAGAAGTTGCTCGTGAGAAGGGTCCCTGAAGAGGGACGGGGAGGGAGGGTGGGAGGGGGGGGATGAAGAAAACTGGAGAGCGTATCCCCTCTCCACCGTGCGAAGGACCCAACGGTCCGAGGTTATAAGGGACCAAGCACGGTGGAAATGGGAGAGGCGATCCCGAAAGGAGGGGGTTGGATCCTGGGGGGTGACTGGGGCTCCGTCCTCGACTGCACCTTCAAAAGTTCTGCCTGGGGCCTGAAGGTGGCCTAGGTGGCCCCTGGTTCTGACCGGGTTGAGGGCCGGTCAACCTTCTCCTACCACCTCGCCCCCGCCTTCTGGCAGAGTCCTGTCTCGGACGAGGTGGGGGGGGGATAGAACCGCTGAGGCTGGGGCCGAAATGGCCTGCGCTGGGGACCCGGAACATGCATCCCCAGGGAGCGCATGATTGTTCTCGAGTCCTTGAGGCTCTGCAGACGAGAGTCCGTCTTATCCGAGAACAATCCGTGTCCCTCAAAAGGTAAATCCTGCAGGGTTTGCTGCAGTTCAGGAGGCAGGCCCGAGACCTGGAGCCAGGAGATTCTCCGCATGGCGATACCTGAAGCCAGGGTTCTCACAGCCGAGTCTGCTATGTCCAAGGAGGCCTGTAAGGAGGTCCGAGCCACCTTCTTACCCTCCTCTACCAGGGCTCCAAACTCCTCCCTGGACTCTTGGGGAACCAACTCCTTGAACTTCCCCATAGAGTTCCAGGAATTAAAGTTATAGCGGCTCAGGAGCGCCTGCTGGTTAGCCGCTCTAAGTTGTAGCCCCCCAGCTGAATAAACCTTACGCCCAAACAAATCGAAGCGCTTAGCGTCCTTCGATTTGGGCGCTGCAGCCTGTTGACCGTGGCGCTCCCTTGCATTCACTGATGACACCACCAGTGAACACGGCTGGGGATGAGTATACAAGTACTCATAGTCCTTTGAGGGGACAAAGTACTTTCTTTCCACCCCTCTGGCTGTGGGTGGAATAGAGGCAGGAGTTTGCCATATCGTAGTGGCGTTAGCCTGGATCGTGCGGATCAGGGGCAACGCCACTCTGGATGGGGCATCCGCAGAGAGGATGTTCACGATGGGGTCCTGCACCTCCACTATCTCCTCTGCCTGTAGGTCCATATTACGTGCCACCCTACGTAATAGGTCCTGGTGTGCCCGGAGATCTATCGGGGGTGGACCTGTGCTCGACGTGCCCGCCACTGCCTCATCTGGGGAAGATGAGGAAGATGCCTCAGGTGGCAAGGGATCCAAGGGCGGGTCCTGGTCCAATGAGCCCTGGAGCGGAGCATCACCTGCCCCTGGGTCCAGGACGTCAGGTGGTGCGGGCACGGAAGCCTCCATGCCCCCTGGAGGAGGGCGAGAGATGGTGGACTCTGGGGCCCTTCTCTCAGAGTGCACTGAGCGAGAGGCTGATGGTGGTGGAGCCCCTTGTGCTTGATGGTACGCCCACGGGGTCCAGAACGACCAGTGCGAAGGTCCCTGAGCGGGATCGTCCGCTACCTCCTGCCAGTGGCCCATGTCCAGTTCATCGGCCTGCCCCTGAGGGGGGTATGCCGATCTCGATGCCCCATCGGAGGAGCGAGACACTGATCTCGACGGCCATGGCGGTGCCGACCGCGCCGAGGTGAGCTCCGGAAGATACGGTGCCGTGCGGTGCTGGTCTGGAGATGATCGGTCTCTATGCGGTGCCGGTGAGCGGTGCCGAGATCGGGATCGGTGCCAATGACCGCGTCGGTGCCGAGAGTCCGACCTGGACCTGGAAGGCGATCTCGAGTAGGCCCGGTGCCGAGAGCGGCCCCTCGACGTCGAGCGTCTCTCGTATCGGTGCCGGGAACTATGTCTCGAGGTCGAACGGTACCGACGATCATAACGGTGCCGGGACGTAGAACGGTGCCGCGACGATGATCTTAGCCGCGAGTACGACCGGTGCCGAGGTGATATTTGGCGCCGGGACTGCGAGCGGCGTCGGGACCTGCTTCGGGACCTGGATCGGTGCCGTGGTTCCAGTCCTTGAGACAGTGGGCGCATCATGGCAGGTTTTCCCCTGGATTGCACCGGACGAGGGGCCAACGGTGCCAGTGGTTGGGGCGGTGCCGGCTCCGCGAGAGCAATCAAGTCTCTCGCCGTCGCGAAGGTCTCTGGGGTCGACGGGAGGCACGGCTCTACCACCGACCACAGTGGTGATCCCGTCCGCACCAGACTCGACGGCCTCGGAGCTGGAGGCGACTGTGCCAGAGGCACCTGCTTTTGGTGCTCCACCGGTGGACGCGGCTCTACCCCCGGCACCGGGTGGGCCGGCGTCTTCAGGACGGCAGTCTCCTGCGCCTTACGGGATTTCTTATGTCCCGGTGATAACGATCGGCGCCGAGGCACTTGCGGCGGGTGCGGTGCCGAAGGGGTCCGGTGCCACGGCGGCTTGTCCGACTCCACCCGCGGTGCCGGGGCAGTCAGTGCCGCAGGGGCACTGCGCACCGAGGCGCTTGGCGCTGGGACTTGATGCGCCGATGGAGTGTCCGGGCTAAGTGCCGCCTCCATGAGGAGTTGCCGAAGCCGAAAGTCCCGCTCCTTTTTGGTTCTCGGTCTGAAGGCCTTACAGATCTTACACTTATCTGTTTGATGGGACTCTCCCAGGCACTTCAGACACGAGTCGTGCGGGTCACTTGTGGGCATAGGCTTAGCGCAGGACGCGCACTGCTTAAAGCCGGGAGCCTTGGGCATGAGCCCGGCTATGCGCCGGGGGAAAAAGGGGGAAAGACAACCCCATTAATCCCCTTTAACTATCCACAACTATTAATAGAGTAAATGAACAACTATCTAACTATATAACAACTACAACTATAACTACAACTATCTACAAAATGGAATAAGCTAGGGAGAGTGGAGAACAGCTATGCCGCGCTCCACAGTTCCAACGACCGTCAGGGGCGGTAAGAAGGAACTGAGGGGGCGCCGGGTCGGCTGGGGTATATATCCAGCGCCATGAAGGCGCCACTCTAGGGGGCTCCACAGCCGACCCGCCGGGTGTTGCTAGGGTAGAAAATTCTCCGACGATCGTGCACGCGGCGCGCGCACACCCCCTGATTGGAATCGATATGAGCAAGCACTCGAACAAGAACCATTAATACATTAAAATATGAGAAACTGAGGATTCAGGAAGGCAGAATATTACCTCATTATTGCTGTAATGCAAGTCCATAGGCTGTCCAAAAGCAACTTTAGCTTTAGATGCAAGATCTTCTAGTTTGACAGGCCTGGGAAATTGTAGAATCCTGTAACAGAAAAAATAATTTTTGGAATTTTTTTTCACTAATTTGAAAGGATCATTGTTTATTCATGAATTACCCATGAGTAATCTTATAACAGGAAAAAGAAGAAACAGTTTACAAAATATTTGCTGCCTTAATATGCAGAATAAATTTAAAAAAGCATCTTTTGCAGTAAAAATTAAAGGAACACTCAGTTAGTAGGCATAAAATTAGGTCCTGCTAGCTGTGCTTTAGTAACTTGCATATTGCTTCATTTTGGTGAGCACACACGGCATTAAATATTCCAGAACCTGCTCCAAGTATTCCAGAATGGAGGAGTCTTGTAAATTTCAATAACTTCTGTTTAACAGAACTAAGTAGAACAGTGGAGGCAGCTATCACTGAGGCTTGATCTGCACAACATACTTACTTCGGTATAATTACGCCACTCAGGGATGTGAAAAATCCACACCCCAAACAAAGTAGTTATACTGACCTTAACACACACACACACACACGTGTGTAGACAGAGCTATGACGGCAGGATAGCTATGTCAGTGGGAGAAGCTACCTCCTCTTGCAGAGGTGGAGTTAAGCCAATGAGAGAGCTCTCGTCCATTGGCTTAGAACATAAGAAAGGCCGTACCAGGTCAGACCAAAGGTCCATCTAGCCCAGTATCCTGTCTACTGACAGTGGCCAATGCCAGGTGCCCCAGAGGGAGTGAACCTAACAGGCAATGATCAAGTGATCTCTCTCCTGCCATCCATCTCCACCCTCCGACAAACAGAGGCTGTGACAGAGGCTTTGAGCATCTTCACCAGATGTGCCGATGTAAATTTGTAGTGTAGACCTGCCCTAAGAAAAACAGGATGTAGGCTAGTAATGGGTTGACCAGCAGAAGAGTTAGAATTCTAGGGGTAGGCAACCTACGGTACGCGTGCCAAAGGCAGCATACGAGCTGATTTTCAGTGGCACTCACACTGCCCAGGTCCTGGCCACCGGTCCGGGGGGCTCTGCATTTCAATTTAATTTTAAATGAAGCTTCTTAAACATTTTAAAAACCTTATTTACTTTACATACAACAATAGTTTAATTATATATTATAGACTTATAGAAAGAGACCTTCTAAAAATGTATTACTGGCATGCAAAATCTTAAATTAGAATGAATAAATGAAGACTCGGCACACCACTTCTGAAAGGTTGCCAACCCCTGAATTACATCAATATTACCACCTTCATTTTAACTAGCTAACAAATTTTCTAGAATCAGGAGGAGAGCTTAAAAATACCATCCACTCACCCCCGTTTTTGAAAGATATGATGTAGTTAAATTTCTGAGACCCTCAACACTCAGTGTTTTTTACGTAAAATTCCCTTACAATTTTCTAAAATGTGGGTTATAAACTCAAATTAAAGATTTCCTATTAGCTGAATGCCACCAAAACTAAAAGATCCTAAATATGTGTCACTCTCAGAGCTTCCATTAGGTACAAATATCTCTCAAATAGAGGCTATTAAATTATTTCAGCAGAAAGGCCATATAACAGACTTTTGCTTCATCTCTATTCTAAGTTACCGAGGCAGATAATAACCACAAATCCTGAAGAGAAATTCCACTTGAATTTTATGGATATTACACTGGAAAATTAACAATGGCTAATGGTCCCTTTTATCTGGGTCTTCATTAACCAACATACCAGTAAGAACACTGTTTTCTTGGGGAAAGGAGGACAGAAGCTAGGTCATTAAGGAAAGTCTCTTTCCTTTCTCACCTTAGTCAACTGTGCATTCAGCAAGCTTGAAACTTTGCTTACTAGAAGACTTTGGCTATCAGTTTAGAATGCCATATATATTATCTTAGGAACTCATGAATAGCTTCGGACTCCTCCTTTCTGCCTCCTATTTCACAACAATGTAGAAGCACCATTCAAAATATTTATTTATTGCATAACCCTATGTCCACTGTGCCACACCATCCTGGTATCTTTGGAGCTGCATGTTCTTACACAGAACATCAGAGCTCAACCTGCATATTGGACTTGGTCTGTCCAGTATCACCTGTTGGCAATTGTAGCTATGTTGGTCCCAGGATATTAGAGGCACAAGGTGGGTGAGTTAACATTTTTTTATTGGCCCCACTGCTGTTGGTGAAAGCTTGCCTCTTTCACCAACAGAAGTGGGTCCAATAAAAAAATGTTAACTCACCCACCTTGTGCCTCCAATATCACCTGGGCATTAGCTCCAAATCACTTCTATCTGGCCTGAAATAGTCTTATTTTTAAAGGCAGCTATAAGGATGTATTTTGCATTACAAAAAACACGCTTCCATGAATGATGTGCTAATACATTTCAATTACAATTTCAGACACAGATAGTGAAGTCTGGTAATGGCCACTAAGAGTACTTCTATTTTTCTAGCCATTTTAAAAGGTGGCCACGCTGCATTCTGATTAGCATGGAAGAACTTGCATTGATAGATTTTACACGCCACTAACGACTGGTAACCAGTAGCACAGGCTTTAGTGTAATTTTGGTTTTGTTTTTTAAAAAGAAAAGAGAACTGTTGCATTTGCTATTATTAAAAATAGAGTTCTCTATCATCATTATTATTGGTTACATAGTATTGAGCGTGCTTGGTGTTTCACACCCACCAACATGAAGATAAAGGTCCTTGCTCGGAAGAGTTTACAATTTATACAATGAATATGATCAGAATTTTTTAGGTCTTTTTTTAATTTGAGTTAATGTTCAATAGTTTAATTTGTGATCACTACTCTGTAGGAAGGTCTACTGGAAGAAGCAAATTGGCAGGAAGTACTTGGAGAAGAAAAATGAGGCATGGCAAACCAGTTGAGAAACAGATTCCAAGCAAATGAGATGCATGAAGGAAAGTGGGAGACTTCCACATAAGGGAGATGGAATCATACATCTTAGCTTTAATTATGCTTTTTAAGCTTTTGAATATCTCACTCTCTGCCCCCAACACGAAGTTTAAATATAACTGAAGTTTCAGTAGAAACCAATCAGAACAGCGCAGTTACAAATCTCAGAAGACCTTCCTATAGCAGAATTTCCCGTTAGGATTTTCCCACAAAATCACAGTCAGTACAGAAAGGGCAAATCAAAATGTTTCCTTTTCTTACTAATGTAGGGCTTGATCCTGCAACCACTTATTCATATGAGCATAAGTCCCAGTGACTTCATTCATGTGAATAAAGTTATTCATAAGAGAGCATTTAAAAAATCAAGTCCATTCTTTGGGATTTACATCTAAGTAAATCATATTTGACAATTCTGTTTAAATTATACATTTCTATTTTCTGCTTATTTGTGCTGACTATTCTACTTCTCTTAAGCCATGTATGTACATCAATTTCTATCAAGTACTTTTAATGGTTTCTTTGGGACACTAGCAGAGAAATAGCAATAAAATTCATAAACTAGCAACAGAAATGCATTAAAATAGTTTATCTTTTCCTGTCTTACCTTTTTTCACCTCGGTGTTCGAATTTGACTCTAACATCATTCTGTAATGAAAGAGATAAATTATATATATTTTTAAAAAGGCCATTATAAATTATTAGTTGGTGACAAATTCTTATTCAGAAAACCATAAAAATACATTTAACATTCTCAGACATTTTGTTTAATCTTTAGAAGGCCCATAAAGTTTAATTACACTCTTTTCTTGCTTACTGAACATTTTGGCAGAAACTAACAGATAAGTGGAAGACTTTCTTCTGCTAAGGTATCAGATATGTTAAGTCCGGAAATCCATGAGGATCAAAAGGATGGTTTTGATCTAAACTAAATATTTGTGTGAGAAAAAACATACATTGGCCAGGAACGGTGAACCACAGCCACTGGGAGCTCTGGGGGGCCATGCCTGTCGACTGTCAACATAAACAAAATGTCTTGCGGACCGCCAGCGGATTACCCTGATGGGTCGTGTGCCGAAGGTTGCTGACCCCTGATTTACATTTAGCTGTATTAAAATGCATATAAGTTGTTTGTGCCCACTTTACCAAACGCTCCGAATCAGTGACCTTTAACTCTTCCTTATTTACTGCGCCCCAATTTTTGTGTCATTTGTAAACTTTATCAGTGATGCTTTTAGGTCTTCTTCCAGATAATTAACAGAAATATTAAAGTAACTGAGAACAGAACCTTGCGGGACCCCAGTAGAAACACACCAGCTCAATGGATTTCCAATTCAGTTACTTTTTCAGACTGATCAGTTATCTAGTTTTTAATTCATTTAACGTGTGCCATTTTTATTTTAGATCTTTCTAGTTTTTTAATCAAGATGTCATGAGGTACCAAGTCAAACACCTCACAGAACTCTAAGGATATTATACCAACACTATTAGCTGTATCAACCATAATTGATTTTTTTTTAAATGAGATTACAAGTTAGTTTAACAGGATCTATTTTCCCTAAACCCATGTGATTTGCATTAATTAGATTATCCTCCTTTAATTAATTCTTAAAGGAGTCCCATATCAGCCACTCCATTATCTTGCCCAGGATCAAGGTCAATCAGACAAGCCTATAATTTACCTGGGTCATCCCATTTACTCTTTTTAAAATTGGCACAACATTAGCTTTCTTCCAGTCTTCTGGAACTTCCCCAGTGCTCCAAGACTTATTGAAGTTCAACATTAATGGTCCAGTCAGCTCCTCAGCAAGCGCTTTTAAAATTCTTGGATGCCTGTTATTTGGGCATGTTGATTTAAAAATGGCCAACTTTCCATTCCACTAATATCTCTGGAGGATGTTAAAGAGTGTTATCACCATATGATGAGACCATATCATCTGTTTTTCCCCAAATACAGGACAGAAATATTTATTGAGCCACGTCCGCTTTTTCTGCACTATTATTGATAATTCTACCATTTCCATCTAGTAATGGACCAATACTACTGTCAGGATTCTTTTTGTTCCCAATACATTTTTAAAAACTTGTTTTATATCTTAATATATGCACACACTTTACAGCTGCCTTCACTTCCCCTCTAACCCAGGTCAGTTTTTTTTAACCACTAGAGCCTTCTTCCTTGATTATGACTCTCTGGGCAGCTAGTAAGGTGTTAAATTATTCACAATTATCATTCACATTTTTTCTGATTAAATTCTTCCTCCCAGCTGATTTGGCTGATAATTGTTTTCAGCTTTGTGAAAGCACCTGTTAAAGCACCAAGTACACCTATTACTGGTTTGGACTTTATTCTGCTTGCATATTATGATACAAGCTTGTATCTAAGCTACCATTAATTTTTAGTTTTGTAATCAGTTCCTCTTTATCTGTTAGGACAAGGTCTAAGAAAGAATTACCCCCATATTGGCTGCAACACTTTTTGAGTTCGGAAACTGTCATCTATAATGTTTAGGAATTCCAAGACTGTTTTGATACGGGCAGCATGAGAACTCCAGCACGTCACTCAAACTGAAGTTCCCCATGATCACACAGTTCTTTCCCCTACACATTGTAAATAGGTACATATGGAGGTTGTCATCCTGGTCCCTAGTGTGATTGGGAGGACTATAGCAGACACCAACTAGTACCCCATCTTGTGCTTTATCTGTTAGGATATTGATCCATAAGCATTCAAGATCATTTTCTTCCAAGTTATCAGTGACTCAGAAACAGATAATGCCATTTATGACAGAGCGCCACTCCTCCTCCCTTTTTGCCCGCTGAATCCTTCCTAAATCGGTATTATCATTTTAACATTCCAATTGTGTGAATCAACCCATCGGGTTTCAGTAATACCAACATCATCAAATTTATGCTCATAAACGGAGAATTCCAATCACAATTCCTCGTTTATTACAAGTGGAATATCTAAGGCTTTTAAGCCACCAATAAGGAATGATCCCCCCCTTCTTCCAAATACTGAAGATAAAATAGATTAATAGACAAATACATGTAAAAATTCAAATGTCTTGATAGACCACCAATTCAGGGCGCAATCCAATAAACATCCATTTAATTCCATGGGATTATTATCATGAGCAATGCTATTCACATGCCCTTATACAGAATGTGCAGAATGTGACCTACTGTACGAAGGCGAAAAACTGTGGCTTTTTGCTTCTTTATGAAGCTCACAGAAGCCCTGAATATTATTTTTCAAAATAAATATAAAATTTTAACATTATGACTAAAAGCTCCTCCCCCAACCCAATTGTTCAGCTTTATCAATTCTCTTTTGCAATATCACAATCTCCACTAGTTCTCCAGCTGCCCATACAGTCTCTGGGGAAAAACACAGTTCACAAGACCTGGTATTTCGAATAAATGGAAAAAATCTTTCATACCTTCTCTATGTATTTCCCCCACTGCAAACATCCTTTAATATGACAATTTAAATACCTGGATAGTCCAATTCAGTTGTATATGACTAAATTCAGTCTAAAGAAACAATTCAAAGAAGGGATGGAGCAAACTTTGCTTTTAAAATAAAAATCCTAAAACAAGTCAGCAAAAAAGACTGTGATCCAAACCAAAGTGAGATCTTGACAATTAGTGTAACTCTCTGATTATTGACTTTAAAAAATCAATTAGGGAGTAGGAAGTGGATGCTTTACTTTACCAGATACATTTAGTGTGCATGTGTTTAGAATGTGTCCTGAAACACTACTCTTCATTTTTGTAACCAATTTCAAAAATATGCAGCATCCACGGGAGATTAGAATCACTCAATTAACCCTGACTTTAGTTTTGCAATTGGAAAATTACAGAAGTCACAGTATGATATACATTGTTCATTGTGTTAGACAAGAATGCTGAAAATTACCTGTTTTTTGGGTGAAGATGATTTTGGTTTTCCTGTTTCTTGTACTGGCAATGCAGGACGACTAGCCTTATGAAGGACAGCCAAATCCTGCATGATTGAATTCAAAGCTTGCTGCTCGATTGAATTCAAAGACTGATCATCTGTTTAAAAAAAATAATAAAAAAAAAACACATCAAAAATAGGACATTTAGAAGTTCAAATCATTGTTTCACTTGAAAGCTGCATTTCAAAATTGACTAGGAAAATAAACATGTTTCCTAAAAACTTAAGAAAAGGCACACATTCATCACAATTAGCTTAATAAAAAATAAAAGATGCTGTGGCTAGCATGTTGCAATTACAAACATATTCTTCATTTAATTTGTTTCCAGGAAGTAACATCATAAGCAGGGCTTAAGGAAATAAACAACTTTTGTTGTTAAAGTACTTAAATTTTAATTTTTTTCAAAAATTTAAAGCAGCTTCCCAACAAATTAGGACTGACAATTCAATTCACCTTGATACAACTGCAGATTGTAACTAGGAAAAAGGGTTTCAAAGGCTGTTTCATGTGAAAGTCTTAGAAAAATGTGAGAAAAAAATTAGATCTTCAACTTGTAAAGATGCACTATTATGGTAGTCCTTGTTTGTAGCACAGAAAGGCCAAAGTAAGGATTTACTCTGGGTATCATTCTTCCCCAGCCTAAACCAGTAGAACTCAGGGATATTGAAAAAGCAACGCATTGGACTCTAATTAGAAGAGACTTTTGCTACTGAACACTTGCTGATTGAATCCTTGCTTGCCCCCCTTTGCCTTAGAATGCTGCAGTTGCAGTGCTGGAAGAGTGAACCTAATGTAAAAACGACATTGAGAGCAATCAGCAAGTGTTCAGTAGCGAAGGTCTCTTCTAATTAGAGGTGTCCAAAAGTCAGAATTAGTCCTACAGCCACATTAAGATGGACAAACATTGGACAGTAAAGTGTTTGGAGGTTTTGAGGGGTGGCTGGGAAACGTACCCTTCATTACTTCAACTCCACACCACAGGGGTTGCTCCTATGTACATTGGCCTGTAGTTTACTCCAAATGTGTCCAAGGATAAATCTACACTTGAAGGTGAAAGGAAAGAAATAATATCCCACTACTCACGCACAAAAAATATTAAATGGTGATATAATGAATAACTCCTCTCTAGATTTTCTAAATGCTGGACTAATTAGCAAGCTTCAGGACAAATTCTACTGCAAAGTTCATGTAGATAGGTGGTGAAGAGCTCCCACTAGAATCTAGAGAACTGCTTAAATGGATTATGTAAGCGCATGACTTTATATTCCATATGACTAAAGCCATTTGCACAGCAGGGAAAGCCTGGGTGAGAACAGTTACATATATTAAAACTTAGTTCTTCTTGGAAACACATTTTAAATATGCATAACCCTCCTTTGAGGACAATACAAAGTCAAGCAACTGTATAAATGATCCCATCAGTCCTTCAAAAGGTGAAACACCTGAGTTTCTAATGTTTTAATAGAATGCCATTCACTGTAGTCAGCCCTGTAGAAGAACTCTATTAGGTTATCAAAGTTAAATATTAATGGCTGCATTGGTCCTATGCATAAATGAACGCCAGGTTCAAAGATTCAATTTTATGATCCTTGACAAGCATTCTTGTGAAATGCAATTTTGTTATAATGTTAATTTTGCAGAAGTGGGAAGCAAGCAAGAATAACATGCTCTCACTTGAAGAGGTGTCAGGGCTAAGTCAGATGTCACCGACAAATATAGTGATTCCTCAGCTATAGGATTTGCTACTGATACTGTTCATTTATGCCAACATCACCTTACACAAGGAAAGGAAGATCTGTGAATAACAGTGATTCCATGTTCATCTAGCTAACTTCTCTCTTCTTTAAAATAACTTGTACTGGGATTTACAGCAGCTCAATATTTCACTGTCACGGTCCTTTTAAGCTGTAGTTTATGCTGAACACTAAAAATGGTTGAAAAGAATAAAATACAAACTTGTATAAGGCATGAACGACTGTTTAATGTAAACAGTAAATATAATCCAGATTTTTATTTTTTTAAATTATCCAAAGACCTTTGGCCATGAATGCCTAAAATTAGTTAGACAAGGGAGGTAAGGTAATATCTTTTATTGGACCAATTTCTGTTGGTGGAAAGGACACATTTTTGAGATTCACAGAGCTCTAAATAAATATTAATTATCTATTCTTGCTCATTGATCAAACTGAACTCAAAAATAAAAAACAAGTTATGGTAAATTCATTTAAAGATAAAAAGACTGGCAAGTTCAAAAATACCATTTCCTGTCTTTAGTACCGCAAGAATGGTCATAAAATATTGATAACAGTACCATATGAGTGCAGTAACACCACAATTGTAAAGGTCTGCACACAACCAAAGATGTTAAAAATGTAGCTATCATTAGCCATTAGCAGTAATGAGCTACCCAAGAGTTTGTGTGGGATGAAGGATGATGATTCGATACGTTCAAATAATTTAAATCTAGTTTACAGTCTTGATACCGAAACAGCTACACCTAGAGGAGCCTTCCATTCCTAGAATTAGGAACATTCTAAATCATATTTAAAATGAAAGAAATTAATAAACTCCCACTTTTCAAGGAAGCGTCTCTCCCTCATTTTTGTTAGTAATCACCGATGGATAAAACTTCTGCACTAATAATATTTTTCTATTTGCATCACTACAACTTAACAAGGCCATCCCTAGACATCACTACTCCAAACAATTCAAGTATCAGGCTGAAGTCATCTGCCATGGAAGGTGGGGGAGGTAGTACAGCTTTATCAGGTGATGATGACAATACAATTGTGTGAGGTGTCAACATGCTTGTTGACCCCCTCAAAGAACTCTAGTAGATTGGTGAGACATGATTTCCCTTTACAAAAACCATGTTAACTATTCCCCAACAAATTATGTTCATCTGTGTGTCTGACAATTTTGTTCTTTACTTCTTAGGTGATGACCAAGATTTCTTAAGCCATCTAGTATTCCTACTTTTCTTGTTGATACCCAGAGATTTAGAAATGAAGCTCTCTTTACTGCAGCCATCAATACAGGTGCTGCCTCTCCTGAGCCGGTCACCAAGACTCGGAGGCAGACAGGGTAGCAACGCACGGATCCTTTGAGACTCTTGGCGACCGGGATCCTGAAGTCTACGAGGCATGAAGAGTACTCGGAGGCCTGTGTGCAGAAGAGTTCTCAGAGCCTGGGTCAGAAGCTAGTCTTAGGGCTTACTCTCTCATTTGATCTCCCTGTTTTCCCAAGATCTGCTTTTGAAGGAGGAGCAAATTTTACACTTCTTGGGGGAGATGGGTGTCTCCCAAATAGCAGAGGAACCAAGAATGGTGGTCATTGATTGGGATAGCTTGCTGGCAGGAGAGACCTTAAAGCCTCGGGACCTTGCCATACCCCAAAGCAGAAGTTCAGAATCAACCCTCAGTCGGGAAAATTGAACAAAAGGGGAATGACAAACTATTAAACTAAAACTATACTAGAAATTGAGAAAAGTGGGCATGGGTTGATGTTCTGCTTCAAGCCGAAGGCGGTTGAGAAGGAACTGAGGGCAGTTTGCCTGGGCAGCCCTATACGTCCTTGGTATGGGGCACAAGGATGAGTAGGGCGCATGCACGGGCTGAACAAGCACTGTTCCCAAAAATCTCCCATCAAAAGCACATGAATGGGCACACAGTCCTGAAGTGGAGCACCCCTAGGGACACCACTCAAAGAAGAATACCAAGTGTGATGGGGTGTCCACCCCACACAAGGCCTGAAAAGGTAAATTAGACCAATTAACCTTAGGCCGCACCTGGAGGAAACATAGGGAGTGCTAGGGCCTAATTGCAGATGAAGTTCAGTTTGGGGGAGGAGCTCAGCTGGTCTATATAGAGAGGAAGTTGGTAGGTTGTAAGAGAGGAAACTGGCAGTTGTACTCCCTGACACAAAGGGGAAGAGCAAGAAGCTGCATGGACTGAGTAGGAAGCAGTCCAGGGAAGGAGCAGTAAGGACTGGAAGAGTAAAAGCCCAGAGCTGCTCGGTTGAGGGTTCCTGGACTGGAAAACAGTGTAGAGAGTGGGCCTGGGTTCCCCTACCAGCTACTAAGGAAGTGGCGCAGATCAGGCATGAGGAGCAGACTACCTGCGACAGGTGAAAGGTCCACCGCAGCTCCCCACAGCTGCCTCGTGCCATGAACCACCGCCCACCTCCCCCAGTCGGAGCCGCACTGGGGAGAGTTGTGCTGGCAGCTGTGGGAAGCCTAAGTCCCTCCACCTGCCCTGGGTCGGAGCCCTGGGAGCAGGGACACGGGCCGGGGGCAGGGACACGGGCCTCCCACCCAGGGCAGGTGGAGGGACCCAGGCTCCCCACAGCACATCTCTCCCTGACCTGGCTATGGGAGGGGAATGGGGGGGGGAGAAAGAGGGGTGCCTCTTTCCCACAGCCCGGCCACAGTAAGAGCCGGGCAGGCAGCTGTGGGAAGCTGTGGCGGACCCTCCACCTGCCCTGGATAGGGGTCCCAAGCAGCCCCCTGTCCGTGTCCCTGCCCCTCAAAACCCCGCCAAGGGCAGGTGGAGGGTCTGCGCTGTGTTCCTCACAGCTGCCCACCCGGCTCTTACCGTCATAGCCCTGTGCGGATACATAATTTGTATCTGCAGCCACACTGCTATCCGCAAAAATGGTCCAAGGATATACACATCTGCAGATGTGGATATCCATGGATATAAAGCTGATATCCATGTATTTTCAGGGCTCCATGGGTATGATCTCCCCTTGAGAGTGGCTGTGCAGGGGAAGAAGTAATCCCATCCCTCACCAACCCGGAAGACTAGCAGCTGGAGCCAGGTGAATGGCAGGGGCACTTCCAGCAGCACTGGGGAGATCAGACCCACCTCCAAGAATCTCCCCCAGCTGCAGGAAACTCTGTGACTGCTGCCTTCAAAGCCCAGCTCTTAAGGCAATAAAGAAGTGAGGGTGGCAATCCCGCAACTGCCCTACATCAGCTTTGCAACCCCCCACAACCCTCTTTTGGGTCAGGAACCTCATGGTTACAACGCCATGAAATTTCTAGATGTAAATATCTGAAAACATTAAATTGACCAATTTTAAAACCCTCCTTCTGTTAGTCTTAAAGGTGCCACAGGACCCTCTGTTGCCTCCGGCCATGAAATTGATCAAAATGGACTGTGAATTTGGTAGGGGCCCTACTTATAAAGAAGAAGCATGCTAGACCACTGTATTTGATAAAAATAAGAAATTAAGTTTTAGCTTGAGGACATTAAATGCAATTTAACATCTAATACAGGTTATAATTTGACAAAATCCCTGTACTTACAAATTTCAGTGTGTGCAGAAACATTAGCAGCATGAAGAGCACTATATTCTTAAACAATCCTGGCTCATTAATTTTTTTAAAGTACCAGACTAGGACTAACACTCTCACAAAAATCAGTTATATCATAACTCCCAGACAAAGAATACACTAAAATAGAGTTATGGTTGAGAGTACATATCAGTATTTTGGTTAAAATTGGGATGGTGTAATTATTCCAAAAACTAAGCATCATAAACCCCAAAAATTCAGGTTAAATGTAACAAAATATCTAAACATTTTGAGGTACAGAAATGCATAGTGAGGACACCTAGACAGCCTTAATGCCACCCTGTAGTGAAACTAGGCATCAAATGTGCTTATGATTAAGGCATTTGAGTGCTTGTAGTCTCAGATTAGATTAAAATAATTTTTGAAGAAAGATTTTGCCCCCCATGGTGTCATTAAGGAGTGAACGTTGTGTATTCGAACAGCATATTTCCATACTTTAACATATTTCAATTTCTTTTACATTTATTCTATATCCACAGAGCAAGTGCTGTAATTTTGTCAACAATTTGCAATTTTTTTCATATACAACTATCAAAGCCATGACATGCACTTCCATAATAAAAATGTTAATTACATAAGTGGTCTTGTTCTTTTCACTAGGAATTAAGCCAAAGTAACAGTTTAATTGGATTCCACTTATAGGTAACTTACCCATCATGGCAGCCAGCCTGAAAACCTGAACTTCAGGGAAATGGCTGTCCCATTAGCATTCATTTATTTTCTAAAGAGAAAAACAATTAAAAAACACGTAAGTACTGAAAACTTAAGAGTAAAGGTTTAAAGTGTAAAAAATTTTACATGTGAAGTATAACTATTTTCACTAACTCCTATATTTCTTGAGAGTTTTAAACCAGGTCTGAAACGCGAAGTTTTAATCTAACATAACAACTACAATTTAAAGACCAAATTATGAATCTTCATTTCAGTTATTTCTGCCTCAACAAATGGATGTGAAAGCTGAAAATTCACTAGAGCAATGACCCCAAACTTTTCATGTTGTGCCCCTCCCCCCCACACCTTACCACTGTCCGCACCCATAGTTGGGACCAAGGCTGTGACCCTGGGGGGTGGGGGCTAGGGTGACCAGACAGCAAGAGTGAAAGGGAGTGGGGGGGTAATAGGAGCCTATATAAGAAAAAGACCCAAAACTCGGGACTGTCCCTATGAAATCAGGACATCTGGTCACCCTAGGGGGGGCTTAAGCCGCAGACAGGAGTAAGGGGGCCGAGACTGGGGCCGCAGCTAGGGATGGGAGCGGGGCCAGGGCTGAGAGAGAAGCTGCAGCCGGGGGTTGAGGGTGGGGCCAGGAGCTGAGGTGGGGAGCAGAGCTAAGTTGGGGGGGCATCCGTCATCCCCCATGGGGGCTGGCCTGGGCCCTGCCACACACCCCTGAATGTTCTTGTGTCCCCCTAGGGAGGCATGCCGTACAGTTTGGGGATCACTGCACTGAAGTATAGACAGCTGTATAAATGCCTATGACAGCAAATGCCTAAGGAAAATACTAGGTATTAAATGGAGTGAATTGATAACAAATGCCAAGATTTGGCAGAAGGTTCAACAACTCATTATCTCCAAGTTTCTCCAAAAAAGAATTCTGCTGGATTTTCTTCCTCCTGGATCCCCTCCCACAAGAGGGAACAAGGTGTTCCTCCACACACATTATAATCAAGACTTTTTTTTTTTTTTTGGTCTAGAGTCAGGAAATTCAGATTTATGGTTCACCTTAATTTGGTCCCCACTGCACAAATATAATATTTTCAGAACGAATTTCTTAGTATATGCAATGTGCTAACTTGCAGATATTATGTGACTATACACAAGTATTTGTATTTACATTTCTCAATTTCTTTTAAAGATATTTACACACAATTTATAAGGAAAAAAATGCAAATGATCACTGAATAGAGACACATCTAGTCAAAGCACTCAGACAAATGAAGTATGATGGCACTAGAATTTATAGCCAAACCCTAATCCTTGTCACACATGAAGAGGAAATCATCCTAAAAACAAAAAGGACTACCTTTGACTCTCAATAGTCGGAAAAGTTCCAGGTCAACTGTTTACATACACTATATATTCATACATTCAGAATCCCCCAGTCACCTTACAGCCCAAGATAAAAGCTGTAGAGAAAGCCAAGATAGGATAATAGTAATAATGTAAACAATCCAAAAAAAGAGTCGTGGCAAAGTATGCAAAGTATAGTTATCACCATATCTTAAACCACGCTAGGATCATGAGAAAAAATCAGAAAAGCACACTTCCTAATTGATCTATGTCTGTATATCACTTAGCACAACTGTGTCCCGTTCTTCGGTGCTCCAATAGTACAAATAAAACAAGAACAGACTTCAACCCTGGAAACAGAACTGGCAAGCACAGACACTCTTCCACTTGTGGCCTCCCACTGACTTCAATGATGCCAGGCACATGTGCAGTGGTTTATGTTACAGGATCAAGCACACAGAAAGACATCCACACATTTTTCCTTTTAATTTACTAAAGCATCTGGCAACATTTAAGGCACAAAATTTTTTTTCTTTAAATGAAAAGAAAAAGTTATTTAATTAGGAAGTTTCTATACAAACTGAAAATAGCTTGCTTCCGTACAACTGCCTACTTTTAAATCACTCAGCTCGGTGGGATCAGAGTTCAGATGCCAAGAAGAGACTTTGAAACACAGAGGGACTATGTCCTTTAGGCAATGGGGAAAGTAATTACTCTCTAGGTGCCATTCTCCCTGGCAGCAAAAGACTATGGTCACTGCAAAGAGTAGTGTTAAGGAGCTCTGAAGGGAATAGCCCCTTGATCCTTTCTGCTAGAGCAAGTATCACAACACCATAGGTTCTAGAAGGAGAATGGGGAGTGTAAGTCAGGCCTTTACGAACTATAGAGCTACTGAAATGGGGCAGGAAGAAGAGACTATGCTCTTGTAACTCTTTATAGCCATTAAAACTTGCCCTCCTAATTTAGAGATTAAAGCATGGAGCTCAGCAAAATCGGATAAGAATCCTTAAAATTATAATGGTAAGCATGTTTGTATCTTCTTTGAGCATTTGTCCATATAGATTCCACTTTTGGTACATATGCACTCCATGCACTTGAGATCAGAATCATTTGGCCAGCAGCATCCATTGGTGTCCATCCTCCCCAAGAGCACAAAGGGCATAGAGGAGGTAACCAACCTCACCATTTTTTCACCAATACAGAATCTAGGTGTTGTAAGACTCTGTAGAAATGGGCATGGAGGATGGGTTGTGGAATATACATGTGGAAAACACATCTTAAAGAACCAGTTACTGTAAAGTAAGTAACTTTTCTTCTTTGAATGCTTGCCATACATATATCACTCTTTATGGCCCACGAACAGTAAACCTGTAAAACAGCTCTGCCAAAGAAGACATTCAGTCTAGATGCTCCTATCAACAAACGGTGTTTTGAGAAAGTATGAACTGATCCCCAAGTAGCTGCTATACATATTTCTGAGATGAGAACAATTCTGAAAAACTGCCTGAGCTCAAGTGAAATAAGCCCTAACTTGATCTGGTGGATCTAAACTAGCTAACTGATAACATATCTTAATATAACCTGAGATCCACTTAAGCCCTGATCTTTTTAACAACATTACGTAGTCCAGGTATTTAGGAATGGTTGCTGCTGTTGGAGAAATATGATGTTGCTCTGCCAGTAAGGAGAACTTTTCCACTTTGCAGCGTATGTGACCCTTGTAACATCCTTTCCATTTTGTAGGAGAATGTTTTGGATATCTCTAGAATCAGCATCCAGAATGTGCGAAGTAGAGAGGCCAAGTTTGGATGCTAGATGTTCCTTGTTCAGGAAGACAACGTTTAGACTCACTGGCAATGTTATTGGAGGCTAAATTGAAAGTCTCATGAAGGCTGGGTACCAGAATTGCCTGAGCCAAGCTGGTGCTATCAAGATCATTAGAGTCTTGTTTGAGTTTCCAGGAATGGAATCTATATATGTACAACACATTTTAAAAACCCACAATTACTGTATGATAAATAATCATTTTTTACATGTAACAACTGCACTCAAAATTTGTCACTTTTTTTATTAAGATTCTCAGCACTTATAGAAGATGGTGTTAAACACAGTCTCTGAATTCAGATATAGCAGTATCCAACAAATCCTGCAACAGCAGAACATGCTCATAGTTATTTTAAAAGCTTATGCTACAGAAGGGGAAAATATATTCAAAGTTCAACCTAACACTCCTAAAATACAGACCCAGATGAGTCCCGGAGCACATAATTTTGTACTTTATCACACTCCCACCCACTATGGGGGTGCAAGAAATTACACCAAAGATAGAGGGGCACCGTCAACTTTAAAAACACATTTGTATCTGAACATTTACCTTCCCCCCCATCCTCCCAAGGACACCTATGATTATTGCAGCAAAGATTAGAGAAAATACCTTCACTTTCAGTTTAATTGTGCATTTGTTGATACTTTGTTTCATTAGTTCCCCTGTGGTGTTAGTTTCCCTTGTTTATGTGGCTAGTCTTTTGTATACCAAAAGAGGAAAGAGACATTTTTACAAATAAGAAATTGTTACAGTAAAACTACAAAAGTTGGCATGTTGACTTAAGAGCATGTAGAATATTTTAACAAAAATTTAAAGTGGTTTCTAACTGCTAATGTCCCTTTAACAAGAGCCTATCAATCTGAAGCAATGATTAGTTCTATTCTATTCAGGTTTTGACACCATGTCCATCACCAGGACAAGATTTCGGGCTAGTCTACACTGGCAATGCTAGCAGCACTTTAACGTGCCGTGTGTGGTCGCTGCGCAGCGCTGGGGCACCGTTTACATTGGCGCTTTACAGCGCTGCAACTTGCTGCACTCAGGGGTGTGTTTTTTCACACCCCCGAGTGAGAAAGTTGCAGCGCTGTTAATTGCCAATGTAGACAAGCCGTAAGACATAGCCACTATAGGCCCACATCTAGCATTCCAGTGTTATCATCAAAAGCTCAGCTTTCATTTTCTAAAAAAATAAGTTGATAGTCCGGATGGTGGTGAAGAAAAGCTTGAAAACATGAAAACATGACTCAAACATAGCAAACACAATGTCTTACATCTACTGACAGCCTAAAACAGTAGCTCAGAATTGTGTGAGCTTCCCCATGCGCTTCAGTGGGATGTTACCTCCAAGACCTACTGCTCTGGGGGCCCCAGACAACACCATTCCAGCAGAGAACTGTGTGTGTCTGGCAAGAGGGGGAAAGAGTGCAGCAGGACTGTCCTGGTCCACCTAACCAAGCAGATACACCCTAAATACTGGGTGATGCCCCCTGCTGGCACTCTGCCTCTCCATGGGAGGAGAAGGGATACCTTCTTCAGCCCTTGTTTCCAAGGGGAGGAAGCTCCTGGAAGGAGGAGGGGTTCATGCTTCTGCCTCTGGGAAATGAAACGGACCACCACCCCATCCACGTGGGGGAAGGAACACGGGCGTAAATAAGGGGGACTCCTGTCGCAAGTTGCCACGGGGGCCTGGATTGCCTTTATCCAGCTCTACTCATCGGTATCTGATCACCTTCCAGGAGTTCATTAGGTGACATGACTACCATGTATGGTTCTCTCCTTCTCACCCCTCAGATGGAAAGTTACATTTGAATGGTGGCTTGACGAAGCCCTGGCTGGGACGATTTAGTTGGGGATTGGTCCTGCTTTGAGCACGGGGTTGGACTAGATGACCTCCTGAGGTCCCTTCCAACCCTGATATTCTATGATTCTAATATTTTTCAAAAATAATTTTAATGTCTGATATACAATGAAATGTTTGTAGTAGTGCTTAGATGCCACAGGATTTTGTTCCACACTTTGGAGGAGTCCCATAAAAGCTCTATCAATTTGTTATACTGTTCTTTAAAAAAAAAAAAAAAACCCACCATTTTGCTCGTTATTTGTTTCAACTTCCCTGAAATGGAAACTGGGTCCTTTTAATAAATGTCACCTATTTTAATTAGTTATGTAATTTTGTTATATTAAAGCACCAAAAATATGTTCTATACTCCGCTGAAAAGCTATATTTCCCTGCCAACTGTGCTGCTAAATTAACCCCCCCATGCACTTAAAAAAAAATAGATTATATCCCATCTCGTCAACAATGAAAGTGTCAAAGGTATTAGCAGGATTTGAAATAGAAAGAACTGGGAGTAAAGAGACATAGGACTGGAAGGAGCATAGGGAGCAAAAGAGAAAGAAAGATGACAAGACCAGAAATGAAGCTGAGATGAGATTATAGCAGACAAGGACAGGCAGCGTGATTTGAGACAGAGGATACCCAGGAAGGTATTTCAAGGAGAGGGTGTTGTGGTAAGAATGGCAGACAAAGAAGAAAACTAGCAACTGCATTTTGGTTATATTGGAAAAGGGTAGAGTACTCATATGCAAGGATGCCAGAACGGAAGGTAACAGTGGCCAAGCAAGAGGTGGATAACTAAGGTTTGGAGAAGGATTGTGGCCAGAGTGATGTAAAAGAGCCTTAATTTAAATGAGAATCAGCTGTTTTATTTACAGCCCATTATTAAATATTTGTTCCCAATGTAGATACTTATAGATTGCAATAAGTCACCCCTTAACCTTCTCTTTGTTACACTAAATACATAGAGCTCCTCGAGTCTATCACTATAAGGCATGTTTTCTAATTCTTTAATCATTCTCATGGCTCATCTCTGAACCCTCTCCAGTTGAACATCCTGCTTGAATTGTGAATAGAGCAGGACACAGTATTCCAGTAGCAGTCACACCAGTGACACACCTAGAGGTAAAATAACCTCTCTACTCCTATTCAGGTCTCCCTTATGTATGCATCCAAAGATTACATTAGCCCTTTTGGCCCCACATCACCACATTGAGAGCTCATGTTCAGTTGCTTACTCATGACTCCCAACTCTTTTCAGAATCACTAATTCCCAGGATAGAGTGGCTCATTAAGTATGGCCTACACTAGGAGTGGGCAAACTTTTTGGCTTGAGGGCCATATCTGGGTATGGAAATTGTATGGCGGGCCATGAATGCTCACAAAATTGCGGGTTGGAATTCAGGAGGGGGTGAGGGCTCCAGTTGGGGGTACAGACTCTGGGGTGGGGCTGGGGATGAGGGGTTTGGGGAGCAGAAGGGTGCTCCAGGCTGGGACTGAGGGGTTCAGAGGGCGGGAGGGGGATCAGGGCTGGGGCAAGGGAGGAGGTCGGGGTGCAGGCTCCAGGCGGCACTTACCTCAACCAGCTCCTGGAAGCAGCGGCATGTCCCCCCTCCAGCTCCTACGCAGAGTCACAGCCAGGTGGCTCTGCGCGCTGCCCTGTCCACAGGTACTGCCCCTGCAGCTCCCATTGGCCACAATTCCTGGCCAATAGGAGCTGCAGAGCCAGCGCTTGGGGCAAGGGCTGCATGCAGAGCCCCCTAGCTGCCACGCCCCCTACGCGTAGGAGCCGGAGGGGGGACATGCCACTGCTTCTGGGAGCCGCGCGGACCCGACTCTGCTCCCCGGCAGGAGCTCGAGGGCTGGATTAAAAGGTCTGACGGGTCGGATGCAGCCCGTGAGCCGTAGTCTGCTCACCCCGGCCTACACTCTTTGTTCCTAGCTGTATATAGTTACATTTGGCCATATTAAAATGCATATTTTTTGCCTGCGCCCAGCTTACCAGATGACACTGCCTCTGTGACCTGTCCTCTTCATTATTTACCACTCCCCCAATGTGTGTGTTTGACAAAATTTATCAGTTATTTTATGTTTTCTTCCTGGTCATTAATAAAAATGTTAAATAGCATAGGGCCAAGAACTGATCTATGTGGGACCCCCCTGGAAATACCTCTGTCTGATGATGATTTTCCCATTTACAATTATGTTTTGAGACTTATCTGTATGCCAGCTTTTAATCCATTTACTGTGTGCCAGGTTAATTTTATACCATTCTAGTTTTTTTAATCAAAGGTATTCAATACCAAGTCAAATGTCTAAGTCTATTAGACTAACACTATTACCTTCATCAACCACACCTGGTATCTGTTTTTGATGACATTACAAGCTAGACAGGATCTATTTTCCATGAACCCATGTTGGTATGCATACATTATATTACTCTCCTTTAATTCTTTAAGTGCCGTATCACCCACGCCATTCTCTTGATTGGGATTAATGTCAGACAAAGGCCTATAACAATAGCTTTTTTCAACCTGCTGGATCTTCCCTTATCAATTGTCTGATTCGTATTCATTACTATCTACTTCCTCTTTCTTTCATTTGTTATATTTACGTAGATAGATACAGACAGAGCTCTATCTGCCTTCATTTCCCCTCTAAATCAGTTTTTTGTTGTTTTTTTAACCAATACAGCCTTCCCCATCGACTGTGGCTTTTTGAGCATCTAGTAATGTATTCTTAAACAATTCCCAATTATCATTCACATTTTTCTGATTAAGCGCTCCATCCCAGCTGACTTGGCTCAGTTTTGTGAAATTGGCCCTTTTAAAGCACTAAGTTTATGTATCACTGGTCTGGACTTAATTTTTTTTCCACATTATACATGTGATCTAGTATGACAAAGTTTGAACTCTAACATTTGTGGCCAAGGTGAGAATGTTCTCATTTACTCTTTACGTTGATTGAATTTGTAATTTTATCAAGTACAAAATAGTCCAACATTGTTCTTGGCTCTGATTTACAAGCAAGATCACTACATTTCTGTATAAGTACTGCCAGATCTTAGAATACTCTACAGAAAGGAATTCTTACTATATATCCAAGTATGACATGATCTATTTGTCTGTGTCCACCACTGTCTACAAAACAGACATGTTTCCCATTCAGTTTCTGCAATGGACAACATACTTTATTTTTTTAGTTTGGATTTTTACTTTCTTAATTTCTGATGCATTTGAAAGTCACTCAACAGCATGCTGATCTCATATTACAGGATCTTAAAGGAAATATTGAATGGGCTTATCTTTATCTTCACTAAAATCGTGATTGATTACTATGCTAGAATCCATACCCATATATTAAAAGGGTTTTTTGGTTTGTTTGCCCTTCGATGTTATTTTTTTCTGGTTTTGGGGGGTGGGGTTTTTTTTGTTTTTTTTTTTTGCACTGCTGCTCTGTTTCTGTTTTTAAAGGCAGTCTAAACTAAGGTGCCATTACCTTCTGGTGATCTTGGAAGATCTTCTGCTTAAACTTTCACTGGGTGGCACTACTGCCAGTTCTAACTTAATCTTATGGCCGAAGAGTCAACCTATTTTCTTTGGTTTGGTAAACATGATATAACGAAAGCTCCGTATTTCTGTAGCAGAAGCTTCAGTGCATTCATTTTATTTCTTCAAGAAGCCATAGCTCAGGCCTTTTCAAAAACAAACATTTAAGAATTGTAAGCCACTTATTTATATTACAGAAGAACTCAGACACCAGTCAGAACTGAGGTCTAATTACACTATGCTGTACAAACAAAGTGAATACACTTCAACAGTTGTTTCCGGTTTTAGAAGTATTACTGATTGCAGCATATTCCCCATTCTTAAAATGAGGCATAGCACTAAAAGTGGTAACATCTCTAAAGTCAGAATGAACTAAGTTCACCTACTTATTGAAAAGGCAATTCCTGCCCCCAAGGAGCTTATAATCTATGAACATTAATTTATAAGTAATAAGAATATAAATTAAAATTGAGATCTGACTCCCTATATACATTTAGTGCTACATACAATTAGGACAAAAAGTGTTTCACTACCATAATTTAAGTATGAATAGCTACATTTTGCTCGTGGATTGAGACACAGTTTTGACAGCCCACCTCCATACGCACCTGAGTCTCAAGTACAGGGTACACACTTTAATATCCAGTATCTAGAATTTTACAATTTATGCTTAAGTTCTATGACCCACGATGGGTTGAAAGTCTACCATTTTGGGGGAGCAAGAAAGCCAGAAATATGAATTCCTTGTACATGCTACCTGTAAAGAATACTTATTGTAGACTATATATTAATTACTGTAAGCTATATTTATTATTCTGACCTTTTAAAAACAAATGAACATTACATGCAGAACAAAGAGGGAAAATTCAACGTAAGTAATTTTTAGCAGTATTAGCTTTTTCAGGACATTCTGATAAGACAAGACAATTTTTCATTAAGCATTTAATCAAATTTCCAGGAAAAAATAACTTTTTTATGTCTTGCAACACAGCTAGTTATTAGACCGATACATTATTCTAAACTTGCTTGTGCATTCACATAAAAATCTGATGTAGCAACTGAACTGTATACTTCCAGTTTTGCTGAATGCGTTTTTGGAATGGGAAGTGTTCATAAAATAAATGTTGTTAGCTATAGATGTGCCACTATAACAGCTATCACATCCAAATAAATGATGTTAAAAGAGTGTTAAAGGTTGCAGAAGTACGTACTCAAGTTCGGAAATGTCAAAATTAAGGTTGCCTATGAAACTTTAATCCCTCCTGTATTTGTGATATGATCTTTAAATATATAATCACTTACTATTTTTTCCACAGTACTACTGCCTCAATCAGTGCACAGGATGGATGATGCTCACTGAATTGGTAGCTATTCAATATTTATTTTTATCCTCTTTCAGAGTGTGGCCCCATGCATCATTTACTGCACATCCTTAAAAGCCTGCTCGGAATACAAAATTAAGGCTTTTCTATGGGGATATTATTTTAGAATCTTAGTTCTTTACAAACATTAATTTATCGTCACAACACATCTATGAAGTGATAAGGTATTATCCCCATTTTACATGAGGAATCGAGGCAAAGAGATGCCCAATTTGAGAAGCCTAGGGAAGGCCTGATTTTTCATATTACCTAGCTCTTTTCGGGTTCAGAGCACAGCTCCTGACTTCAGTTGCGAATGCTAAGCACTTCTGCAAATCAGATCCCAAGTGTCTCAAGTTCCCTAACATTCTGAGAACCAACACCTGGATCATTTTAGCTGAAACTTTCCAAAACAAATTCAGCTTGAGGCAAACACTTGGCATGGAAAATTTCAGCCTTAAAGGTTAAAGTTTGGCAAAGTTATAAGCAACTCAAAACAGGGTCTTAATAATGGGAAGCACTGGACAACTTTTACTATTGGCATCACTACCAGCGTCATCAATAATATAGTCATGCATGAATTTCATGGCCTTTACGCTTACATTAAAAGTGATGTTTGTCCTAGATATGTTATCACACAATATTTTACCATTTAACCCAGTTGCAGATTCCAACTTTCACCATCCATTTAAGTTACTAGTACAACACAGAAATTTACTGCATCAGTCTCAGTCAGACGCAAGATTAAAATGGTACTTTTTATTATTTTTCTCATTCAAATTACTGTAGTGCCTATAAGTCTATGTCATGGACCAGAACCCCATTGTGCTAGGCACTGTACAAACAGACCACAAACATTGTCCCTGGCCCCCAAAAGCTTACAACTTAAGTAAAAAACAAGCGTCAACTGCTGGATACAGACAAACTACTCTGCTAAAGAATCAATCAACTGAGTATTGAGATGAAGGTGACCTAGATGAAAAAAATTCTTCCAAGTATATGTTTTTGAGAGCTTCAGCCTTTTAGGTGGGACCTGATATTTTCAGTCAGCATGTTCTGGAATTGCAGACATAGATGCTGGCATAGCACACAAGTTGACAGGTAAGGCTACTCTATTTTGTGTAGATGGCTGAAGAATGTTGAAAAGTTAGTCTTCTTCTAAACCACCTCCAGAGGAATTTCAATCACGTCAACCATCCTCTAAGGGCTCCTGGAAAGTCTTAAAACCATTTATAACCACTGATACTGACAACACACTATTGTCTTATCTGGAGATGAAGATGAAAAACATCTCTGTGGAGATGATTCTACATGGTGTGCCTCTTTTTCTTCGCTCAATTGTAGTGTTTCTGAAGTAATTTATCTTGAAGGCAAGAGGCTAGATACTTGAAGACCACACTGAGATTTATCACCATGTCTTGAGAGAAGACCAGATGGATGACTTGATATTCTGGCATGTTTAAGATAAAGCAAATTGGGCAAAGTGGTGGCATCTAGGGAGCAAAGGGGGTTTCTCATATGGGATTTCTAAATATTGTAGTTCAAAATGAGCCTTTCTTGAGCTGTCCACTACTCCAGGGTGGAACTTGTGTAAGCAATGCTATTCTGATGATACGTCTGTACTGGAGGAAGCAAATGAGAAGAAAGAAGAAAACTCCAATAATGGAGCTGTCCTTGGGTGCATTATAATTTGTTTAGTAAAATAATCACTGAAGTCATTTATAGACAGTCACAGCGACCACCAGGACCCTGGGTTCATGCTCCAGGGAAGATTTAGGTGTGCCAGATATTGGAGACATGTCCAACAGGGGAGATTCTAGCTACACGTTATTGATATCAGCTGAGTGGTAAAAGGGACGGCCAGTTGAGTCCTATCACCAGCACATTCAGCACCAAAGTACCTGACACCAGTTCAGACAGCACCAATGCAATAAGCATCACCATTTTCACAGTTGGAACTGAATGTGCTAGTGCCACATGCATTGAGAGTGATGCTGAGTGACCCACTGACGAAAACGATTGTTAAGGTGGTACATCAAGTTAGTCAGTGCCAGAGTTTGCTGTTTTGGTGTCACGTTTGCATGTGGTGCCAACTGGAACAATGCCATTTAGCTAAATTTCTTGGTGACTGCTTCGCTGTGCCAAGAGATGACCTGTGCAATGCTTCTTTCTCCCATGAGCAGCTAGTGTGTCTAACTGCTCTGGCAGTGCTTGATGCTAAGATTTAGAGCTTTTGATAAAAGGGTGAGAGATCTTTATGATGCTCTGGCACCCATAGCCACCTCTCTCCTTGATGGAGCACTGAAAGCCTGACTTAACGTGGAAAGGGCTCAGATCTCCTACCCTTGAGGCACCTCTGGGTCAGATACTGCTCTGACAGATTTCTCCGTGAGAAAATTTCAGTCTTGACTCCCGTGCTTTGTGTGTGTGTTTTTTGGAAAAGATTTACAAATTGCACACAGAGGTGATACGGCTCTCATCTAAACAAAGGCATATGTCACGTCCATCATTTAGGGCAATTACCCCTCCTCTAGATGGACAAGATTTCAATCCCAGTGACCAAGACTCAGCCAGAATGGCCAAATATCAGTACTGAGCAACTAACTTGCTCACTAAAACTAAATCTATAAATTATTTTTTCAACAGGCTAACTGAAGCTCTAAATAACTACAGTAACTATAATAAAAACACTATCAACACTATAACTGCCTACCAGAAGAAGGAACACTGTTGTTCCAGCTCTCAGTCAAGAGGTAGTCAGAACAAACTGAGTGGCGGCTGGGGTCATTCTGCCCTTTATGACTTCAGGAGGGGAAACAAAGGCATTTAGGGTGCACATGCAACCCATAATAGTCACTACTATAGAAAACTTTCGGGAATGCTGGTGCAGAGGGCACATGTTGACCATGAATGGGATACATACATACAGAAACTTGAAGAAATTGGCATTTCTTTAAACAAGCCAGGAGCATAACAATGTTTAACACAAAATTAATGGATTGGTTGGTTAGTGCCAGGGCACAGTTAGTGACACAGGCCTATGTTAAGCATCTAGCACCGCTGATCAATGTATTGATTCTACTATCATCATCTCTGGCTGCCAGCTAGTCTCATTTAGGTGAAAAGGAGGCAGAGTATACAAGTCCTCCCTGCTGGTACACAGCCTTTCCAAAGGAAAGACCCTTGCAGTACCTCCCTAGTGGTACCAACTGGTAACTGGATCCTAGCATGCCATTCTGCAAGGGAACTCAGAGCAGCACAGGGCCCCATAGGTGTAGTGAACAGGACCACTAGTGTGCAGAACACGCCTTGACATTCACCATCATGCCCCTGGTTACGGTTAGTAGTGAAGAGCTCAGTGGTTTCTATGGCAGATGAGAGTATTACACTCTACAACAGCGCAGCACGCAGATGCAGGCATAGCAGTTACCTACTACTATAGAGGGTGCACAGAACAATTCCACATTGACGGCCATAGAATGCACACTAATCCCTGACAGTGCATGCCACTAGAGCAGTGGTTCTCAACCTGTGGTCTGTGGACCCCTGGGGATCCACAGACTATGTCTAAGATTTCCGAAGGGGTCCGCACCTCCATTTGAAACGTTTTAGGGGTCTACAAATGAAAAAGATTGAAAAACGAACAATGCAATAGAGCACAGGTAAACAGTGTGGATGGTGCAATGCAAGCCATCGCCCCTGGGAACAACTCTCATGTGTGTTCAGATGACAGAGGAAAGTTTTACAGTCCTGGGCGAGTGGTGAAGCAACAGGTGTGTTGATGCTGGTGGTCATAGTCACAAATCTGCATATCGGCAGCTTACGACACCAATTATAATAGCTTTGTGGAAAGTTAGAACTCTATGCAACAACCCTATCACCAGCCAATCAGAGAGAGGCTCAGCACTTAATGCAACAGAACTGACCAGGTATTGGGTTAACAATGCCAGTGAAACCAGACTCGCTGACAAAGGGCAACTCACAGAGATCAATGCATGGTACACATTCTTCTGCTGAGGTTGTCCATGCTCAGAGCCATGACAATCAAGTAATGGCTTTGCCATTAGCAACTAACTCCACTGCTTTCAAGGTTGAAAGTCTATCTAACGGCATACGTGATCGGCTTATGGTTCTACAGTTGCCATTGAAACATAACTGGTATGTTATTATCATCAGCACTTATGCTCCTACCATGACAAATGCAGATGATGAGAAAAGTAAAGTTCTACAGTGACTTAGAAAAAAACCTTATATCTTCATTGGTGTCAGATAAGCAGATTACCATGGGGAACTCTAATGCCAAGGTTGAAAGAAATGTGATAACCTGGCAGCCCGGCATTGGACAGCATGGGACTGGGAAGGAGACAAGCAATGGAACTTTTAATTAGTGTGCCAAGCAGCAATTAGCTATCACAAATAGCTTTTTCCAGATACCAGACAAAAAACAAATCATGGATGCACCCAACATCCAAACAATGGCATCTTATCGACTACATTATCATCTGGCAACGAGATCTACAGGATCGTTATTTCATCAGCAGGAAAATTCCACTGTAGATTTATTCACCACGAAAGAGACCACAAAGTATCCAGTCTTTTGTTTTAGAGGAGGTACAAGCTTAGACATCTTGTAAACATCCCTTCTCATACCACAGAATCAAGACCTCATATATGCACTTTCCCTATTCCTCTGATACCCAGGGTGATATGGAAAAAAAAATCATAGAATGAAAGACCATTCGTGACTGATGACAGATTGTCTGCTGACAAAAATCTGTCAAATTATTATGGGCTCCTGGGAGATGATGAGCAATTCAGGTTATCCCATAAGTTGATACCACATCCATAATTTAATTGCCTCATGGAACATAGGCGACACACATTCACCTCTCCTGCTCCCCCCACCACTCCCATCAATCTCTACACTGACACCATATCTTGGTCCATGGTTGTGGCATTGCAATGAGGAAGGCTTTGTGGCACCAAGCATCCAGTATACCAAAAGTAGTACAGAATACCATAGATGACTTGCCCTTGAGTGCACAGACCTATTCAGCAATTGAACAAATGAGGCTTTGCATTCTCTAAAGGACTCCAGGGCCACTCTGATATCACTAGGTAACAATACCCTGGTCTTGAGATGGAAACACTTCAAATTCCAGTCTCAGACTAGACAGAGTAGACTATTTTCAACAATTCCAGTCCCTGCGTCCTACCCACCACCTTCCCCATCGTTCTTCAGGGAACCTTCTCACAAAAATTGACTGAAAAGTGGCTTCCCGGTTTTGCCTAAAAACCGTAGGGGAACCGTCTCTGGAAGTCAGGGAAAAAGGTTTCTACTTGTGATATTTTCTTATTCCAAAAAGAGATGGGGTGTTTGTCCTATCCTTGATCTGAAAGGACTAAAGAACTATATAAAACGTCTCAGATTTGTTCTGTTTGTACAGCACCTACCACAATTGGTCCTGTTCCATGACTGGCTCCTAAGCACTACGATAATACAAAAAATTAGTAATAATGCTAGCCTCCACCATCCCTTCTTTATAGGCTCAAGACAAGACTGGTTAGTGGCTCTAGACCTCAAGGATGCATACTTCCATATTGTGATCCATCAAGCCCACAGGAAGCATCTGCACTTTGTAGTAAGGTCAAATCATCAGTACGAGATACTGTCATTTGTGCTCTCTGTGGCTCCAAGAGTCTTCACACAATGCCGAGCCTTGGTGGCCACACACTTGGAGGCAAGTAATTAATGTCTGTCTACATCCAGATGATTAGTTGATCAGACAGGCCTCATGAGGACCTCACCACAGACCTAAACATCATCCACAACCTGTTCATGGAGTTGAGCTTGATAGTGAGCTACAGAAAGTTATTGCTCAACCATTTGCAGAGGATAGAGGTCATAGGAGCAATAATTGACTCCAAATTAGCAAAGGCATACCTTCCAGAGGAGAGATTTCAGCCACAGAGCCAGATAATCATCTCTAGCTTCAAGATAAATCCATCACATCGAGACTGTATCTCAAACAGGTCATATGTTGCCTTGCATTTACTAGCTAGACTTCACCTACACCCATTACAAGGCTAGCTGAGGTCCGTGTATTGCCCTGAGAGAGCTCATATGGACATGCATATTGTAGTCCCAGCTCATATCCTTTAATTGCAAAACTAGTGGACAGACTCACTGAATGTTTGGATAACAGTATTCTTCCTCCACCCCTGCACCTCTAAAGACCCTGATCACAGATGCATATAGGTTGGGGTGCTCACCTGTACCATTTCCAGACACAGAGAATGTGGTCCCAGGAAGAGATGAGTCTCCATATAAATGTCTTGCAACTCAAGGCAATAAGATAAGGTAATCAAAAATGCAGGCTAAAGAAATTCCATCATACATGTCATCACAGACAACACATCCCCAGTGTATTGTGGGAGTGGTGGGGGTGTATTTTGTATATATACACACACACACACACACACACACAGAACATGAAAAAATGGTGTTGCCATATCAACTGTAATGAGAGTAATTATTAAGGTGAGCCGCTATTAGCAGGAGGAAAAAAAAACCTTTTATAGTGATAATCAGGCAGCTCTCTAATACCACATTCTACAGGCCTTTACCCTCTGATCCCACTGAGGGTTACCAAAAGAAACTACACCATCTGGTCAAGAAACTCCCTGAAAAAGCACAAGAACAAATCTGCACAGACACACCCCTAGAACTCCAACCAGGGGTATTCTATCTGCTACCCAAGATCCATAAACCTGGAAATCCTGGATGCCCCATCATCTCAGGCATTGGCATCCTGACAGCAGAACTGTCTGGCTACGTAGACTCTCTCCTCAGGCCCTATGCTACCAGCACTCCTAGTTATCTTCAAGACACCACTGACTTCCTGAGGAAACTACAATCCATTGCTGATCTTCCAGAAAACACCATCCTTGCCACTATGGATGCAGAAGCCCTCTACACCAATATTCCACACAAAGATAGACTACAAGCTGTCAGGAACAATATCCCCGATAATGTCACGGCAAACCTGGTGGCTGAACTTTGTGATTTTGTCCTCACCCATAACTATTATACATTTGGGGACAATGTGTACCTTCAAGTCAGCGGCACTGCTATGGGTACCCGCCTGGCCCCACAGTATGCCAACATTTTTATGGCTGACTTAGAACAATGCTTCCTTAGCTCTCATCCCCTAATGCCCTTACTCTATTTGCACTAGATTGATGACATCTTCGTCATCTGGACCCATGGAAAAGAAGCCCTTGAGGAATTCCACCATGATTTCAACAATTTCCATCCCACCATCAACCTCAGCCTGGACCAGTCCACACAAGAGATCCACTTCCTGGGCACTACAGTGCTAATAAGCGATAGTCACATAAACACCACCCTATACCAGAAACCTACTGACCGCTATACTTACCTACATGCCTCCAGCTTTCATCCAGATCACACCACACGATCCATTGTCTACAGCCAAGTTCTAAGACACAACCGCATTTGCTCCAGCCCCTCAGACAGAGCCAAACACCTACAAGATCTCGATCAAAGCATTCTTACAACTACAATACCCACCTACTGAAGTGAAGAAACAGATTGACAGAGCCAGAAGAGTACCCAGAAGTCACCTACTTTCTTTGTTGGGCCTGTCCTATAGTAACAGAACGCCACTAGCCGTCACCTTCAGCCCCCAATTAAAACCTCTCCAGCGCATCATCAAGGATCTCCTGAAGGACGATCCCTCACTCTCACAGATCTTGGGAGACAGGCCAGGCCTCGCTTACAGACAGCCCCCCGAACCTGAAGCAAATACTCACCAGCAACCACACACCAAAAACACTAACCCAGGAACGTATCCTTGCAACAAAGCCCGTTGCCAACTTTGTCCACATATCTTTTCAGGGGACACCATCATAGGACCTAATCACATCAGCCATAGCATCAAGGGCTTGTTCACCTGCACATCTACCAATGTGATATATGCCAGCAATGCCCCTCTGCCATGTACATTGGCCAAACCGGACAGTCTCTTCACAAAAGACTAAATGGTCAAATCAGATGTCAAGAATTATAACATTCAAAAAACAGTCGGAGAACACTTCAACCTCCCTGGTCACTCAATTACAGATCTCAAAGTCACAATACTCCCAACAACAAAAAAGCAACAGAGTGTCCTGTGGCACCTTTAAGACTAACAGATGTATTGGAGCATAAGCTTTCATGGGTGACAAAGTGGGTATTCACCCACGAAAGCTTATGCTCCAATACATCTGTTAGTCTTAAAGGTGCCACAGGACTCTCTGTTGCTTTTTACAGATCCAGACTAACACGGCTACCCCTATGATACTTGACAACAACAACAACAACAAAAACCCCTTCAAAAACAGACTCCAATGAGAAACTGCAGAATTGGAATTAATTTGGAAATTATACACCATTAAATTAGGCTTGAATAAAGACTGGGAGCGGATGGGTCATTACAAAAGTAAAAACTGTTTCCCCCATGCTAATTTTCCCCCCTACTGTTACTCACATCTTCTTTTCACCTATTGGAAATGGGCCATCCTGATTATCACTACAAACGTTTTTTTCTCCTGCTGATAATAGCTCACCTTAATTAATTACTCTCGTTACAGTTGATATGGCAACACCAATTTTTTCATGTTCTCTGTGTACATCTATATCTTCCTACTGTATTTTCCACTGCATGCATCTGATGAAGTGGGTTTTAGCCCATGAAAGCTTATGCTCAAATAAATTTGTTAGTCTCTAAGGTGCCACAAGTACTCCTCATTCTTTTTGCTGATACAGATTAACACAGCTGCCACTCTGAAACCTGACTACTGAAAAGTAATTCAATTGCATGTCTGAAGTGTTCTCCAATGTGAAAAGTCAAGTTGAAAAAGAAAAACATTTAATCTTTCAATACTAGTAATCTTTAGGTGATACTTGTAACATAAGATTTAAAAAATAAAGGAGGTCAACTGTTTTCTTTCAGTTAGATGACACTCAAGAATTAACACGTGATTATACTCTAAAAATGACACCAGTTCCAAGTTTATTTCCCCAATGATTCAGTACCAAATTGCTTCCATTTTCCAAACTGTTAACCCTGCAAACTTATCCTGTGATCTAAAAGACAAGTTTTGTTTAGTTTTTCCTGCTGTATACATCATCAGAAGAAAATCTGCAAGTCAAATTCTGCCCTTAGTTACACGGCTTGGATAGGTTTAACAAAGTAGGATTTGACCTTGTAAATGTAACTTTCTGTTGGTGTGAACCAGAAGAAGAATCCATCTCTCTCAAGCTGTGTTGGAACTGCAGTGCTAAGAAAAGTTAAAAGCAGTAAAAATTTACTTTGTTAGAGAACCAAGAACCAAATACAAGTATGAAGACAACATATCCTCACTTTGCTTCTTTCACACATTTCCCAAACTCCATCATCTAAAGTCCTAGGGGCAGGATCCTTGTTTTGGTATTTAAAGACATGTATAAAACAGTTTTGGGTATTGTTTTAGATATACTTTTTTTTCCAATTGATAAAATACAAGAACACCAGATAGGATTAGGAAGAAACATATGGGAAAGTTGTCCCATAACTACGCAGTTAAGGCATTATCTGATGCCCTGAAGCAAGAATGTTTAAATCCCTATTCATTTTTATAAATTCTAGTATAATGTAAGCTTTCTGGCTACTGTTCTGATTCCTCACACTGATTCACTATTCCAAAATGATTTTAGCAGCCAATATTCTCATAAAGCCCTAACGTTAGAAATTCATGCTGTAGCATGCTTTTACAAGGCATACAACATTGTTCTAGTTCTAACTTATGGGGTCCACTAGAGTGGACGCTTAGAGTTAGAAAGAAATGCTGTATACAATCAGAACACTGGCTTCTCAAATTTCAGATGGTGCACAGTATTCGTTTTTCTAGTGCTTGTGGTTCCTGAGATCGCTGGAATGGTCACTAGTCTCTTGGCCCAGAAATATTATTTTGGCACTGGTCCACTACTTCAAGGAAATCCTGGATCAGTGTCATTTTCAATCCATACTGTGTTTAGAGTTGCATCAGCAATTGTATGATGCATCCATTTTTACAGAGTTATAAAACCAAGTGAAGAAGCATGCTATGGATTAAAATTCTGCAATACATATTTTAAACATTTGTAAATCGGGGTTTAAATTTAATTTCGCATTTGAAAGATTTATTTGATGCTCATGAATGGTGCCAAACTGACAGTTCTGGAGTCTCAAGACTTTTATTCACAGAACAGTTATTCACAGAGCAGTGAATAAAACACCCTTAACCCTGATGTGAAGGGAGTTCTCGTAAGGGAGATAGAGTAGTTCTTAGAGTTCAAACCTTCACTCTCAAAAAAATATCAACTAGGATGCCAAATGTGGAATGGTTTGTGAAGTGGACATCAGCCCACTAGGAAGTGGGCCAAGACCACAAACCCATTTTATGCAGGCCAACATCCACCCACCACTATTGCACAACAGACTGGGCTAGATTTTAACCAGGATAAAAGCTGAAACATTCTACACCTGATCACCAATCAATTAGGTATTCAATGCTACTTTTTTTTTTTAATGTAGTATTTATGTAGTATCAAATAAAATACACTTAGGGATAGTGCACCCAACCCCTCAAAAGCGTGGAAAGAAGTTATGGGAAAACACTTGTGCATTCCTTTCTACCTTCACGTTGCCTACAAAACAGTCACCAACACGCCAATGTTCCATAAGGCTTTCCCAACACATACCTTAAAGCAATACATACCCCCAACTTCAAACTTACATTCCAATGCAAAATCTTAAGTGCCCACATTTGCTTTTATATCAGTTATATCAACAGATCAGCATGTATGAATGACCCTCACACTTTCTATGTATTTGGAAGTTATTTTGCCTTAACATTGCTGACATTAGCTTGCTGTTCTGGCTAAAAACTAATAAAATACTTTACTGTCATATACTCCCAACACATCTATGATTCTAGGACTCAGTACGAGGAACAATGTGGCCAAAGGACAGAGTCCCAGAGCATTTTAGATTTCTTGCAAAAGTGCTACAAAGAAAAGTGAGATGCTGCAGTGAAAAAAATACCTAAAGGGATGATTTTTAAAGTATTATTCTCTCTGTATCGATTCATTTTTCATCGAACCATGAAAAATTCAAATAGTGATCAGTTTATTCTATGTTTTGTTTTTTTGCCATTTCAATTAGATTTTTACAAAATAAAGGATTAACACTCCTGATAAAAATCAACTGTAACACCATAACACTGCACTATAACAATGGTGACACAGTGACATTAATCTGTCAATAGCTGGCCAATGAATATAGAGTGATGTTTTAAAATCAACCATATTCAAGCAGTCAGAACCTGCCTTTCAAAAATATGTAGGATACTAATTCCCCACCACTCCGCGATAAAACACGTCTGTTGCTTTCTTTAGATCCCTGATGGAGTTGGTAGGGATGTCAACATTTTAATTTCCTTTGTTACTGTGGTTGTCACCAGAGTTAGATGTTCTAATTTTATATTCATTATCTGAGTGTTTGCCAGTCTCCTGCTGCTTTGCTGTAATGTAAAATCTTCACTCCAAGGTGAAATTCTGGCTCCCATTTGCATAGATTTGCCTCCATAGTGCTGAAAACTGTCAGCATTTAGATGGTTTAACCTTTCTTAAATTCTTTCTGCACCAGCAGCCTGTCCAATAGTTTTAGCTTAATCACCATCTACATTGAGTTAACTCATCATTTGTATCTAAGATGACAAACCCCCTCCCATGCTTTCCTTAATGACCACTGTTGGTATTTGTTTTGTTCTGTTCTTGGACACGATTCTCTATCAGTACGGCCCTATATCTGCCCCATCAGGACAATTGTCTGATTCCATATCCCTTCCACTAAGGCCAGGTCTACCCTAGAAACTTTTGTTGATATAATAATGTCAGTTAGGAGTGTGATTTTTATGATGCTTTATAATGGCAAAAGCCCTATTCTAGGCACCAACTATAAGCAAACAAGTGTTTGTTTGGGGACCTGCTATAAGCTATACCAGCAAAAGCACATTTTTCCCCAAGAGAACCTGCGTCTATACTAGGAGGGTTTGCCAGTACACCTATATCAGCAAACCTTTTCTAGTGTAGACTAGACCCAAGTTTAGAAGTCCTGGGGATAGGGTGTGTTTGGAAAGGGTTGTGGCATAGTTTCCCATACCATCATCCATTTGTTAACTCACCCAAGTGAGGGAATCCAACTCCTACTGCATCTGTGCTTCTGCAAAGAAGTGGTCCCTTCATAAGCACCAGCAGTTCGAAACAGATTTGAACGTCATTATTCAAACCATAGCTGCTATCTAACTATTGTTACTGTGCTTAGCAGGGGAGCCTTTCTTTGGTGTCCTTTGCTGCTGTGCATACTTCACAGAGATGCGAACTATGAAGGGGGTGCTGGGAAAGAAACACGTGACAAAAGAGACATAAAAACCAAGGTCTGCGGGAAGCAAGGCAGCGGCAAGGAGAGAAACGGATCCCCATGTAATTGGCCATTAGCATACGTAAAACGATTTCACACTCAGCTCGCACCAGGAACTAAACAACTTAATCTCTTGCAAGTACACCTATTTTATAAACATACAATATTTGACAAATGTGAACATGCAATAAGATTTCCAACTCATATGCACAGGAGATGAGTTAAGGGTGCATATGCCATCTTAATTTTGTCATTTTGTGACTTCAGTACTTAACTCGTGTATGTGTGTGTTTTGCATTTTCTATCTTTACTGCTGTTAAAAAATAACTGCAAAATGGTTTTCAAAATCCAGAATCTTCTGGCTAGATGCCTCCTTCTGAACCCACTCACTCAAGGCGTAGTCTTCCCAATTACTTAGGAAACATACCTCTTAATATACAATTTGTAAATAAAGATTAGGGGACCAGAGATTAGCGGCAACCTTTCAGAAGTGGTGTGCCGAGTCTTCATTTATTCACTCTAATTTAAGGTTTCACGTGCCAGTAATACATTTTAACGTTTTTAGAAGGTCTCTTTTTATAAGTCTATAATATATAACTAAACTATTGTTGTATGTAATGTAAATAAGGTTTTTAAAATGTTTAAGAAGCTTCATTTAAAATTTAATTAAAATGCAGAGCCCCCCAGACCGGTGGCCAGGACCCAGGCAGTCACAGTGCCACTGAAAATCAGCTCGCATGCCGCCTTCGGCGCACGTGCCATAGGTTGCCTACCCCTGGATTAGAATATCACCCCTGCCTTTAAGCACTAACTTACTTGATACTAGTTAAATAATGTCCTATTTAGCCAAATGCTAAAGACTGCTGCTGAAACAGCCATGTAAAAATTCAGTGATTCAATTGAGTATAGTTTATATTTACAATTACTAGCCCAACTTCACCAGACAAATACCTCATGCCCAGGACTAGAACATAGGTCTTTCTTAGTTCCTAGGGCTATTCCTAAACCTCTAGATCACAAAGCTTTCCACACAAGTCAACCAACCTCTGTGCCTTAGGATTTCTCTAGATTAGGACAATATTTACAAGTGTAACTACACTGAAATATGTATACCAGTCAGAGCAATCCCTTAATGTGGACATACTGCATTGGTGCAAAAACAAAAAATCCTGACACACTATAGACAGGGCCTTAGCTAGCCTACCTGTAAAATGGGATTAAATCCTTTACACTTATATACCACTTGTTCATCTTGAGGTCTAGGAGGACTTTACAAAGATATGAAAGAACAGTTTAAAGCACCATCAAACTCAGGAGAGAGAGTTGTGTATGTAGACAGGAGGGAGGTTAGAAGCAACACCTGATTAAGAGCCCAAGTTAACTGCACAGTGAATATGTACTCTCGCAGGCCAAAGATCTAGGTTCTTTTCCAGCCAACAAGTCACTTAAACCACAATGTTTTAGTTTCCCCAACTGTGAAAAGGGGGTAATATTTATTAGTTGAGACAATCTGCTTGGTCCTGCACAAGTCATAACAAGAGCATTCTTGCCCCAGAGATAGCTTGCAAACTGGAAGCAGACTTTGAAAAACAAGATGTACAAGGAGATCCAGAGGAGGGTTCTTGGGCAAACAGCAAAATAAAAAGATATCAGAATATTTACTTAAGTGAGGTGTGAGGCCTCACTAAAGTAAGTTCACAATAAGCAAAAAGTATTAAGGCCAATTAGTGGAAGAAGTGAACAGAATTCTAGTCCTCTGGACTCTCAATCCCCAAGGCCAGTGCTTCTCAATGACTGGCCCATGGACCGGCCCCAATCCCTGAGATCTCCCTGACACAGTTTAGGAAGGCAGCAAACCAAACCCTGATAATCAAAAAGGTTGAGATACTATGCTCTAGGCCATGGGGGCTATTTTAGCGAGAAGAATAGCAATAGACAATTGATCATCAGGTAGTGGGATTTTCAAAAGCACTCCCTATTGTCCTAATCATTGAAATCAATGGAAGTTTTACCATTGACTTCAGAGAGCAGAGTTTGGCCAACACTAAATGCTTTTGAAAATCCCACCATTGATTCCTGAAACATCTGTAATGTTGTCCTTATTCGTAAGCTGAATTTAAAATCAGAAATATAGGGCTGGAAGGAAACTCAAGAAGTCACCTAGGCTATGGCTACACTACAGCTTATGTCGGCACAACTTATGCCACCCCCCAAGTGACATTAATTACTCCAGGCTCTGCGAGCGTCAGTGGCACGGTCCACACCGGCGTTTAAGTCAGTGTAATTTATCAGGCAGGAAAGCTCTCTCCTGTCGGCTTAGAGTAACTACATTAGAGAGCTTACAATGGCAAAGCTGCACCACTGTAAACTCTCTAATGTAGCTGTGTCCCTAGTCCAGCCCCCTGCACCGTGGCAGGCCCAAGTAGACCATCCCTGACAGGTGTTTGTCTAACCTGGTCTTAAAAACCTCAAATGATGGAGGCTGGTAACATATTCCAGAGCTTAAATATCCTCATCGTTATAAAGTTATTTCTAATATCTAACCTAAATCTCCCTTGCTGCAGATTATGCTCATTACCGCTTCTCCTATCTTTATTGGACATGGAGCCCAACCGATCGTTGTCCTCTTTATAACAGTCCTTAAAACTTATCAGGTCCCCTGTCTGTCTTCTTTCCTGAAGACTAAACACACTCTTTTTTAAACCTCTCCTCACATCATTTTTGTTGCTCTTCTCTAGACTCTTTCCAATCCTGCCACATCTTTCTTTAACTTACAGCAGTTCAAGCTAAAATAAATGTAAATGATCATAGCTATCAAATCTAAACCAATTTCTTTTGGAATAAGGTTATGAACTACTCTTCAATGGCAAGTCAAAACATCACCATTTTTACTATAATCAGACTCAGAAAAATAATGTTACAAAGGTTTTTCTTTCCTCTCAGAAGTTGCTGAACCATTTTATCCTCAGAATTAAAAAAAGAAAAAGAAAAGTTCATGTTAGGGCACAGATGAAGCATGGAAAATTGAAGCCTCAAAGGTGATTACAATGACTAGTTGAAGACAAATTTATAACAAACCATTTTGCAACAAGAACTACAGACAAAAAGGCATCCTTCAAAAGAGAAAGTTAAATACTACTGAGGAAAGTAGAAAGGAGCATAAACTCCGGCAAATGAAGTGTAAAAATATAAGTAGGAAGGCCAAAAGAGAATTTGAAGACCAACTAACCAAAAAGTAAGAGCAAAAAAAAATGTTTTAAAGTACATGAGAAGCAGAAAGCCTGCTAAACAACCAGTAGGGCCACGGGATGATCGAGATGCTAAAGGAGCACTCAAGGACAATAAGGCCATTGCTGAGAAACTAAATGAATTCTTTGCATCGGTCTTCACTGTTGAGGATGTGAGGGAGATTCCCAAAACTGAGCCATTCTTTTTAGGTGACAAATCTGAGGAACTGTCGCAGATTGAGGTGTCAGAGGAAGTTTTGGAACAAATTGGTAAACTAAACAGTAATAAGTCACCAGGACCAGATGGTATTCACCCAGGAGTTCTAAAGGAACTCAAATATGAAATTGCAGGACTACTAACTGTAGTTTGTAACCTATCATTTAAATCAGCTTCTGTACCAAATGACTGGAGGATAGCTAATGTGATGCCAATTTTTTAAAAGGGCTCCAGAGGTGATCCCGACAATTACAGGGCGGTAAGCCTGATTTCAGTACCGGGCAAACTAGCTGAAACTATAGTAAAAAATAAAATTGTCAGACACAGTTTGTTGGGGGAATAGTCAACATGGTTTTTGTAAAGGGAAATCATGCCTCACCAATCTTCTAGAATTCTTTGAGGGGGTCAACAAGCATGTGAACCAAGGGGATCCAGTGGATATAGTGTACTTAGATTTTCAGAAAGCCTTTGACAACCTCCCTCACCAAAGGCTCTTAAGCAAAGTAAGCTGTCATGGGACAAAGAGGGAAGGTCCTCTCATGGACTGGTAACTGGTTAAAAGATAGGAAACAAAGAGTAGGAATAAATGGTCAGTTTTCAGAATGGAGAGAAGTAAATAGTGGTGTCCCCCTGGGGTCTGTACTGGGCCCAGTCCTATTCAACATATTCATAAATGATCTGGAAAAAGGGGTAAACAGTGAGGTGGCAAAATTTGCAGATGATACAAAACTACTCAAGATAGTTAAGTCCCAAGCAAACTGCAAAGAGCTACAAAAGGATCTCTCAAAACTGGGTGACTGAATTTCATCTGCCATATTGTTGATAAATGCAAAGTAATGCACATTCGAAAACATAATCCCAACTATACATATAAAATGATGGGGTTTAAATTGGCTATTACCACTGAATGAGATCTTGGAGTCATTGTGGATAGTTCTCTGAAAATATCCACTCCATGTGCAGCAGCAGTCAAAAAAGCGAACAGAATGTTGGGCATCATTAAGAAAGGGATAGATGATAAGACAGTAAATATATTGCCTCTATATAAATCCACGGTACTCCCACATCTTGAATACTCCATGCAGATGTGATCGCCCCATCTCAAAAAAGATATATAGGAATTAGAAAACTCAGAAAAGGGCAAAAAAAGTTATAAGGGGTATGGAATGGCTGCCATATGAGGAGAGATTAAGAAAACTGGGGCTCTTTCAGCTTGGAAAAGAGACAACTAAGAGGGGATATGATAGAGGTCTATAAAACCATAACTGGTGTGGAGAAAGTAAATAAGGAAGTGTTATTTACTCAATCTCATAACACAAGAACTAGGGGCCACCAAATAAAATTAATAGGCAGCAGGTTTAAAATAAACAAAAGGAAGTATTTTTTCACACAATGCACGGTCAACCTGTGGAACTCCTTGCCAGAGGATGTTGTGACCCTCCCCAGCCTGGTGCAAACGAGCGAGTGAGTGAGGTGGGGAAGAGGGAGCGACAGAGGGAAGGGGGATGGAGTGAGCAGGGTGGGGTCTCGGAGAAAGGGCAGGGCAAGGGTATCCAGTTTTGTGCGACTAGAAAATTGGACAACCCTATGTGAAGGCCTATACTATATATAACAGGGTTCAAAAAAGAACTAGGTAAGTTCACAGAGGATAAGTCCATCAATAGCTATTAGCCAGAATGGGCAGGAATGGTGTCCCTAGCCTCTGTTTGCCAGAAGCTGGGAATGGGCGACGGGATGGATGACTTGATGATTACCTGTTCTGTTCATTCCCTCTGGGGCACTTGGCATTGGCCACTGTTGGAAGACAGGATACTGGGCTAGATGGACCTTTGGTCTGACCCAGTATGGCCGTTCTTATTCATCCATTGCTATAATAAAGTCCAATTGCTTTTGCTCAATTTTTCCACATTTAAGATATCTAGCACTAAGTGTTAAATATAGTCTATTTAACACACAGAGTAAATATACCCTTTTATTTGCCTTCCATAAAATAATCTTTTGTGGTTGTGTTTTTGGTTTTTTTGTGTGGGAGAAGTTAGAAAAAAGTTACTCTGTTCAAATTTTATTGGTCAGTTTGCAGCATTATACTTTCAATTTAAGAACATAAGTACAGCCATACCGGGTCAGAACAAAGGGCCATCTAGCCCAGTAATCTGTCTTCCAACATACATTACACTTTACAAACAATAATCTTCACCTTCATGATACTGTGCTGAAATGTGATATCACAAATATTACCATTTTGAGTCCAGAGGATGTTCAGTAGTTTACAGACCGGATATGTCAAAACACTTAATTCATAACTGGAAATGTAGTCCTATAATTTATAAAAATCAGCCTATAGTCAAATTTATGTAAGATAATATAACACAGATGAAGATGGTTAACAAATACCACTTGTAACTACTAAATACACTGAACCTCCCTCAAGAGAATTTCTCCAAGCCTATGTATCAATACTACAAAGTTTTCATACCACATCTGACTTGAACCAATTATTTATAAACAGTAGCTGAGGAAAGGTTAACAGAGAAGGAAAACCCAAGAACAGCACTGGCAACATGCATGAAGGAAATTTACAGTGACTGATTTTCTAGCCCTCTAAAGCACAATCGTTACATTTACAATAAAACAAAGCATGCTTCTGTATCTAGCTACAGTCATTTTTAAAGATTCAAAGCTCTAGACTCTGAATAACTTTCCTAGGGACCACATGAAAGAAGCAGAGATGGAATTATAACCAAATTTTAAAGTCTATTTACCTCACATTTTTACTTTAATAACTACACATCTACACATTTGTACAAATAGTATATTAAATTGTGTATATATAAATTCAATGTGCGTTTATGTAAGTTTTTTTTTGCTCCACAAAAGCATTAAAATATCTTAAACAGCATTATTGCAACATTGTATGGTGACAAACTTTAAATATTGAGGAAGTTCTCTCAAACCTCAGTTGTCTACAAAATATGCACATTTACATGTATGCAGTGTTGTTGTTGCCATGTGAGCCCAAGGATATTAGAGGGAAAAGATGGGTGAGGTACAGTAGAGTCTAAGGGTACATCCAGACTACCCGCCGGATCGGCGGGTAGCAATCTATCTATCGGGGATCGATCTATCGCATCTCATCTAGATGCGATATATTGATCCCCGAATGTGCTCCCATCGACCCCGGAACTCCACCAGGGCGAGCGGTGGTAGCGGAGTCGACGGGGGAACCGCGGCCATCGATCCCACGAAGTGAGGACGGGAGGTAAGTCAAAATAAGATACGTCGACTTCAGCTATGCCATTCCCGTAGCTGAAGTTGCGTATCTTACATCAAAACACACACACACACACGTAGACCAGGCCTCAGAGTTACGACGAACACCAGAGTTACGAACTGACCGGTCAACCACACACCTCATTTAGAACCAGAAGTACACAATCAGACAGCAGCAGAGACAAAAAATAATAATAATACAGTACAGTACTGTGTTAAATGTAAACTACTAAAAAAAATAAAGGGAAAGTTTAAAAAAGATTTAACAAGGTAAAGAAACTGTTTCTGTGCTTGTTTTATTTAAATTAAGATGGTTAAAAGCAGCATTTTTCTTCTGCGTAGTAAAGTTTCAAAGCCATATTAAGTCAATGTTCAGTTGTAAACTTTTGAAATAACAACCATAACGTTTTGTTCAGAGTTACGAACATTTCCGAGGTATGAACAACCTCTATTGCCGAGGTGTTCATAACTCTGAGGTTCTACTGTAATATCTTTATTGGACCAACTTCTGTTGGTGAGAGAGACAAGCTTTCAAGTTTACACAGAGCTCTTCTTCAAGCCTGGAAAATTAACTCAGGTATGTCTACACAGCAAAGAAAACCCGGTGGCTGGCCCATGCCAGCAAAGTCAGGCTCACAGGACTGTTTCACTGCTGCGAGACCCTGCGAGGGTCCTAGAGCCTGGGCTCCAGCCTGAGCCTGGAAGCCTACACAGCAATGGAACAGCCCCCCAGACCAAGCCCCATGAACCAGAGTTAGCTGGCATGGGCCACTCGCGGATTTTCTTTGCTGTGTAGACATTGACTCGGAACATCACTGCTAAATAGAAGGTGGAACAGACTGTTTAGCATAAGCAGTTAACGTATTTCAAGGAACCATTCAAGGTGAAGTGGCCCATTAGCACCCCTCCAGTCATAGGGAGGAAAGGAAGGAGTGGGGGGGAAAGCAGCTGGGCAGTGGTTGTTAGTGGGTTACATATTGTTGTAATAAGCCATAAATCCAGTGTGTCTACGCAGTCCAGGGCCATAACTAGGGAGGAGTGAGTGGGGCAGCTGCCCATGGGGCAAAGCCACAGAGGGGCAGTTCCACAGACACAGCATCACTGAGTAGAGATTTCTAGTCTCTGTATCCACGCAGCCTGGCAGGACAGGGGCTGATCACGCGCCTGGCTCTACAGCCCCCCCCAAGCCATGTCCCCTCCTGTATAGATCCTGCTTGGTTCTGCCCCTTCCCTCTCGCGTAAATACTGGTCCCACCGCTGGCCAAGAGGCCCCAACTCCTTCCCACTGTCCCACCCCTCTACCTGCTCCTCCTTGGGTAGGTGCTGGCCTCCCCTTGCCACACCCCTGCTCCTCCTCAAGTAAGTGCCAGCCCCACCTCCTTCTCTCCCCCCACTCAAGACCGCACCCCCGGCCAGTTCGGAGGCCAGAAGCCAAAGCCGGGCAGTGCAGGGCAGCTGCTATGCTGGCTAGTGTCATGGTCTGGGTGGCCAAAGCGCTCCCCAATCTCCTCCTCCTGCTGCGTCTGCTGGTGCCCGGAGCTGTGGCTGCACCTGAACTCCAGGCTGCTCTTCGACTGCTTGCAGCCAGTATGAGCCGCCCAGGCAGGGGGACCCGGCTCCAGGGCCATCAGAGCCCTTGGGGAGCAGTTACCACAAGGTGCAGGGCCCAGAAGCCCAGGCCAGAGTGAGTCAGTCTTGGCTACTGCGGTAAGCCCTAGACCCTCCACCTGCCCTGGGCAGTGCACCCCAGCAGGGACAAAGCCTGGGGACTGCTCTCAGGGACCCTGGCCTCCCTCTGCCCCTCAGCTGCTGAAGTGGAAGGACCCCCCCGGCTCCAAGCGAAACCCAGGGTGTGTTACCAGCTGAAGGGCTCGCCCACTCCCCATTACAAACCCCCTTCTCAGCAGGCCCCACCTGGCCGTGGGACAGGTGGCAGCTGCCTGGTTATGGTGGGTGTGTTCCCAGCCTTTCACCCCGCATCACAAATCCACCTTGAACCTGACTTCTGACTAGAAGCAGCAATGGTCCAATGGCTTGAGCACAGGGACGGGAACAGCTTGGGTGCTGTGCCTGCCTCTCCCATTATTTGCTCGTGACTTTCTGATTGCTCGATTTTAATCAAAGTGGATGCTGATTTGGAGTGACCCCGTTTTTTGATGATCACAGAGCCTGATTTTCAGAGGTGCTGATCACCTATAAATGCCACTTTTGGAAGCTACTGCTGTTCAGTGCAGTGCCTCTGGAAATCAGGCATAAAGTGTCCCAAGTTAGGCATCCAAAATCACTGACCACTCATTAAAGTTTTGCTCTGAAACTCTACCTCAGTTGCCCCATCTATAAAAGGGAAAACTTGAAACTTCTGTCAAGACCTGTGACATCTACTGATGAAAAGTTCTATTTAAGTGCAAGTAATAGTATTATGATTAGGATCTATACACAAAGGGGTTCTTTTTTGAACCATCTTCCAAGGGTCCAGGAAAAAAATAATTTGCCTACTACAGGTGATAGTAGGTATTAGTTAATTGTTTTCAAACATGCCCATATTGTAGACTACTTCTTATCAGAGGGCCTCTTACAAACACTTCCCATCCCAGACTCCCTTTCCAGATCTCTCACCTCCCATTCCCTACAGAAACTTAGTAATGTTTGGTTACTTGAAGAAGTAATGTAAAGGCACTATTAAAGATACAGGATCAAAATAAGCTTGCATTAATTCAGTAGGTGGGTATGCACGGTTTCTTCCTATCTGCTCTTTAATTTTAAAATGTTTCTAGCCTTTACAGTTATGAAGAATGTTCTGAATATAAACGTGATGCAGTGGTGTCAGGCTGGGTTTGCAGAAAGCTCCACTGCCCCAGCTGCTGCTCAGAACTTTCCCAAGCAGCAGCACAATGAAACTTGGGAGATTCTGGCTGCTGTCACTGATGCTGTATAGAACTCTGTGGGTAGTAATGAAAATGAGCGGCAAGGGAAAGCTATGTGAAGCCCTAGCTTTGGATTTGTTAGTATCATAGCTTTCCCCACCTATCACTTTAATCTCTCCATGTCATTTTGTGGTCTTGAATCAGTCTTCTTGTGTGTTAGAAAACACAAACTCTTCTTTGAAAATTGTCCATAGGGATCCCCATTCTGAGAAAAATACGCTCCCAGAAACCTGTAGTAAGCAGCAGCTATGGAGGGTGACTAGTGCTTGTTAATCTGCTAAGAGGAGGGATTCACATGGGTAATTGTGGGAAGAACAATAACTCACTCATATGGATCAACCCTCTTTGACCACCTTCCGCATTTTTTAAGTCTCCAGTTAAGGATTCAGAACTAATGGAGTGAACTGAAACACAAATCAGACCCCTCTTGCTCTCAAAACCAGAGTGAGGGAGAAGGATTGAGAAAGCACAGGGACATAACCAGGGTGGGGTGAGCAGGGCAGTTGCCCAGGGCGCAAAGCCACAGGGCGCAAAAATTATGAAAAAATGGTAGGGGGTTTGTCGTGGGACTGATCCACTCCGTCACCCTTTGGAAGCGGGGCAGATGTGCGTTACAGCCCCACCGTTGAGTCAGTAGTACGGCCCTAGCTATCAGGGCAGTGCTGCTTAGTGGCCAGAGGCAGTAGTGCTGGTGAGCTGGCCCACCACCCCTCTCCACCGGGCAGCTTGGTGGGGATCCTACCAAAACACAACGAGCCCGCTTATGGTTCTACAACTGCTTCCCTGCAATGTTTCCCTGGGTCTTTTCCTACCAGTCTCTCCCCGGGATCCCGAGCCTGTGTGTCTGGGTCCGTCTATGGCTGGCCTACGCTTCCTGGAGTGCAGGCGATCCTCCCCCAGGAGTCAGCAGTGCACCTCCTTCCTCATCGGTGGCCAGCCCCAAATGAGCTGCTCTGCTGCCTTTTATATCCTGCCTCCAGCTGGAGCACTGCCAGCAGAGCCACGGGGGCGTGGCCTCCTCGGCCTAAAGAGGAGGAGTAATCCCTGCTGCATCAATGCAGGGCTGATGCACTCAGTCACAAACCCTCCTCAAGATGGTATCCGAGAGCTGTCTTCCTTTCCCTTCTTCCCCTCCCTCCCCGGAGAAGTCGTCTGCGTTTGCATTGGCCTTCCCCGGCCGGTTCAGCACACGGAAGGCATAAGTTGGAGGGAGAGGTACTACCGCATGATTCACGCATTGGTTTCCTTCGTACTATGGATCCATCGGAGGGGTGCGTGGTCAGTTACCAAAAGAAAGGAGTTCTCTAAGAGGTAATACCTTAAAGTGTTGACCGCACACTTAACGGCGAGGGCCTCTTGTTCTATCATGGAGTAGTGGGTCTCCCGGGGTAACAACTTGTGGCTGAGGTACAGGATTGGGTGCTCCTCCCCTTCTAGTCCTTGTGACAGCACTGCTCCCAGTCCTGCCTCCAAAGCATCCTTTTGGAGGATGAAGGGTTTGGGGGAGTCAAGCTGGGACAACACCAGCTCTCGTAGGACTTGGAAGGCGGCCTCACAGTCCTCTGACCATTGGACTTTCCATGGTTGGGAGTTTTTTGTCAAGTCCATCAGTGGAGTGGAGAGCGTGGTGAAGTTGGGCACAAATGGTGGTAGTATGCAGCCAGTCCTAAGAATTGCCGTACTTGTCCCTTTGTCGTGGGGATGGGGTAGTCCCGTAAAGCCTGCACCTTTCCTATTAAGGGGCATAGCTTTTCCTTACCCACAGCGTAGCCCAGTTAAGTCACCTCCCGCTGGCCTAAATGACACTTGGCCAGGTTCGCGGTGAGGCCTGTGACTCCCAGGGCTTGCAGTATGCTAATGACATGTTCCTTCCAACCCACACTATAGACACCAAATCGTCGATGTACACAGCGGCATACGAATTATGGAGGTTCAGTATTTGGTTCATAAGCCGTTGGAAGGTGACTGCGGTCCCATGCAACCCAAAAGGCATCATGGTGGACTAGTATAGGCCAAATGGTGTAGGAAAGGCCATCTTCCCTCTGGAGGCTGGTGTCAAAGGAATCTACCAATATCCCTTGGTTAGGTCTAATGTAGAGATAAATTCTGCCTTTCCCAGCTGCTTGAGCATTTCCTCCACTCGGAGAAGGGGTAAGCGTCAAACCAAGAGATAGCATTCACCTTTCTGAAATCAATGCAGAATCGGGCTTGGGGACCAGGACTACGGGGCTCCGCCACTCACTTCTGGACTCCTCCATCACTCCCAGGGCTAACATCATTTTCAGTTCCTTCTGCACAACCATCCACATCTTCCTGGGGAGCGGACTGTGTTATTTCTCTCTTTCTGGACAGGGATGGTGGCGATGTGATGGCTTGTCCCATTTGTTCTCCCTAGCCAGGCTGACAAGATGGTGGGGAAGACTGATATTAGCTGTTGTATCTGATCCTGCTGTTCGGGGTTGAACTACTGGATGATTGCCACCGGCCCTGGTTCAGAGGGTTTGTCGGCCAGTGGCTCCAACTTGGGTTCCAGGGGGTACAGTGCAATCATCAGGCCTTCCTGATCCTTCCAGGCCTTGAGGAGGTTCACGTGGTAGACCTGTGCGCCTCTCCGGCGTCCCAGTAGCCATATCTCATAGTCGACAGGCCCGTCTGGTTACCTTGAAGGGGCCCTGACACTTGGCCAGCAGCTTAGACTCTGAGGAGGGTAATAACAACAGGACTTGATCTCCAGGCTCAGAGGTCCTCATCTTTGTTCCCCTGTTGTATTGGTTCTCTTGGGCACGTTGGGCCTGCAACAGGTTCTACCACGCCACAATACCCAGGATGGGGGACCTGGGCCCGCCCTCTCCACTGGGTCCCAACTGCCACCAGCTGGTCGGGGATCCTACTGAAACATGCCAAGCCCATCTATGGTTCTACAACCGCTTCCCTGCAACATTTCCCTGTGTCGCTTCCTACCGGATTCTCTGTAGTTTGCTGTCTCCGGGTCTCCACGGTCTCTCCCCTCTCTGCGGCATCCCTAGCCTGCGTGTCAGGGTCCATCTGCGTCTTCCTGGCCTACGCTTCCTGGAGCGCAGGCGGTCCTACCCCAGAAGTCAGCAGTGCACCTCCTTCCTCATTGGCGGTCAGCCCCAAATGAACTGCTCTGCTGCCTTTTATATCCTCTCTCCAGCTGGAGCATGCCCAGCAGAGCCACGGGGGCGTGGCCTCCTCGGCCCAGAGAGAAGGATTAACTCCTGCTGCACCAGTACAGGGCTGATAAACCTCATCACAGGGTGAAAACATGCTTACTTGCCCAAGGTGCTAAAATGCCTAGTTATGACTCTGATGCAATCCATAATTTTTAGTATCCAGCAAAGTTATGAATTATCCATATGCTAAGGGACTGAACTTCTGTCCTCACCACAAAACTTAATACAATGCTAACATGTGGAGAACTAAAGGAGTTTTCCCACCGACTCCACCTCAAAGAATTATTTCACAACAATGATGACACTATTCACAGTTACCATGTCCCCACGGATATCATAAGAAAAAAAAATAATCTAACTGAACACCACAAAGCGGATAAAACCACACTCTTGATCATTACATTGATTGCTTCATGAAAAAAACTGACTGAAATCCTTAATAAACATCACATCAACCACAATCTCTCCAACTCCAAGAGGACAGCTACACAGTCCCTGAAATCTAACCACCAGATAGTGATCAAACCAGCAGACAAAAGAGAGCGCCACTGTAGTCCTCAACTATGATGACTACATTAATGAGGCCAACCAACAAGTCGCCAACACCATCTTCCACAAAGAACTAAAGGTGACTTTGCACCACAATTTCCCCAGGAATTTAAGGATATCAAATCCTTCCCCAAACCACTCCAAGAGAAACTCTACAAACTCATCTCCCACAAACCTGCTCTGGGGAACTTTTACATGCTTCCTAAGATACACAAACAAGGGAACCCAGGCAGACACATCAGATCTAACCACGGCACTCTTACTGAAGGAATATCAGGACTGTTAGAAACCATCCTCAAACCTCTCATCACACAAAGGTCCAGCTTCCTCCAAGACACAACCGACTTCTTCCACAAACTCCACAACATTAACAACCGCCGTCAGAACACCATTCTTGCCACTATGTATATGTCAGCTCCCTATACACTATGCACTGTAAGATTTCTAGATACTTGAACAGTGGTTATCTCTAAAACAAATTTCCTTTTGCACTTTCATTTAGAAATCTCTCAAACAAGCTGAGACAACCCCTATTCAAAAAAGTGGATATTTTCTTCACAATAGCCCTCCATTAATGTCACATAAACCAATGATGCAAAGAGTTCCACGAGACAAACAGGATATACATATTTTCTCCAAATATAAGTCGATTTGTAAAATATCAGCTTGTCATTCTGCTTTATGAAAACCTAGATGGCCCTTTTACTCTGTATTTAGTGACACTAACAACTGACATTACCAGTTTGTTTCAGTATGTCCTATGTCGTTGTTACTGAAACAAAATTCTGGGGGAAAACCAAGAATTAGGTACAAGATGTTCACATTTTTAAATACTATGTGTGTGTGTGTGTCGGGGGGGGGCGGGGGCGGAGGGAGAGAGAGAGAGAGAGAGAGAGAGAGAGAGAGAGAAACCCTGAACTCCTATAAGAAACAGTGTATATCAAAGCAAATATCAATTTCCCATATTTCTTACTATGTTGCTGTTAATGAGTGAGATTTTTTTTTAGTCTCAGAGAAAAATTCTATCAAAAATTTCATCATTACAATATAGTGTCCAGTCTCTTTCCTAACAATTTTCATTTTCTCCCCCCCTCCAATAAAATAAATGAATCACAGAATTTTCTGCTACTTCCTCCCTTCTCTAACAAGTGCTGCTCCACAAGAAAATCCAAGATGTTTTGCAAGACAAGTATGTAGACATTCATCTTACAAATACTAAGCCTTTGCCACATATGTAGCAGTGAATTTCTGAAGGCCTCTTGTAGTCAGCAAAATACTGCATTGTTTTAAAGAGAATCTCACAATTTAGGGCTATTTGTGTACAATATACCATAAGCTCCCCTTCTTTCAAAGATGCAAGACAGACTTCTCTTATCCTCTTCAACACTCTCCACAAAAAGAGCTTTGATGATTCAATATTCATAATTGCTTAGCATCTTTCATGCTTTGATCTTTAAAACCAACAATTTTGTGGCAAACCTTTAAAAATTTGTTTGCCAAGGGAAAAAAAAGCCAAGGAACTACCTTACATGTATTGCAATGCACTTCACAACTGAGAGGGGGAAAAGGAACCTAATGTTCTCTCTTTTCCGACAAAAATACCTGGTGATTGCCAACCCACATAATCGGCTACAGTGCTGCCACCATCATAGAACACTTTAAAGGAAGGAGACTATGTATCTCAATGATAGCATACTGTCAAAAGCCTAAGTGACATTATAATTAAATATAAATTTATTTATTTTTTATAACACAAATCCATCAAGGCTCTACAATTATAACGTAAAACTTCTATTATCTCCAATTAGCACACACAAAAGCCGCAAACAACTAATTTATTGTGTTATTTCATTTAAACAGCTTTGTTACTTGGGCCTGGGTAGCCCTGTTACTGTTTGTTTGTGGTCACCCAAAAGATACTAGTCAATTTCCGGGCATTCAGGAAGGAGCACTTTGCTGTTTAGAACTCAGCTCATCAAGACCCCCCCACCCCCATCCCCTGACCCCCAACAAGCCATCCCCCAACTGATGTCTCCAGACTCTCTACTCCTCGTTGTCTTCCGCCCCCACTTTGACTGTTCGGGGTCGTCCCCCCCAAACCCACCACTGCAACTCAGCAGCTCAGTGGCTCCCCCGCCACACACACTGAGGGTCCCCCTCCCCTACCAGCTCAGGCTCTTCTCCCCCCCCTCCCCACGGCAACTCAGGGTCCCCTCCCTCCATCACCTGGGCAGCTCAGAATCCCCTCCCGCTTCCCCCCACCTGGGCAGCTCAGGGTTCCTCCCCCCCACACACTCAGCCCCCCCCCCGGCAAGCCCCCTCCCGACCTCGCCCCCCCACACCTACCTGGGTCCCAGCCGAGCCCCGAGTGGGGGGGAGGAAGCCGTTGGTGCCCGAGCCCAGGGAGCCCCCCCACAGCTCCCTGCCCCGCTGCAGGCCCGGGGGACGCGGGTGGGGAGCAGGCTCGGGGCGCAGCCAGGTTCCCGGCACAGGGGGGAGGGTCGCAGGCAGGACCCGGCAGCCCGCCTGCCCCTACCCCAGCCCCCCGGCGCTGCGGGACGGGGGGCCTACCGGCGGGGGTGACGGGAGAGAGGCCGGAGCGGGAGACTCCCGGGAGAGAGGCCGGATGGGGGGGCGGAGATGGGGAGCGAGTTGCCAAAGGGGGGGCGCCCGACACCCTCACGCGGATCGAGGGCAGAAGGGGGGGGGGCGACCCTTCAACGTGAGGCGCCCGCGACCGCCGCTACCGTCCCCGCTGAAAGCTCCACCTCCTCCACCCAGAAACTCGTGACGTAAACCGCAGGGGCCGTCAAAGCCAGGGCCGACGGGGCGGGGAAAGCTTGAGGAGAACGTCATCCCGCCAGAGGAGAGCCGTGGGCGCACGCGAGCACGCACAGGACGCCAGCCCTCGCGCTCATCACAACGCGACCTGAGGACGCTAGGGGACAGGGAACGCGGCCCTCGGTGGCGCATGCGCACTGGGAAAGCCACCCGTTGGTCCGATTCCGGCGCATGCGCCTGAAGAGCGGCGCGGCGGGCTTCTCTCGTCGCTTCTTCATCTGCAGGGTAGTTGAAAGAACCTGTCTTCGCATCATCTCGCTGTGCGCATGCGCACGTAGACGACCTCTGGGGAGCCAGAATGATGCCCTGTGACCCTTGAGGGCCTTGCTGCAGGAGCTGTGGTAGGGCAGCTGCTGTGGGGGCTGAGCTCTCGCTAGCTGCCCCTGGGCCATCATTGGCCGTATCCTCTTGCTGCCAAACCACGTGCCCCTGCCCCGAGAGCTATAGGGGAATCTCCACTAGCAGTATAGGGGCTCTGACACACAACGGGGCAAGGCTGCTGCCAGGCACTAGCACTTAGTTGGCATCAGGTTTGGGGGAGGGAGGTGTTCCCCCAAATTGCAGGGACACTCCACAGTGTGGGGGAGAATAGGAAGGTCAGGCTGGAGGAAGAATTCATTTACCTCTGTCTCCAGGGTTGTAGGCACTGTTTGCTGGCTATGCACCGTCCTATCTGCCCCCTTCTGTGCCACCGGCTGAGGGGTGCATTGTAATTAGGCTTGGATGGAGTAGATTTTTAAAGGTAAACATCAATTCCACCATACAAACATGCACCAACTGATAAACAAATATTTCCATCAGTAATTGAAATGTACAGCTAGGCAAAATAACTAAAATGCTGCATGAGGACTTATTAGAGTCAAACTCTACTGATTGAGGCTTTTGAATGAGGCTTCTTCCAAATAGACTAGCAAATGAATAGTAAAAACAGGTATGGTTTGTTGATTTAAGAATATTTACTTTGTATATTTTGACGTAATGTTAATAATTTATGTTTTAACAGTTTATAAAGCTTTAATTTTTTGACTCTCAACAGTTACTGTCATTAAATTATCTGACCTCCCCAGTTTCCCTCAGCTGTGAAAATCTAAATCTAGCAAAATTAGAAAATGCTTAAAGCCCATAATTTCATGCAACTATGAACATTTAAATAGATAAAAGTTTAAAAGACATGCTTAAACATTGATATCTGTCAAAATTAAAATATAAATGTTTTTGCCAACTCTAAGCATAATGTAAAAAGAAGGCTCAAAGAAGGGAGCTTGTAGGGGGAGCAATTTTTCACCACAAATAGAGACCATTGCCAATCACATTGACCAGTACTGTCTCATGGGCGACGTCCACCTTGATTGCATTGGCCTTGTTAGCACTACAAAAGTAATCAACTGTTAAGAATAGGCCACTTCCACCTTAATTGAATTGGCCTCGTTAGCACTGACCTCGACTTGGTAAGGCAACTCCCATCTTTTCATATATATGTACTGCTTACTGTATTTTTCACTCCATGCATCTGATGAAGTGGGTTTAGCCCATGAAAGCTTATGCCCAAATAAATTTGTTAGTCTCTAAGGTGCCACAAGGACTCCTCGTTGTTTTTGCTGATACAGACTAACACGGCTACCATTCTGAAAATTGTTTCTTTATAGTCCCCATCTGATGTCTTGGACTGTAAGCTCTTTGCGGCAGGGACAGTCTTTTTGTTCTGTGTTTGTACAGCACCTAGCACAACAGGGTCCTGATCCATGACTGGGGCTCCCAGGTGCTACAATAATATAAACAATACAAATTAATAAATGCAGATGCCCCCAAATGCAAAACCGAGTGCACAGAATCTTCCACACGGAGAGCCAGCCACTTTTCACATTGCTCCTTCACTGTATTTTCTGTGTATCTCACAAAGAGATCATTACCAATATAGCTGTACTATCAAACAATACAGGTTTCCCAGTAGAAAAAAAGGTGATTCAGGTTTAAAGCCATATATTTAAGCAGTAATGCCCGTACTTGCCAGTCTATTACACACATCTCACTCTCTTCTTTCAGGCTGGGGGACGGGTGTCATTTTGGTCAAGAGTAGCATTTAGTGAGCTAAGAGGTCAACCATCTCCATCTTGTGATGACCAAGAGGCAAATTCAGTTACAGGCAACCTTAGGCCAACAGCAATTTGTTTCTGGACTCCTTGTGTCAAATTGTGCTATCTCTAGAGAGAGGATTGTGACAACTGCACATGAAATTAGGGGAAGTGTTCAGTGTCCTCCGAGCAGTGACTTCCTCAAAACCTGTTGTTGAGATTACAAGGTTTCAGAAGGTTATTGCATCATTATTTTGGTGTTTATGTACTGTATCCCCTGGTGCTTCTCACTTTGCTATAGATTTTTGAAAAGGAGATTAGTTTGTCAGCTCATTGCAGAAGAAAAGTTTTAGAGCAATACTGTACTTTACCTTCTGAAGAGATCTGGGACCAGAGAGTTATTAGCAGGATGGTTCTGCAGTTAAGGCAAAGAATAGGGAGCCCAATTATCTAGATTAACTGTTCAGTATGCAGGCCAAGACCCATGAAGGGGGAAAGGCGTAGCGATGCGGAGTTTTGCAGCACCTACCTTTTAGGCACCTAGAAAAATCACAGGAACAACAAACTATTCAATAGACAAAGCCTGAACTAGGTGCCAAACATGTGGCTCTTTTACAGTTAAAGTGCGGCTCACAGAGTGTCTCCCCCCCCCCCACATCCTCCATTCTCCGACTACCAGACTGGACAGGGTGGAGCTCGGGGTTTCTGCCCTGCAGGTGGGTAGTGGGACTAGGGCAGAGGTGGGCAAACTACGGCCCGCAGGCCACAGCTGGCACGCGGGACCGTCCTGCCCAGCCCTTGAGCTCCCGGATGGGAAGGCTAGCCCCTGGTCCTTCCCCTGCTGTCCCCATCCCCCGCAGCCCAAGGTCACCGTGCCGCCAGCGCTCTGGGTGGCGAGGCTGTGAGCTCCTGCTGGGCAGCATGGCTGCGAGAGACGCCAGCCTGCCCCGGTGCTCTACACTGCGTGGTGGCATGGCTGGCTCCGGCCTGGTAGTGCGGCTGCCAGTCCTGGTGCTCTGAATGGCATGGTAAGGGGGCAGGGAGCGGGGGGTGGATATGGGGCAGGGGATCCTGGGGGGCAGTCAGGGGACAGGGAGTAGTTGGATGGGGCGGAGGTTCTGGGGGGTGGGGGGGTCGCTCAGAGGATGTGGAACAGGGAGTTGGATAGGTGTGGGAATCACGGGGGGCCTGTCAGGGGGCAGGGGTGAGGCTAGAGGTCAGGGCAGTCAGGGAGCAGGGGGGGGTTGGATAGGGGGTGGGGTCCCAGGGGGCAGTTAGGGGCGGGGGGTCCCAGGAGGGAGCGGTCAGGGGGCAAGGAGCAGGTGGGGGTTGTATGGGTCGGGGGTTCTGAGGGGGGAAGCCGGAGGGGGCGGATAGGGGTGGGGGCCAGGCTGTTTGGGGAGGCACAGCCTTCCGTACCCAGCCCTCCATACAATTTCAAAACCCCGATGTGGCCCTCAGGCCAAAAAGTTTGCCCACCAGTGGACTAGGGGCTTCTGCCCTGCAGCGGGGCCTTTCTCTTGAAGGGAGGAGGTCTAAGGGCTTTAGCCCCACAGGGGGGAGTTGGGGCAGAAGCCTCACACCCCGGCAGGTGCCACCCCGTGGAGCATGTTGTGTGTCTTGCGGCTCTTGACCTTCTGAAGATTATTGCATGCGACTCGGAGGGTCAGTAAGTTTGGCCACTCCTGTTCTATACAACGAAGGGGGAGAGATCGGTGCCTTAGACTGTGGTCGACAAAGGCAGCAAGCTATACAGGGAGCTGCCTAAGCTTGCCAAGGGGAGACACTGACCAGAGGGATGTGTGCTAAGCTCTGCCCTTTTCTCAGTGGTAGGCGCCAAAGTCCAGCTGTGGGGAGGTGCCTAGCACTGCTAGCAATCCATGAACTGGCAGAAGACAAGAGATTTAGCTACCTCAGTTGTGTTCGGGGCCTGAAACAAAATGGCAGGGGCGGGAAGAGGAGGATTTCCCTTATAACCTTTAGCCTCTAGTGGATAGGGTACTCAGCCTGAATGTGGGTAGGGTGACCAGACGTCCCGATTTTGTCGGGACTGTCCCGATATTTGCTCGTTTGTCCCGCGTCCCGACCAATGTTTGGTCGGGACACTGGACAAACAAGCAATTTTTGCCCTCCGCTCTGGCTCGCGCCCCCTCCCTCGCCCCAACTCCGCCCCCTCCTTCCCCCATTGGATAGCTCCCCAAATCCTCGGCCTGGCCCCACCCCCTCAACTGCCCCATTGGATCCCTCCCCAAATCCCCGCCCCCTACCGAAGCACGCCGCATTCCTCCTCCCTCCCAGGCAAGCGCTGGAGGGAGGAGGCCCGGGGACAGCGGGATGAGTCCGGCCTGGCCCTGGCCCAATCGCAGGCAGGAGGGTGGGGGGTACCTGCAGGGGGGCAGCCCCGGGTCCAGCCTGGGGAACCGGCTCCCTACGCGCCCATGGGTGGGGGGGCAGCAGCTGTCCGCGTGGGGACTCTGGTTCCTCGGGGCTTCACCTCCGCCACGTGCGCTCCGGCCCCGGAGGGGTGTAGTTGGCGCTGGGTGCCAGGCAGATGCCTCTGCCTGACACGCGGCGAGGGAGAGGCGGAGTAGCAGCTGGAAGGGCCGGTCGGGCTGCACTCCCGGGCCCGCGGGGAGCTGAAGCCTGCCAGGGAAGGGGCTGCCACACGCTGGCGCGCCCGCGGCCAGCCCAGGACGGTCTCCGCGCAGGGACTTGGCGGGGGTGCTCCCCCTGTCCGTGCCCATCTCCGCGGCATCGGGCTCCGGGCAGGGGTTGTTGCATCCCGGGACCCAGGGGCCGCTGTTTACCGGCACCAGCCTAGGCGCTTTCCGCTTGTTCGTGCTTTTTTTTTTTTTTTTTTTTTTCTCCCTACCGGCTTTTTTATTTTTTGGCTCCGCCCCCTTCCCCCCCCCCCCCCCCCCCCCCCGCACGTCCCGATATTTCGCCTCTCTGATCTGGTCACCCTAAATGTGGGAGACCTCCCAATTAAGTTCCCCCTCCTCCCGAGAGGGAGAAGGGATTTGAACAGGGATGTGCTACCTCTCAGGCTAACAACTAGACTCTGGAATATTCTGATGTGGGTCTCTCTCAATCTTGCTGATTGAAGCTGAAGTTGATCCACTTTAATTAATTAATAGGGCCAATAAAAGTTAGAATGACTATATGGCCTAGTGGTTAGGGCACTCACATGCGAGTTCAAATCCCTTCTTCCCCCTGGCCATTTTGTGTAAGCTCAAGGGGCCCGCTCCAGTTGGCAGCCTCTGACCACACCTACCGGATCGGGCCTCCATACATAACTTAGGTGGATAGGCACCTGTCTTTCCCGGTTTGGGAATCATCCTGGGGCTTAGGCAAGAGATGGGCACCTGGATGCCAGTCATGAGGCAGTACTGCGCATGCTCAGGCAGGAGCAGTGTCTAGCATGAAGCTGCAGTGTGCATGCCCAGAGGCAAAAACTCAGTCGCCGAGTTTTAGGCACCTACAGGGTTTGCTGGTAGCCAAGCAGGAATTTTATGAATCGCAGTGATGCCTAAAAATGGGACTTCAGTGCATAAGTACCTTTGTGGATTGCACGCATCCTTAGATACTCTCATGATAGACATTGGAGAAATCCATATTTATTTTTCATAAACCTTTGTTACTATAACTCCCACATGGGGCTCTATTGTACTGGGCATTGTATACGCAGATGAGAGACAATTCCTGCCCCAGAGCATTTACAATCTAAAAGACAGGAGGAGACAAAGGATTGAGCAGGGACGGGACAAACAACATATGCACGAACACAAACAACTTTTTTAGTTACATGTGTTATTGTTTCAGTGGGGTTTCCTTACATAAGGGCTTCTTGCTATCTAAGAGGCTTACAGGATAAGACCATCCTATTGTTATGTGCTTTGAGATTCTTCAAAGGCAAATGCTGTTGTGAAAGATAATTGAAATAGTTAATACAAATGTCTCTTTAAAAGTGCCAAATAAGTACACAACTGATGAGCATCTAAATGAGAGGCATGAAGCTCTGAATCACACTAATGAATAAGGGTCCCATTTAACAGTATTTTGTCAGGACCCTGAGAATTAAAGAACAGAGGGTGCACAAGGGTCCTGCCAAGTCAGGCAGCTTCATCCCACAGCAGGCAAACCGTTGCCAGGCATGTTCCTAGCATGCTGAGATGATGACGATCATTGATCAAAGCTCCGTTCAGAACTCTTAACTAGTCAGTAAGCAAGGTGACCTTTTGCACCAAGTGACAGGAGAAGAGCCAAGAGAAATGCTGACTTGGTGTGATGCTTCTGCACCGTCTCGTACAGTGTTTCTCGGCGACCGCCAGCAGATCAATGAGCCACAGCTGCCTACTGTGCTTTGAAAACACATCCAACATTCCCCCTTTTATTCCTGTTCCAGCCCACAGCCAGGTGTCCGTTTTAAACGGCTTTAGAAAGGAATTTCAGTGAAGGGGAAAGAATAGCTGGAGGGTGGGGTATTGAAGGTAGCTTCTGCCATCTTAGAGGAACTCTAGCAAGGTTGGAGAGAACTCATCATTTCACCTTTTCCCCCTTTATATCTGGCTCAAATCATGCAAACCCTCCAAGCATACAGCTCCCATCCACTGTAATGGTAGTTCAAGGGCTGGGGCACTTTGAAAAGTCAGTGTAGTTCCTTGTGGGTGCCAGTGTTGCTTGTGTCAGAAGAAATAATCCCAGGAGCTCAGAGTCTGTGGTGCTGGGAGTGGTATAAATACTCAGAACACATTTATCTCTTTTTTATTTTTTTTTTAAAGAGAGAGAGAGAGAACATCACCAACATGGGCTAGCACTTCACCTATGCCTCAGCAAACTCGGTCTATGCCAAGATCTCTGCATTAGGTGTGATTATTATTTATTAAACAACTTGTCAGCACAGACAAAGTCTCCTGGTTCCTCCCTTCAGTGCAACTTCCTGATCTTTAATATGGGGAGCCCCTCATTCAACCCAGGGGTGGCTCATCCTGTAATCAGGGCTGGCTTAGCCACAGGCAAGCCACCCTATTACAGGTGTATTAACAGGAGTGTCATATCTAAGCCACAGGACGTAATTGTCCTGCTCTATTCAGCACTGGTGAGGCCCCAGCTGGAGTGCTGTGTCCACTTCTGGGCACCAAACTTTCAGAAAGATGTGGAGAAAGTGGAGAGGGTCCAGAGGAGAGCAACAAAAATGATAAAAGGTTTAGACAATCTGACCTATGAGGAAAGGTTAAAAAACTGGGCACATTTAATCCTGACAGGACCGGCTCCAGGGTTTTTGCCGCCCCAACTGGTGGAGGGGAAAAAAAAAAAAAAGCTGTGATCGCAATTGCAATCAGCGGTACTCCGGCGGCAGCTCCACTGCACTGCTTTCTTCTTCGGTGGGAATTCTGCAGCAGATGCTTCCCTCCGAGAGGGACCCGCCGCCAAACAGCCCGACGTGCCGCCCCTTCCCCTTGGCCGCCTCAAGCACCTGCTTGCTGGGCTGGTGCCTGGAACCGGCCCTGAGTCCTGAGAAAAGAAGACTGAGGGAGGACCTGATCGCAGTCTTCAGATATGTTAAGGGCTGTTATAAAGAGGACAGTGATCAGTTGTTCTCCATATACTGTACCTTGAAGATAGCACAAGAAGTCTTCTTAGCGTATGCGCACCGTGTCTCAGGTGGCACATGACCAGGCTTCATCACCGAATTTTAGTCTGCCGGTTGGATCATTAGCTTCCCCAGCCCAGGCCAGGTACTGATGGGGAGTGTGATGTGAATGCTGATCCATGTCCCCAAGGACAAGGAATAATGGGCTTAATCTGCAACACAGGAAATTAGGGTTAGATATTAGGAAAAAGCTTTCTAACTACAATGATATTTAAGGACTGGAATAAGCTTCCAAGGAGGATTGTAGAATCCTCATCACTGGAGGTTTTAACTAAAAGGTTAGACAAACACCTGGAGGCATAAAATTATTTTTGTAAAATACTTTTGAAAGTGTTGGCCATTGATCTTACACCAAATGTTTGAACAAGCAAGGCCAAGAAAGAAGAGAGGTGTGATGGAAATAAATAGCACGGCAAGAGGAAAAAGAGAAAAAAAAATGATCAAAGCTTAAAGGCAGCGGAGAGGGAGTGACAAGTTGCTAACTGACTATTTATTACTGTGGTAATAAGTACAACTTGTGTTTATGGAGGATCCTGGAATACCGTGGCTCTGGGAACTGTATAGTTAATGGTGGAAACAGAACCATGACAACTTAAGACAGTTGAAAGTTAGTGAACCTATTTCTTTAGCCTAGCCAGGAAGAAAGAAATTCTGCATCTCTAATGGCAACAGGCCGCAAGCACAAGAGCTTGGGGGCACTGGTACAAGAGACCCTACATACCACTTAAGCTGAGGAGGGGGGGCGGGACGGGGACGGACAAACCCTGCTGGCTGTCCTCAGGAATTAGCTCTCCCAGCCTTGGAGCACCCTCTGCAGGCCAATGATCCGTGTTTCCACTGGCCCCATGTCCCTCCCAGGACCCCGGTGCCCCTTTCTCTGGGTGCTGACCCCTGGCAGTACCCCCACAGTTCTGGGTCTCCCCCACCCACTATCCCCACTTTGCCTCAGTCTTGGCTACTGCCCAGTCTCCGTCTAACCCCCGTTCACTGGGGCAGACTGTAGTATCAGCCACGCATCACAGGCAAAGGGGTTCGGACCTGCTGCTTCTGCCTACCCAAGGGCTGTTCCTTTGCAACCCCCGTACGCCTTACCCTAGGCCTGCAGCCTGGAGGGTTTCCAGGCCGGAGCACCCCAGCTCCTCTTGCCTTCCCCCAGCCCTGCTCCACCTTAGGTACGCTCCCTAGCAGCTAGGCCCTTCTCCCTCTAAAGGCACAGAGAAAGTTTGCTTGAGTGCCTGGCTCAAGCCTTTATAGGGCCAACTGGGCCCTAATTGGGACGTGGCCCCAGCTGAGCCTGCGTCCCACTCAGCCTGGGCTGTTCTCCAGCCCTCAACCAGGGCTGGTTTTAACCCTGTCAGGGCTGGAGCGGGTAACCACCCCGCTACAGGCTGATTTAGATTGTAATATTTTGGAGGGAAATAAAGTGATGGGAAATAACGTCATCATTTAGGACCTTGAAAGGGAGTTCTTGAGCTATTTCTATGGGGGGGAAAAGAACCACATTGTAAATCAGATCAGGGAGAGGCATCGCAGCTGGCAGGTTTGTCTGCTCAAGCCCCATAACGTAAGTTTATGAGGCAGCTCATCTATCTTCAGCCATACTCAGCAATCCGGAACACTGGCAACGTTGATTTTTTTAAACAAGATTATTTTCCTTAATGTCCAGCCTGCAGCAAGCTGGCCAAGCTACCTGAGACAGCACAAGAGTGGATGGTCGTTAGAAGGGGATGAAATTATTCCATGCTATGCTCTGCTTCCTTTGAGATTATACTTGTCCATTCAAAGACTAAACACAGCTAGAAAAGTTGGTCACAGGCAGCTATTGCCTCATCATACTCGTTAAAAATTACATACACTGAGGCAGTCACTGCACCTTACTGCTGACTTGCATTGAGAACCAGAACATACTCCCTGAGGCACCCATAATGATAATCATTAACCTCTAAAGAATGAAGGTTTTACAACTGGTTCTTCCTTATTGTCTAAATAAGTATGCAAAATACTGTTAATTCAGGCTGCTGGAAAAGGTAACTGTCTCTACAGTGTACGTCAAGTCTGATTAAAAGATAGCCATTCATGGAACCATATTAGTTTTGGGCTTGGGTGAAGCACTCCTGTATATTCACGCACAATAATAAGAAATATCCGCAAGGAAGTAGTTTATCAGTTTGGTGAAAAGACACTAACTGAATAAATGGATGCTTAACTGGTGTCATGAGGCGGAATAAGTAAAGAGAGAAAAGCAGAGGTAGACTACAAGAGTAAAGAAACATAGGGGAGATCATTTCTAGAGAAGAACGCCAGAGGTAATGTTTATTCTGATGGCATTGCTTTTTACTCACTACAGTTCCATAGCACAAGCAACATTCATAAGCAGCAGCTGGTGTGTGGTCATTTAAACCTCAGTAAAAATCTCCCCCTACCATTTTCTGTGGCTACCTTCACGTTCGCTGTTGGGATATGATTAGGTAGCTCCAGAAGAGCTAAGCAAGCCACATACAGGACAGATATTTTCACCACGCACACATACATTTTCCTTCTCAGTGCCCTTTGACCAAGGGCTGGTCTACCCTGGGAGGGGGAATCGATCCAAGATAAGCAACTTCAGCTACGCGAATAGCGTAGCTGAAGTCGAAGTATCTTGGATCGAATTACCTGGGGTCCACATGGCATGGGATCGACGGCCGCAGCTCCCCATTCGACTGCACTACCACCGCTCGCTCTGGTGGAGTTCCGGAGTTGACGGTGAGCGCGTTCGGGGATCGAAATATCGCGTCTTAATGAGACGCGATATATCAATCCCGGATAAATCGATTGCTACCCACCGATACGGCGGGTAGTGAAGACATACCCCAAGAGTGACTGTTGCCAAAATTCAGCGTGGTAGCCATGTTAGTCTGTATCAGCAAAAACAACAAGGAGTCCTTGTGGCACCTTAGAGACTAACACATTTATTCGGTCATAAGCTTTCGTGGGCTAAAACCCACTTCATCAGCTGCATGGAGTGGGAAAAAAAACAGTAGGCTGGTATATATACACAGTCCATGAAAAGATGGGAGTTGCCTTACCAAGTGCGGGGGTCAGTGCCAACGAGACAATTCAGTTAAAGTGGAAGTGGGCTGTTCTCAACAGTAGAATACCAAGGGAGGAAAAAACACTTTTGTAGTGGTAATGAAGCCAATGTAAACAGGGCGGCCCATTTCAAACAATTGACAAGAAGGTGTGAGTTTTCCCCATACTAATTTCCCCCTACTGTTACTCACACCTTCTCGTTAATTGTTTGAAATGGGCTGTCCTGTTTACATTGGCCTCATTACCACTGCGAAAGTGGTTTTTTCTCCCTTGGTATTCTACGGTTGAGAACAGCCCACTTCCACTTTAACTGAATTGTCTCATTAGCACTGACCCCCCACTTGGTAAGGCAACTCCCATCTTTTCATATATATGTACTGCTTACTGTATTTTTCACTCCATGCATCTGATGAAGTGGGTTTTAGCCCACAAAAGCTTATGCCCAAATACATTTGTTAGCCTCTAAGGTACCACAAGGACTCCTTGTCGTTTTTGTTGCCAGAATGACATAGCAGCAGATCTGCAAACTGATTTTTAATCTCTGTTTCCACATCTACAGCTGGCAATACAGCCAGCAGACCGCTTCAGCATGCCACTTTCGTAACAGGTTTCAAGACCCTCAAATAAAGTTATGTTTTTCTATCCCAGTTGGAAAAGGCAGAGAAATGGCCAAAACACTCAGGTGTGAAGAGTGTTCCTCCACTGAGGAAAGAGGCTCCAACCCAAAAACAGTCGGACCACTAGACTAAAAACAACAGGAAAAGAAGCTACGGTACTGATATGTGAAGTATGCATGTGCCTGTGTGTTCATGACACTACAAGCTTCAGCATATACCAGATGTAAGGCCTAACACGGTTTCTCAAGTACAAAATTGCGAAGGGAATCAATATTTCCCCCTATTTGAGGATGCATTTTAAGTGATGCTAATGTTGTATTCCACCATAATCCCATAAATCCCGCTCCTCTAGATGTAGATTCATACAGTACAGTCAAAAAAATAAATCAGCAGATGCTTTGAGTAGAGGATAAGGAGTCATTTTATATTAGGCGAATTAAGTTACTTTCTTTTCTTTTTGGTTTATGGTTGACTCTCTGTAGCTCAGCGGTTTTCAAACTTCATTGCACCGTGAGCCCCTTCTGACAAGAAAAATTACTACATGACCCCAGGAGGGGGGACCGGAGCCTGTGTGCGCCTGAGCCCTGCCACCTCAAGTGGGGGGGAGGGGGAAGAGGGGCAAAGCCTGAGCCCACTACACTTCACGGGGGGGAGGGGCAAAGCCAAAGGGCTTCAGCCCCAGGTGGGGGGCTGTAACCTGAGCCCTGCCACCCAGGGCTGAAACCCTTGGGCTTCGGCTTCGACCCCAGGCATTGGGGCTCAGGCTTCGGCTTCAGCCCTAGCAAGTCTAACACCAGCTCTGGGTGACCCCATTAAACGAGGTCCCGACCCAGTTTGAGAACCAGTGCTCTGGGATACTGTATAGGCAAGTGGTTTAGGTTCCTAAAACAAGCTTCAGTTCACTTCCAATCAGCAGTCTTTTGTGGATCCTCGAAGTTCAGAAGCCAAACATGTGCGGAGGGGAAGTTGCATGAACTCGATACAGGGATCTTGTGTTTAGTTTTAATTTCTTACACAGGAATAAATGAAATGTAGAAATACGGTTATCTTGGCACGCTAAGAATTGCACTTAAGCAAATGCAGTTGATCACGTCACTGGGTTTTAGTCAACTTAATGACTGGATTTTCTTCCAGGAATGTTCTCCAATTGTTTACCTTATCTAATACTTAACTGTAGGAAGGACATGCCCACACTGGCAGGTTTGAAGGAGATGATTTCATCTCTTTACAGGTCCTTCCTCACTACTAGATCAATGAGTAATGACTTACTCAGATAAAAAGTTATCAGCATGAGATTAAATCGAATACAAAAGCTTCTTGGCTTTATATGCTCAAACCCTCCTCCCGCTGAGAACCAGTATTAATGTTTTTATAACATTAAAGAACTCAGGAAGTTGTTATATTTTATTACCAAAACCAAGCAGCTTCACTGTGTTGGAGACAGACAACCGGCAACCAAGTCTTACACAGAATCCAAGATGAAATGTTAACGAAGACCCTTTTGCTTCCACTTCGCACTAGCTGCCTGCCTCCAGTTGTGGATTTTTGCTGTCACAAACCAAACAGGCCTCTATTACCATTTGCCACAATGGCCAAAACTAAACTAAGTGATGGATTGTTCTATCAGGGGACATCTGTTTTAAACTGAACGCTAACACCACACATATACACCATGTTAGTGTGGCACAGGGGTAGGCAACCTATGGCATGGGTGCCGAAGGCGGCACGTGAGCTGATTTTCAGTGGCACTCACACTGCCCAGGTCCTGGCCATCGGTCTGGGGGGCTCTGCATTTTAATTTAATTTTAAATGAAGCTTCTTAAACATTTTAAAAACCTAATTTACTTTACATACAACAATAGTTTAGTTATATATTATAGACTTATAGAAAGAAACTTTCTAAAAACATTAAAATGTATTATCGGCACGCGAAACCTTAAATTAGAGTGAATAAATGAAGACTTGGCACACCACTTCTGAAAGGTTGCCGACCCCTGGTGTGCAGTAGCGTAGCTAGCGGGGTTCAGGGGAAGCAGCCGCTTCCCCTGACCACATTCCCCAAAAGTGGCGCCTGCAGAACAGGGCCGCGGGCTGGCTCCCGGCGCTCCGACGGAACGGGGCCGTGGGCTGGCCTGCTGGCTCCCGCCTCCCGGCAGCCAGCGAAATGGGGCCGCGGGCTGGCCTGCTGGCTCCCGTCTCCTGGAGGCCGGCGGAACGGGGCTGCAGGCTGGCCTGCGGGCTCCCGCCTCCCGGCGCTCCGGGCCTCCGGCGGAACGGGGCTGCGGGCTCCCAGCGCTCTGGCCGGGACTCCGGCCCTGACAGCGTGGCCGGGGGTCTCAGTGCCCCGGACAGCGCTCCGGATGGGGAAGCGAGGTGGCCCTGCGCATGCCCCACTCTGTCTTTCGGCGGCATTTCGGCGCATGCACAAGGCCGCCAAAATGCCACGGAAGGACCGGCGCCTCTTTTCTCCGCTGCTCCTCCTCGGCTGCAACCCTGGCTACGCCACTGCTGGTGTGGTAGATATGGTAAACATGTACTAAAAGTTATGAAATTTTAGATGAAAGTTATCCACTTTACTAATCACGCAGAAACGTGCATTTTTGTGGCATTATAACCCAAATGAATTTATCCCAGCTGAGTTAAGACATTGCTGGAATTATGAAAATGCAGAAAGTGACACTTAAAAGCCTTTCAGTTGATCTTTAACTGGCTAAGAAAATGAGTGCAGACATCAGAGTTTCTCCTGCAACAACTGAAGACATCTCAAGCACCTACACGACAGAACAGTTTCTTAAGCTACTTTATATGCTCAAAGTTACCTGTTCTTGCAGGTGAAGACACAGTCCTGAACTCTGGTCACCGCCAGTAAGAACAGGAAGCAATGAGTTTATAAAATAGTTTTAAATACAGTTACACACTGCATGCCCAAAACTTACAAGATGAAGGATTAAAGTGATAAGAGAGGAGATTCAAATTTAGAGATGCAATATCCCCGATTGGGGGTAAAGGGTTGATGGGCATTGAGATATGAGGGTATGAAGTTCATAAAGTGGCTATGTTCAGGTGTGGAGTATAGTGAGTGGATATGATGATGAGAATGGATTGACCTTCCTTTGGTGAGATTTAACGTTCAGGGAGTTTATGGTTCCAGTTCATATGACCCAACGGAGAAGGTCACTTGGTCCCTTTCTCGTAGTGGGAGAACAATGTCACTCTGGATCATGCCTCCTGGTACTGTCGGTGGCCGGTGATGTGCTCGATGTAGATGTCCCTGGACCATCGGATGGTGTCTGAGACCATGAGGCGCTGCATGAGCTGTGCGTAGTGTCGACCGATCCCGCAGGTCCGCAGCACACGCTCGTTGCAGGGGTCCCAGGCGCCCAGGGCTCCGACAATCAGACATAAACAGACAGTTCCTGTCTGTCACTATATCTATGGATTCAGAGATCAAAAGGGAATATTAACATTTGGATGAATCTTGGGTAAAATAATGTCATTGTCTATATGTCTCTTTGACATTTGTAATAGACTGCCTAATGGATAAATTGCCCTATGTTAATTTGTGTAACTAATTACTGGTGGTGTTTAGAAAGCAAACAATTACATCCAAAGCCTATTGTTTAACCAGGACTGTGTGGTCAAGTAGGATGTTAGAACACCGTATAAAAAGATCCTTGGGTCCTGATCCTGTTCATTTCAGGTCTGCTTAAGCTTCATCGGGGGAAGTTTGAGTCACAAGACTGAGGTCTCAGTTATGCTGGTACTGCCCTGAATGTGATATTTGGACATTGGACTATAAACTATGAACTATTTCTGAAAGAACTCTTTGCAACTACAAAGCTCACCCTCAATGAATCTGCACCTCAATGAATTGAACTCATGTCTGTACGTATATTGATCTTTTAACCATACTCTCTCTTTCTCTTGTTTAATAAATTTTAGTTTAGTTAATAAGAATTGGCTGTAGCATGTATTTGGGTAAGATCTGAAACATTCATTAACCTGGGAGGTAATGTGTCCAATCCTTTGGGATTGGTAGAACCTTTTCTTTTATATGATGAAATAAGATTTCAGAAATCATCATATTTGACTTAGGTACCTCGATGGAGGCCTAAGGATGGATCACTTTAAGGGAACTGTGTTGTTTGGACTTCCAAGTAACTAGTAAGGTAATAAAGAAGCTGTTTGATGCTGGCTTGGTGAATCTAAGTACTGGAATATCCACCAGCTTTATGGGGATTGTCTGCCCCATTCTTTACAGTTCACCTTAATTGAGTGACCATAGTTAGCCCCCACTAGGACCCTGGTCACATTTATAATTAATTTATTCTATTGTACGGAACTCAACATACAGAAATCATTCACATTCTGCAATGGTCTTCAACAGCACTTTAAACTTCTAAGGAGAGTGAGACACACTGGTGCCAACTGGAAAGAATTTACTGTTCTGTAACAGCAAGTCTTAGCAGGCCTGACAAACTCACTACACTCAACACACGGCTTTCATAGTATTTATCCATAAAGAATATAATGGAAGGTATAATGGGGTCATCACCTGCCTCTTGCAAGTGCCCTCTTCCCTGGCTGATAGTGCCTGCCATCACAGTTCTTTTGAGCGGGTCTTAAGCAACTCAGCACTCTGAGCCGCAGTCACTATCCCCCCCTTTCCGGGGTATACAGTCTTGGGCTTTTTTCCCGGCTCTGGTATGGGGCCGTAGCTCTAAGGCTTCTTCCCAGAGGCCTTGCCTCCTTCAACAACCTAACCAACGCCCATCTCAGTACCCACAGCAGTCCCCCTGAAACCAGACCAGTTGGGTCCATCTCAGTGCCTTTGCCTGGTCAGGCCAGGTTCTGGGCTCAGTCCGCCTGCACTGACCTGCCCACGATCCTGCTGCTCATCCATCCAGCTAGGCACCTAGTCCTCTCTCTTCAAGCTCCAGGCAGGAACTGAATTCTCTGCTCTGCTGCTTGCCTTTTATACGGCTCTTCTGGCCCGATTGCTTGCTCCAGCAGCCCCTCTGACTGGTTGCTTCTGTCCAGCTATTCTAGGCTGCCTGGAGGACTTCTCTGCTACTCTATTCTGGGGTGATGGAGTGGGGTGACACGTGGCTGTGAGGCCTCCAGCAGGGGGCCTGTGGACCTAGCCCACCCCATCACAGAAGGTCTCTAATAAAGCCTTATGTCATACTGATCCTTATAATCACTGCATGTATAATCACTGCAAGTAAACGGATGATATTTAAGGAGTTGTGTATATGTAATAAAAGTATGTTTTTAAGTCTGTCACCGACCAAAGAGAAAACAGTTTTCCTTCAGACAGGGGTTAGGCGGTCTATTCACCTGTCTATCTCAGTTCACACAAAAATGAAGCATTGTAAACTAACACAACAGGGGCTCAATTTACATATGAAGTCAATGGGGGGGGTGGGTGGGACGACACTGTTGACTAAGTCTCAGGGGGTGTCCTGTTTGTGGGAGGCAAAAAAAGAACTTTGAAGATTGACAATAAATAGAATGCCAGGAGATGTTTTGTTATTCAGTGAGGAAACTCCCTGGGGGGAGAGGGGGAGGAAGAGGGGCTTCATGAATGCCTGGATCCTGGTTTGTCTGAAACTAGCTAGCTCCATAAAAGCCTGAACCTTTGGTGCAAAATCTACTTTATTAGATAGGAAAGGTAACCATTGATAAGTGTAGATTCAGATTTGCATTTTATGACTGTTTTATAGGTAACCATTTCTGTTTTCATTATCCTTCCCCACTAGCTCTTAAATCTTAATCTTTGACAGTGACTTTATTGTTTTCATTCAAAATATATCTCCGTGCTATGCTGTTCTATAGGAGTTGATCCTCAGTTGAATCAAACAAGCTAGTGCATACACTGTCCCCTTGGGGATAGCGACCCTGGTAATTTCTGTGAGTTGTCCACTGACGGGTTGGATACTACAGGAAATGCTTTGGGCTCAGGTGCACCTATTGTTAACCTGCAAGGCAAAGTAAGGGCTGGCACAGCCCAGAGGAGATTGTTTGGGTAGCTAACAGACTGGTGTCAGAGAACTGGCACCCAGTTAAGTACCCGCACTAGAGGCAGAGGGATGATAAGGTGACTCTCAGTCCTGGCTCCCTGAGAAAGTGTCACAGAAAGTACATACACCAAAAGATGTGAAGCATAAATCAATAGTATTAACCAGTGCTGCTCTGTGAGGTGGTTTTGTTGAATTAGATTTGCAGCCAGCACACTCAACGTCACCAACTTTGTATGTTTTATTGATTTTGAAAGATACAGAAGTATTGACTGTATTATCATGCGGTGATCATCACAGATAGCATTGCCTCATTCCCAGTGCAGTTCAGCTGTGTGTGCACTTTAATTAGCCGTTCTAATTATTCTTGGGCAGCCCAGGCTAAGAGCTGAGTACCCAGACTGACGCAGCCCAGAATGCTAGTTCTGTGCAGAAACTAACATTCCCCAGAGAGTCAAACTCCATTCTTTCCAAAGTCATCCAGGATAAGGACTTCAGCTGACATTCCCCACTCATTACAGGCTATGGATGTTTCTCTTTCAATCACTTTGATATTCCCTACGCTAATATCCTGCCTAAGATGGAGAGTGCCTGCCTCTCCTGGCTTTTTATTCACTAGATTTAGAGCAAGATTTTGGCCACATCTACTGGGGATTCTTCGTTGCTTCTTTCACGTGGAAGCTGTTGAATGCTGGTGTAATGACGAATCGATCGATCCCAAACCTTCTGAGGCAGGGGGAGTTTTCAGAGGAGAATATTCACTATATAAGGATTTTATGGGCTAGCTTACAAATATATGAAGATCAAGGCACTCCAGTGTGTTTGCATCACGAGCAGGAAACCCAAATTTACTTAGAATTACAAAACAAAAGGTAAGTGTTAGATTGTCAGCATTTCCATTGGGGATGGGGTAGAGTCTCATGTCTTCACAGCTTTGATGCAGTCTTGCCAGAAAGCATCTTTCTGAGTGCCTTGGAATTGTCTCCTTCTGGTGCTGAAGGCCACCTGTTATGATCTGGGAGAAGTGATACCAAAAACAATCAGTTCATTTGCAAAACTAGCCTTCTATTCTTATATCCTCCCACACCCAATCACCCCCCTTCCCAAGTTTCATCACTGGAAGACACTATCCCATCAACTCATTTTTACCTGGTATTTCCCAAGTGGAGGAATATAAGCTTTGACCAGCATCCACCTTCACAGTTTCCCCAGTTATAAAGGACGCAGCATGAGAGAGCAGGAAACACACTGTAGGCGAGACCTAACAATGAAGAATTATGCCATTTATTCACTCCGATTTCTGGGGATTTGTGTCTGTTACAAAGTATGTAATGGCTGAGTTAGGGGTGAGACACCTACTGAGGCATACTCATTTTGTGCAGATACCTGGGGATATGGGTCATCGGCCACTTTAAGCCAAGTTCCCAACAGCAGCCATGGCTATCTCTACAGTAATATGGTTTAATACAACAAAATGTTTAAGTTGAGCAGCAGACTGTCACTCTCCACCTTCCATACCGAGGCCAGAAAAAGATTTGAAGAGGCTTCATTATTTTGTCAAAGAAAAGAGAGTGTTCTGACTGATCAGCATTTGACTGGAAGATGGCTTAATCCCTTATGCTTTTACTTTCTGACATTACTGTTCAATACTTTCAATTCTTTTCTCATGTAATCAGCTTCCTTTGTAACTAAGTTGAGAACTTATTTTACTAGGAACAAGTACTTACAATATATTTTAAATTCTCAGAGTATATTTGGATAAATCTCCTAATGGGATGATTCTTTTTAAGTCTTCAAGCAATTCTTTGCACACTACTGGACCTTTCTCTAAGCTCTCCCTTTTCTAAAACCCTCACCACCTCAATATTAATCCTTTATTGTCCTCCATATACTAGAATGGTGTCAGGACAGAGGTACAGGAAGTAGAATCAGTGAACATGTTGTGAAATGCATTACCTCCTCAGGAATTCCCAGTCTCTTGGCCGGAATCTTTTGGATGTAGTTTTTAAACATCTCTTCACCAAGTTCTTTATAGTTTGCAACAGCGGTTTCTGAAAATATTACTCCCTATTTTGCAAACAAAAAGCACAGTGAGATCCAAATATTGTTGCATAAATTGAAACTCTGAAAAGTTTAAAACCTTGACATATTTACATCTAAACAGCACTTGGCTGTGAGTTTTTTAAACTGGGCTTGGACAGAATAATAAAGCACTTTAGTTATAATGCAGGTAGCTACTAGCATCTTCATTATTATAACAGTGTCATTAAAATCATTCGTTTTTGTTATGCTGGTCTTTCCATTCAAAATCCTAGTTTTCCTGAATTTGTAATTAATTCCTCAATCTCAGCTCAACAGCTCCAAACGTTGGGTATAAAAATCTGAATCCAAAAGATTCTTTTTGGAATTACAAATATTTAAAATTTGCTTTAATTGGAGGAGAGCAAAATAATTCAAATAGGACGGCCAAAGGTTTCTTCTTCTTCTCTTACAGACCCCTACACTGGCTGTGTGTGTTCTGGTACCACCCAGAGTCCCAGCCAGATTCAGGGCCCCATGTTTTAGGTTCTGTATGGATGTAGAGAAAGAGACTGTCCCTGCCCTGAAGACTTTCCACTCTAGATTAAGAAGGTTGTAGCAGATAGAAGGGATGGGGGAGGGAAGATGAAAGTAACAGCAATTGGAAGACATGATCATATGACCAACTATGTGCATAATCTGCATGGTTCAAGACTGTTGGTTTTGTAAACAGGAGAAATGTTCTGAATTCCAACCAAAATTTTCCATGTCATTAATCCATAGAGTGGCTATTAAGGTGATAGGACTCTTAGAGGAATGTGGACCACAGCTTTTTGGGAATTAGGGGAATAGTGTTTAAATGCACAAGCAAGTTATTTCCTTTAGAAACACACTTTGCTTCCCCCATACATGTTTCCTTGGTGCCCCTGCCCAGATCCCACAGTGAAACGTTCTTGGGGTTTACCGCAAAAGTGGTGCGCCCATACAGGATAGTTGTGCATATCTGTGTGTCTCCTGATTACAATATGGATTTTCATAACTGACAGTAATGAAACCATTACAGGCTAGCCAGTAAATAACTGTCCTCTAATGTTAATACATAATTTGATATATCTGACAATTATAGTAGTGTGCACTGGGTACATGACGTATTAAAATGCAAGCACAGTGTGAATTAAAAAATATATGTTTACTTATCCGAGATGCTGCTTGGCATATGCAATAATGTATAATTGATGTGATTAAATGGATAATTATTAAGTCTTTTTAAAAAGCCAGACACGCATTAGGTCTTATTACACACAAGCTATGTTAATTTATTTCTCCAAGACTTAATAAACCTAAGAAACTAGGCAAAAATCTCAACATTTAAGTCGTTCAATAGTTCCCATTGCAAATATATGGTCAATTAAGCTTCACAAGAGCCAGAATCCAGCCTTTACCCAAATGCAGAGACCTCTGAGGAAGCTTGAGTTTCTCTACCTGAATGGAGCTGCACTATGTGCATCCAATTAAACAGCCCACCCCAATACCAACAATACTGCTTGTTTCTGGCTAGGAAGCTTAACTGAACACATGCCATCCCATACAGGCAGAAGAAGGGTCCCCTTGCTGGCCTGTTTCCCAACTCTGACTTCTGTAAAGAGAATGCAATATGGATTTTGAATGGGAAAGTACTGGGGGAAATTCTGCTCCTCCCACATCTCTCTCAACCAACCAAATAAATCAAATCTACAGAAACAGACTGTGGTTTAGGATGCAACTTACAACAACTAGAACTGAGGCAGTATCAACATTCCATGTCTCGTAATTCACAGCAGCACGCATTAGGAATAGGTAGTTAGTCTTTCCATAACATAATTTCAACCAATTACTCAATACATAATTAGTTCCCCAGTGATCTGGCAAGCATGTTTTAGCTAGCCTGTACTTTGGATTCCTGTCTACGTGTGTTTCATTGATATGAATCATGAATAACCACCACACACTCTTATATAGTGAATTCTTTTGCTCTCGCCAAACATCCATTTTTGCCCCCAAATAATTTCCTCATATGTAAAATGGGGTTATGGCAAAAGAGATTAAGAACCTGTTTGACATCCTAGTGAGAGAGATTCTGTGTCAGAGCTGGGGACAGAAGCCATTTCTCAACTCCCAGTCCCTACACCATCATCACATAATTGTCCTTTTTATATAGCACACCTCCTGAATCACACACCCTCCGTTGAAATTCTGAGCATTGTGTACATTTTCATAATGTGCTTTTGAAAGACATTTCTCCCCCACTCCCCAAGTATCTTTCCCCTAAAGAAGAAAAGTAGGGGAAGTGCTAACGTAAACACAGAAGTAGAAAGAAGAACAGGAGGACTTGTGGCACCTTAGAGACTAACAAATTTATTAGAGCATAAGCTTTCGTGGACTGCATCCGAAGAAGTGGGCTGTAGTCCATGAAAGCTTATGCTCTAATAAATTTGTTAGTCTCTAAGGTGCCACAAGTCCTCCTGTTCTTTTTGCGGATACAGACTAACACGGCTGCTACTCTGAAACAGAAGTAGAAGTGATTTTACTAACCCCATGTTCCTAACAGACAGACCATCCAGTCAGTGCAAACAGACTCAGAGGGCCCTAAAGATATTAAGAACCCTTTAGGGCGGTGGTGCTAAATGAAATTGAGAGTTCCAAGCAGACATGGGGATTTAGCCACACAACGTCCATAAATTCTGCATTTCTACCCCCAACCCCAGTTGGCTTTGAAAAGTCTTAAACCTGGGACTATACCATTGATAAGTTTGATCATATTGTGTGTTGTTACTTACAGGAGCTACAGAGTTGATTCTCACTCCACTGTGGGCCCACTCTATGGCTAAACTCTTGGTTAGGTTATCCACTGCAGCTCTTGCTGCTCCAGTATGTCTATCACAGAGTAAGAAAGGAAAGAATCAATTTCAACAGATAACACTGCGTTCTCTCTCACCACCCCATTGAAGCATGTAAGAAAAATGTAAGTAACATAAAACAGTAACCACAGAGTTTATGGCTGGGCCAGTCAGAGTTGCATCTTCCAGCTTACTAAGCAAACTCCAACAAGCTTGTTCTCCTAAGGAACAGCAAAGAGCCGAGAGGAAGCTCTGCTGAAAGACTACAGGTCACAAGATGGGTGTGTGAGATAATACTATGAGGGAACCCCAGTGAACAAAACAATTACACAGCTGGACAGGTAAATCAAGTGCAACTGAAACCCAGAAGTTAATTTGCCAAGAGTCATGTGAATGTATAGAAGCACAAAACATGATTAATAAGCCAGATGAAACCTCTTTCCGTCTTAGTTTTACAGTCAATGAGATGGGGCTCAGGCTCTCCAGCTCTGGGTTTATTTCCCAAATGTGGTATTGGTAGATTCTCAGTGAGAGCTCACACATCGGTCAATTCCAGAGCAGAGGACTTCAAACTGAAGTGCCTGCCCCACCTTGTGGATCTCCAAGTTATCTTTACGCTGACTAGAACCAGCCAGAGTCCAGCTCTTAGACAGTAAGTGAAAAAATACAAACAAAAGTATAGCAAGTGCGTTATGTTGGCTGTCTCTGACGAGAGGCTCCAGCAGTGCAGTATCTGCTGGAGATGCGTTATGGTTGGGAGCTACCTATGAGCTCTGAGTGTGTGACTTCTACCTACTGTTCATGCTCCCCTCTGCAGAGCCTTGGCACCTGTTGCTGCCAACAAGAGTAGGAAAACTGCTGAAAGTAGATACACACGATCTCCTGCTCAAGAGAGAAGGCACAACAGTGAACATACAAAGGAGTCAGCCTGTACCGATCAACCTTACTCTGGTATTCCCACTCAGGATTAGTGGCAGTAAAATTCTTGGTCCTGTCTACTCCACAGCTTTCAGCAAATAAAACCCTGATGCTGTACGGGATAAAGTCACTCCAAAACAGAGATCCACATGGTGGGGACTGGGGAAGGCTGAGTGAGGCTACCGGCGGGACAAGGTCAGAACATGCTAGGGACACTCTGGGAGGGGGTGTACCAACCCTGCACTGGGCCACCAGGACAGGACCAGTCACTGTGGGCCCAGGATGCCACACCCCCTTGCCCCTGCTGCGCATGCTCCGGGTGGAAGGGACAGCTAAAAGGAGGCAGCCCAGGTCAGTCAGGGCTGGGTGAAGAGGAGGAAAATGCGTGCTGCAGGCTCCCGCAGAGGCACCAGCAACTCCCCAAGCAGTGGGAACCGTGGACCCGGACTACGCTACGGACGACCAGCCAACCACAGAGACTGACTGGGACGCTGAGCCGCTGCCAGCCGAGGAGATTCCAGAGATGAGCCTTGCAGTAGGAAATGACCCAGGGAATGTATTAGAAGCCGATGCGCCAACCTTTAACTGGGAATTTCCCAGCTTCGTAGGGCCCTGGGTCGGAACCCGGCGGAGAGGGCTGGGCCCTAGTTCCCCTCTTCCTCTCCCCCGCTCTGCACTTGCCACTAGGTGTGGCTACTGGGGGCTAAAGCCAGGGGTTGACTGTTTGCTCAGCCCTGCTCAAGGGCTACAGACTGACTTTGCTCTGTCCCGCTCTGCCCAGAGTGTCAGAGCCCCTCGACTGTTATTGCCTGCCCCAGCCAGGAGGCTTAGGAGCCTAGACTATTTGCTTTGCCCTGCCCCGCCCAGGGGTTGCAGACTGATTGCTTGCTATGCCCTGCCAAGAGGATTAGAGCCCCCACAACTGCTATTGTTTGCCCCAGCCAGGAGGCTTGGGAGGCACAGACTGTTTGCTGGGCCCGGCCAGGGCCCGAGGCCCCCTCATCGAAACTGCCTGATCCAACGGAGTCCCGACGATTGTGTGGCGGGGTGTACCAACCCCACACTGGGCCTACGGGGGCAGGGCCCCCGTGACACACTCCTTCCCAACCAACAACCCCCCCATGACCCAAGATCATGCTACAACTAGAGATAAACCAATAAAGCCACAGTAGAAGAGGACAGCAACACTCTCTGCAGAGTAGGACCAGTGCAGAAGTTGCATACACAGAACTCACAGGCAGCTCTCACCCACATCACAACTTTAACAGAGGCTTCACTTATAGACTACATCTAAACTGTGCCGCAGTGCAGACTATGGGGGTGTGAACTGCAGAGCGCACCAAAGTGTTGCATGCTAACTGCCCCAGATGGATGTTGTTGGTGTGAACTAACAGATACAGCAGCACCCTGTTTATTCAATCTAATAGGGGCTGAGGCCAGACCGGATAATCAAAGTCAGATAATCTGGAAAATGGGAAAGTGCGAGGCTGCAGCGCCATCTAGTGGCCATAGGAGAGATGGCCCACTTCTGGATGCACGTGCTGGCTGTCCGGTTAATACGGAGAGCTGGATAATGGATCGTCAGATAAATGGGGTTCTACTGTACCTAGTCCCAGTAACGCAGTCCTCTTTCAAACACTACTAATTCGTGCCAGCAGCATCCACGTAGGGTAGTTAGCGTGCAGCCCTTCCTAGCGTGCTCTGCAATTCACGCCCGTGCAACCCACACTGTGCCACAGTGCAGACAAGCCCCTGGTTTTATATAGTCCAGCTGGTGTGGAACACAGATTCAATCTATTGCTGCAGCTGCTTCTAAACTCATGATAGATCCCTGCACGTACAGCAAATACACACAGAAAGACGTGTGGAAGTAGTGTGTCAAGGCAGAGCCATAACCACTCTTCCAAGCCCCTGTTGCCGTAATGTTTAGTGCATGAATATTGTCTGTAAGAACAGCCCCTGTTCAAAAAGGAGGCCCTGCTGGGGTTGCTCAGCTGAAAGTGGTTAATACTGCTAGGTCAAAAAGGATAGGGAAGGTAAATAATCTTACGACATGCCAGGAAACCCCTTCCACATGTCAGCTACAATGTTGACAATGGCTCCTCCGTGCTCCCGCATCCAAGCATTGTACACTGTATGAGGGGAGGAAAATAACCTACTCAACATCTGCCTCTTTTCAAATGATTTTTCCTAATGATTAGAGCACACAAGTGGGAGTCAAGGCTCCTGGGTCTAATCCCAGCTCTGCCACCGACTTCCCGTGAGGCTTTGCACAAATCACCTTGCGTCCCTAAACCACAGTCCCCACATCTTGAAAATGGGAACAACAGGTATGCGATGTCAAGAGCAATTCATTAGTGTTTGCAAAGAGCTGTGAGAGTTTCTGGTGGAAGGACAAGGATCTGGATTCCCACTAAACTACTTTGCATTCATAACTTGCACTTCTCTATCCAAGGATCACAGTGCGCAAACTTTACATTTAGCCTCACATCCCTGCTGTGAAAGAAGTATTACTTCTATTTTACAGACAGGGAAATCAGGCGTTAGAGAGGTTAAGTGACTTGCCTAAGGCCACATAAGTCTGTGGCAATACCGGAAATAGACTTTTTGACTCCCAGGCCTGGCTTTAGCCACAAGACCATCCTTCCACTCTTTTCATAACAGACATAAAATATAGACCCCGCCGTATATACTCGTTCATTAGCCCATTCATTTATAAGCCAACCCCCCCAAGATGGTTAGGTAAAAATAGCAAAAACTGTATGACCCGTTCAAAAGCCGGCCCTATATTTCGGGGATTGGCAAACTTTGGCTCTTGGCCGTCAGGGTAAGCCGCTGGCAGGTCAGGACGTTTTGTTTACCTGAAGCATCTGCAAGCATGGAGCCCCTCAGCTCCCTGTGGCCGCGGGAAGTCCCACAGCTCCCATGGGCTGGGAACAGCGAACTGTGGCCACAGGGAGCGGAGGGGCTCCATGTCTGCACGCGCTCCAGGTAAACAAAACAACAATGTATTAAGATACTCAATTCAATGATTCCACAGAGTTTAAAAATCATCAAATTTTGGTGTAGACCTGTTTATAAGCTGACCCCCGCTCTCTGATGCGTCACGTTTTGGCTTATGAACGAGTATATACGGTATATTTAGTTTAAGATGAGATTAATGGAAACAGACATCCAAGGTGATGCAACCGTGTGCGGGGTGGTTGGGGGGTGGTAGGAACAACAGGCAGCCTTTTGAATCTTCTGGTATTTCTTGCCACATCCAGTCCTCACCTGCCTTGCAGCAGTAGAAGGTCCCACTCAGATTAGTTTCAATGACAGCATTCCAGCCCTTTGAACTGATGGCTTCAGCAGGACTGGGGAACTGGCCCCCTCCGTTGTTCACCAGGAAATCGATCCTGCCATGCAGATCCAGTGTGGATTTCACCAAAGCTTCCACCTAATAAAAGCAATTAAAAACACTCTCTCTAAGAGGTCACTGGGTTAGTCTATTTATCCCATTTTAGCAGCGTGTGCTCCCCATCTACATAAAGAATGTGCCAATGCACTGACCAGCCTTCCACAAGTTCTTCTAGGCAACAACCTTGCAACTATACTCAGGTGGTGAGAGCTCAATTTGACAGCTTGAGTTAACGAAGGACTGGGCTGTCAGTATTTGGATGGGAGATCTCCCAAGAATAACCCAGGTGCTGGAAGTGTCAGTATTGAAATAGAGGGGAAGCTGTGCAGTTGGAGGTTATGTTTTTTTGATAAAATGTAAAAATGAGGCATTCAAAGTTACTAAAATTCCTATGGCACTTTTCCTGAGGTTGGGTCCTGGCCAAATTCCACATAAGGTAGTTACTGATGCCTTCCAGTACTTAAATTCACGGCTATTCTGAATGGATACAATATTTTTTAATTCACTTTCTGTTCTAGAAGCAGCCATATTGTGTTGCTGGTTATAATGGCTACTATATCACCTCCTCAGAAAGTGCTGCACTTCAGTAGCTGAGGAAGTAATCTTCATACACACACGTAGCTTCATTGTCTAAAGGACCATGCTGCTTGCTAAGGGCAGTAATACATCGATCAGCTTTCTCAAGTGAAATAGGAGGCTATATTGACTACATCCACCACAGATGATCTTCCTGTGTCACGTTGCCTGGTATGGGACACAGCTAAGAATGCCAATCTCAGGTCAGACTGCCAAAATACAGGGCGAGTACCCCAGACTGGTGGTATATTCCATAAGATTGCACCAAACCAGTAACAAATGAGCACTTTCAAAATACTATACAAGTTATCATGAAGCCACAGACAGCTCCCTGCAGGCACGCTAGCCCCTCATGCACGACTCAGACAAACCAGACTTCTGTGATAAATGATTATTAAACCCATAAATCACATATATTAGGTTCTTCCAGCTCCAGAGAGCTAGCCACTTACCCCAGGTCAAAATATACTTCAAGATTTCACCCAAAAACCATGCTGGTAACCAATCCTTTAGTAAACTAAAACTAAAGGTTTATTAATATATAAAAGAAATGACAAGAGTTGTTAAAAGGTTAAAATGAATCATATCCATTACAGTTGATTTCAGAGTTTGTGTATCAGGATCGTAGTAGTGATGCTAAATCTGCTAACTTGCAATTAGTCTCTCTGGTTCACCCAGAAGATTGGGGTGGGGGGGGTGTCCTCAGTCCATTGTTCAGAGCTCCCCTTCGTTAAAAATCATAGTCCAGAGATGTGGAGCAGGAAAGAGACAGGGAGGTGATGTCACAGTTTCCATATATACCCTCGGCCTATGTGCATGGAAAGTTACTGGTTCAAACAGAGTTTTGGATCACATGTCCTTATATGCCATTGCTGAGTCATAGGGCATCGTGGACCCAACAATGCTCTGCGCTATACTGGCAACTGCGAATACACCAAAGTTGGTGACAAACATTTGTGTATTTTTCTATTAAAAAAGAAGGAAGTGGAGACCATTTGAACAGCTGCCCATCAAATTAACCCTTGGATCAATTGTTGTGCTCAATGTTTTCCTATAACTCATTTTCCCTGTTCTGCCTTAGCTGTCATAACAAGGTTCTGAGGAATGTTTATCCCCAGCCAAGCAGAAGATGTAGAGAGTTCATAGACTCATAGAATCATAGAATATCAGAGTTGGAAGGGACCTCAAGAGGTCATCTAGTCCAACCCCCTGCTCAACAGACAAAAGAATGGGTAATGGGAATGTCCTGCTGACCAGGCAGATTCAAGATCAGTGCAATCCTATGGGGGGGAAGAACATCAGCTCAATATAGGAGAAGGATGCTGCGTGGCAATAGACAGCAGCCTCAGAAACAAGAGGGCAGCGTGTGACCTATACCTCACAAACAGAGCCGCTAAGGTAGTGCATCACCTCAATTACTAGGCCATGGGGGCGAGGGAGGAGACCAGGGAAAGTACCTTGAACTTGACAGAGTTCAAACAAATGAATACAAAGTCTAACAGGTGATTAGATAAGCTGCTAGACACTGAATAAAATATTAAAAAAAAAAAAAAAAGTTAAAACTCTGTAAGTACCAACTTTTAGCTATTACTATGTACTAGGTGAACATTTTGCCCAAAGAAACTCATCTCTTACTGTTCTCCACAGGAATTGTTAACATATTATTTGTGATTGTTTCAACTGCTGCTCATCTTCACTGACAGGCCAGGAGACTGCGGTGGGAAAAGTGTGAGCAATACAACCGGGTGAGCTTTTTATTCAACAGAATAAAAACAGTGAAATAACATGACAATGAAAATAAATTTAAGACTAAAGCTTAATGTCCTTACTTAAGTAGGTGCTTACTACCTGCCTAAAATCCCCCCTGGAGAGTTTCAGTTTGAGATGGGCATCTTCACCTTTTGTCCTGAACTAGGTGTAGTGTTGCCACATACTGTGCAACAGCGGCTATGTTCCTCTTCAGAAGTAGCTGCATTTCAGTAGCAGATGAAGGGACTCTTGTACACACTTCGGATGACAGGTATTATACAGCTGAAAGTTTATATCCCCAAATAAATACTTAAGACTGTACGTTCATGACATATTTACATCTGCATTATTAGAGCATTAAAAAGTTGAGAGTCAATTTATTTATTAACTACTACTTACTAAACATCACAATGAGGGGCATGACTCAATTCAGGTACTAAACAGCAGCCTTCCCCCATTATTAACTAGAACAGACATACAGGAATACCAGTGTGACTGATACCAAGTAACATTGCTTTAATAAAGGTGAGTGAAAACTGCTGTAACAACCAATGAGAATGAACTTTGCTGTAGGAAAGGAGATAAAGAAATGACTGAAGTCTGAATTAAATCAAGTTTACTAGTGATTGAAAGCCAACTTGATGTACCCTGTGAGCAGAATGCTGGGACACAGGGGGAGAAAAAGGAAAGTGCCTGCCACATGCCTAGTGACTGATGCCCTGTGTGTTCCACTTTGGTGTGACACACTGGAAATCCTGCAGCAGTTTAGATACATAATCAAAAGCTTCTAAGTAAATACATATGATCAGTCCAGTAGCTTGTTATCAAGATACAAAAGGGATGGGAGCTATGCAAATACCTTATGTAATTTGAGTTGAAGTTCTGTTTCTCAGAGGAGTACAGGAGGCAGATTAGAATAGCAGGATAGACATATTTATTTAGATATTTCTGCTAAAATGGTAAACTATGAAACCGTTGTTATTTTGGTCATGTTTATATTACCAAAGCAAACACCCCATTGAGTAAAATGGGGTACTTCAGAACTCTCTCAGTTATTGTTTCAGGCTGTCACTCAGGAAGAAGGACAAGGTGAGTGAGGTAATATCTTTTATTGGACCAACTTCTGTTGGTGACAGACAAGCTTTCGAGCTTACACAACACTGCATATTAAGGAAGAAAGCATTTGTACTGGTTACACTAAGAGCTTACCAGTTTAACTAATGGTCTAATTTTTTTAACTGATACTGTTAAACTGGTGCAAGAGGCGGTTTGAACACTGTGGACCTAAGCCTGGTTTATGCTGATTTAGTTTAAGTTCTTTAGCTTTAACCCGAAACCCAAGTATTCCAGTCATAAACTGATACAAGTGTCTATACAGGATTTTGCACCCATATAGCTAAATCAGTTTAAAAATCAATTTAGAGTAAAAAGAGTGCAACTTTTGTGTTTAGACAAGACCTCAGATCATGTTTTTCAGAGCTAGCTGAAGGGGACTAGAAACTTTATTTGGGAAAAAAAAAACAATAGCTTGTAGAGCACAATCTTGCAGTAGTGGAGGGCCCTGGGCCCTGCTTACAACCCATCCTGACAGATTTCGAGGAGTGGGAATAACTTATTCTAGACAAAGTCATATCCATCCATACCACAAGGTCTTTCGTGGAGGAAGAAAGTAATAAAACAGAAGGGGAGAACCGAACATTTTTAAATAAGCTATTTACTCTCCAACACAGACCTTTTGGGGATTTTAACCAAAACAGATCGTTCTAGTGTCTACTGCCTCACCATTTTGTCAGCAAAATAAAAAAATATAAATAAAATAGTCCTGTTTTCTGCGTGCCAGCCTTTGCTCTCTCTGTCTCCAGTCCAGCTCAGAAGCTTCCATACTTTCACACTACAGCTGTCCTCTAAATAATTCACTAGATGAAAGCACATTTTGATATCACTGCAGGGTTTCTTCTGGTTACAGTAACCACAGCCAGTGCAGTGAGAGAGAGAGATTTATCAGCAGAACCAGTTACAGCTCACGAGAGAGTCCTGTATTGATCCTGAATTTGAAATTCTCCCTGTATAGATTTTCAGTGTCCAGCTAAAGGAAACTTCCTCTCTAGAAGCAAAAGTAGAGGTATACATTGGATTATTCAATCACCTAAGGCAGTGGTGCTCAAACTTTTTCAGTCACCCGCCCCCCTTATCAGTGATAGAATCTGTCCACCCTCCCCTCCCCAATCCCTCCAAAGCCAAGCTAGGGGAGAAACTGGGGCTGCGGATGGAGAGGGAATGAGGGCAGAGCCAGGCTGGAGCAGAGGGCCGAGTGGAGCAGTGGCTGGCAGCTGAGCTGGTCTGGGGGCAGAGAGGGAGTGAGAGCGGAGCTGGGCCTGGAGGTGGAACTGAACGGGGTTGGGGGAAGAAGCTGGTCTGCAGACAAAGCAGGTCTGGAAGTGTGGTGCTCCCTCCCCGGCCCCACCGAGCGCCCTCCCGAATGTTCCTCCATGCCTCCCTTGTGGGGCATGCCCCACAGTTTGGGGACCACTGACCCAAGGGATCAAACAGAAGAACTAGAAGACCAGGGTTCCAGTCTCTGCTCGGACACTGAATCACTTTGTGACCTTGGACTAACCACATCACATTGTGGCATATAGTTTCCTCGTCTGTGAAATTGGGATAATAAACTGACCTACTTCAAAAGGGAGGGGCATGTGTGGAGATACGAACATTAGTGAACTTGAGACATATTAAGAAACTCAGTGAGTAATTGATAGAATCACAGAAATTAGGGTTGAAGGAGACCTCTGGAGGTCATCTAGTCCAATCCCCTGCTCAAAACAGGACCAACCCCAACTAAATCATCCAGCCAGGGCTTTGTCAAGACAGGCCTTAAAAACCTCTAAGGATGGAGATTTCACCACCTCCCTAGGTAACTCATTCCAGTGCTTCACCACCCTCCTAGTGAAATAGTGTTTCCCTAATATCCAACCTAGACCTCCCCCACTGCAACTTGAGACCATTACTCCTTGTTCTGTCATCTGCCACCACTAAGAACAGCCGAGCTCCATCCTTTTTGGGACTCCCCCTCAGGTAGTTGAAGACTGCTATCAAATCCCCCCCCTCACTCTTCTCTTCTGCAGACTAAACAAGCCCAGTTCCCTCAGCCTCTCCTCATAAGTCATGTGCCCCAGCCCCCTAATCATTTGCGTTGCCCTCCACTGGACTCTCTCCAATTTGTGCACATCCTTTCTGTAGTAGGAGGCCCAAAACTGGACACAATACTCCAGAGGGCAATAATCACTTCCCTCAATCTGCTGGCAATGCTCCTACTAATGCAGCCCAATAGGACATTAGCCTTCTTGGCAACAAGGGCACACTGTTGACCCATATCCAGCTTCTCATCCACCCTAATCTCCAGGTCCTTTTCTGCAGAACTGCCGCGTAGCCAGTCAGTCCCCAGCCTATAGCAGTGCATGGGATTGTTCCATCCTAAGTGCAGGACCCTGCACTTGTCCTTGTTTGACCTCATCAGATTTCTTTTTTTTGGCCCAATCCTCCAATTTGTCTAGGTCACCCTGGACCCTATCCCTACCCTCCAGCGTACCTACCTCTCCCCGAATCTTAGTGTCATCTGCGAACTTGCTGAGGGTGCAATCCATCCCATCCTCCAGATCATTAATGAAGATGTTGAACAAAACCGGCCCCAGGACCGACCCCTGGGGCACTCCGCTTGATACCAGCTGCCAACTAGGCTTCGAGCCGTTGATCACTACCCGTTGAGCCCGATGATCTAGCCAGCTTTCTATCCACCTTATAGTCCATTCATCCAACCCATATTTTTTTAACTTGCTGGCAAGAATACTGTGGCTTTCCCCATAACCACAGAGCCGGTTATCTCATCATAGAAGGCAATCAGGTTGGTCAGGCATGACTCGCCCTTGGTGAATCCATGTTGACTGTTCCTAATCAATCACCTTCCTCTCCTCCAAGTGCTTCAAAACGGATTCCTTGAGGACCTGCTCCATGATTTTTCCAGGGACTGAGGTGAGGCTGACCAGTCTTGTATTTCCCTGGATTTGCCTTCTTCCCTTTTTTTTAAAAGATGGGTACTATATTTGCCTTTTTCCATTCGTCCGGACAGTTCAGAGAATCAAAGGCTAGCAATTGTGGCATTTGTGGATCAAGACAACGGGAGGCCCTTTCACCTGAGATGAGGCAAGTTCATTATGTGTTATCAGCTGCTTTTTAAACACAATGGAAATCCCTTACTCACTATTTGTCAAACCCCATTCTTCCACTACAGACTCCATGCATGATCGATATGGAGTATTTATAACCAATGTGGGCTACATTTAACTGTCAGTGGAGAGAGTTACAGTAAAGCTTGAGGATTTTAGGTCTCTTGGAAAAGGAAGCCATTCCTGAATGCTCAAATGAGCTACAGTGCTCAGCGTTACTGCAGTGACAGCACACAACTTTTCCTTCCCAAGGGGCCTGGTCTGTTCGGTATCCAATCAGCGTCTCATTCCCCAGTCTCCTCATCCACGGAAGTTTTTGCAATCCTGACGTCGGGGACACTGACGCAGTCCTGAGAATGCTAAGAGCACTGGGCTGATCTCAAGCCCACCAAGAATCCCAGTTTAGCTACGCTTGGAAGAAAGACCTGGTCGCATTGCAGGTACTAGGACCCTCTCCTTCACCCATGTAGAGGCAGCGGAGAAGGCCATCCCTCTCCCATGAAGGAAGAGGAGAAAGAAGCCACCAAAATGGTCCTGGCACCTGTACCCTGATTGTGCAGGTGGCAGAGGAGTTGTCTCAACTCCTCCCCTTTTCCACAGCTACACAGGAAATGTGGGGAGGAGGACTCTTCCTCCAAACATCAAGCAGACAGGGAAAAGCCTATTCCCCTCTCAGCAGCCAGAAAGAAGAATTGTGGGGGCTCCTCCATCCCTACAGAGTGGGGTACAAGAGCTAAATAGTGATAGGTTCCTTGGAACTTGGGGAAAGGGGTTTGGCCTGACACAAGGGATACACAGTCACTTAGTTTGGATCTTGGCCAGCAGAAGCCGAATGCACTCTCCCTCCCCCTCGCATCTGTAACAGCAAGTGTGGAATACTGACTAGTATTCAATCCAAATCACTAAGATCACTACTGCCTCATGACCTCAGTGAGCCCATACTGGTCACCACATATGCTCTATTCCAAAGAGAGGCATTAGAGACCCAAATTTGCTGTTCCAGATGAAACATCCCTTCACCCATGAAAATAGAATAGGGAAACCCAGGTCTTTACACAGCCATGTTCCAGAATTCCTTTTCCCAACAGCCTTAACAAAACAGACTTGCTACACTTTACAAAATACTGTATGTAAAACAACTAGAAACAAGACAATAAGGCAGCAGCATTGTCTTTTTAATTAAAGGAACCTGACAGGTGAGGCACTATTTATGAAAGCCCTTCATCAGCAAGCAGGATTATTTTTTGCATACTTGGTGAAAAGACATCTTAGCTAGAAAGCAAGAAGGTCCCTGAGGATAAAGATTAAAAGAAACATCAAAACTTGCATTCATTAAGTTATTCCCCTGATGTCTAGCATAAATCTCCTCCTGCAGCACTCAATATAGCTTCTTCAGCACTTTTTAGGCTGAAGAGAGCCCTGAGAGCCCAAATGCAAGCGCTACGTGTGGAGAGATGCAACCTCAAAAGCTTTGTGTGATGCAGTTTCAAACTAGGCAGACAAGTAAGCGCGAACACTAGGTCATCTTCACACTAGATGTTCTATTAGGAGATTTAGAACAGCAGAATAAGAGATCTTTTGGTGATTCTGAAAGCAGTTTCATCCTCCTTAGCGCTCCTCTACTCAAGAATCTCTGCTTCAGTTTCTCTGGAGTTATAACGGAGATAAAATTCTTACTGGTCTTTGGAGCCATGAAGGCTCCAGAAAAGAAGAGATGCCTTGTGTGACACTGTGTAGAATATGTAGGAAACTTTATGATATTGATACCAATATTATGAAATTGCAAGGAATCTGACCAGATATACTGTGTGAGGTGTCTGCAAAAATGTTATAACTTGCCATGTAGGATGATCCTGTTTATGTGTGTATTACCTTCATATTAGGAGTTATAGCTATGTATGGTATATCTGTATTTCCAAACTTGTGCTGTGTTTCTAGGTGACACCACCAGATCGGCATCAGCACGGCCTACCTGTTCGATGGCCCATCAAGGGTCATCAACTGTACAATAAACCTATTGAAAAAAAGCCAGAGACTACACCTGATGAGTCAGCATGCCTATGGTCAAGGAAGTCTAAGGCTTTTCCATGTGCTGTGAAGCTTGCGTTTGGGATACAGGAAGTACAAGCCTCATGGCAAAAGAATACAAAAGGCAGCAGCAGCATCTCCATTTTGTCTTCATTCCTGCTTCTTACCTCTGGAGTAACTTTTCTACAAACTGAAAAAGCTCTGAACAAAGGATTGAATGACCCATCCAAGCTGTGGATGTGTTCCAGAGGGACTTTCAAGCCAGCAAACTCACCAATAGTGCTAAGAACCTGATACATGGACTTTAAATCTCTGTATGTAGTTGAGTGCTTTATCATTTAACAACTCTCTTCTTGCTCTTTCATTTTTCTTTATAATAAACCTTTAGGTTTAGACACTAAAGGATTGGCTGGCAACGTGGTATTTTGGGTAAGATCCAACCCAATATTGACCTGACAATGTGGCTGGCCCTTTGGGGCCAGCAAAACGTTTTGTATAGTGAGCAGAGTTTTTTAAATAACTTCTCACTGTACTGGACTATGTGCTGACTGGAAGCCAGAATGCAATACTTTACTGGAATGCAATAAAGGGGGCTGTGTGATTTCTTTTTTAGTTTCTTGATAACCAGTATAGGGGATCAGGAGCACAGTTTGTGACTGATTAATGAGTCTAACTTCAGTGTTATCCACCAGTTCTAGAAGAATCGGCTCTCCTTTTTGGAGCCTGCCCGGACTTTGGCATTTTCAGTAAGGGTTACCCCAGGCACACTGGGTCACACCTTGCTCCTGTACCTGATTTGTCTGGCTTTTTGTTTTGTATTTTTAAATATTGTATTTGTATTTACTTTTCCAAGTGTTTAATTTGAGATATCACAAAGATGATGAGATTGCAGCCAAAAAAGACACAGGTCTTGTGTTTTTATACTGTACTACAAAATGATACTTAAAACTACTGTCATGAGTCTTTTATCCCAGTCTCACCTCTACTCAAGACTAGTCCACAGGGCCACAACCTCTTCCCAAGAATCCTCCATATCTGCACTGGATCCCTCCTCTGACAGCGCCACATCTCAGCCACCATCCTTCAATTCAAGGGCAGACAGGACTTCTTTTAGAGCTTAGACAGAGAGACTGCCGGTGAGCACCCCAAAAAACACTTTCACCGCACTCCCTGCAAGGTAGCCAAATGCACTGTAGACAGTATTTACAGTCACTGTTGGCCTAAGGAAGTACCCTGGTAACCTCCACTCACACAAGTATGATTTAGAAACTGGAGCAATAGGTTGCTCAAATATCGGTTTGATTTTAGGAAAGAACTAAATGGTGATAATGTAGTAATCCTTGGAAAGTCCAGAGGTAGAGAATGTTAAATACACACAACTTAAATGGGAACCCATGAATGCAACCCATGAAGTTAGTTAAGAATTACAGGCTGTACCTAAGGAACATAGGATGAAAGTTTAATTTTCTTATTCAGGACTTCTCATGGATATCAAAATTTATTTGAAATCAGACTATATGTTAGGGAGGGAATTACATCTAGTTCTGCTGTCCATAAGTCAAGGAGGATGCTGAGAAGTTAGAGAAGGTCCAGAGAAGAGCTCATCAAAAAGAGTTCAGAGAGTGATTTGATCCCAGTCTGCGAGGATCTATGTGGGGAGGAGATATCTAATAGAGGGTTCTTTAATATGGCTCATTATAACTTTGTATGCTAACGTCTGGAAGTTGCAGCTAGACATTCATACTAGAAATATAGCACAAATTTTTAACAGTGAAGGTTGTTAATCATTAGAACTAAGTATTTTGAACAAGACTGATGCCTTTATGAGAGAGGTTCTAATTCAACCAGAAGTTATTGAACTTGATGCAAGAATTTTACCCAGTAATTCCATGGCCCATGTTATGCCAGAGGTCAGGCTAGAGGACCACAAAAAATAAAAAATAAAACTATCAATATCTAATGGTTACTGAATATAGCTGCAAGTAGGGTCTCTGGCATTCTTTTCCTACCTCGATGGATTCACTGTGGCATCTTGGATAAGTCACTTCTCCGTACATCAATCTTTAAAATGGGGAAAATAACTATAACAGTGCTATTGGTTTCTTCAAAAGTGATTTTAAAGATTAGGTGCCTAACGTTAGGTTCCTAAATTCACATTTAGGCACCTAAATAAGTGTCCTATTTTCAGTAAGCATCCAGCAGCTTTCATTAACAAATCTTTCAGATGGATGCAAAAGGTTAGTGACCATCCCTAGGAAGAATCTTAAGATACCAATGCACACTTTGCAAGGGAAGGGTGCTCTACTTATTGTCTCAGTGCCCATTTGACGCTGTAAAAAGCGACAAAGAGCCTGTGGCACCTTATAGACTAACAGACGTATTGGAGCATAAGCTTTCGTGGATGAATACCCACTTCGTCAGACGCATGTAATGGAAATTACCAGAGGCAGGTATAAATATGCAGGCAAGAATCAGTCCAGAGATAACGAGGTTAGTTCAATCAGGGAGGGTGAGGCCCTCTTCTAGCAGTTGAGGTGTGACCACCAAGGGAGGAGAAACTGCTTTTGTAGTTGGCTATCCATTCACAGTCTTGGTTTAATCCTGAGCTGATGGTGTCATCACCTACAGTCCTCAGCTAAAACCTCTCCAATGCATCATCAGTGATCTACAACCCATCCTGGACAACAATCCCTTGCTTTCACAGGCCTTGGGAGGCAGACCAGTCCTTGCCCACAGACAACCCACCAACCTTAAGCATATTCTCACCAGCAACCACACACCGCACCATAGTAACTAACTCAGAAACCAATCCATGCAACAAACCTCAATGCCACCTCTGCCCACATGTTTACACCAGCAACACCATCACAGGACCTAACTAGATCAGCCACAACATCACTGGTTCATTCACCTGCACATCCACCAATGTAATATACGCCATCATGTGCCAGCAATGCCCCTCTGCTATGTACATCGGTCAAACTGGACAATCCCTATGTAAAAGGATAACTGGACACAAGTCAGATATTAGGAATGGCAATATACAAAAGTGTAGGAGAACACTTCAACCTCCCCGAGCACACAATAGCAGCTTTAAAGGTAGCTATCCTACAGAAAAAAAACTTCAGGACCAGACTTCAAAGAGAAACTGCTGAACTTCAAACCATTGAGCTATTCCCTCAGTTCATTTGCAAATTTGACACCACCAGCTCAGGATTAAACAAAGACTGTGAATGGCTAGCCAACTACAAAAGCAGTTTCTCCTCCCTTGGTGTTCACACCTCAACTGCTAGAAGAGGGCCTCACCCTCCCTGATTGAACTAACCTCGTTATCTCTGGACTGATTCTTGCCTGCATATTTATACCTGCCTCTGGTAATTTCCATTACATGCGTCTGACGAAGTGGGTATTCACCCACAAAAGCGTATGCTCCAATACGTGTTAGTCTATAAGGTGACACAGGACTCTTTGTTGCTTTTTACAGATCCAGACTAACACGACTACCCCTCTGATACTATTTGACTCTGGTATTTCTATTCCCCCCATTTACTTTGCCCTTGTAGCTTCAACTGCTTAAGTTGACTTTTGCCATCTGTCCTAACCCATTACGTAGCATTGCTTATGCTGGTAGATACGGAGCTGAAATTCACTGGTAAGTGAATTGAAACACTCTGGACAGCCCCTTAGGGCCCACCTCTTCCAGTTGAAAGGCACCAGGTACATTGTTATAAATCTCCTATGGCATTATTAGCGGTTTTATTCTATTCTTTTACGCTGATTGTTTTATAGTAGTAAAATTGACCAGATGGGTTTAGAATGTACATAGTGTGACAAAGTTCCTCCTCTACCTTGGTGGGTCCTGCACTTATTGGCAGATTTGCTCACTTCACAGATTCATCCTGTGGGTCAGGAAACAGTCCAGAGACCTTTCCCTCTGATAGAAGCTATAGTCCAGCTCAATTCCCCCTGTGTTTGATCAGGAGTTGGGAGGTATGGGGGGAACCCAGGCCCACCCTCTACTCGGGTTCCAGCCCAGGGCCCTGTGGACTGCAGCTGTTTAGAGTGCCTCCTGGTACAGTTGCACGACACCTACAACTCCCTGGGCTACTTCCCCATAGCCTCCTCCCAACACCTTCTTTGTCCTCACCACCGGACCTTCCTCCTGATGTCTGATAACACTTGTACTCCTCAGTCCTCCAGCAGTACGCCTACTCACTCTCAGCTTCTTGCACACCTCTTGCTCCCAGTTCCTCTTACACACTTCCTCTCCCCTGGCTTGACTGGAGTGAGCCCTTTTATAGCATCAGAGGGGCCTTAATTAGAGTCAGGTGCTTAACTGCCTCACCTGACTCTTAGCAGGTTAATTGGAGTCAGGTGGTCTATTAGCCTGGAGCAGCCCCTGCTCTGGTCATTCAGGGAACAGAAAACTACTTATCCAGTGGCCAGTATATCTCCCTTCTGCTACTCTGCTGTTCCCAACTGGTCTGGGTCTATCACAATAGCTATTGAAGGGTAGGTATATACTTTTACATTTTCTTGTGTTTTGAGGCTTTGAGTGGTTAAGAAAATTCACCAGATGAGTCAAGGATCACCATCACAGATCAGGAAGTTTAGGTGTTTTCATGAAGTCATTCAAGATTGTGTTAGAATAAAGGTCAGACTCAATCATTACATTTTTTTAATGTTTATTTATAAGTGTAACAACAAGCAGGCATTCATTCACCTGCCAGACTTCAGAGAGATCTAGTGACTGGAACACAGTTCATCTTCAGTTCTAAATTACTAAAGCTTTCTCCAATTTTAATTGGATATTAAGATCAGAATCCTTACAAGAGAAACAGATTACCTGTCCCTCCACTCCTCTGCTCTCAAGCAGGCTTTATGACATCATCCAAAGTCTTCAATCACTTCTTAATTCAAAAGAAATTGGCAATCCAGGATTCAGCCACTTAGTTAACAGTTAATCAAGCCTGTGTCAGTCACTTTCAGTCTGAGGCCCCTGATCTACAAGCATGAAGACCTGCAGCCATGAGAAGCATTTAGGATTTTCAGCAAATTTTGGGTCACATAGAAGAGCATTCAAATTACAAGCTTAAAGAGTGGCCTAAAGGAGGTGACACTCCTCTCACACAGCTGCACAGTACATATTCCAAGCCCATATCACAGTGATTTTCCTTCAGCCAATGAAGAAAGATTAAATTCCTTTGGCCTACCTAGGGGCAGCATCGGGGTGCTGTCCAGACAGATTGCTGAAGAGCAACAAGAGGTATTCCAATCCCCAGTCGAGGGAGGAGTACACTAGCTCCATGGCTCAACCATTTTGATCCCATGTCCCCCCCGCACCAGGATGGCCCTTTACAAGACTTCTGAAAGAACCAAATACTGCTGTTTAGCTCCTGCGGTTTGGCAGGTAAAGAGTCGACATTAGCTATTGAACAAAGACTTACCCAACCACAAAATGCCTGATTTTACCCTGACCTGAGGGGAGTAGTCAATGTTTGACTTCTCTGTCCCATCAGATGTTGGCAGGCCCTGCCGTCTCATGAGTCAAGAAGAGAGCAGCTGACCATAAGAAACTGCAATGGGTATAAGTGGGGCTAGATGCTGAAGTACAGTGATTCTTAGTCACAGAGACTGTTAAAATAACCATCAAATCTGAGGTGTCAAAGAAATTTTTACCAGGGCATATTTGCAGGGGTCATTGCGGGTTTGATGTTCCTCATATACACACACACACACATCTCTGGAGCACTAAGTAGAACCAACCCATTAAGGATCAGGTGGGTGTATCCAGTATAATCATTTCCTGCAGTGACAGGCAACCTCCAGGAAATGGTTAATTTCAGTCCTTTATCTTCTCTTCCCCTGCATCTAAATTTTTGTAACAGTAAATCAAAAAATGCTACAATGCATTTACATGATCTATGGCATTCATTCTTCTGAGTAAGATCAAAGAAGAGCCTTTGAGGATTGAGACAACTTTAATAGCCTCAACACATCTTTAACATTTTAAACACAAGAGTAATTCATCTGGATTACCTCCTCTTCTCTGCGGATGTTGCACTGTATGGGGGTCACTTTGACTGGATTTGAGGAAGAGATTTTAGCAACCAACTCTTTTGCAGCAGCTTGTAATCTGTCAAGTTTACGAGAGGCAATAACTACATTGCAACCTGTCAAAACAAAACCAAAAACCCTTTAGTCAGAAGCTGTTCAAATAGGATAGTTGTATTAGACATTTAGTAAGGTCAGAGATTTCTTGTAAGACTGACAGCTCATTAATAGCTGCCTAGAAGTTAGAGATCATTAGTCAGTGTAATTTTCTGGTCTCTGTGGGTTCCCATCTCTTTCCCTCATTTAAGTTCTGGAGGTAAGAAGGCTCTACAATCAGAGCCAGGCTTATTTGCAGGGTCACAAAGCACTAGAGGGAAAGTGATTGAAAATTTGGCTGCAATTTGCTTCCCTCTGCTCCCCAACTACTGATGTTATTAGGATGGCCTGTAAATTGTTGAATCAGCACAGCACCCCCAGTTATTACTTTGTTGTCTGTGCCCAGGGCTGCCCGATCGATGAATTAACAACCTCAGAATTGTTAATAAAAAATGTTCAAAGGTATTTAAACTCCTTGTACCAAACACCCACAAGAGCCAATTTACTGGAGCTCAGACAGTAGTATGTGAATCTAATGCTCAGAAGAGTTGCTGCGTTATGGCCCTGGAGACCAAACTTCTTTACTAGGTAAAGGTACATTATGGCCAGCAGTAGTGCAAGCTTCCCATATGCTGCTCCAGCATCCTTAACACCCTGGGCTGGAGGGAGTGGGAAGAGACGGGAGCTCAGGCTTCATGGACCATTTAACCCTTGGCTTTCAAAGCTCAATGTGGGGGAGCTCAGTTAGTGCCAACTGTAATATTATTTTGCTATGTGTGGACACTGTTCACTAGGATCTAGACTGCTGCAAGCAAATTAGGGTATGGCTACACTTGCAGATGTACAGCGCTGTGAGTTAAACCCACCTTCGTAGAGTGGAGTAGGGAAAGACCTGCAATCTGTCCACACTTACAGCTGACACACAGTGGCGTGGCCACATTTGCAGCTGCATTGGGAGCAGTGCATTATGGGCAGCTATCCCAGCGTGCAAGTGGCTGCAACATTGCTTTTCAAATGGGGCTGGTGGTGGTGGAGTGTGTTGTGTGTATGTCGGGGGAGAGAGAGTGGGTTTTTGGGGTGCTGAAAGTGTGTCAGCATGCTGTCTTGTAAGTTCAGACCCCACTGCTCCATCTGCTTCTCACTCACTCACTCAAAGCAAACAGCAAAATGTTTGCTTTTTCTCTCTGAAATGGAGCTTTGAAAGGGCACTTCCACATTCCTGCAGCCGATCACAACAATGAGAAGAGTGGCCACTTGGGAAGGGGATTATCACAGTGCAGTAAGTTAACTCCTCGTTCACACTGACAGCCGGTAGTTGTAGCCAAGGCGCAGCAAACGTTATTCCTCTCGGGGAGGTGGAGTACCAGCACCGCTGTAACCGCAGAGACACAGCGCTGTACGTGCCTTGCCAGGGTGGACGGGGAGTGAGGTACAGCGCTCTGGGCAGCTTTATTGCGCTGTAACTCGCAAGTGTAGCCAAGGCCTATAATTCACATAGACTGCTAGAGTGTTCAGGACTACTTTAAATCATCATTGAAGGTTTCACTCTATGAAGTGCACAAACCAGTCTAATTCATTCCTGGTGCAACTCCACTGATTTCTGAAGAGTTACACCAGGAATGAATTTGACTTTCATTATTTCCTGACATCAACACTGAGGGAAGTATGCCAGCAGCATACCCCTAGAAATGAGCATTTTAGTCACCCGGCGCTATTGTCTTATGCTAGCAGACTTAAAAGTCCTGCTCAGACACAAGTCTCCTACCTCTTAGCATAAGAACACCGGTCATGTTCATAATAACCTGACCAAAAGAGTCAAGTTATTCATGAGCTTTTAGCACAGCTTAGAGCAGTAGAGTTCAAAGTCTTGTCATACCAGAAGTGGCACTTCTGATCACCAATTAACAGGTGACGCTAATTCAGCAAAGAAGTACAAAAGATGAGCCAATGAACAAGACCTAACAAAAAATACTAATTTTCTGTAATACAGTAAATCTAAATAAAATATGGCACTTATATTTGATGAAAACTGTAATACATTCAAAGTAGTGAATAGGAATAACCAGCTAGTTTCTGCTTATGATTTACAAAAGAAAAATCAAGGGTTATGAGGATATAAGACGCAGTAGATTCTAGCCTGGACCTATGCCAAAGCAGCACCACTGCAGGCCTTGGGCACATATCCTGATTAAGAGCACATATCTTGCCAACTACATGGATTAGAAATGAATAACACTGGAAAAGTTACTATCCCAAGATTTCAGCTGATGCAAAGCATTAAAAGGTCCAATCCTACAAATTATTTACTATCAGGAATTGTGCTAACTACCAAGACTGTACCCACTGAAATCAGTGAATATACTCATAATAGGTACTATGCCCAGTAGTAAGCATTTCAGGACTAGGCCCTAGATCTCTTAACAACAGGCATTGCAAAATATCAGCTGTTGAAATACTGTGGAAATGTGTTGCAAAGGGGCTTGACAATGGACAACTACAAACAGATCAGGGACAAAAACAATCTTCCAAATAGGGGTGCTGGACCAGTGATTAAAAAAATGAAGTCCATGACCCACCTGTGCCAACAAAATGCATATTGTAATACCAAGACACTTTGGCATGACCATTTACATAAGGCATGCCTTTTCTCCAGGTTTACAGGTGAGGTGTCAATTCTAAGGCACACAAGATTTAAAGGCCGTTGCAGCAGACATAGGAAGCTCAGAGACTGAGGCATCATCTAGCTGCCAAATTTGTACTGGTGCAACTATACTGATTTTTAAACAGGGTGGATTTGATTTAAATCACTATTCAGGAAGACTTGACTTAATCATAGATTTCTACATAGAAGTGCATTCTGGAATATGCTGCTCAAACAGTTTCACTTTTGTGTCTACTGCCTATCCCTCCCTTCTCACATTTATCTACAGATTTCTTCCCCTTGTCCAGATCTATTCCGTCCCCACTAATCTTCTATTCACTGAACTTTTTGAAACTTTGCACTTTTAGAGAGAGGTAAGGGATTGACTCTGTGTACACAAATTTGCAGAAGGACAATAGGGTTGAGGTCTGTTATTTCTCACCCCTATATATTAAATTTATTTAAAAACATTTTTGCTGTTAACAAGCATGTTATCTCTGGAGAAACAAATCCACAGTTTGAGAACTGCAAAATTAAGCATCTGTGATGGTATCTTCTAGACTGAGCACTGAGTCCCATTGGGTAGATAGAAAGATTAACCTAAATTATCTATACAGAAGCCCCTGGAACCCCATAAGATTGGGTCCCTAATCCATGAACTATTGGAATTCATTTACAAAACTTTTCTCAAACATTACATGAATATATTGTCTCATACTATGGAATTAGAATTTATAATCCCTATTCCATGATGAGATATCTTTGACCTATAATGTATCTTGATTAAAACTATCTGTAGATTGCTTTTTGAGGAAAAAGCCTTTTTATCAAAAAAATCTGATTTAAATAAAAAAAATCTATTTAAAAAAAATCATTGATTTTTATCCACCCTGTTTTTAAATCAAGTAAATTACCAAATTAAGCTAAACTGACTTAAGCCAGTTGTAAACCAGTTTAAGTGGATGAATAAAGACATGCTTGTACCAGTTACAAAGTGGGAGTTTGTTATCTGGTAACAAAAACTGCACCAGTCTCCCCTCCAATCTGTGCAATAGAAACCTAAATGACAAGTTGAGGATCCGGGGAACTACAGGCCAGTCAGCCTCACCTCAGTCCCTGGAAAAATCATGGAGCAGGTCCTCAAGGAATCAATTATGAAACGCTTAGAGGAGAGGAAAGTGATCAGGAACAGTCAGCATGGATTCACCAAGGGAAAGTCGTGCCTGACTAACCTAATTGCCTTCTATGATGAGATAACTGGCTCTGTGGATGAGGGGAAAGCAGTGGATGTGTTATTCCTTGACTTTAGCAAAGCTTTTGATACGGTCTCCCACAGTATTCTTGTCAGCAAGTTAAAGAAGTATGGGCTGGATGAATGGACTGTAAGGTGGATAGAAAGCTGGCTAGATCGTCGGGCTCAATGGGTAGTGATCAATGGCTCCATGTCTAGTTGGCAGCTGGTTTCAAGCAGAGTGCCCCAAGGGTCGGTCCTGGGGCCGGTTTTGTTTAATATCTTTATTAATGATCTGGAGGATGGTGTGGACTGCACTCTAAGCAAGTTTGCAGATGACACTAAACTAGGAGGCGTAGTAGATACACTAGAGGGTAGGGATCAGATACAGAGGGACCTAGACAAATTAAAGGATTGGGCCAAAAAAAACCTGATGAGGTTCAACAAGGACAAATGCAGAGTCCTGCACTTAGGACGGAAGAATCCCATGCACTGCTACAGACTAGGGACCGAATGACTAGGTAGCAGTTCTGCAGAAAAGGACCTAGGGGTCACAGTGGACGAGAAGCTGGATATGAGTCAACAGTGTGCTCTTGTTGCCAAGAAGGCTAACGGCATTTTGGGCTGTATAAGTAGGGGCATTGCCAGCAGATCGAGGAACGTGATCGTTCCCCTTTATTCGACATTGGTGAGGCCTCATCTAGAATACTGTGTCCAGTTTTGGGCCTCACACTACAAGAAGGATGTGGAAAAATTGGAAAGAGTCAGAGGGCAACAAAAATGATTAGGGGTCTGGAGCACATGACTTATGAGGAGAGGCTGAGGGAACTGGGATTGTTTAGTCTCCAGAAGAGAAGAATGAGGGGGGATTTGATAGCAGTCTTCAACTACCTGAAGGGGGTTCCAAAGAGGATGGAGCTCGGCTGTTCTCAGTGGTGGCAGATGACAGAACAAGGAGTAATGGTCTCAAGTTGCAGTGGGGGAGGTCTAGGTTGGATATTAGGAAACACTATTTCACTAGGAGGGTGGTGAAGCACTGGAATGCGTTACCTAGGGAGGTGGTGGAGTCTCCTTCCTTGGAGGTTTTTAAGGCCCGGCTTGACAAAGCCCTGGCTGGGATGATTTAGTTGGGGATTGGTCCTGCTTTGAACAGGGGGTTGGACTAGACGACCTCCTGAGGTCCCTTCCAACCCTGATCTTCTATGATTCTATGACACGGCATTAGTGTTTGTAACGCATTGGTGACAGAAGGTGCCTTTCTCCCACACCCCTCTGGGGATCCCCATTTTCTTCTCCCACAGGGCCCACCTTGTGTACTGACTCTTTGGCGGGATCCCCTATTCCTTCGCCCCCACCTCCTCCGTGGAGTGCTCCCCCCCATGCCAGCTTTCCCACTGCAAGGGCTCCCCCCATTCTTCACCCTCCCTCCCCCCGTCCCCCTTCTGCGCCCCCCATCCAACAACTCCCCCCCACAACCCCCGTCCTCGACCTCCCCCCTTCTTCACCCCACCCCCACCAACGGCTCCTCCTCCGGCCCCCCAGCCCCACCTAGGCCCAGCAGGTCGGCGGTGATGGCCTTGCCGATGCCCGTGCCGCCGCCGGTCACGATGGCCACCTGGTTACGGAACAGCCCGGCAGCCAGAACCCCGCAGCGCGCGCCCGTGCCCTGCGCCGCCATCTTAGCGCAGCCCCGCCAGCCCCCCCCATAGGCGCCCCGCCCTCCCACGTGACCCCGCCGTGGCCCCGCCCCCGCTCCCAGACACTGCCAGGGGCTGAGGGGGGGAGGCTGCTGCGGCGGCAGAAGCATCTTCCTCGGGCAGACCCCCCCCCCCCCGCCACCCCCGTCCCAACCCTACCCTAGGCCCTGGCTGGGGACAGCCCCCTCTGCCACCCCCAGGCAAGCCCAGCACGGACCCGGCTGGAGCATCAACCCCTCCCACCCCCATTGCAGACCAGCTGGGGGCAGGCGTCTCTCCACCCCTCCCACCCCCCATTGCAGACCAGCTGGGGGCAGGCGCATCTCCACCCCTCCCACCCCCCATTGCAGACCAGCTGGGGGCAGGCGCATCTCCTCCCCTCCCACCCCCCCATTGCAGACCAGCTGGGGGCAGGCGCATCTCCACCCCTCCCACCCCCCATTGCAGACCAGCTGGGGGCAGGCGCATCTCCACCCCTCCCACCCCCCATTGCAGACCAGCTGGGGGCAGGCGCATCTCCACCCCTCCCACCCCCCATTGCAGACCAGCTGGGGGCAGGCGCATCTCCTCCCCTCCCACCCCCCATTGCAGACCAGCTGGGGGCAGGCGCATCTCCACCCCTCCCACCCCCCATTGCAGACCAGCTGGGGGCAGGCGCATCTCCTCCCCTCCCACCCCCCATTGCAGACCAGCTGGGGGCAGGCGCATCTCCTCCCCTCCCACCCCCCATTGCAGACCAGCTGGGGGCAGGCGCCTCTCCACCCCCCATTGCAGACCAGCTGGGAACAGGAGCACCCCCCATTACAGACCCCCACTCACCCCCATTGCAGACACAGTTGGAGACGGAAGCATCCGACCCAGTTGGGGGGCAGCAGGTAAGTTTGATTTCACGTCAGGTGATTTTTGCTCTCTCGAAGGTAGTTTTCTCTTCTGTATTTGACTCGGTCTAACTGGCCCGACTATTTAGTGCCCGCTCCCTCCCCTGGTTGTACCTTTGACATTTCCAGGTAGGGGAGGTGAAGCCGCCGAGTTCTGCCCCGTTGTAAGTGGTGCTGCGGTTTTAAATGGGGGGGGGGAGGAGAGAGGCCCACACCTACACACTCTTCAACAAGCTGCAGTGGGCGATCTTCCCTGCGTGGGAGCAAGGGCGCCCATTCCACCTTGCTCCTAATGCATTGTCTTATCCGCTTGAATTGACAGACAGGAGGTTTATTACTTAAGTCGGTGCGGCTGAAGTCTATAGAGCATCCCCGGTCTGGGTGGGAGGACTCCAGGCGTGCATTTTGGAGACATGTCACCTTGCCGACGCGTGTCTGCATATTGACTACGGGTTCCTTCTATGCGTGCACGTTGGAGAAGGGTTCATCCTTCCACGGGCGAATGGCTTCTGCATCTTGGAGAGAGGGATTTCACCTCCCAGCCACATGTGCATGTGACGGTACCTTGCTGGCATGCACGCTGGAGAAGAGTCCCCCCATTGCGTGTGAGAATGCTATGTCTGTATGCCGGTTGCAAAGGGGTTCTCCTTGCAGGCATACTGCATGTGAGCAAACTTTAGACAGAAGGGCGTTTTTTAACCTGTCCCCCCAAAAATAAAAGGGTCTCGCACTTCGACTATAGCAAAACAAATGAAATGGGGCTCAGCAAACCCTGCCCCATTCTCCTGGGCACCGGGCAGGGCTGTGCAAAGAACTGCAGAAGTCTGTTGCTGCCTCTGAAATAAAGGGGATTTATTGCCATGCGTTCGGTGACACTTGCAAGAGGAAAGGCGATATTGACTACGGATTTGCATTTGCTTCTTTTTCCAAAATTGTGGTCTTGTCCAGGTCACTCAGACGTTGGGCTTTATTGATTGAGCTGGAGATAGTCACTTGCTTTATTGAGTGGAATAAAGAGACTTGATCGGATAGATATATTTTTTCTCTTTTGCTCCGAGAGGGCAACAAATAGGTCCCACCCAGCAGCTGAGACTGCAGTTCTCTCAGGCACTAGGACAAAACCCGCTCAGCCCCCTCCCCCTCTTATTCTGCTGTCTGATCTATTCTTAGCTCCATTTCTCCCCCTTTGAAGCTGGTGGATTCCTGCCCACTCCCTTTGAAGAGGAAATCGTTTTTTAAAAAAGCAAAAGGAGATTATTTTCACGTGCATGTATATTCCCTCTTAAACCAAGGGAAGGTTTTTCAGAGGAGAAATCCTGGCAAAACTCTGGGTGTTTTTTTTTTTTGAAATCTTATTAACCAGAAAATAAAATGCATTGCTCTGAAATTGTATTTCTCAGAGCTTTATCCTTAAACGACCTTGTGCTTTTTAACAGTTCTTAAGAGTTTTGCAAAGCCTTCATCACAAGATATAAATTGCTCACCAGAAAAATCAGTACTTGCATTTATGTTAAGTGTGCTTAAGATAATATTTTATCTCAATTTATCTCATAACTCCTCACTTACAGGATCATTCATACACATCCCAACTGAGTTATGCACCTATCAATCTATAGCTTTCTCCAAGCAAATAGCAGCTCCTTAAGTTACATGTTTCCCGAGAGGGAATGATTTTTTAAATTATATTTATCTTTCTATATTTTCTGTTATTTTGCGTAGAACTAGAGAAAGGCAGCTTCCAGTTTTCTATTATTTTGAATTGATTCTCCATTATTCTTGAATGATTCCCTAATTTTGTGTGTTTTAATACATGTCAGGGATGGTATCAGTTTGTAATACCTGAGCCCCATACTCTGAATGGAAAATTCTCTCTTCAGAAACAGCCATTGGTGTGATGAAATCTAACTATTATTGAAAGTGGTATCATCTGATCCTTTTAAAATGTCTCAAACACAGCCCCTTTTGTGCTAAAGAAAAGGCAGAGCTCTGGCATTTTAAAATAGTTCCCTCAACAAACCCAATATCAATCATTCAGTTGCTGCAGGGAACATTCAGCATTATTTTGAGTTTTGCCCAACAAAAAATAAACGGACAGCTCTTTCCCAATCCAGCATAGATCATTTTCATTTTTAACCAGCGTTGGTGTGCCTGGTAGATCCTGTGTGTTGAATAAAGTGCACAGACTGGTTTCTCTAGTCATTCCATTAGATGTGAGCACAAAGATTGAAAACATCATTAACAATTATCTCTGCATATTTTTCCCCAGTAAGAGGTTACTTGGTAGAAGAGGTAGTACTAGCCAGTAATAATAATTCTCAGTCATATGTACTAATTAAAGAAGTGAGTCAGCTAACAGCTCAGTGCCTCAATTTCCCCATCTGTAGAATAAGAATAACAATTCTTTTCCTGGTAGGTATGGTAAAAATTAACCCTTTAATAATAAAAGCACTTATAGTATAGCACCTTTCATCTGAAGATCATAAACTATAATATGAAGGAGTGTATATATTCCCACTTTACATATAGGGAAACTGAGGTACAGTGTTTGCAACTATGCCATTGTCATTCTGCAAGTCAGAGACAAACAGGCTTGGAATAGAACTCCAGACTTCTGATTCCTAGTCTATGCTGTACCCATCAGACCATGCTGCCTTCCAGATTCATTAATATTCCTATAGCATTTTGAAGTTCTAAAACGCTGTATTAAAGAGCTGAGTTCAGGCAAAGTATGGATTGCTATGGATGGCACTCTAAGATATTCTTTAATTATCTGCCACATTGCCATGATCTCGAGGCCACATAGAGCCCCATTAATTGCCGGTGGCTGCCGTACATATCCCAAATAGATTATAGCGGACAGATCTTTAATTAATCCCAGGCAGGAACACTCATCTATGTTTGCAGACTCGGTCTTCAGCTTCCAAAGTGTCTGCTTGACTACCAAGCCACAAGCCATTAAGTAAAATCTACACACCACTTACATGTTAGTTTTATCAGAGTGAAGAAATATCAAATGCCTTCACTCTCCCATCAAGAAAAGTTACTTACTTTTTACTGAGATTTGCAATAGTTCTTAATCTAATGTTAGAAATGCCATAGTTTAAATGTTTTAAAAAATTACAGCAGTGTTTTGTGAGCATTTGCCTTAACTGTGCCCTGCAGGGACCAGTTCTGTGGGGTAGGGGAGAGCTCCACTCCTTGTTCTCCCTTAGGAGACTGCCAAATCTACCCACTAAAACCTGGACCAAACCCACCAATGTCTGTTCATGTTGCCACCACAGGTAATGACTCGGGTCACTACCAGTCTGTGTTGTGTTTGAACCAGTGCATTAAAGTATGTCTTCACAACAGAGATAACTCAGGCTTTCACCCAGGTGCCTCTAATCTGACTACCGTCCACACACACAAACCTCTCATCTGGGTTTAGAGGTGCTTTAAACCCAGCTAGCTGATACAGTTAGGCGATATGGGTTTGAGCCTGGGTTCTGCTTTAACCCAGGCTGGTAACACATCCACTTTGCAGTGCTGCTAATCCTCCGGTGCCTTCCCACAGTTCCTACTGGGCCATAGTTTCTTCCCCTCTACAAACACCTTCCTTCTGTACCAGAAATCACCTTCTAGTTTATGTACACCAGTTTGGCATTTAAACCCCACATTGTATTTAGGCTGCTGTATTTCTACAGCACTTCCACAGTATTTGAACGGTCTTTGGGAAGGAGATAGGGGAATGGACCAGGGAGGATGCAGTGGAGGAACCAGCGTGATCTCCTTTGCAACGTACCATGCTGCCAAGATGCCTTCCACCAGGTCTCGTGCCTTGCATCTGCCTCCTGTTGCCAAAATGAAGGTTGCATTAAAGCCAACAGCTGGTCATCATTCACAGTAAACTCCATACCTCCTCATGTGTTGCAACCGAGGCGGAGGACCGGAAGTTGTTTACATTAGTGAGCTGGCAGGCTAAGAACACTTCCACACAGGTCCATCCTTCCTGGGCCAAAGTTCTCTCACAATACACTGTGAAAGAATTCAGAGAACTGAGTGCAGCGCTAAGAGCCAGGGGATAGCCCCCCAGAAGTCCTAGCCTACTTCCTCAGGTGGATGAGTGCTGCACCAGCATGGATGCA